>NC_139027.1:43132444-43818739 GCF_964662115.1 Mustela nivalis
TAGTTTAATGACATTGTGGTCTGAGGAGGACATATTTGTAGATTTCTATTCTTTTAAATCTATGAAAATATGTTTTATGATTAGGATGTGATCTATTTTGGTGAATGTTCTATGTAAGCTTGAAAATATGTATTTGGCTGTTGCTAGACACAATATTCTATAAATGTCAACTGGGTTGAGTTGATCAATAGTACTGTTTAGGCCAACTAAACTCTCCCTGATTTTTTGCTCTTTTGATCTATATGTTGTTGAAAGAAGAGTGTTGAATTTTCTAATTATAATATTGGATTTGTATTTTTCTTTTTGTTCTATCACTTTTTGTCTCTTATTCTGACACCTTTGTTTTAGATGCAAACATATTAATAATTGCTGTCTCCTAGAAAAATTACCGTTACCATTATATTTTGTCTCTTTTACTCATAGTTATTTTTCTTTTCTGAAGTCTGCTTTGTTTTTAATTTAGCCACCCCCACTGTTTTTTAATTATTAATATTTTGATAAGTATAATATGTTCTTTCACCTCTCTTTATACTATATATGTCTACAGCTAGTTTTTTTTGTTTACAAGATATAGTTTGTCATTGTTTTAATTCACTCTGAAAATCTCTTTTAATTGGTACATTTAGACAATTCAGAAGTTAAAAGTGATTATTCATATATATGAACTATATCTACCATGTTTGTAACTGTTTTCTTTTATTCACTGACTTGTTCTTTCTTTCTTTTTTTTTTATCCTTTATTTCCCACCTCCTCTGGTTTTAATTGAGAATTGTGTTTGATCCCATTTACTCTCATTTTATTGGTATATTGATTATGTCTTATTTATTTATTTTAGTGATTAATCTGGACTTCGCAACATACATTTACAACTGACCTAACTCCACAAGTAACACTATTCTAACTCAAAATTACTGTAGATATTTTATAACAGAGTGTTCACAATTTTTCTTACCCATCACTTACAGCATTACTTTCATTTATTTCATCTATCCGTATGCTAAAATCACCTAATACATTGTAATTTCTGTTGCTTTGAATTAACATGTATTTGATCAATTCAGAATAAGAAAAATAAAAAGGTTTCATTTTACATTTATTCTTTCTTTGATATTCTTTTCTTTATGTATAGATGGTGTTTTTTACTTATATAATTTTACTTCTCTTTAAAGAACTTCTTTTAACATTTCCAGGATGAGTCTGCTGGCAATGAATTAATTCAATTTTCATCTGACTGAAAAAGTTAGTTTCTCTTTCACTTGAAGGTTAATTTCATTAAATATAGAATTCTAGGGGCACCTGGGTGGCTCAGTGGGTTAAGCTGCTGCCTTCGGCTCAGGTCATAATCTCAGGGTCCTGGGATTGAGCCCCACATAGGGCTCTCTGCTCAGTGGGGAGCCTGCTTCCTCCTCTCTCTCTCTGCCTGCCTCTCTGCCTACTTGTGATCTCTGTCTGTCAAATAAATAAATAAAATCTTTAAAAAAAAAAAGAATTCTAGATTGATGAGTTTCTTTTTCTTTTAATATTTCACCCCATTCTTGCTTGTATGGTTTCTGCAGAGATGACAGCTCTAATTCTAATCCTTATTCACCCATATATCAGATGTCCCCTTTGTGAGCTTCTCTCAAGATTTGCTCTTTGTCTTGGGAATTCTGCATTGTATCTGTGAATGTGAAGGCCATATATACATACATACATACAGATGTATGTATGTATTTATCCTGTTTTGTGTTCTCTGTGCTTTTAGGACCTATAGTTTTGTATTCATCATTAATTGGAAAATTCTTTGCCATTATTACTTCAGATATTTCTCCAATCTCTCTTGTCTCTTTTTTTCCCTTTGTCTATTTCTTTTGTTTCTAAAATTCCACATATAAGACAAATCATATGGTGCTTATCTTTCTCTAATTGACTTATTTCATTTAGTATTATACTCTAGCTCCATCTGTGTGGTGGCAAATGACAAGATTCTATCTGGGCTCTTTCCTAAGAGAATCTTGTGATATTTTTAGAAATAAAACACTCAAAAAGATATAGAATGCTCTAAAACAGTCTTGAATTTCTCACTCTTATGGTGATTCATATTCAGCCTCCAAAAATTTGCAGAAATTGCTCATTATGTATTCCTACCAGTTGTAGCTCCTGTATTTTTTTTCATCCAGGTAAGATTATCTCAGCTGTAATTATTATGTGTTTCTCTGTCTCTCCAGATTTTGGGGTGGTAGTTTTCATTGCAATTTCAGTCTCTGTTAAGGCTAAGGAATGTATTGATTTTCATTTTGCTTAGCTTTTTTTATTATTATTATTATAGAGACAGGAGTGATGACTTCCTACTCTTTTTCATATCAGTCCTAAAGGCAGATATTCCATATATATATTAATTTTATAGGTAAAAATGGTGGTATTTAATAAGTTCCCTGAAAGAGATATGTTACCATTTAGAAAATCTGATAAATTTCTATGTTATAAAAAAGAAATTTAAAAACAAAAACCTGCTCTCAAATTGTTTAAAGGTAACTGGTATTATCTAAGGATAGATTAGCCTGTTATAGATCACCTTTCTCCTAAAACTGTTTTTTGTTTGTTTGTTTGTTGGCTTGTTTTAATTGTTTGAAGGCATAATGAGGTATAGAGGTAATGAAATTTAGGTGCTAAAATCTCAGAGATAGAAGAAGGTTTACACAGGTGAGGCAGACTTTGGGGAATGCATTTCACATCGAAAGATTCGTCCATTTTTAAATTGGTAGTTAGAAGCTACCAGTAGTAAGAAGTAAGAAGGTAAGTAGATCTTTCAGGGATGATGGAAAATGTTAAAGGCCAGAGCCTCCTGCATAGCAGACACCCTAGTAAACATCTGGACTGTCAAATGAGACATCACAGGAATATAAAATTATAATAAGGATGAAGAGATACACTTAAATATAAGGATGTGGAAGTGTTAGAAGATTATGAAATATATCATGGAAACACTGTCCAAATATGAATCTAGTCAGTCTATACTAATATCAAGCAAGACATTTTTAGGTTAAAATCATCACTAAAGATGAAGAACAATTCATAAAGTTATAATTTTTTAAATATAAAAGATATAAAAATACTAAATTAAACACAATAATATACCATTCAAATATATAAAGGAAAACTGACAAAATTAAAAGATAAATCGACAAATCAATTTAATAAGGACAGATTTGAAACTTTTTCTTTATTAACTGATCCATAAAAATTTGAAAAAGTAAAATAAAGATATTAAAACACTAATAAAGTACACCTAAATTAAATGCATGTAATACTGCATGCAATAACTTCAAAGTAAACTTTTTTTTTCAAGAGAGCATGTATCACTTGGAAAATTGGCCATTTCCTGGACTATAAGGGAATTCTTAGAAAATTTTAAAGGATTGAAACAAAATATTAGCAAAAGATAACTATAAAATCCCCACCTGATTGAAAATAAAATTGTCTAAATGTCACATAGATCAAACAAAAACTCATAATTTGAATTAGGTAATCTTTTTTCTTGATGTATGCATTTATCACTGTACGCTTAGAACTTTTGTTGCTGTATCCCATTAAGTTTTGGTTTCCATTGTGCTTCCATTTTTGTCTCAAGATTTTTTTTTCTCTTTTTGGTTTATCCTGTGATACATTGGTTGTTCTGGAGGATGGTGTTTTAACTTCCATGTAATTGTGAATTTTCCGGTTCTCCTCTTACTATTGGTTTCTGGTTTCACTCCATTGTGCTCAGTAATGATACTTCATGTAATTTCTGTCTTCTGAATTCTTGAGAAATATTTTGATGCCTAATATATGCTCTATCCTAGGAAGTTCTGTGTACACTTATATGTATGTATTCTGCTACTGTTCCATAATATGTTGTATGTATGTCTTTTAGAACCATTTGATCTACAGTGTTGTTCACATCCACTGTTGCCTTTTTGATTTTCTGTCTGGATGATCTTTCCCTTGTTGAGAGTGGAGTATTATAGTTTCCAAATAGTAATTGTATTATTGTTCATTTCTTCTTTTTTATTTCTCTTAGTATTTATTCTATATATTTAGGTCCTCTGATGTTGATGTATAACCATTTGCAGTTTTTATTTTCTTGATAGATTGGCTGTTATATCATTACATAATGGCCTTCTCTGTTTCTTTTGACCTTTTTAACTTACAGTCTATTTTGTCTGATAGAAGCATAGCTAACCCTGTTTTATTTTTGTTACTATTTGATTGATTTATCTTTACCCTTTCCTTCACCATCACTCTAGAAGTGTTTTTAAAGCTAAATGAGTTTCTGGGATGGAGCATATATTGTTGAATCCTCTTGTTGCTTCCCATTCAGCTACACTATGTCTTCTTATTGGAGAGTTTAATTCATTTCCATTTAAAGTTACTATTAATAGTTAAGGATTTACTCTTACCATTTCTTCATTGTCTTTTCTGACTTTTTTTGTTTCTTGATTCCTCTCTTGCTGCTTTCCTTTGCAATGTGATTAATTTTTGTAGTCTTATGTTTTGACTCCGTTATCATAATCTTTTTTTTTTCTGTCTACTACTCCCTTTTTCCTTTGTGAAAGGAGGCTTACATAAAATGTATTTATAACATACTATTTTAGGCTGAATACAAATTAATTTCAGTAGGATTGTGATACTTTATACTTTTAACTACCCCTACTCACATTTTAGGTTCTTGATGTTATAATTTACATCTTTTTTAATGTTAATATAACCAATAAAAAGTTATTCCAGTGATGGTGATTTTTAATATGATTCTTTACTTTTAAGCTAGAGTTGTAAGCGAATGCACCACCATTACAATATTGGGGAATCTAACATGGATTCTATATTTACTATTACCACTGAGTTTTACACATTCCTATATTTTGTGTTATTAACTAGAATCCTTTTATTTCTGTTCGCAAAATTCTTCTTATCATTTCTTGCCAGGAAGTTCTAGTTTTGGTGAACTCCCTCATTTTTTTGTGTGTATTTATCTGTTTGCAGATTTTAAAACTTTACTTATGGACAGCTTTGCTGTGCATAATATTCTTGATTAAAAGGTTGTTCTTGGTGGTGGTGTTTTTGGTTTTGGTTTTTGGTTTTGGTTTTTGTTCAGTATTACCTATATATTATCCTACTTTTTCCTGGCCTACAAAGTTTCTGTTGAGAAATTCACTATTATGGAGTTGTCCTTGTATGTGATGAGTTGCTCTTTTCTTACTGGTTTCAAAATTCTGTTTGTCAAAAAAAAAAAAAATTCTCTTTGTCTTTGACTTTTGAGAATTTAATTATAATGTGTCTCAATGCAACACTTTGAAGGTTTACCTGATGGGGTCCTTTGCTTCTCATGAACCAGCATATCTACAGGTCATTCCACATTTGAGAAAGTTTCAGCTTTTTCAATCCATTTATCTTTCTCTTCTCTTTCTGTGATGGTCATGATGTATATATTGTTCCTTTGAATGTGTCTCATTAGTCCATTATGCTGTTTTGCTCTATATATTCTTTTTCTTTCTTTCTTTTTTGCTACTCTGACTGGATAATTTTATATGACATATCCTCTAATTTACTGGTTCTTTCTTCTGGTTGGTTCAGTCTGATTTTAAAGTCTTCTATATAATTTTTCAGTCTGATTTTGAAGTATTCTGTAGAATTCTTCAGTCAGTCATTGTATTCTTCAGTTCTAAGATTTTTTTTTCTTGTTAGTTTCACAGTCTCTGTTGAACTTCTCTTCTCATTTGGCCCATGAACTCACCTTCTTTTTTTTTTTTTTTTTTTTTTTTTCTTTAAAAAAATTTTTTTATCCCCAGGGGTACAGGTCTGTGAATCACCAGGTTTACACACTTCACAGCACTCACCAAAGCACACACCCTCCCCAATGTCCATAATACCACCCCCTTCTCCCAAACCCCCTCCCCCCAGCAACCCTCAGTTTGTTTTGTGAGATTAAGAGTCACTTATGGTTTGTCTCCCTCCCAATCCCATCTTGTTTCATTGATTCTTCTCCTACCCACTTAAGCCTCCATGTTGCATCATCACTTCCTCATATCAGGAAGATCATATGATAGTTGTCTTTCTCTGCTTGACTTATTTCGCTAAGCATGATACGCTCTAGTTCCATCCATGTTGTCGCAAATGGCAAGATTTCATTTCTTTTGATGGCTGCATAGTATTCCATTGTGTATATATACCACATCTTCTTGATCCATTCATCTGTTGATGGACATCTAGGTTCTTTCCATAGTTTGGCTATTGTGGACATTGCTGCTATAAACATTCGGGTGCATGTGCCCCTTTGGATCACTACATTTGTATCTTTAGGGTAAATACCCAATAGTGCAATTGCTGGGTCATAGGGCAGTTCTATTTTCAACATTTTGAGGAACCTCCATGCTGTTTTCCAGAGTGGCTGCACCAGCTTGCATTCCCACCAACAGTGTAGGAGGGTTCCCCTTTCTCCGCATCCTCGCCAGCATCTGTCATTTCCTGACTTGTTGATTTTAGCCATTCTTTAGAGGATTATGCTGAATCACATTTTAGACAATTTTTAGATGTTCATTTCTTTGGGGTCACTTATTAGAGCTTCATTATTTTCTTTTGGTAATATCATCTTTACCTGATTGTTCATGATCCTTATGTCTTTGTCATGATATGTGTGCATTTGAATAAAAATTTTCCTTTTCCAGACTTGAGATTTCTCTTTGGAAGACAGTCTTTCATTATTCACTTCAGCTTGGGGTTCAGAACAGGTTAACTGTTAGCATCCTTGAGGAGGTGGGACTTTCTATCAGGGTTTCCATTGGGGTGAGGTCACTGCCTGTGCTCTGAGGTGGGAATGGGTGTGACACTGGCTGAACTCTGTGGTTTGGTGGGTGTGCTGACTGGGATACATGTTCATTGGGACTATAGGGTATACTCCCTGATCAGATACAGCTTCTGGCTCTGTGGATATGTGAAACTACTGGCTGGGCTTTGCTATTACTTCTGGTTGGATGAGGTCATTGGTTGACTGGTTGGACTGGCAGAGCTATGGGCTTGGCTCTATAATCACTCATGGTTTGATAGAATCTCTGCATATGATTCTTGACCAAATGGTGATTCTGGATGGACTCCCAAGTTTAGACAGGACTATAGGCAGGACTTTGCAGACTATACTTTGTGATCAGGCAGGTACTCAAGAAAGTGTCTTGTTAAGTTCTAGTTGTACACAGTCTGGGCTTCATGATCAGATAGACCACTGTTGCGCTCTGCTATTGGGAAAGGTCACTGGCTGGGTTTTGAGGTTGGGAGGATTCCCAGCTGTATCCTATAGTTGGGTGGGGCTAGAGACTAAGCACTGTGGGGTAACAGGCTTTGCTCCATGATCTGACTAGGTCATTGGTTGGTTCCCTTCTTGGGTGAGACTGTAGACTACATTCAACAATTGGGCAAGGCCATAGTTGGACTCTATAGTGTGGTAGGGCTGTGGGCCAGGTTCCTTAGCTGGGTGGTTTTGTTGGCTGGATTCTAAGGCTTTCCAGTGTCACTGTAATGCCCCCTGCCTATGTGGGGCCAGAGGCTACATTTAACAGATAAGATTCCTGGCTTAGCTTTCTGTACAAGTATGACTGTAGAATGTCATCTGTGCCTGTCTATATTCTGATCAGGCATTTTGGTTGGAGGTCTGGAGGCTATAATCAACAATTGGGCAGGGCTTTAAATTTTCTTCCTGTCAAGGCAGGGCTCTAGGACATACTCATAGATAGTATGGCTTACTGGCTGGTGATTAAAATCAAGCAAAAGTAACACACCAAACTCCCTGGTGGGATAAGATCACCAGACTGGTTTTGCAGAGCCACTGGCTGGGTCCTCTGCTTGGGTGCCACTACAATCATGGCTAAAAGATAGGCAACACAGCTACCTGGATTCACTGTTCAGGCTTCTGGTTGGGCAGTATGTGGCAGTATGTGGGCTATGTGTAACAGGAGTTGGGCTTGAAATTTGGTCCCCTGCCTGGGTGGGGCCATAGAATGCTCTCCATGGTCTACACAGCTTTCTTGCTGGTGAACCTACAGCAGACAGAACTGCCCATTAAACTTTGCAACCAGCAAGTCCACTAGCTTGACTCTGAAAATGGTTAGAGCCTTTGGCTGACATCTCCATTGGGTGCAACTGTGTAGAGGAAAGCAGTCTGCCAAAATCTGAGTTCTGATAGCTATAAGGTCCACTCCCCTTCTCCATCTCTATCTGATCCCAGTTGTTAAGCCCAGGAGATTTCCAATGTGATCCCTATGAGATACGACCAAGTGAGCCTCTTAGGAAGTACCCTAAATTCTGGAGAATCTAGATGTACATTTTGTGGACATCTTATTCCATTTTATTTCACACTGGAGAAACTTTTAGGGTGATTCTCTTCTGGCCTAGGGGTATCAGAGTATAGGCACTCCTTTCAGCCTTCCACTTAGGTCCTTTTCAGTCTCTGTGGTCTAGGGGGGTTTTTGGCCTCATCCCCTGTTCCTAAGATTTTCTCACTGGTGTTTTTTTCTATGGATGGTACTAACCAGTTTTTCTGGGAGCAGGGCTGAAGTGGGATGACCTAGGCTGCTATCATGATAATATCTCAGCTGCTTTTTAATATTACTCCTAAACTGTGTGATGCTTATGTAGTGCCCCTCCCCCCACTAGGCTTGCCTTCCAGGACAGTATTAACACTCTACTCTCAACAACCAGGGAACTGTGTATCTAGGAATTGTGAAAAGTCACAAGAGGCACTAGAATTTAATAGGGAGAAACCCTGTCCCTAAAAAAACCAAAAACCAAAAACAACAACAACAAAAAACCCTACAGTCTTTGCTCTACTTTAGAGCATGATGTCATAGTGTAAAGAAAATTGTAAATAAATCTTTGTTCTAGACACAAATCTTCTGTTAAGAACATATATACTTTTAAATTATATTGTGCCTTATATTTTATTTAATTCTTAGGAAAAACACATTTAATAATATATGTTGACTTATTGTCACTATACTGTATGTAGATGGGGGTTATTGTATATAGAGGAATAAATTTGGTGCCTAAGCCAAAGAATTGGTATGTAATTGATCTGGGAACTAGATTTTGAACTTCAGTTTTAAGGATCTTTTCAAAATTTTCTGAATCTTGGAGGAAATGAAAGGTAGGGTCTAAGGAAAAGTAGCAGAAAAGCCTTAAGAATTCTTAATCACAAAATTCCATGTTTGTTATCATAATTAGTAAGATAAATTTCCAACACAGAAACATTGAGGACAATATTTTGCCTATAAAATACTTAAGATCACCTGGTAAAGCAAGTAAAAATATCTCTTGGAGGTAAATAAAGCTATATGGGTTTTGTTTTGTTTTGTTGTTTTTTAAACAAAACAAAAACAAATAAATGCTGATGGAGATAAAACAAATTTCTCAGGATCTTCTTACAGGTAAATATGGGAACCAGAATATGAGTCAGGTTATTCTAGGTATTAAACTTTAAAAAACTATGCTGTCATATTTTTATTGTCCTCTAATTCCTGGGTTTAGTTTCCCTATCTGTAAAATGAAAGAATAATATGGGTGACAGTTCTTGTTTGACATGTGACTGGGAGATATCACTGACATTTATTTCCCAGAAGCCACAGAAATTCTGTTTTAAGGGCCTTCCTAGGCTCTGGCTGTCTATGATTGAGTTGGTTTTTAATATAATACCTGAAATAACAAACTGAGTGTTGCTGGGGGAAGGGGGGTAGGGAGAAAGTGGTTGGGTTATGGAGCTTGGGGAAGGTATGTGCTATGGTGAGTGCTGTGAAGTGTAAACCTGGCGATTCACAGACCTGTACCCCTGGGGCTAATAATATATTATATGTTAATTAAAAAATTTAAAAACTAAAAAAATATATAATACCTGAAATACAATATCTGAAAACAGTATATATTCACAAAACATTTGTAAACTGGAAAATATGAAATATATTGAAATATCCACTAATAATTTTACAGTCATATTTTATAAAATTTCTTAGGTTTCAAGTTTTAAGGGATTGCGGGTACATTTCTGAATAATTTTTAGTTAAGTTCTTCTCTACTACAGACATGTTAGAACTGTTTCTTGTTCCACAAAACATCATTATACTCCCATTTAAAGAGCTAGTCGTGTTTCTTTTCTTGTTTGTTTGTTTGTTTGTTTTGTCCTTCTCTTCATTTTTCCTTTCAACCAGCAGGCCATGTGTGAATAAGAAGCTTAGAAGTCCTGAGGCTGCAAGCATCCTCAGATCTCTAGAAGTTGATGTAAGGTTTACAAATGACATTTAGCTACCTAGGCCAGGTAGGTGACATGAAAGCTAATGTCTCCCACTCTAAGATCATCTCCCCTAACAATTTGCATCCCTGTTAAAGTCTAATGGAGTAGTTGGCATCTCCTCTTTGAAAGGGTCAACAGAATCTGAGCAATCCTGAACACAAAGATCTGCCAATAGGCAGTTAACTGGTACTGAGCATCACATGGGTCTTCTCAAATGACATTGAAGTGATTTCGTGGGAGTTTTCTCCTCTTTTACAGGTAACCAGATGGTGCATTATATATCTAGTAAACCCATTTCCACACTACATTAGGAATGTATCAAAGCAAACCAAATAGCTTGTGAACCAAAATGAAGAAATCTTGGGGAGATTTCATGGCTGTTCCTTGCTTTCTGTCTCACATAATGATATATATTAACTTGTCAGTATTTCCTTGCACTCATATTAAATTTATGCTATAAATATATATATATATATATATATATATATATATATATATATATTGCTCATTTTCTATCTCAAAAAACAATAACAAAATTCTTTCATCTCAGCAAAGCAATAACTACTGCCTCACTGGATATAGCACTGAATCAAACTATATCAGTACATTTTGGGGTTTTTAATTTTGGGTACCTTACTCTAGAAAAAAACATTGAAAATGCTAAAGTGCCACAGATTTAAATGTAATATTATTTATAATAGTGTGTTTTCTACTGAAGAAATCTCATCTCCCATTCAGAGCAAAATTGACATAATTTCAGAAATTGATTAAATACATTGCAAAGTTTGTCATTTACTTATGTCAGAGCCCTTACAAATAGCACCAATTTAACTTGACTAATTCATTTGAGAGGGCCAATAGGAAGAAATCTATGGAACAAACATCTTAGTTGTTTTAATCTTTTATTAACATAAAATGTATTATTAACCCTAGGGGTACAGGTCTGTGAATTGCCAGGTTTACACACTTCACAGCACTCACTATAGCACATACCCTCCCCAGTGTCTATAACCCAACCACAGTCTCCCTACCTCCCTCCTCCCAGCAACCCTAAGTTTGTTTTGTGAGATTAAGAGTCTCTTAGGTTTTGTCTCCCTCCCAATCCCATCTTGTTTCATTTCTTCCTTCCCTATTCCTTTAACCCCCCACATTCAGCTAACACCTTGAGAATCATCATTCTGAACTCTAGATCTGACATGTTACCAATGTTTGAATTGATTAGGTCCCTAGCCTTCGGTACTGCCTCTTGTTCTTTTGTTTGTGGTGAGTTTTTCCACCTTGTCATTTTATCCAGATAAGAATATATGAATGAGAGAATAAAATACTAAAAGGATGGCAAAGACACCAGAAAAATGTGTATTAACCAAATCAGAAGAGACCCCAAATTGTGGGGAGAAGGAAGGGGGTAAAAAGTAGTCTGGGGGCACCTGGGTGGCTCAGTGGGTTAAAGCCTCTGCCTTCGCTCAGGTCATGATCCCAGAGTCCTGGGATGGAGCCCCACATCAGGCTCTCTGCTCAGCAGGAGCCTGCACCCCCCCTGCCTGCCTCTCTGCCTACTTGTGATTTCTGTCTGTCAAATAAATAAAATCTTAAAAAAAAAAAGTAGTCCAAAAAAATTTTATAATTAAAATATATAGATAGATAGATAGATAGATAGATAGATAGATAGATATTAGACTGGTGAATAGAACAGAGCCACCCACTTGATTTTGGGTGTATTTTGGTCTCTTAGAAGAAACTACGTCCCAAAATTTTAAAGAAAGAAAAACATATATATAGATAGATAGATAGATAGATATACACACATACAAAAATAAGACTAAACATGATGAAGGGATGGAATGTGACTATAAAGATGAAATTTTTAAAAAAAATTTTAAGGGGTGCCTGGGTGGTTCAGTGAGTTAAAGCCTCTGCCTTCAGCTCAGGTCATGATCCCAGGGTCCTGGGATCAAGCCCCACATCGAGCCCCACATCGAGCTCTTTGCTTGACAGGGAGCCTGCTTCTTCCTCCCTCTCTGCCTGTTTCTCTGCCTATTTGTGATCTCTATCTGTCAAATAAATAAATAAAATCACTTAAAAAAATTTCTAAAATAGGAGTTGATAAGATAAGTTGGTTGGGAAAAGAAAGAAAAAGGAAGTGGGGAGAATTTGCTCAGGCTGGAGACTAGAACAAAGCCCTGTGCTAGGTTTAGGGTATATTTTGATCTATTAGGAGAAGATGTATCCCAAATTTTTTTAGAAGAAAAAACCCTAGGTGTATGCAAAAAATAAAGTTAGATACAATGAAGGATAAAATATGACTATAATAATGAAGGTTTGAAAGATTTTTTTTTTAAAAAAAAGATATTGTTAAGATAAACTTTCAGAAAGTGGTCGATTTTCTGTTTGTACAATTGCTTCTCTTCTTTTCGATATCTTGTTGGATTTGCAGGTGTTCAGAATGTTTTGATAACTACCTAACTGAACTCCTGAGACCTGATGTCATCTCAGCCTGTTACTTCTCTGCCAGCAGTTAGTTGACTGCTGCTCTGAAGGTCAGACAAAAGTCTCTGTTTACCTTGCAGATGCACTATGTCAGACATCTTCTCCTCATGACTTTGCAAGATTTATCTTGGGCAAGTCACAGAATTTCTGTAGTCATTCAGATAATAAGCAGTCCTCTGGTTACTTTCAACCCAAGAATAGACTCATTTAGTATTTAAAATATTTCTTTCATAGAATAGCAGGAACTCAGAGCTTCACTTCAGTTTTAAATTTCTCTGACTTCTCCCTCAACTTAGGCCAGCATCAGGTTGAAAATTGAAAATTGGCATTTGGGGATGGCTTATGATTACATCTTTTTCTGTTTCCCTGCCTAGGAAGTCCTATTTCCATCCTCCCTGACTCACTAAATTCCCTGGCTCCTGTAGGTTTGAGAAAGGAAAGACAGAGATAATTACAGAAAATGTCATGTGAGACTGGCGTTCTTTGAACTACCTTTGTTTCCCCTATTTTTGGCCACTACTTAAAGCTGAATATGTCTCTTCTACTCCTTTCATAGATGTCTTGGTGATCTGTTCCTGAACGCCTGCAGCTGGAACTACCTAGAAGTGGCCAAAGTTTATTTTGGTTTGCCATATGTTAGCTTCCCTCAGCCTTCAACTAACTAGTCTCACTGCTTGTAGGAAACCCTCGTGGGATTTTAAAACTACCTTTAACTAACTGATACTCCTACCATATCTGGTCTGCTAGGAACATAAGACTATGGCCTGCTTTCAGTAAAAGCAGTTATTTTCCCCCAAACGGTCTTACAGCCTGCCTCCACAAACTATGTCAGCCAGACTTCTACTTGTATATCATTTTCTCTTGTTCTTTTATTTATTTGTTTAATGCTTAAATCAAATAGTATTCCACTCCAGGAAGGCATTATGTTCTCTAAAAGATCTCCTTGTAGCTCTTCTCACTGAGGGTGGTGATAGGAAAGAAAACAAATATCCACCTTTTCCATGAGAGGAGGGTATCTCACGGAATTCTAAGGATGGCTTCCCTCAAAAAATCCTCTTCCCCAATTTCTTAAATCTTAATAATTTTATGCCCTCAAGTTGGGAATTAGGCTGATTGTTATTAATATGATCTTAACGTAACTGCTTTCCAAAGCCTACATAGGCAACTATCACCTTAGGTCTATAAAAATACTTGCTCCTTTTTTGTGTCTGTGGAACTTACCTGAAACTGACAAAAAAGAGAATTACATTTTTAACCTCTAGTTGCATTAGAACTGAATGATACTACACACTAGCAGTTCATATTTAAAAAGGAATTCTAATAAAAGACAAGAAAGAAATGGACTATTAATGATAGAAGTTGAAGCTTCAGATCATAAAATGGTTTCAATCAGTATGACATTTCTTATGTTTTTCCTTTCCCCATTTCCATCAAATATATTGAAAAATCAATTGCTTCATTTCTTACTCATTCAATTTGTAGATGCATAGATCTTTAAGGCAAAGAAAAATCTGGTGACACAGATCTAAATGCAAACCTCTAGTATGAGATAGCTGACATCCTGCAGCATTGCCAAATAAAATATAGAAGACTTAGTTTACTTTTAATTTCAGGTAAACAAAATCTAAATTTTTGGCTTTAAGGATGTTCCTTGCAGTATTTGGGACATAATTATACTAAAAAAAAAAAAAAACCTCACATTTTTCTGAAATTCAAATTTAATTGGGCATTCTGTATTTGTATTTGTTATATCTGGTAATCCTGCTTACATACTTATGTGCTAAATACTCCCCTACCCCCCGCGTTTGGGTTTCAGAGAAGTTAAAAAATTATAAATGTACCATCCTGTTTATAATCCTGCAAATCTGTAGAATCTCCATCCCTGAAAACCTTTAAAAGAAAATCCTCATCACATGGTTCATTAACAGCATAATTCCATTCTTAAATCAGTATAACCAATTAAGACAGGTTTGCCATAATCTTATACAACTATTTGAGGGATTTGGGAATAAAGAGGATATATGCAGGATTCTGTTTTTTCCAAGTTAAATGACCTCATAAACCAGAATGAGTTACAGCGGTGAAGAAATTAAATGTATGGTCAATTGTTAATGGGAGAGACCCATTACTGGTTTATTGAGCAGTCTCAAATAAGTGGGATCTGACCACTAAAATAGTTTTATTATTCACTTTGTAATCACCGACTTTGGTGGTCCTCTCTGCTGGGGCTCTGAGGACACAGGGGAGAAAACAGGCTATACTTGCAGTTAACTCTAGGATGTTAGATACTTTGTATTTGGTTGTGGACCCCAGCACAAATTCTAGGCAGTAAGGCCAAGTCACTCAACATATGGGTACATATTAACTTTTGTTTTTTATTCCCCTCCATACATCCTCTCTTTATATATATTTTCCTTTTTTATCTCATTTAACTAGGGACGATGCTTAATTGTACCAGAGAAGGGTTAAAAGCAGAAGTAATAGGCTACCAACCAGGCTTTCATTTTAAAAAGTCTTTAGCAACAAAAGAAAGAATATGACAGAAGACAGGAAGATAATAACTTAAGAAAAATAAAATTAAGAGGGCAGGGTTATTCTGGGATTACAAAAGACTATGCCAAGCTGAGGTCACAATCTACTAGTCCAGAGCCTTGAGGTACTGATAGATCTTCCATTTATCCTACTGGTTTTTCTTCCTTACCTTGCTCTAACTGGCCTCTAACAGGCTCTGGAGCTCAGCACAGCTCAGGAAAGTTAAAAACCAGGTCCTCCTTCCTCCTGACTTTGTTCCTCCACTAACATCATTAACACCCATGACCCAGTCCCCTCCTCTCAAGACACCCTCTGGATCTCAATTTGGTTTTGCTATTAAATTTTCCAGTTGGAAAGATAATGAGTTGACTAGAACATAAAAGTTCCAGTATTTCATGGAATGTTACTTCACTTTCATCACCTATGAGTATCACGTTTTTGGACATGTGAAGTTGAGAAACCCCTGTACTTTTGGGAAGGATTTGCCCAGGAACCAGCTTACTTTAGCTTTTAGCCATGGACTGCATATTTTCTTAGAGCAGGCAATTCCTAGGGAAGAACATTTAACTCATTTTTTACAGCATATTTAAAGCACATTTTGAGCTTTTAACCACTTACTAGATTCTTTCTCTATGTAAACTATATATTAAAGTGAAAGGAGGAACTCTTATGATTATCCAGTGGTAGAGGGGGAGGAGGCTGCAACTTGTCTGTAGAATCTTCATCTTAGGTACATTCACCCCTACCTTTTTATGGTGGTCTCTGAGGGGTTTTCAGTGTGTTGTCCAAAAGGCTCTCTTGAAACTGTGTATGATTCTGCTTACTTTATATTTTTTCTGGCTATAGTAAGTAATTCTGCTTACTTTTTATAGCAAATTCTCATAGTATACTTTTTCAAATTAGAATGTGACATGTACATCTGATGATGTGTAATGAATTGTTCATTCATTCTGATGACTCTTTTAGCCCATTTTTAGTCATATAATTTTCTAACCATCTGATTGCCTTTATCAGCATAAACCTGGATGGATATGTGGATGAAGAGATCAAGATTAGATAAAGATATGAAATCTAAATATTATAAATGAGGACATATTTTCTCTTAAAGGTTTTCAGAGATGGAGCATTTGCACTTCCCTTTCCTCTTTTCTTTCTTCTTTGTATTTCTCTATTGCACATGGTATTTTCTCATGAAGGAAATTTTAAAGTCTGTGTTCTCTGTTTTCTTGTTAGGGATTTCCTTTCCAAGTGTAAATTTTTTGTTGAGCCCATATTTACATATAACTACATTTTTTGAATATTTCTTTCTTAGAAATATTCTAAGTATATATATAAGAAATATTCTAGTATATATATCCAGTATTTCTTAGGATAGTATAAGAACTCTTCTGGCACAAACTCTGTGTATGTATTGGGATAAAGGGAGAGGACTCAAAATTGGGATATGATGCAAGTGAAGTACCTTTTCAATGTGCTTAATGCCCCTTTTAAGTGGATTTCTTTTTGTAAAACCTCTGTGAGATACACATTTTTTCAATATGTTCTGTCTCATCTCAGTATCCAATATTCAGTAGGTATTTGGTATTTGAGGTTTAACTGTTCATACTCAAAAAAGTAGTTCTGTCCATGTTGTCGCAAATGGCAAGATTTCATTTCTTTTGATGGCTGCATAGTATTCCATTGTGTATATATACCACATCTTCTTGATCCATTCATCTGTTGATGGACATCTAGGTTCTTTCCATAGTTTGGTTATTGTGGACATTGCTGCTATAAACATTCGGGTGCACGTGCCCCTTTGGATCACTACGTTTGTATCTTTAGGGTAAATAACCAATAGTGCAATTGCTGATTCACAGACCTGTACCCCTGGGGATAAAAATATATGTTTATAAAAAATAAAAAATTAAAAAAAATTAAAAAAGATAATCTAAAAAAAAAAAATAAAGTAGTTCTGGTAAGTTACATTGGTCCAAAAGAATTAGTTTAATATTTGATCTTTAGAAGTATTCCTGTTTTAAAAGATCACAGAGATAAATTCTAAAGGAAAAAAGCACCTAAAGTAAGAATTTCAGCTGCTGGTGTTTGATAACTGGGGACAAGAGAAGATATTTAGAAGTCCATGAACTGTCTGATATCCTAAGTATCCTTAAATATCAAAAAACTGTTTAGGTCTAGTTGTACTATACAGTGACAGAATTCTTCATTTCTGTGAGATATTTTTGCCTTAGTTATAATTTTCCTTTTGCTTACATTTTGTACAATCACAAAATTGTTTAGACTACCTAAAAAAAACACTATATGGATTTTTGTGTTTATCATTCCCTTGTTTTAATTTGTAGTGGTAAATGCCTATGTAACCATCTGTAAAAATGTAACTTGACTTTGCATATTTTTGAAATTTATGCAAAGAGATTCACATTGTACCTATCCTTTCATATGTTTTTCTGTTCAATATTGTACAGTTATTCACATTTTCATAGCTGCAGATTATTTACTTTCATTGCAGAAGTAGTCCATTGAATAAATATGTCACAATTTAATTATTGATGGATGTGAGTTCCTATTTTATAGCTGTTAGGGGAATGTGGTTATGTTATTCATACACACAGACATGCATGTGTATTTTTTTTCCAGTTATATACTTAGAGGTGAAATGGCTGGTATATTGGATTTTATTGCTGTTTAACCAGTTATCACAAATTTGACAGCTTAAATCAGCATAAATTCAGTAACCCACAGTTCTGTGGGTCAGAAGTCTGGGCATACTCAGCTAAATTTTCTGCTCAGAGTCTCACAAAGCCAATATTAAGGTATTTGTTGGTCTACACTCTTATCTGGAGTGTCTTAAGAAGAATTCATTTCCTGTTGTTTTTGTTGTTACTCCAGGTTTTTGGCCAAAGTCAGTTGCTAGTGGTTGTAGGACTAAGTTCTCTAAGGTTTTTGCTGGCTGTCAGCCAGGAGTCTCTCTCAGGTCCTGGAGACCACTTATACTGTTCTTTGTCATGGACTTTGTCCATTTTGGCAGCGAAGTACATTCCCTGTGCTAAATTACTGTCTTGCCACAAATCTCTCTTTCTATTTTGCCCCAACTGGAAAAAAATCTCTGAATTCTAAGGGATCATGTGATTCCATATGTTTCACTCAGACAGTCTCCCTGTCTCAGGAGCAACTAATGAGTAACCTTAAATGCATTTCTACAATCCTTTTTGCTGTGTAATTTAACATAATCATGGAAGTAAAACCAGGGAGAAAACGGTGTAAGGACCATGAAAATTCTCTCTACAGCTGGACTATAGAGCTTATGTTATCTTTCAGATTTGCTTGATAATTTCAACTTGTTTCTTATATGAATTAAACAATGTATACATCCACTAGTAGTGTATGAGATTTCCTACTGCTGTCATCAGTACTTGATACGATTATACTTTTTAATGATTGCCAATTTGGCAGTAAATCTTATTTAATATTTCTGGCATTTCCTCAGTCTTTATTTTTATTTAAAATGTTTCCAGATTCCCAGAAAAGTTGGGAGACCAATACAGAGATCTTTTTTGCTCTTGTTATTTATATGATGGCCCATCATATCCAAATACTTTAATTTTTCCTATAATGAGGAACATTTTTTACATTAAATAATGATCCAAATGAGAAAACCAACACTGATATATTACTGGCATGTAATCCATAGACTGTACATAAATTTTACATTGTCCCAATAATGTCCTTCACAGTAAAAATACCCCATGAAGGCTCCATGCTCAATGGGGAGTCTGCTTAAGATTCTCTCTCTGCCTTTTCCCTAGCTCATGCCTGTGCTCACTCTGTCTCTAATAAATAAATAAAATCTATATTTAAAAAAAAAAAGGAAAAAAAAGCTGATCCAGGATTGAAAGTTACATTTACTCTTGTGTTTATTTACTGTCCCTTAATTTGAAACTGTTTCAGTCTTTTTTTTTTTTTAATTGAACTATAATGAATATACAGTGTTATATTCCTTTTAGGTTTACAATATTATGATTCAGCAATTCTGTACATTACTCAGTGCTCATCAAGATTATGATTCAGCAATTCTGTACATTACTCAGTGCTTAATCCTCTTTATCTATTTTACCTATCCCAACACCCACCTCTCCTCTGGCAACCACTAGTTTGTCCTCTGCATTTGAGTGGTTTTTTGTCTTTTTTTCTTTGTTCATTTTTGTTTCTAAAATTCCATATATGAGTGAAGCATACAGAATTTTTCTCTGTCTTATTGTACTTAGCACTATACCTTCTAGGAACACACATAATGCTGCAAATGGCAATATCTCCTTCATTTGTACAGTTGAGTAATATCCCTGTGTGTGTGTGTGTATCACATCTTCTTTACCATTCATCTATGGATATATGCTTTTCTATTATTATAATATCATATGGAGTATTTTTGTTGCCCTAAAACTCCTGTTTTCCGTCTGTTCATTCCTTTCTACCCTTAGCCACTGATCTTTTTGCTATATCCACAAGTTTGCCTTTTCTGGAAAGTCATATGGTTGTAATCACACAGTATACAGGTAGCCTTTAAAGATTGGCTTTTTTCACTTGGTGGTATACATTTAAGGTTCATTCATGTCTTCTTGTAGCTTCATACCTTATTTATTTTTAGGGTTCAATTATATTACATTGTCTGGATATCACAATTTATTTATCCATTCATCTACTGGAGGATATCTTGGTTGCTAAAAAGTTTGGGTAATTATGAATAAAGCTGCTGTAAACATCTATGTGCAAGTTTCAGCGTAGGTAAAAATTTTTAACTCTTTTGAGTGAATACAGAGAATATCTCATTTGTCTACTCTCTCCACATAGGTGTGCAGGAAGTTTAGAGTTGGCTGGAGTTGGGCATTTTCCTCTTCCCAAGTCACTTAGGCTCTGATAATACCTCAGATGGTTAGGCTCTGGTCAATTAGTTTCCCCCTGAGGGCAGGCCTTATTAAGGACAGTGTTCTGGCATATTTCAAAATGACTCTTTTTCTTCTTTTCCTGAAGAAAGTATGAAGGACTGTTCCTCTGATGTTTATTCTAGGAACCTGATAGAGCTCCTGGAGATTAAGTCTTAAGGTATTTTAGGGACCCTCTATGCCTGGGTCCTTGTGGGATTTTAATTCTCATATTCATCTACACAAGCCTCTAATAGCAGTTCATCAATTCCAGCTCAGGTTTTCCTACCCTAGCACTCGGTCTTCCTGCAGTTTCTGCTTTGAGTCTGTGCTCCAGGAATCAGTTACTTACTCCATGAGTTTGTTTCCTCTCCAGTCTTGGGGGCGGTGGTTCTATGCCCACCCCTCTTTTACAGATCCAAGCAGAGTAGGTTAGTTTCCAGTCTATTAAGTTTTTACTTTATTCTTAAATACAGAGTGGTGACTTCTAAGGTCCTTATATGTGGAACCAGAAATCTTTTATTTTTTAGCCTCAAAGTATGTTGAATTTTATCAACAGACAATTTTTCTTATATAGTTGGAGTTTATCATGTTATATATACCCTTTTATCCTTTTGTATGGTAGATTACACTGACTCATTTTCTAGTAATGAGTCAAACTATATAGTAAACTCTTATATATGGAACTTTTTTTTCTATTTAGCTATTACTTGATTCAGTTACATTTTTGCTTAAGAATATACAACTATATTTATGATTATGTAAATTAGACTATTTTCCTTTCTTCTGCCATTTTTAAGTAATGTTTTCTAGTATACACTGGCTGTATAAAACAAGTTTTGAAATACATGCTTCTTTTTATTTACTGGAAAATTTATGGCAGATATCAAATTAATTTTTATATGAATGTTAAATACAACACGCTAATGGTGCCATCTAAACTTAAGTTTTTAAATTCTCTTAAGACAATTTTTGAAAAAGTCCATTTTCTAGAAATTTGTCCATATCATACTTTAAAACTCAAATATTATTGACATAAAGTAATTCAAACTAACTTTGTTTTATTTTAATAATCTCCATTATATGCATACTTCATTTCATTCCTTACATTGAATAATTGTGTTTTATCTCTTTTTCTCTTGATCCATCAAAAAACAGACATCTATTAATTGAATAGCTTTTCCAAAGGATCAATTTCTGATTTTGTTGTTCTTTTTCATCACATTAGATGTGTTTTCTCTATTAATTTATTCTCTTTCATGTATATATAATTTATGTGTAGTTTTCTGTGTCTAATTTATTATGGTAGATGCTTAACTCATTGATTTTTTTTAAACTTTCCTTCTCTTTCACAATTCATGAAAACAAGGTAATTGTACCCTTACTGTGGCAGAAACAGAATGATTCCAGAAGTTTCATTCTCAATGTTTTTTTGTTCATCTAAGAACATGTATACTTCCCCATATTTTCTTCTATTGATAGTAATATTCATACTTAAAATGTTCAGTGCTAGCTGTTCTGGCAAAGTCATGTAGCCATCCTCAGTCAACATATAAAACAATTATATCAAACCCCAAGTTTTCTCCCATTCCTCTTCATGTTCATGACCTACCTCACTCCTAACCTCTGGCAACCACTAATCTATGTTGTGTCCCTAGAATTTTGCCATTTTATAACAACATATAAATGTGTCTTTTGAGTCTGGTTTCTTTCATTTAGCTTAATACCTGTGAGATTCATCCACGTTGTAAATATCAATAGTCTGTTCCCTTTTTTTGCTTAGCAGTATGCCATTTTATGGTTGGATTCAGTTTTTGTTATTGTTTGTTTTAGAGAGAGAGGGAGAGAGAGCATGTGCAAGAGCAGGGTGGGAGAGAGGAGTAAAGGGAAAGGAAGAGAGAAAATCTTCAGCAGGCTCCACGCCCAGCCTACAGCCCAGGGCAGGGCTCCATCTTACCACCTTGACTGAGATCATGACATGAGCAGAAATCAAAAGTCAGTTGCTTACCTGATTGAGCCACCCAGGTGCCTCACATTCAATTTTTATTTCACTATACATTTCTCAAATGTTGAATAACATTTTAATTCTTTCAGGTTTAAGGTTTATGAATAATGTTTTTGTACAAATTCATGTTAGAAGGTTTTTTTTGAAATACATCTAATTTTTTTATTTCGTTTTGGTAAACGCCTATGTTGTATGTAAAGTGTACATTTCACTTGGTGTTGGCTAATTTTTTCTTTAATGTTGGCTGTATGAGTACTCATTCTGAGAGACATGTAGTGATATTTTCTGTATCTTCTTGAGTGATCCATATTCAGTGTTGTTGCTATCTAGCAAGTTCAGAACATGTTTCTTCCATGAATCATCACAAGATCAGTTTAGTTAGACTGATGCTGTGCTGAAAGTCTGATTTACAAAATAAATAATCTTGTCAAACCTACAATGACTTATTAATTTGATAATTTAAAGATTCTTTTTGGTAGCTAGCATTTTGAAAATCCATGATGATTTTGGTTTATTGTTACTTTATAAGCAAATTTAGCTATTAACCAGTTGCAGAAGAAGCAACTATATATACATATAAATCAAAATTTCAGCTGTCTATTTTAATTGTCCTTCCACCTTATTTTAATCTGTACTCTTTAAACAACCAGTGAATTCATTGTGTTTTTATGAAACAATCACTACATACATATGATTACATACATACATCATTACATACATTACATACATATGAAACAATCAATACATACACTTTAGTATTTTTTTTTTAATGGCAATAGAACTATGGAGTATTATTTTCACCTGTCTTTATGGGGACATCTTTATTTTTTGTTTTTTATTTTATTTTATTTTTTATAAGTGAATAGGTGACATGGAGGTGGGAGCTACTCTTTATTTTTTTGTAAAGATTTTATTTATTTGACAGACAGAGATCACAAGTAGGCAGAGAGGCAGGCAGGGCAGTGGGGGAAGGGAGCAGGCTCCCTGCTAAGCAGAAAGCCCCATGTGGGGCTCAATCCCAGGACCCTCTGAGCTGAAGGCAGAGGCTTTAACCCACTGAGCCACCCAGGTACCCCAATTTTTATATTTTTAATTAAAATTTTATTTTAATTCCAGTATAGCTAACATATAGTGTTATTAATTTCAGATATACAGTATAGGAATTCAACACTTGCATATATCACCCAGTGCTCATCACAGTGAGTGTACTCCTTAATCCCCATCACCTATTTCACACATCCCGTTCCCCCACCTCCATTCTGGTAACCATAATTTTGTTCTCTATAATTAAGAATCTGTTTCCTGGTTTCTCTCTCTCTCTCAACCCTTTTTATTTTTATTTCTTAAATTTCACATATGAATGAAATCATATTGTATTTGTGTTTCTCTGACTGACTTAATTTAACTTAGCATTATACCCTCTAGCTCCATTCATGCTGTTCCAAACAGCAAGATCTGAGTTTTTTATGATACAATAATATTTTTTAGTATTTACAATACTATACAATATTTACAATATTATTTAACATTTAATACAATATTACTATAAATGTATACAACCCTTCTTCTTGATCCATTCATCAATCAGTGGATACTTGTGCTGTTTCCATAACTTGGCTACTGTAGATAATGCTGCTATAAACATAGAGATGCATGCATCATTCTGAAATAGTGTTTTTGTATTCTTTGGGTAAATACACAATGGTGTGATTTGCTGGATCATACGGTAGGTCTATTTTTAACTTTTTGGGGGAACTGCCATACTGTTTTCCAGAGTAGCTGCACCAGTTTGCATTTGCACCACATCCTTGCCAATGCTGCTGTTTCTTGCTTAGAGTTTAGCCATTCTGATAGGTGTAAGGTGATTTCTCACCATAGTTTTGATTTGCATTTCCCTGATGATCAGTAATATATTAGGTATCATTTCACCTGTTTATTGGCCATCTGTGTATCTTCTTTGGAAAATTTTTTTGTTCATGTCTTCTGTCCATTTTTAATTGGATTGTTTTTTGGGTGTTGAACTGGGTAAGTTCTCTATATATTTTGAATACTAACCTTTTATCAGATATGTCATTTCCAAATGTCTTCTCCCATTCCATAGGTTGCCTTTTACTTTTGTTCATTGTTTCCTTCACTGTGCATACCCTTTTATTTTGATAAAGTCTAAGAAATTTATTTATGCTTTTGTTTCCCTTGCCTCAGGAGACATGGAAAAACATTGCTACAGCCAATATCGAGGAGTTTGCTGCCTATATTCTTCCCTGGGATTTTTATGGTTTCAGATCTCAAATTTATGACTTAGGTCCATTTTGAATTTATTTTTGAGTATGTGTTACAGAAGTGGTCCAGTTTCATTCTTTTGAATGTTGCTGTCCATTTTTCCCAACACTACAAAAGACTTTTCCCATGGAAATTTTTCCTGTTTTATTGAAAATTAATTGGCCAGGTAGTTGTGGGTTCATTTCTGGGCTTTCTATTTTGTTCTATTCATCTGTGTATCTATTTTTGTCCTGGTACCATATTGTTTTGATGACTACAACTTTGTCATATAGCTTGAAGTTCAACATTGTGATGCCTCCATCTTTGCTTCTCTTTTTCAAGGTTGCTTTGACTATTTGGCATCTTTTGTAGTTTCATATAAATTTTAGGATTGTTTTTTCTATCTCTGTGAAAACTGCTTTTGGTATTTTGATAGAGATTGCATTAAACATATAGATTGCCTTGAGTAATACTGACATTTTTACAGTATTTGTTCTTCCAATCCATGAGTATGGAATATTTTCCATTTCTTTGTGTCCTCTTCAATTTCTAGTTCTTTAATGTTCTTAAAATACTATCTTACATATTATTTTTAATAATTACTATTAAAAAACTATTGTTTAACTTTGACTTATTTTGTCTGCTCAGGTCTAGATACAGCTAGCTGTGTTTGAGAGAAAATTATAATTGTTGTTTAAATAAAACTTTTTTTCTCTCACACAGACCAAAAATAAGTGGGAACTTGATCATCATGGACTAAGACTCCTTTCAGTCTCAACTCAACAGTTGAGTAGGTCCTTCTAACTTAAAAGTTATCTCATGAGTGATCCATCATTTCTGCCAGAGCTCTAAATGTGATAAAAAGTGGAAACACTTTTAAAGAACTTTCCTAGAATAACCCTGCTTATATTTCATTGATTAGCTAGTCACATGGCCTCTCCCAACTATATGGGAGACTGGAAAATTCATTATCATTATTTGCTTCAGTTGGGGAATTGTTGCCACAGTAATAAATGAGTTATATTAGTAAAAAGTGGGGACAGTCACCAGCTAGTCGGAGTCTAGCTGTGTTTGAACCATTCCAATCAGATCTGGTTTTTTAAAAGTGAGGTTGGAGAAAATCTGTAGTGAAAAGAATGAAGAGGCAGTTGTAATGCTCTCCACAGTAGATTATCAGTGTATTGATTATTTAATTGGCTTTGAAAATGGAGAATTTTCCTTTTAGTTCAGTAATTATATTGAGCATCTGTTGTTGCCATTTATAGTACTAAACATAAAGCACATACTTCTAGCATTAAGAAGCTCATAGTGTTCTTGGAGAAATAAAGAAACCAATAATTTCAATAGCAGAAAAGTCAAGAGATATGTCAAATGGATCTAGAGAAAGAGAACAATCTGTCATAGCACTGAGGATTTTCAGTCTTGTTGAGACCTTACTACTTAGTCACTGTTAAGTGAGAGAGAAAATTGACAAAATAAAATCACCTTGGGCAGGTGAGGTTTGATGGTAATGAGTTTGAGATATTTCTACACTTCAATTGTATCTCGCATATACAGACAGCCAAAATATGTTTGGTGTGTAAATGAGTGAGAATGAGTAGAGATGCTTATTATACAATATTTTAATGTTTGGTACATATTATAAAGTTCTGAATATTCATAAGGTTCAGATTAAATGTTGATGAGGAGACCTTAGCAGCTATAATCTATTATGTCTTTATTAATCATTTTTCTTAATGGTATTTCTTAAAAATACCATTTATATTAGCTTCATGTTTACAACACAGTGATTCAACATCTGTATACAGTGACAACTGATCACTACAGTAAGCTGTTAACCATCTGACACCATACAAAGTTGACATATTATTGACTGTATTCTCATATTCTTCATCCCATTGACTTATTTGTTTTATAACTGGAAGTTTGTATCTCTTGATTCCCTAACCCATTTTCCTCCCCTCTAATACCTTTCCCCTCTGGCAATCATGAGTCAATTTTCTGTATTTTCTCTAAGTTTTTTTTTTAATTTTGTTTGTTTGTTTTGATTTTTAGATTACTTATAAGTAAAATTATGCAGTATTTGTCTTTGTCTTGCTAACTTATTCCACTTAGCATAATACCCTCAGGTTTCATCCATGTTGTCACAAATGGCAAGATCTTATTTCTTTTGGCTGAGTAGTATTCCATTGTATATTGTATGCCACATCTGCTTTATCCATTCATCTGTTGATGGACGCTTAGGTTGCTTCCATATATTAGCTATTGTAAATAATGCTTCAGTGAACAATGGGAAGTATGTGTGTTTGTGTTTATGGATATGCATATATCTATATATTTATATCTATAACTATATATATCTCCTTGCAAACATGTATATATGTTTAATTAGAGTTTTCATTTTCTTCAGATACATA
Source organism: Mustela nivalis (assembly GCF_964662115.1). Lineage (NCBI taxonomy): Eukaryota > Metazoa > Chordata > Mammalia > Carnivora > Mustelidae > Mustela > Mustela nivalis. The sequence continues at coordinate 43,159,353 of NC_139027.1, forward strand.
AACAGAAATAGAATTATAGAATTGCTGGATCATATGGTAATTCTATTTCTTTTTTCACAATTTTTTTAGGAACTTCCATACTGTTTTCCATAGTGGTTTTACCAGTTTACATTCTTACCAACACTGTATGAGTGTTCCAGTTTCTCCACATCTTTGCCAACACTTGTTATTTCTTGTCTCTTTTATACTAACCAATTTACTGTCGATGAACTCCTTTAGCTTTTGCTTATCTAGAAAGCTCTTTATCTTTTCTTCTATTTTGAAAAATAACCTTGCTGGGTAGAATATCTTGGTTAGAAGTTGTCTGTTTTTTATTTCATTTCGGTACTTTCTACTCCCATCTGGGGATACCCACATGGAGTTTCCTTTGTATGTAAGAAGTTGTTTTTCTCTTGTTGCTTTTTAAGGTTCTCCCTTTATCTTTAATTTTTGACCTTGTAATCATAATGTGTCTTGATGTGGATCTCTTTGGATTTTTTGTATTTAATGTCATGGGATTCCTGGTCAGGGATACTTATTTCCATTTCCAGATTAGGGAATTTTCAGCCATTATTTCTTCAAATAAATTTTCTCCCCCTTTCTTTTCCTCTTCTCCTTTCGTGAACTCTATAATGCAGATGTTATTCTGCTTGATGTTGTCCTATAGATCTCCTAAAGTAGCTTCAACTTTTTTTTTCCTTTTTTTTTCTTTTTTGTGTTTTGTCTGGGTGAGTTCCATTGCTTTGTCTTCTGTCTTGTTGACCCATTCTTCTGCTTTATCCAGTCTGCTGTTGAATCCTTCTACTGTATTTTTCAGTTTACTTACTATATTCTTCAACACTCTGACTTCTGTTTCTTATTGTCTTACATTCTCTGTATTTTTTGATATTCTCACTGTGTTCATCTGGTCTTCTCCTGAGTTCAGTGAACATCTTAAGAACTTTAGTTTGAACTCTTTATCAGGCGCATTATTTTTCTCCATTTCATTAAAGTCTTTTTCTGAGGTTTTGTCTTGTTTTTTAATTTGGAAAATATTTATCATTTTATCCTCATTTTGCCTGATTTTCTTCTGGCTGTGGTGTGGCTGCGGTTCATTGGGTCAGCTCTAGTATTGGGGGGAATGGTTGGGATGTTTACCTTGCCAGCTGTGACACAGTTGTGTCTTGGAGTGTGGAATGCTTACCTATCCATCTGTGGTGTGACTGTAGCATCAGAATGTTCACATTAGTATTCCTTTAACTTAGCTAGCCATCACTCTCTCTGAAGGAAAAGCCTGAAATATTGGGATATTTGAACAGATCAAAAATTAATTAATAAATAATCCAAGCAGAAGCAAACAATTAACAAATAGTTCAAACAAAAACAAATAAAAACAAATAAAAAACAAAGAAAATAAAAAACAAATACCAAAACCAAAAAAAACAAAAACAAATAAAAAACAAAAAAAGGAGTGTTGATTAATGGCAAGTCAATGTAAGAATGTTATATTATTACTTATTAATATAACTTAATCACGTAAGTTATATTATTATTATTTTAATGAGAATAATAAGTTGTTTTAATTATATCCTGGCAGCTTCACCAAATTAGACATTTGCATGTTTCAGAATTTATTTGTAGTATATGTATAAGTACACCATTCCAGAAATATTCTGTTTTGTGGCTTTTTTGGTAATAACTCAAGACTGATGATCAGCAATATATAATTCTTCACAGTTTTGCCAATCAAAGAGTGAATACAGGAACAGAAGCATGGAGAATCTGAAAAAGCACAAGGTTTGGATTCAGATGGAACAGGTATGGTTTGTTTATATGACCATTACATTATTTAATTTCTTGGAGTATAACTTTTATAATATGTAAAAACAGTTGATAGTAGGTAATATAGCAGTTTTGTGAGACAATGTAAGACATATACTGATACAGTATCAGATACATTATAAGAACTCAATGTATATTTACCTGTGTATGTTTTTTATTTTGGTTATCCTCTGGATAACTTAATAACACCTTTGTTCTCAGATGTTTCAAAATCTGAAGGGAATGCAGCTAGATCATGGACTACCCATTTTAGAATGAGAGTAATAAAACTATTCTACTTTATTCTACTATTTTACTTTATTCTACTATTCAGTACCCAGAGAGGTTGATTGAGAAAAATAAGATCAGCCCTAGGGCAGTATTGTTTTACCCTCCATCATGCTGACTTTTAATAGGATAGGACCAGGAGAAAATAAGAATTAGTATAAAGATCTGAAGTTCAATACTGCATGAGGTTACACTGACACGTATTCTTTGGTAAATGATCTTGAAAGTTTCACTCCACAACAGCAAAGTACCTACTGTCTATGGAATACGTTAGACAGTGCTTGCACTTTCTTTGTGATTATTTAGAAGTGCCGAGTGGCAAGATTTGGGCAGGTAGAGAGAAAAAAGGATAAAGTACTAAATAAAGTGCTGTAATCAAGTTTGCAGGAGCTGATGCACTACTGGTCTTATGAATACAGCATTTGTTTAAGCAAAAACGTGCTAATTAGAGTAAGCAAACTTTTCAGTAGGAATGCACCATTTCCATATATTGAATCTGAAGAACTGATAGGGATACAATGCTGCTAGCAAAACCCTTATGATCAGTTGAATACACAAATTTACGGCAGTGCTATTGGAAATGGGTGCAGTATAGTTATAGAAAAGGACTGTGAGAGAGGCAATAAATAGAGGCAAAGGAAAGCAAAGTTGCATGGAAATAGCTTATCAGGTGGGATTATGAAACATGATGTGGTTAGCATGTATGCTATGAAAGGCAAAAAGTGATCAGAGAGTCAGAGACTAATGAGTATCTTAGATCATGTGATATCAAAAAAATAAAAATGAAATGAGAGAGTCAAGTAAGAAGGGCACTTTCATAAAGAGCTAATTATAGAGGCCTGGAAAAGAAAAGGTTGTTAAAATCTAAAGTTTTCAACCCTTAGCAGAATCACATGCTATACAGCCATTGTTAATTCTACAGATGCAAAAATCAGCATGGATAGTATATTTTTACTACTTGGAAATACAGTAAGGAGTTCAAAAGTTTTATATATGTTTTATGGAATTGTTTCTTTTTATATTAGGATTTTTTAAAGCAAAATATTGGTATTGATTTGTCGAATTTGGGATATAAACGTAGAATTAAGTTGGCATCCTAACTTCAGTTTTCAGAGGTTATAGCAGTCTTCAATCAGAGTATGTAATACCAAGAAATAAAATTCCTTAATAACGTAATGAAGGCTCCCTAAAGTTGAACATGATATGATATGATGGTGAGGAATCTAGGGGTCTAGGAACATTAGGTATAATGACAGAAAGGTAGTACATGATGTAAGTCAATCATTAGGTGATATGAGAGTAGCCACTGACACTGTGCCCAGGGAGGGGATCAGGCACTAGACAGGTTAGCAGGGAAGAACCATATTATTGTAGGGAATAACCAGAAATCCACTCTTGATATTTTTGGATCTGGAATTCTGGTGTAGTTAACCTCATATCAGTATAATAAAATCACCAAGCTTAAGGGAGCCTCTGGTTTCAGCATTAGAAAAACTAATATGGGCATATTTAATATTAAATCCCATCATATTTGAACTAAATGGACTAAGAAAGGCTACGATATTCTAACGTTTTCTGCCATATTAAGAAATAGGTTGGAAAGCATATTGAAAATGAGAAGTATTAATGAATCCAGCTGACAGTGGTAGGGGAAATATGAAGATATTAGAGACTGACACAGATAATTATAAAGGCCAATAAGTTTATATAGCTTTCTTTGACAACTATTATCATAGCCTCACAGTCTAATATTATATTCCCTCTTGTTTGAAGTGGCCCAGTTGGTTGCAATCTGACTCTTGATTTCATCTGCAATCATGATCTCAGGGTCCTGAGATCAAGCTCTGTATCACATATGGTTCCATGCCCCTCTTGGGATTTTCTCTTTCTCTCTCCATTAGCTCCTCCCCCTCCCTCTCTCTTACTAATTAAAATAAAATATCTTTAAAAAAAAGAAGAAAGTAATTAGGTTACTTGATTGATTAGGGTTCTCATTTCTCAGCACAACATGTTCTTGCCCAAATTCCAATCTTTTCCTCTGATTGACTTTTCTGTGTAATTTGGTACATCATCAGTTGTCTATGACAACTGGTCCCAACATGTTTTTTTTCTTTTACTCTCTTCTCTTACTAGGGAAATTGTCTCATAATTATAAATAGCCCAGGGGCGCCTGGGTCGCTCAGTGGTTTAAGCCTCTGCCTTCAGCTCAGGTCATGATCTCAGGGTCCTGGGATCGAGCCCTGCATCAGGCTCTCTGCTTGGTGGGGAGCCTGCTTTCCCCTCTCTCTCTCTACCTGGTCTCTGTCTACCTGTGATCTCTTTGTCAAATAAATAAATAAAATCTTTAAAAAAAAATTAAATAGCCCAAAGGAACTTTTCCTGAAACTCTAAATATGACAAGATAAAACTGTTGATTTCTCTTCCATATTGGTTCCTCTTCCAGACTCTTCTTTATGCAGTCTGTCCTCACTATTCCATACTTGTGATTTTTCTTACCCACTAAGATTTATTTGTAATCCCAAAATCAATACCTGTGGCATTTTTGCAATCATTTTCCCACGTGCACAGAATGGGAAAATATTTGAATCACCTAGAACACATGTTCCCAGCTGAGTTTAAAAAAAAAAAAAAAAAGACAATGCTCTGCCTTCTTTTTCTTTTTTTAATAGTTTTTTTTTTTTAATTTTTATTTATTTGACAGACAGAGATCACAAGTAGGCAGAGAAGCAGGCAGAGAGAGAGAGAGAGGAGGAAGCAGGCTCCCTGCTAAGCAGAAAGCCCGATGCGGGGCTCGATCCCAGGACCCTGAGATCATGACCCGAGCCGAAGGCAGAGGCTCTAACCCACTGAGCCACCCAGGAACCCCTGCCTTCTTTTTCTTGTTTTAGCTTTTATAATCTAAACAAGTATGATTTTCAAGATCTATTTAGTCTAACATTTTTTAATATTTTTCTTCTGTTTTTTAGTGATTTTGCTACTTGAAATAGTCCCCAAGCATAGTGTTGTCTAGTGTTCCCAAGCACAAGAAGGTGGTGATGTGCCTTACAGAGAAAATATTTCTTATATATCCTTGTTCAGGTGTACATTACAGTGTTGTTGGCTCTGAGTTCAGTGTCGATGAATCAAAAATGTATATTAAAAAATGTGTCTTTAAACAGAAATTACACACAAAATAAGGTTATATACTTTTTGGCCAATGAAAACATTGTGAACAGAAACTGAAAGGAACCTAATCCTGTGTTTCTTCTAGGAGTAAAGCTTCACTATTTGCTAATTCAGTCTTCATGGTGATTTTATAGGATATAATTACTGAAAAATATGAGAACCAGCTAATATTAGCAACTACAATATTGTTAACAGCACTTTAATTTTGCTATCTTAGGTTTGGGTCTTCATTTTCATCATACCTTGGATGAATGGGTAGAGCAGAGGTGAATTCTGGTTTAGGGTAGGAAAAAAAAATATCTGGTGAGGAATATCTGGTGAGACCCAAGAGCAAAATGTACATAAAATAGATGATTGAGGGAACCTGGGTTGCTCAGTTGGTTAAGCAACTGCCTTTGGCTAAGGTCATGATCTCAGAGTCCTGGGATCAAGTTCCATGTCTGGGTCTCTGATCAGCGGGGAGTCTGCTTCACCCTCTGTCTGTGCCCCCAACCCCCTGCTTGTGCTCTCTCTGTTGCTCTTTCTCTCTTGTTCTCAAACAAATAAATAACAACCTTTAAAATAAAAAATAAATAAATCACTGAGTTCTCCAAAGATGAACAGGCAAAAGTGAATTAAGAATTATACAAGAAAGATGTGGAAAATTAAAGTTAGATATAAATAGTTCTCCCAACACCTGCAAGGGTACCAAGTTATGAATGTACCAATTACCAAGTTATAAATGTGTGAGAGATAATCCTGCCACCCTTCACCATGAGTGCCATGTGTGTGACACATCATCATTTCTGCGAGTGAGTGCCCCTACATCACTTCTGATGTTCCTATACCTGTACCCTATGCCAGTATTAGAATACTAGCATTTGTTTGGGTATATATTCTGTTGTTTAATGCTTTCCATCCCACCAAGTCTTATCTTGTCTACTTTGTTTCTATTAAAATTTTTCACCTTAATGCACCTAACACAACCTTTGCAATTTCAGCCTTGAGCTCTCCCTGGATGAGGCCCACTCTAGTAAGAAATCATAATCATCATTTCCTTTGTCATAAGTAGAGATAATTGTAATACCACATGCCCACATTCAGCATGAGATGGCTGTGAAAATATTAAGCCGCATTGCAACTTAATGTCAACAAGTGTTTCTATTAATTTGTGTATTATCATAGTATTTCATTGCCCCTAACCATTTGGGGCTCTCCAGTTATCTTTTAACACCATTTTCCAGAGTATGGATATAAATCAAAGCTGATTATTGAGTACCTACAACAAAAAGTATCTCCCCATGACCTCACCCCTATGGGGTGAGTTTCCTTTTCTGTTCAAGGGAAATGGCTGTAGAAAGCCTGAACTGTTCAGTAAATTCCAGAATGTTCAGTAAAGCCAGAACCATGTGAACCAAAAGCTGCTGTGTACCAAAAGTTGCTGTGTTCCAAAAGCCTAAGGATCAGTGTTTTAAAGCTCTTTTGAATTGTATGTTTCAGTACTAGGCTTTTTCTCACCTACTGTGAATATGACAAACAAATAACAATTAATCTTAGAGCTGAAAGAAAATTTGAGGCTGAGTTTTAGTTGGTCTGAATACAAGTACACATGGAATCTTCTTAGAGTTAGATTGTGATTAATATGTAAGTTACAATAGAACTTCAGCATCAGAAGGCTTGTACATTTGGCTTATAGGAACTGGTCTCATATAATTGAGGAGCCTAGCTCTAGCTTGAATGACTGGATATTAACTGTATGAATGTGAGGGGGCAAAGTGATGTAGTTGGTTTACAATTAGTATGGACACAGGCAGAGTATGGGTGTAAAATTATTGTCTAAATGCTGCAATGCGGCTTCCTGAGAGAAAATGGGGTTTAAGCGTGGGGGCAGATGCACAAGGTAACTATACAATTTATACTGGATTTAAGAGGCAATCACTACTCTTCTGAGTAGATTAAAAAATGTGTTTGGCAAAATAAGCTGGATAGATTAGAAAGTAAGGAGGAAGACTAAAAACAAAGTGACAAACTGAAGACCTATCTCAGATGCCTAGCTTAGAGGCAGTGGCATCCTGGCCCAATAGTGTCATTGACCAGAATATGATAGATCTTCTGGGACTTTTGCTGAAAAATACGTGGTGAGAACTGGGGCAGATATTTGGTTGTCCCTAGGTTCCAGGTCAGTAATATCACCTTGAAAGTATTTGTCAGATGGTGTCACTTCCCAAATTATTTATTACAATAGATAACTATTATTATTTTTACTGCAGCTTTGTGGCCCCTTAAGTGAAGCTCATAACCCTCAGCATAGCCCATGAGATCCTTTTCTATCTTTCTTTTAATTTGTCTCCCATCTTTTACTGTTAAAAAGTCTATGCTAAACATGCTAAACTTGTATCTTACCTGGTTATATTATGCTTTTCATATATTTATGCCTTGCTAATTTTCATTATCTTTAGTCTTTAGTTCATTCTTTATCCTTTATCAATCTTTAAAGTTTCAGATCTAGGGGCACCAAGGTGGCTCTGTCAGTTAAGCATTGACTCTTGACTTTGGCTCTGGTCATGATCTCAAGGTCATTGGATCAAGTTCTATGTCGGGTTCTACACTCAGTGTGGAGTCTGCTTGTCCCTTTCCCTCTGCTCCTCCTCCCCCATAAACAAACAAGATCTTTAAGAAAAATAAAGTTTCAGATCTACTGTTGCCTTTTATGTAAAATCCTTTTTTAAGGTTTAATTTATTTATTCACGAGAGAAAGAGAGAGGCAGAGGGACAAGCAGGCTCCCCATGAAGCAGGAAACCTGAGGCAGGACTCAGTCCCAGGGCACTGGGATCACAACCTGAGCAGAAGCCAGACGCTTAATTGAGCAACTCAAGAGCCCTTATTTGTAAAATCTTGACTCCCTTAAGTTGAACCAGTTTCTACTTAAGGGAAGCAGACATAGTTAAGAAAATTGAATTTATATTTGGACAGCATTTCAATATATTCTACTTACTAACTGTGAGATTCGGTTTTACACATTGCAAGTATCTCATCTGTAAAGCACAGATAAAATCTATGCATCATGTAGTTGTTTGTGAGGATTAAATGAAATAAAGTATGAAATTCAGGGTAATAGGAAGACCTCACTAAATGTAATTACTATTACTAATTATAACTAAGCAATTGTTTCACTTTATTATGATCAGTTCTTAGTAGCTTTCCTACCTATACTGTACTTACATTCCTATATTGTAAAATTCTAGAGAAGAGAGGGCATTTTCTTCATTTTCCCATATCTCCTAATAGGCATTGAATAATTTTGTTTATATCAATTTTTGTTTATATCAATATGTAAAATTCATGGAGTTACCCTAAAGATAATGTGAACAGTCTTGCTCATAAAGTTAGAAAGAAGAAAATTTTACACTAGAAGAAAAAAACCCTCATCATCCCATTTTCTATTATTTCTTTAGAAAATTTTCCAATGTATAGATAGTGAAATCTGTGATTAAATGACATGTTAGACTCAGTATACTGTCTCCTGTTTTTAATTATTTACAGTTTCATATTAAAGTTTCAGGAGTTCATTTAGTAACTGTTTAACAGATTTTCCTAATACTCAATAACCTGGTCATTGTTTTTGGGTGAATGGATAATGACTAGTTCCAGCCATAGAAATGTTTCCAATGTCACTTTGATTCATAATTCTTCCCCAAAAGATTGTGGTTCTCTGTTCTTGTTGTTTTGTTTTGTTCCTGAATCAACCCCTTTGTGATTTATTCAACTTTATTTTACATCTAGACCTTATTTATTATTTTTTTTCAATGACAAAAGCCCTTGCTACATCTGGATATAGGCACTTCTAGCTTATGCCACAGGGACACCCTGAGTACTCCTTCTTATCATTTGTAACTCCACAATTGTCACAATTATGTTTCATAACTATTAATTCCAAGAAACTCCTGTGAAGATCTTTTGTTTAAAAGAAGACATCCAGATGGCCAACAGACACATGAAAAAATGCTCCACGTCACTGGGCATCAGGGAAATACAAATCAAAACCACAATGAGATACCATCTCACACCAGTCAGAATGGCTAAAATTAACAAGTCAGGAAATGACAGATGCTGGCAAGGATTCGGAGAAAGGGGAACCCTCCTACACTGTAGGAATGCAAGCTGGTGCAACCACTCTGGAAAACAGCATGGAGGTTCCTCAAAAACTTGAAAATAGATCTACCTTACAACCCAGCAATTGCAATACTGGGTATTTACCCTAAAGATACAAACGTAGTGATCCAAAAGGGCACGTGCACCCGAATGTTTATAGCAGCAATGTCCACAATAGCCAAACTATGGAAAGAACCTAGATGTCCATCAACAGATGAATGGATAAGGAAGAGCTGGTATGTATGTATGTATATGTGTATGTTTATGTATATATATATATATATATACATATGTATATATATATACATATAATGGAATACTATGCAGCTATCAAAAGAAATGAAATCTTGCCATTTGTGACAATGTGGATGGAAAGAGGGTATTATGCTTAGTGAAATAAGTCAATTGGATAAAGATAACTATCATATGATCTTCCTGATATGAGGAAGTGGAGATGCAATGGGGTTTGGGGGGGTAGGAAAAGAATAAATGAAGCAAGATGGGATAGGGAGGGAGACAAACCAAAAGAGACTCTTAATGTCTCTTAATGGGGGAGGGGGCAAGGGGTGTAGGAAGAGGGTGGTGGGGTTATACATTGGGGAGGGTATGTGCTATGGTGAGTGCTGTGGAGTACACAGACCTGTACCCCTGGGGCTAATAATACACTATATTAAAAAAATTTAAAAATTTTTTTTTATGAATAAAGCACCTAAATAAGTAGATTATTTGAAAAGATCTAACAAAGATTCATGGTCTTTGACACAAAAACTAAAGACTGAGTGAATTGCTGACTGATATTATTCCTAGGAATTGATACAGAAAATGTTTTTCTTCTCTTAAAGGAAAAAAAAAAGAATAAAAAATTTGAAAACCCCACCTTTCCCATTCGCTTTCATTTGTAATTCTTGGACATTTGCCTTATAGGAGAGCTATGTGTCAGAGAAGGCAATAGAGGAAAAATGACAATGACCTTGGAGGAAGTAGTTTAAATTATCCAGATGTCCTTTTCTCTTTGATATCTTTTAAAGAAAGCACAGGAACAAGAATTCACTACTCTCTACCTATAGGAAAACAGTGGAAAGTTGTTTGAAACTTAATTTCTTCATAATACCATTAAGGAGATACTTGTTATGAGGAAATATACTTAGAGCCAACAGCCTTCACATAAAGAAGTTGCTAATTCTTTGAAGGTAAATTCATGACTTGTCCTTTCAGATGCCAGGAGATGAAGAGCAAATTTTGCCAACATTTCTTGTTTGTACTGTGAGGGGCAGGATCTGAAGAGATGAATTTGGTAATTGAGGGAATGATCTCCATTTGAGAAGGTTTAAGAGCATTTGAAGTTTAATGACCTGAACTCTTGACAATGCGGTAGTTCTGAAACTACAGCTAAAGAGGGTCCAGACTGCCAAAAATTCATGATCCACGTGGTTGTTTTGGAACTTTCTGAGACTGTGAACTAGAATTCAAATGTGTCGTTGGAAACATGTGAAATTACCAAAAAAAGAAAAAGTTAATTATGGTTGTATATGTTAATTACTGTTTACCAAGCAATCATTTTCACAGTTGGTCATCTGTAGCATTATTTTGATGAGTAACAAATGCTTACGAAAATATTAGTGAAATAATTTCATGTATACATTTCTGACATGAATTATTACACTTATCATCAACATGGGAATTCTATTATGATAAATATGAAAAATAAATGTCAAAATATAGAATACACATTGGTAGTCTTCTTTTACCAATGATTGATTAACTGTGTGTCCTCAAGTAAATCCATTCAGCATAATGAGGACTGGCTTCTTACCTGTTACAAATCAGATTACATTTGTTATGGTGACCACATTCAACTAAATTCAATAAAATATGTTGAGAATAGTATTTTAAAAAAGCTAATGTAGAGCCAGTACATGTAAAAAGCAAATGCTTTCAAGCTGCATAAAAGTGTAATTATATAAAATGTGTACAATTCAACATCATTAGCCTAGCACTCCTACCTCACCTTTTTCTTCACAGTAATGTCATATATATTTTTTCTTCAAAATCCATAATTAATTTCATGAATGCCATTATAGCAAATGATATAATTACCCATTAGAGTTGTGGGTAATCATTTAAAAATCCATTAAGAGTTTAGTCATTGTGTTTTATTTGATTTGTTAACTAGAAACATTATTAGGATTTTTTTCCCCAGAGGCAAGATAAAGGGGAAAAATATGCATTTTAGCATCTATTTTCAGCTTGTGAATAAAAATTATTTTTAAGGCTATATCTTTAAGACAGAGAGATTTCCCATCCTGTTCTTTTAAACCTGAAATGATTTAGCACTCAGAATTCCCTGAAATAATCTGGCACAGTGACAATCCTTGATTTCCTCCATGTTATATAGAATTTCCCTAAAACTTAGTCACACCTTTATACAATGATGAAAAAACAAAATATTTTATAGATTATACATTTTAACTCCCTTGCTATGCATATGAAGAAACTGAGGACTAGTGAAATAAATATCTTGGAGAATTACTTCTTTATCTGGATGGTCCCCAAGTCCCTTTCAACTCAGGAAGCAACTACCTTTCTCCTATTTTTCTATTTAAATAGTTTCTATAATTCCTATAAAACCAAAGTGGTCTCTATCTGTTCTTTCACACTGCTATTTTTGTAACTTCACACTGTATGACAGTATTTATATACTTCCCCTTTTATACCCCTAACCTATCTAAATTATGAACATGCTTCTAGGCCTAGCACACATCCTACTTCTCCATACAGCTACCTTTAATCATTCCAGCAATGGTGATCTCTTCCTTCTTCTTCTTTTTTTTTTTTTTTGATCTCTTCCTTCTTTAAAACATTTGTAAACTTTTATTTTTTCATAATAGATAATATTTATTTGCGTGCTTGTTCTCTCTTCACAAATGGCTTTATTATATAAGATGCCAAATGTTATTTCTGGTATTATTATTTCATACTGTTGTTTAAATTTTTTGTTTTATAACACTTGAAAGGACTATGCCATCTATAACTCTAGATTGTAAGCTCCTCAAGAAAGAAAAGGTCAGGTCTATGGAATACAGTGTTTTCAGGATATTGCATATTATTATATACATAGGTAAGTACTCAATGCAAAACTGTTCACTGACTGGCAGACTGTCAAATAAATGTCTACCTTATTTTTCTTGTTTTTAACAAAGACCTGCCCAGCATCATTTTAGTTTTCTATTATGTAAACATGTAGTTAGCTGAACTTCTTCTTAAATTTTAATAAAATTGTCAGAGGGGAAACTAAGTGACCATAGGACTCACTGCATCTTTCCTCAGTTCCTTGCTCAGTCTTCCATGGGCCAATTTTTGAGTTTTTCTCCATTTTCATCTATTTTTCATAAGATATGTTCAACACTCGTTACAAGAAAAACTAAAAACTTTATTTATTGATGTTATTTATCTTTTGGAACACTTCTTTCTTTATTATCATATATCATCTTACTCTCATTTATTTTGATACATTCTTATACCTTTTACATGTAAAGGAAATCCTGAATAATGGTGTTTTCTTACAACAAATCTAAAAGTGAATAATATTTATTACTTTCACTTAAGGAAGTGTTTAACAAAATACATATTACTCAGTTGGGAATAATTAGCAGGTTCTATTTTACCATGGAGAGAAACACACAAAATAGGGTGAAAAATATTTAAAAACACATATATTTACATATCAGATGAACCACTGATGAGCTGTGCATCAAAAAAGGACTTTTCTTTTACAATTTTCTAATCATTTATACTGATATATATTAATGTCCATTTGTAATGAAGAAATTATTTTTATTTCTTATTTTTTTAAGTTTTTATTTAAAATACAGTTAGTTAACATGCAGTGTAGTGTTAGTTCCAGGTGTCAGATATACTGATTCAACACTTTCATACAACACTTGGGGCTTATCACAAGAGCCCTCCTTAATCCACATCACTTATTTAGCCCATCCCTCTACCCGTCTCCCCTCTGGTAACCATCAGTATGTCCCACATAGTTAAAAATATGTTTCTTGGTTTGCCTGTTTCTTTTTTGGTCCCTTTACTTTTGAACACATTCTTTTAAGCTGAATAAGCAGGTTGAAACTTTGACACTGAAGGGTACCACTGGGCAAAGGAGAGATGGGTGTGGGATGAAAGAACCAGCTGTATGTGATGGGAAGATAGCCAGTTTAAGTCATTAGAACATGGACTTCAAGTTTCATGGTAGCCCACATATTGGAGACATACTTGGAGTGACAGTGTGGAAATGTACTTTCAGCCACTGGCAACAGATATATCGTACCAGATATAGAAGATTTGGTGGTGAGCATATACTGAACCAGGGGTAGGAATTATAAAAAAATCATTCAAAATCAAGATAAAGGGGAAAGCAAGTGGCCACCTGATCACATTAAAACAGAAAAAAATAAAAATAAAAAAGCTAACTATCTAGTAAGTAAAACTGGCACACAGGATCTTAAGAAAGCCATGTTAGCTTCAAGTTTAATGTGCAGTGAGATATTTTTAGCAATAAGAATGGTATCAGCAAACTAAGGAGATCATCATTTTTGTTATGTCAGCAAACTAAGGAGATCATCATTTTTGTTATGTCCTCTTGAAAGGGAAAATCGTAGGATATTAAAAACCTGGAATGTTCTTTCTTCTAAATGGCATTTTTTCATATTTCTTTTTAATCCTGAAAACACAGTTCCATTTCTTCATATAGCCGTCTTTATTGTTCTTTTTTAAAGGATGTGTTAGTCTTTTCAAATCTGTAGTGAAGAATGATTTGTTCAGTTTGGTGTTTTAGCCTAGAGCACTTTAATTTTAATCAGGAGTTTAATTTTTTTCAGGACTTTAATTTTTTGGAATCCCTTCAATGTTTATTTTAGTTATGTCAGATATTTGGGGAATTTTGTAGTGTTGTATATTTATGTTGTACTTTATGCTGTATGTATATATTTACATGGGGGTAGTCACTTATAGTTTTTGATACTCATATAAACTAAAAGCTGGAGCATTGATTTTGCTCATTACTAGTTTTTATTTCATGATTTAAAAATTTATTTTAGTAATGCTTCTCAAAACAATCTCTCCTAAATGTATGAAACCAGAGTTATACTAGAGAGCAAGTTACTTTTTTATTACATATTATTTTCTAATATATTAAAATTACAAACATATCTTCATATCTTATAAATATAAAACATTTATGAGGCACTTAATATTTAATGGACTATATCTTATCTGTAAAATGTTATCACTATATGAATGTGTACAGTTTTATATTCTCTTCAATAATTTCATTAAGAATTCTTTGGAGCACTTGCATGACTGTCAGTTATGCATTTGCCTTTAGCTCAGGTCATGATTGAAGGGTCCTGGGCTTGAGCCTCACATCAGCCTGCTTCTCCCTCTCCCTCTGTCTGCTGCTTCTCCTGCTTATATACTCTCTCTCTTTTCATCTGTCAAATAAGTAAATAAAATATTTAAAATAATAATAATCTCATTAAGAATTCTCTTCTTTTATTAAATATTTCTTGATAAAGCAATCCTTTATTGCTTTCCAGTACTATTTCTGTAGATGTTTCATAATTTACTAATTTTTCCCAGTGGGGTGCTGGTAGACACTTAACTAGCCCCTATCAGTGGGAATGGGAAGTGATTTATAAAGTTTACCAATTTTTGTTATATAAAAATTCCCATCATAGCTGATTTCAGGACATCAGTGTGCCATCACTAAATGCAGAGTTGGGTATAGATATATACAACTGGCACCAACACATCACTCAGTTACACATTTTTGTTATTATAAGCAACAGGATTCTTAGTATTGTGGGATATAAAAAGCTCTGAATATCTCTGATTATTTGGTGTATATTCATAAAAATGAGATTACTATATTAGGTGGTATAACATTTTTAAGGTTTTTAATCACTACTTCCAAAAGTGTAGTATATACATTCTTTTCAAGTGTCCACTGAACATATGCCAAGATAGACTACATCCTGGGCCATAAGACAAAATTCTTTGGCCATAATGGCATCAAATTAGAGATCAGTAACAGAAAAAATAACAAGAAAAGACCCAAACACTTGGGAATCAAACACCACATTACTAATTCAATCATTGGTCAAAGAGTAAGTCTCAAGGGAAATAAAATAATATATATATATTAGATATATATTGAACTGAATGAAAGTGAAAATACAGCATGTCAAAATTTATAGGACACAGCTAAAGCAGTATTGAGAAGGATATCTATAACATGAAATATTATACATTAGAAAAGAGGAACAACCTCAATAAAATATCACCTTAAGAACTGAGAAAAAGAAACAAAGTAAACCCAAAACAAGCAAAAAGAAAGAAATCATAAAGATAAGAACAGAAATCAATTAATAACAGAAAAAGAAAACCAATGAAACAAAGAGCTTATTCTCTGAAAATATCAAGAAAATTGGCAAAACTCTAAAAAGACCAACCAAAAAAAAAAAAAAAGAGAGAGAGAGAGAGAGAAGGGGAGACACAAATCACAAATATATGGGACAAAATAAGATACCACTCTAGATTTCATAGACATCATAAGGACTATAAAGGAGTGCTGCTACAAGCAACTCAACACCTATAAAACTGACAATGTAGATGAAAGGGATGAATTCCCTAAAAAAAGACAAGCTACCACAACTCACCTAATAAGGAATCTGTACTTTGAATATACCATAGCTGTGGATGAAGCAGAATTCATAATTTAAAAAATTCTGTAAAAGAAATCTATAGATACTAGTATCGCTGAAGAATTCTCTAAGCCAACTGAGGAAGAATTTTACCACCAAATTTGTGCAGTCTCTGCCAGAAAAAGAAGGATGACTGCCCAGGTTATTTTGTGAAGCTATTATTACCTTATTACAAAAATCAGGCAATAACAAAACAAAACAAAAACAAAAAACAAAACACTACAGACTGGGAGGTCCTGGGTGGCTCAGGGGGTTAAAGCCTCTGCCTTCAGCTCAGATCATGATCCCAGGGTCCTGGGTTTGAGCCCTACATCTGGCTCTCTGCTCAGCAGGGAACCTGCTTCCTCCTCTCTCTGTGCCTGTGTCTCTGCCTACTGTGATCTCTGTCAAATAAATAAATAGAATCTTTAAGATTTTATTTATTTATTTGACAGAGGGAAATCACAAGTAGGCAGAGAGTCAGGCAGAGAGAGAGGAAGGGAAGCAGGCCCCCTGCTGAGCAGAGAGCCCGATGTGGAACTCGATCCCAGGACCCTGGAATCATGACCTGAGCCGAAGGCAGCGGCTTAACCCACTGAGCCACCCAGGCGTCCCAATAAATAAAATCTTTTAAAAAAATGCTACAGACTAATATTCTTCATGAATTACAATGTATAAATCCACAGCAAAACATTAGCAAACCACATTCAATGGTATATAAACATAAGAATACAATGTAACCAAATGAGCTCTATTCCAGGGATGCATGGCTAGTTCAATATTCATAATACACCAATGTAATCTGTCATATTAACTGACTAAAAAAGAAAAATCACATGATCACACAAATTATTTCAAAAACAGCATTTGATGAACTTCAATACCTATCCATGATAAAAACTCTCAGAATAGGATGTGAGGGCACTCTGGCTGCAGCATGTCACCCCATTGATCGTCAGGGTTGATTCCGCTGATCTGGCTTGTTAAGGGGGTGTCCCCTTCTTCACTTACCATACCATGAGTGTCCCTCCAAAATGGGAAGGTTTGGTGGAAGAGGATGACATTACCTGATGGAGGAGGAGAACCATTCTTCAGTCAAGGGTATAGGAGTAGCTGTGCTCCCCTGCTGGAACTTCTAAACAAGCTCTCATGGTCAATTTGTAGGAGAACGTAGGATAGTCAAGCTTCCAAGACTCCAGACGCGGATCCAAAGGACGCACTGTTTTTTTGGCAGTCTGCCTTTCTTTAAAACAAACAAACAAAAAGACTCTCAGAATTATAGGGATTATAGTGAACTTCCTCTACTTGATAAAGAGTATCTATGAAAAACCTACACCTAACATTATATATAATAGGGAATGAATGCTTTCCTCCCTAAGATCAGAACCAAGGCAATAAAATTCACTGACCTCTTTTATTCGACAGTGCTGGAAATACTAGTCAGTGCCATAAGGCCAAGAATATACGGTAAAAAAAATTTTTTATAATGAAATGAAAATAGTAAAATGTAGTTTACCCTTGCAAATATATTTCTTAAGATTTTATTTATTTGACATACAGAAATCACAAGTAGGCAGAGAGGCAGGCGGGGGGAATGGGAAGCAAGCTCCCTGCTGAGCAGAGAGCCCGACGTGGAGCTCCATCCCAGGACCCCAGGATCACGACCCAAGCCAAAGGCAGAGGCTTTAACCCACTGAGCCACCCAGGCACCCCCCCCCATGTAAATATTAAAAAAAAAAAACGAAATAGCATGAGCAATAGTGTTGAGAAGTAATTTCTAAACTTGACTACATTAAAAGACTGTAGGAGAACATACAGAATGGATTTCCAGGATAATTTCAAGGCTAAAATGATAAATATGCATTAAAACTCTTTTACATTTGACATGTATATTTACACAATTACATAAATACAAATATTAAATATAAATTATATCATATTAATTGTTATATATATGCTTCTGTGTTTTATATATTCTGTATATATAGCAAACAATATAATAGGGAATATATATACACAATTGCATTATATACATGTATATACACATGCACTTCTAGTTAAATTTTACTAGGAGATTAACAGATTTTAAAATTCAAGTATATTTTCTCAGTATCCCAATTAATATTATTATTTCCTTCTGTGCATTTGTTGATGTATACTCAGATAATCCAAACTGAAAAGAAAGAGGAAACATCTGTAAAACTATGAATCTGCTGAAAATGTCTAACCCTTAGAATGAAAGCTCTGGAAAACTGTAGAACCTCACAGTGGTCAAGGTTCTTTGAAGCTTGTTCCTTGATAAAGCAAGCTGCACTAAACTAGATCACATATGTTTTCATCTCTCTCAAACACATTCAGTAATGATGATTTCACTAATTCACAGGCTTTCCAGAAACAACAAACCAACCTGAAGTCTAGGAATCTGAGAATTTTTTAAAAACTCGACATTTTCATGTGATTTTTGAAACCCTTTGGCAGAGAATGCTCCCTCAGTCCTTCTGTAAATGTGGCCAGGTAGATTGTTAATAACCACAGCTAAGCTGACTTGAGGAATTGACAATGATAGGCTTTATTTGAATGTTACCTTCTCCACATAAATACATTTTTCCTCTTCATATCCAACAACAAAGACTTGTATGATAAATAACTCTATGATGTACAGTAGTTCTTGAGCATTAAATTATGCCTTTTACCTCTGGACTTATCATTCATAGAACATATAACATACCTAAAAGGTCCTTCCAGTGAGCAATACTGCTTGCTAGTGCTGAACCAAATTTAAATCTCGCTAGACTCACAGTGAAATTGCTTGTTCGCCTGATTGTTTTATTCAACTAATGATTTTGCAATATCACATTCAATTGAATAATTATACAAGGAGAGATGCTGAATGCCCATCTTTACTAGATTAGAATAATTTATAAGTGCAGTTTTTCTATTCCATTAAACAGTACCACCTTTTAATGAGACATAAGCACAACAAGGCAGACACAATGATATGTTACAAATATGAGAAAGAAAATGCAATTTGGATAGGCAGAAATGTTAGTGGAATATATGTCAGGAAAAGGAGTTTTTATTTATCTTCACAGAACAAAGTACTCATAAGAGAGCCCAGAATAGACTTAATACACAGAGACATATACATACACACATATGTGTGTGTATTTATATTTATATATTTAACAACAAATAAATAGAAAACTAGACAGTTGGCATGTTTTTCATTTATATGGATGATTAGTAGCAGAACCAAGTCCAGAAATTTTATCTCAGGGCTTGTTTTCCTCCTAAAATAGTCTGAGCCCTATGCTCAGAGTGTGGCTAATACGTGTACTTCTCTCTTGAGAATTTAAGGGAAAAGTTATTCTGTCTACTTTTTCCCCCCCTTATGCTCATGCCCTCAGTGTGTTCTCCTGTTTTTACCTTGCTGTCCCTCTTTAAACTCAGTTTAATTCAGACAGTCTGGTGCTATTTATGAAGGCCCCATTGGGATGCCAGATGGCAGAACTGTTCATCTCTCCTGTGGGTGCCTGGCCATGGGCCATAGGTTATTCATTTCTGGCTTTTAGTTCAGCTGTGAAATGAGAATTGGCTATAACATGCTACTTTTGGAAGTAGCAGAACCTAATTTTAAAATGCTCTTACTATAAGTGTATCTGTATAATTGACTGGGGAAAAATAAAATATTTTACTTTATTTACTTATTTTACTGTAACCCAGTGTTTACATTTTTAATTGTTCTTATTCACAAAAATCTGGGCTTTTGTTTTTTGTCTTAAAATGTTTTAGTTTGTGTATGTATTAGGACTTTAAACAGGAAGCCATTCCAGCATACATTTAAGTATATATTTAAATAAAATAATGAGGTATATAATTGTCTTTTTATATCCAGGGCTTTGTATCATGAGTCAGTTACAAGAATCATGTGCTTAATTTAGGAGAGTAACATTTAATTGCATATAGAGATATACAACTTTGTAAAAAGCAATCAGTTGTTGTTATAGACCAGTGGTGTACAATTTGTGTCTTGTGTGTGACTTGGGTGCTTCTGTAGGGAACCAGATTGGGAGGTTCCTTACAGCTAGGTTTCTCTAATCCCACTTCATCTAGAGTAGCTATATTTTTATTTGGTTGATGTATAAGACAAGACTAAGCACTGGAGGTAATAAATAGTTTTAAGTAAATTCCAGTAATTTTTATTAAAACTTTGTAATCCAGTCACTCTGGTAGTTTCTGCACTTCCTACAGGAAGAATTATGTATACATAATGCCAAAAGATTTAATTATCTCAGGACCCAAATGTCTTTGGGAGACATTAAAGAGATGTCCTTAAAAGAGTCCAGCAGGAAGAGTTAGCAATTTCACATTGGAACAAAAATCAGGATTGTCAGAAAGGCAGTGGTATATCAGGGTTGTGGGCATTTCCTCAGTTTCCATAATGATGAGATGCAGAGGACAGCTTGAAACATCATGCCAGAGAAAGTGTTCCACCTGGGCACAGATCACAGTGATTGTAGAGAAGGGTGGTACTGTGTTGAGCTATGCCGTGAACAGTGGCAGAGTAGAGAAGACAGTGGTAAGAGCCAGCCTGGGCAAAGAAATAGAGATGTTCTGTTGGCATTTGCTAAGCAAGCAGAGTTCTTCCCAAAATGAGGAATGAACCATTTTATTAATGCTCTCTTATTTTTCCCCCACGGTCTGTTAGATGTGGAAACTTCCCAGTTTTACTCAATAATCAGAACTATTTATTGCCCTGTGACTTTATGTAATTTTTAAGGCTAGAAAAAGTGGATTACTTCTAAAATAGTGACAGTTACCTATTTGTTTCTAATAATGATAGGAGAAAGTATTTGGAAAAAGTGAAATTTCATAAAATATAGCTTTATCAACATTTTTAATTTATTATTTTCTTGAGTAAGCCTCATTTCCTTCTAATCATAAGCTATAATACATCATTATAATAATTATATATTCTATTCTATATTCTATACCAAAATCCCAAAACTGTAAAATTGGTTAAAAGCCTAAAATTTTGGCCTCAGGTTCATCTGTATTCTAACCCTAGTTGCAAACTTTGTTAAATATTTTATTTGGAACAAATTTTATTTAAACTCTCCATATAATGGGGTAGCTGTTGTGAGGCAGATTCAAAATCATACTTACCTCTGAAGAATATTCAGTTAGCACAACATAAATCATCGCAAATGCTATTTGGCACTGAAAAAGGAAAACAAATCGTCACAGAGGCAATCTAGGGAAGGCAATTTTGGAAAGAAATTGCCACTTTGAAATTCTACCACAAAGAGAGGTATCAACTATGCATAATCGGTACCCAGTTTCTTCTTTACAGTTAGAAGAGCAAGGATTTATTAATTGGTTAAAAATTTTTCCTGATGTGTCCATTTTCACTTACACATGCATAATTTAGGATGCTTCTTGGATTATTTTTTGTCATTGAAATTATGTATTTTCTGATATTTAGAATTTATGCAATAGCTTAATGAATTTCTGTAACATTCATTTCCAAAACATGGAATTCGTGAAATGTTAAATATGTCTCATTTATTTCAGAAAATGAACCACCCTGGTGTTGAAATTGTATAGTCATATCAGAAATGTCACAAAGGGGGCCATTTTCCTATAATAGATCACTTTTCTGTTTAGATTGAAAATGATAAAGAAGGCAAGGCAAAATAATAGATGATATGTCTCATTCTGCATGTTTTTTTTACTCTAAAAAATAACACAGCCATCTGTTATCTGCATGTCAAGTTGTTGCAAGTAAATGACATTTTTCTTTTTTATTTGAGAAGAAATTTATGGAAATGCTGAACAATGTTAATTTAAAAACATATGGTGATATTAATAAAGCACCTATGTAAATACTAAGTTCTTATTATCCTTTGCATTTATGGGCTTGGATTAGGTTTTTAGCTGTATTGTGTAACTCCAGAACAATTCTTACTGCTCCAACTAAGTGAGACTTGGACTGTGTCTGTATGGGTAAAATGTGATAAAATGTATTAATTGTTTGAATAATTCTAGAGCATTAAACATATTCTCCTGTAAAGTTAAATAATTGTGATTAAAATATAATTATTATTTCTACTTTTAGCCATGTATTTGCCTCATGTCTATTTCTTGTGTTTGTTTATTATCAAAATCACTCTAAAATT
Source organism: Mustela nivalis (assembly GCF_964662115.1). Taxonomy (NCBI): domain Eukaryota; kingdom Metazoa; phylum Chordata; class Mammalia; order Carnivora; family Mustelidae; genus Mustela; species Mustela nivalis. The sequence continues at coordinate 43,181,636 of NC_139027.1, forward strand.
GATACAAGTTCATAAATATCTATTGGGGAGGGGAATACATGTGTAGTTAGAGAAATAGAAGGATTCCTGTCTATTCAAATTAGACCTAAACTATTCCAGGAGGATTGATTTGACAAGTAGATGCTTCAGAGATCAGGAGAGACAATCTGTTCCTTGCCAGCATCACTATGGTATGAACATATATTATTTTATTATAGTTTCTCATTAGAGAGCAGAGGGGCTGGTTCAACTTAAAAGTATAAGAATAGGAAATTAATGATTCATCTTAGGTAAAATATTATATATAAAAATAATGTAATACTTCTAATATTGCTATGGTTACATTTACAAGAAGGGGTAAGTGACTGCTAAAATTAGATCTTGGGGTGCCTGGCTGACTTGGTTGGAAGAGTGTGTGACTTTTGATCTCAAAGTCATGAGTTTAAGCCTCATGTTGGGTGCAGAGATTACTTAAACAAACAAACATAAATAAATAAATAAATAAGATTCTATCTGAGCTCACATTTTGTAGAGGGTATGGAAAAAAAGCCTCAGGGCTCATTAGCACTCTGGAAAGGGGAAAGGAAAGGATGAGCAAATAGAAGGAAACAGCTACAGAATAGGAGCATAAATGACATACTAGTATATTTTGCTTAGTCTGATCTTGGCTATAAAGTTCTTAAGAGGGATAAAAACCGAAAATGTGAACTAGGACTATATTCGCTGCAAAATCCCATATTGAGCTGGTTTAGTTTTGTTTTATATAATTGTCATCACCATTGAATGATTTGAGAAGTGGTCAAAAATGTTTTTGTCAACTATATCCTACCATTTTGTCAACCAAATGTCTCCATCTCTACAGGACAGTGTCTCCACTGTGATAAGCATTTTGCCAAATTGGAGATTTCATTCAAATACAATTGTCTCTTTGGAAATTAAAGTGATAATAGTCATACTACTAAGCCATTACTAGGAGTTAAATGACTCATGGGCAATAGCAGGGCACATCATGTCAGGAAAGGAGATGGAAGCATAGAAAGTTGGAAGTAATCTTCTCAAATGTGGCCATTCTCTTCTGGATTTGCCTTTTCCAGAACTTACTTAAAGATAACATTCTTGATATATACAAGATTGAACTTGCCATTGAATGATAATATTTTAACAAATGAAAACAGCATGTACAAAATCCAGAATCCCAACATTTAATGTATACTTTCTCTCTGATTTACCACTTTTATCTCATATGATGATGGAAATATTTCTATATAATTGGGCTCTTTGAGATTTAATTATATAGGTATTAGCCCCAGTGCATGTCATTTAGCATGCATCTAGTCACTAGTTCTTACTATACCTTGAATTTACTTTCAGATAAATTTTGTTTACTATTTTCCACTTATGCTATTATTATTATTATTGAAGACAGAGAAAAAGGCATCTACTAAGTTATGGTTTCAAACGCAATTGATGGCACTCTGTAATTAGGTGGTGCAAAACTGAGCCGTGAAAGACATCTGGATAGACTCAGTTTGGTAATATAAGTGCCATTGTTTTAAAAGTCAGAAAGAATAAGCTTTTAACTTTCAATTCTACCACTTTCCCTGTGACTTTGGGTGAAATGTTTATTTCCTCTGAGTTACTAGATCATCTTTAAACTGAAGAAATGATAACTTTACCTACATATAGAGATATTGATAAAGATTAATTATGATTCTAAAAACTTAGCATGCTGCCTGACATTAAGCTCTGTCCTTTTATTCACTTAAGAAATTGGAGAAGTGGAGTTATGGAGCTTTTTAAAACACAATGCTTGATTTCCAGCAAATCACATAATCCTTTTTACTTATTTTTCTCTACTATTACTATTACTACTAAAAACGTAATACAAAAGTGACTATTTTCCCCATCATGGAATTAAGGTCGGATCTGTGAAATAGTAGATGCATATGATTTTTGAAAAGCACAGTATTCTGCTCATATAGAAAGTGTCTGATAAAATTTTATTTTTTTCTGGGCTTTGTCTCAAATTTAATCACAAAATCTACTGACTTCATAAAAATAACCATACTCATGCCTTAAAAACTTAAATAATATTTCTTAAGAAATGCATGCTGAAGTATTTAGTTTTGAAATATCATGATGTCTGCAACTTTTATTTTTTTACAGCTTCACTAAGATACATTTGATAAATAACATTGTATAACTTTAAGATGTACAACATGATGATTTAATATATGTGTATAGTGTGAAATGACTACCTCATTAAGGTTAGTTAGCACATCCATCATTTCATATAGTTACTTTTTTGTGGTGAAACAGTTCAGACTTACTCTCTTAGCAAAATTCCAGCATCCAGTAGAGTTTGATTAACTATATTCACCATGCTGTGCATTAGATCCCTAGAACTGATTGATCTTATAACTGGAATTTTGTACCTTTAGATCAGCACTTTACCATTTCATCTATTCTAGATCGCACCAATGTACTCTCTGTTCCTATGAGTTCAGCTTCTTAAAAGTTCCACATATCAGTGAAAGTATGCAGTATGTTTTGTTGCTTTTCATTCATGTGATAACAAATAACAGTAGTTGCTTCTTCTTTAAAGCTAAATAATACACCATTGCGTGTGTGTATATCTATGTACATTTACATTTCTTTATTTATTCATCTATCTGTGATCAGTTAGGTTGTTTCTATATTTTGACTGTAGGGAATAGTGCAATGAATTTGAAGATGCAGAGATCTCTTTAAGATACAGGTTTCATTTCCTTCCGACATATACCCAGAAGTAAGATTGCAAGATCATATGGTAGTTCTATTTTAATTTTTAAAGAAACTTCCAAGTATTTTCTGTAATGGCTATACCAATTTACATTCCTACCAACAGTGCAGAAGGGCTTTCCACATCTTTACCAGTACTTGTTATCTCTTGTCTTTTTGATAATAGTCATGCCAACAGGTGTGATTTGTATGTGGGTTTTGATTTGTATTTTCCTGATGATTGGTGATGTTGAGCACCTTCTCGCGTACTTGGTGGTTGTTTGTATGTTGTCTCTGTAACAAAACAAAACAAAACAAAACAAAAAAAATATGTTCCAGTCCTTTTCCAATTTTCAAAAGATTATTTGGGTTTTTAAAAATTTTTTTTATTTTTTATAAACATATATTTTTATCCCCAGGGGTACGGGTCTCTGAATCGCCAGGTTTACACACTTCACAGCACTCACCAAAGCACACACCCTCCCCAATGTCCATAATACCACCCCCTTCTCCCAAACCCCCTCCCCCCAGCAACCCTCAGTTTGTTTTGTGAGATTAAGAGTCACTTATGGTTTGTCTCCCTCCCAATCCCATCTTGTTTCATTGATTCTTCTCCTACTCACTTAAGCCCCCATGTTGCATCACCACTTCGTCATATCAGGGAGATCATATGATAGTTGTCTTTCTCTGCTTAACTTATTTCGCTAAGCATGATACGCTCTAGTTCCATCCATGTTGTTGCAAATGGCAAGATGTCATTTCTTTTGATGGCTGCATAGTATTCCATTGTGTATAAATACCACATCTTCTTGATCCATTCATCTGTTGATGGACATCTAGGTTCTTTCCATAGTTTGGCTATTGTGGACATTGCTGCTATAAACATTCGGGTGCACGTGCCCCTTTGGATCACTACGTTTGTATCTTTAGGGTAAATACCCAATAGTGCAATTGCTGGGTCATAGGGCAGTTCTATTTTCAACATTTTGAGGAACCTCCATGCTGTTTTCCAGAGTGGCTGCACCAGCTTGCATTCCCACCAACAGTGTAGGAGGGTTCCCCTTTCTCCGCATCCTCGCCAGCATCTGTCATTTCCTGACTTGTTGATTTTAGCCATTCTGACTGGTGTGAGGTGATATCTCATTGTGGTTTTGATCTGTATTTCCCTGATGCCGAGTGATATGGAGCACTTTTTCATGTGTCTGTTGGCCATCTGGATGTCGTCTTTGCAGAAATGTCTGTTCATGTCCTCTGCCCATTTCTTGATTGGATTATTTGTTCTTTGGGTGTTGAGTTTGCTAAGTTCTTTATAGATTTTGGACACTAGTCCTTTATCTGATATGTCGTTTGCAAATATCTTCTCCCATTCTGTCAGTTGTCTTTTGATTTTGTTAACTGTTTCCTTTGCTGTGCAAAAGCTTTTGATCTTGATGAAATCCCAATAGTTCATTTTTGCCCTTGCTTCCCTTGCTTTTTGAGTTGTTCCTAGGAAGATGTTGCTGTGGCTGAGGTCGAAGAGGTTGCTGCCTGTGTTCTCCTCAAGGATTTTGATGGATTCCTTTCTCACATTGAGGTCCTTCATCCATTTTGAGTCTATTTTTGTGTGTGGTGTAAGGAAATGGTCCAATTTCATTTTTCTGCATGTGGCTGTCCAATTTTCCCAGCACCATTTATTGAAGAAGCTGTCTTTTTTCCATTGGACATTCTTCCCTGCTTTGTCGAAGATTAGTTGAGGGTCTATTTCTGGGCTCTCTATTCTGTTCCATTGATCTATGTGTCTGTTTTTGTGCCAATACCATGCTATCTTGATGATGACAGCTTTGTAATAGAGCTTGAAGTCCGGAATTGTGATGCCACCAACGTTGGCTTTCTTTTTCAATATCCCTTTGGCTATTCGAGGTCTTTTCTGGTTCCATATAAATTTTAGAATTATTTGTTCCATTTCTTTGAAAAAGATGGATGGTACTTTGATAGGAATTGCATTAAATGTGTAGATTGCTTTAGGTAGCATAGACATTTTCACAATATTTATTCTTCCAATCCAGGAGCATGGAACATTTTTCTATTTCTTTGTGTCTTCCTCAATTTCTTTCATGAGTACTTTATAGTTTTCTGAGTATAGATTCTGTGCCTCTTTGGTTAGGTTTATTCCTAGGTATCTTATGGTTTGCAGTGCAATTGTAAATGGGATTGACTCCTTAATATCTCTTTCTTCTGTCTTCTTGTTGGTGTAGAGAAATGCAACTGATTTCTGTGCATTGATTTTATATCCTGACACTTTACTGAATTCCTGTATAAGTTCTAGCAGTTTTGGAGTGGAGTCTTTTGGGTTTTCCACATATAGTATCATATCATCTGCGAAGAGTGATAATTTGATTCTTCTTTGCCAATTTGGATGCCTTTAATTTCCTTTTGTTGTCTGATTGCTGAGGCTAGGACTTCTAGTACTATGTTGAATAGCAGTGGTGATAATGGACATCCCTGCCGTGTTCCTGACCTTAGCAGAAAAGCTTTTAGTTTTTCTCCATTGAGAATGATGTTTGCGGTGGGTTTTTCATAAATGGCTTTGTTAATATTGAGGTATGTGCCCTCTATCCCTACACTTTGAAGAGTTTTGATCAGGAAGGATTGCTGTACTTTGTCAAATGCTCTTTCAGCATCTATTGAGAGTATCATATGGTTATTTGGGGTTTTTTGCTATTGAATTGTATGAGTTCATTATATATTTGGTTATTAACTGTTTTTAGATACATGATTTGCAAATATTTTCTCTCCTTCTGTAGTTTGCCTTTTCATTGCTTTCTTTCTTTAGCTTTGCAGAAGCTTTTTAGTTTGATGTTCCCACATATTTATTTTTGCTTTTGTTGCTGTGCTTTTGGTGGTTTTCAGTGCCAGTAGAGCTCTTTCTCTTTATTTTCTTCCAGGAATTTGTAGTTTCAGGTCTTATATTTAAGTTTTTAAGCATTAATATGTAGATCACTTTAGTAGTATGGGCATTTTAACAATATGAAATTTTCTGATCCATGTACATGTGATATCTTTCTATTTACTGTGTCTTCAATTTCTTTCAGTGGTGTTTTACAGTTTTAAGTGTACAGATCTTTCACCTCCTTAGTTAAATATGTTCCTAAATATTTTATTATTTTAAATACTATGAAAAATGGGATTATTTCCTTTACATCTTTTCAAAGAGTTCACTGTTGGTATATAGAAACACAACTGACTCCTGCATGTAGCTTTTGTATCATGCAATTTTACTGAATTTAATTATTAGTTCTAACCATTTTTTGATGGAATCTTTAGGATGTTCTATATAAAAAGGATCATGTTATCTGCAGAGACAATTTTACTTTTTCCTTTCCCATATGGATGCCTTTCATTTCTTTTTCTTGGCTAATTGTTCTAGCTAGGACTTCCAGTACTATGTTGAAAAGGAATAATGAGAGTTGGCACTGTATCTTGTTCCTGATCTTAAAGGAAATACTTTCAGCCTTTCACTATTGAGCATGGTGTTAGTCGTGGCCTTATCCTATATGGCAATTAATATTTTGTGATATATGGGGCACCTGGGTGGCTCAGTGGTTTGGGCTGCTGCCTTCGGCTCGGGTCATGATCTCAGGGTCCTGGGATCGAGCCCCGCATCGGGCTCCCTGCTCCGCAGGAAGCCTGATTCCCTCTCTCTCTCTCTCTCTCTCTCTCTGCCTGCCTCTCTGCCTACTTGTGATCTCTGTCTTTCAGATAAATAGATAAAATCTTTAAAAAAATATATTTTGTGATATGTTCCTTCTGTACCCAATTTGTTGAGTATTTTTGTCATGAAGTAATATTATGTTTTGTCAAACATAATATTGTTTTTGCTGCATCCATTGAACAATCATTTGATTTTATTTTTCATTCTATTAATGTGGTATATCACATTAATTGATTTGCATATATTGAACCATCCTTGCATCCCAGGGATAAATCTTACTTGATCATCATGAATGATTCTTTTAATGTGTTGCTGAATTTGGCTTGCTAGTATTTTGTTTAAGATTTTTGCATTTATATTTATCATGGATATTGGTCTATACTTTTGGGTGGGAACATAGATTGAGCTTCGTGGTTGAGTGAGCCACTGGTTGTGTTCCACTCTTGGAAGGGTCACTTGCCAAGCTCTCTAGTCTCAAGGGGCTTAAAAGCTGAGCTTTACAATTAGATGGGGTTATTGGTTGGGCTCTCTGCCTGGGTGAGATGCACCCAGCAACCTAGCAGTGTTATAGGCTAGGCTCCATAGATGAACAGTATTACAGGTTGTACTCTGAGATGTCCCTGGCTTTCTGGAATACTGCTTGGGCTCTCTGGTCAGGTGGGGCCAGAAGTTATGCTTAGTAATTAGGCAGGAATACTGGCTTGGCTCCCTGACAGAACAGGATTTTAGAGTGAGTTCCATAGGAGCCTAGATTCTCTGGCAAGGTTTCCTGGTCAGATGGGACTGCTAACTTGGTTTCCCACCTGGGCAGGTTGTTGAGTGGGCTCCATAGGCAGGATAGCTCACTGGATAGGGACCCAAACTGGGCAGAACTGACAACTGAGCTCCCTGGCCAAATGAGGATGCTGGCTGTGTTCTGCAAATAGATACAGCCACTGGCTGGGATCTCTACTAGGGTGCTGCCACTAGCAGGAATGCCCTGTGAGCCACACCTCCTTTCTATCTCTAGCTGATTTTCCCAGTGATTCCTGTGAGTTAGTACTTACGTAGGCCTCCCATGAAACATCCTGGAATGCTGGTGGATCTAGATGTCTACCTTGGGATTTCATTTTCCCACTGGAAAAACAGTAGGTTCAGGGGATGCACCAAATATGGTTCAGTGCTAGTTTTAGGGGAGGACCAATGTGGTCAAAGTGAAACTTCTTTTACCCTTCTGGGTTTTTGTTTTGGTGGTGGGTTTTTGTTTTGTTTGGTTTTGGTTTTGGTTTTAGTTTCTATGGTCTAAGGTGGGGTGGGGGGAGATGCTTTAGCCTCATTCCTACGTTTTGAGATCCTCAGAAATCAATCTTTCTATGCATATGGCTAATTGCTGTTTTGTGACAGGAGGTCAGCCAAAGCCAGGAGCTACATATTTTGCCATTACTGACATTAGCTAGACCCTGCAACTTATTTTTAAATAGTTCAGCCAAAATAGTCAGCCTGCCTATCTGTCTATCTATCCATTCACCATCTATCAGGAAATGAGGCCCGTATGAGCAAATAATAATGAATCAGTTGAAGAGTATGCAAATGTTCATTATGAAAAATAAAAGTCCGTCACAGCTCACATGAAAACATAACATTACAGTTTCTAGATCACTGTGTTCATTCTCTTCTTATCTGTATTTCTCTCTTTAACAAATATTTAAGTGTGAGCTCTTCTCAGGGATGTAGTTGAACTGAATTGTAGCTGAATTCCTTATAAAATTTGTCTTATCACCTACTAGTGATAACTCACATCTCACTTTCTTTACTTCAGGCATCTCAACCATCTTTAGTGGAAATAAAGCAGAAGGAAATTAAGGCTGAAAAGTAGATATAAAACTCCAAACAATAAGCAAACAAAAACATTGAATGCACTCACTTGCCCATTTCTCCTTTCTTTCTCTCTCTCTTCCTCTTTCTCTCTCTCTCTCTCTCTCTCTCTCTCTCACACACACACACACACACACACACACACACAAACACACACACACACACAGGCATGTACCATGTGAGAGAAAGAAACCTACTTCCTGATCTGGGTTATAAAGTACTTCTTTCTACAAAATTTTGCAAAATTTCCTTTCTAATTATAAAAGACTAAGAATATGCTCCCAGAAATGAAAAAGTTTAATTTTAAATATACCTATTTATGGTATTCTAAAGGATACATACAGTAATCCTGCCAAACTAAGGATTCTTTTTCTTCCCCCCAGTGCTTTGATTTTTAGTTTAACTTTTCTATTTATTTCTTGCAAAAAAAAAAAACTGAAAAGGAAATGATTGAAAGTAGAAGAATAATAAAGCATTCTAGTCTCCAAGAATTATTAACTTAAATTTTTCACGTTTTATTTCTCATTTATTTATGAATTGCCGCATATATTTGGATTAATTGGAAATCTAAACACATTTCAACTCAAATTAGGTCATTCTGGTACACTTGATTTTTAATATGACTTGCTATTTGTATTCCCACCTCATTTGTTAAAAATGGAAAATTTAACTTATGCCAGTAATTAAGAGTATTATTAGGATAGAAACAATTTGAATTATGTGACTGAAATAATTAATATGAAATAATTACATGCAGATATGTTTAGTATGATTCCTAAAATAACAAGACAGAAATCATTTTGTATTCTACAATGGAAATAATGAGTGGGCTGTTTTGGAAATCTCTTGACTTTGGGAACTTCTTTATTCTATCTAGTATATACCCATATCAAACCTCCCTTTTACCCCATGCTACAATTCAATGGTGTGGCAATTTCTAAAATAACACAGAAAGAAAAACTCAAATTCTATCCCATACTTCAATGTAGTTTCAATATTGCTGGGGTATGTATTTTTTTTTTTTTTTTTACATTTTGTAGTATAAGGTACTATTTTTTAACAAGTATTAACTTCAATGACTGTGTGCTCCTGGATAGCATACATTGGAAGCAGACTTGCAAGGAAGAACTCATTAGTAAGTCCATGTTTTCAGAAACAGAAGAAAAGCCAAGGACTGAGAGATGGTGCTATAATCTTAAAAATAAGAATTTTTGCAACAAGGCTCCAAATTTGGAGCAGCAATGGATCACATGAAATATCAAATTTGGAGCAGCAATGGATCACATGAAATATTAAGTAGATGAATCTATAGCCAGCTAAGAGACAACCAGAAATGAAACTTAGGTACACTGGATTTCAGGTGTCATGTGTCTTATGTCTATAATTTAGAGTATAGTTATGAACTGAGAGTTTACATTAAGGTCATAGGGAGGCTTACTTACATAAAAAGACCAGATGGAATGAGTTAAGTGTTTCATACTCTCTGAAAATAAAATGTTGTATACTATTCATTAAATAAAGGCATTTTGGTTTATGGCAAGTCTTTTGTGTACTTCCAATAATTTTATTTGCTGATAATAATAGTCACTTGCCCAAGTAAGAACAGTTCACAAGTCAAAGTGCCTTCTACTTGCATGAGCCTGCAGTGAGAGAAACAAGTCTTAAAAAAAAAAAAAAAAAAAGTTTGCTTTCCAAATTGAGCCTCTGAGTAATAAACCAATCATCATGATGATGATAAAACGGTTATGATTATAATGGTGATGATGATGGTGGTAATCAAAATGATGATAGGATTTTATTGAGTTTTTACTATATTCAAGTACTATATTAAGTACTATACTCAGTCTCATTTAATTCTTACAAAAATGCTAGGAAGACCATTATAACTGTTCCTAGTTCAGGAGAAAACTGAAGCTCTGACAGTTGAGATAACTTGTGCAGAGTTAAGTAGCTATTAATTGTCAAAGATAAGATATACACTTTGTTTGCTTTCAAACGTCATGCTTTTTTTTTTTATTAGCATACACTCAAGACACTGCTTAAAGCTACCAGTATTCACAATTAAACCCAGTTATAATATTTTGCTTTAAAACACAGAGTAATAGCTAGAAGGGAGATATGTCTCTGTTGCTTTCCAGTCCTACCTGCGCACAGGTACTGGGGCTCTTCCTTCTCTTCCATCTCTCCGAGTAACAGGAACTGTACATTTGTTTTAGGGGAGACCGGGCTAATGAGTATTCTAAAACATTGCCAGGAAAGGGAGCACACTAGTTAAGATGGAGCTTAGAAACTCTTGAGACATAAACAGAGCAGACTTCAGTAAATTAACCTTTAAGGTCTGGGGGTATATAAACACATGTAACCACTGATCTGCCCAGTGGAAATGGCTCCTTTGTGGAGATGACATATGATTCATGCTTAAATGCTGATGGACAGGTTATCTGAGGTGTTGGATCAGCCTGAATGAGTTTCTCTTGTGATACTGATGTATGATCTGCCCATAGTTACCTCTGCCTCTCTTTAGCTGATTCCATCTAGGACAGTTTTGCTTTACCAGATTTCCTCTCATGGCCTAGGCTAAGTGACTCTTACTTATGTCTCAGATATTGGTTACTCTGGGACTTTGGTTTTCTTCTTATTCTTCTGTTTACCATAGAGTCTCATACACATGTCTTTCATGTTTTCTTACTTCTGAAATTAACATGTACCTTTGAATCTGTGAGATCTTAGTCAGACAATAGTGATGACTTAGTGGCAATTATCAGGGCACATGTGAGATTTTTCAGAGTTGTACATACTATAGTATATGATACAAATTTAGGTCTAAATTAATTTAAAAGTACTTCTAAAATAAATATAAAAAATTATAAGATAAACACTGGTATAGTACAACTTTCCAGTCTTACCTGAGCACAGGTACTGGACTCTTCCTTCTTTTCCGTCTTTCCAAGTGACAGAGACTTGCACATTTTGTTTTAGGGATGAATGACCTAATGAAAATTCTAAACCATTGCCAGGAAGGGGAGCACACTAGTTAAGACAGAGCTTAGAAACTCTTGAGACATAAGCAGATGAGACTTCTGCTGCTTTAGGTATATGTGAAAGTTATACCTGAGTACTGTAGGTATATGTGAAGAGCTGTCTCAAGATTTATTTGGTCTAATATTAATGAGAAGAGATTACAGCATAGTACTCTTCATCCCAATATTATGGAAAAAGTACTTTGTAGCATTTAAAATGTATATCTCCTTTCATAACCAAATTTCTCTCTAATAATCAAGAGATGTCCAAAACCAGACTAGTTTGTCTTAAAGTACAATGGACTCACCATCACTGGACGTTAGGTGTAAAGAGTGGCTAACCATTAGAAAGATGGTATTCTTTTAATGGTATGGGAGGTAATGATCATGCAGTTCCCTTCCCAGTTATGGTCCCTTCCACTTATTAAATATCAATTATGTGGGGTTTTTTGTAAGGGCTTTTAATGGCTTATACCATGAAGTTACAAATGTTAGAATCTCAGAATAACAGGAAAAATATTTTAAAGCATAAATAGTTCCAACCAACTGCTCCTTTTTATTTTTTTTCTTGGCAAAACTATCAAAATATGACACCTGCACCCCTGGAGATATGTTTATGTTGTAGTTAACAAAATGGAAGGCAGCTGTTTCTGAAACACATTTTTCTTCAAGAATCTGAATCTAAATGTATGTATTTCAAGAGAAATGAGTAAAAGCTATATGGTATGGACATCTGTTTTATTTTATTACATTTTTATGTTCATCATACCTTGCCTCTTTTCAAAATAAGACACTTATCTCTTTGAGGACTTTGCCATTCCAATTTCTATATAGCTCTTGAAGGCTATAGGTGGAGTACTCTGGCTATAGAAATAGGCATGTGACCCAGTATTGGTTAATCATTATAACCCACCCTCCTGCTCCTTCTTTGATAGTGACTGGTCAAAGGATGGGCTCATTATTTGTGGAATCCCCCTAAGAGTCTTTCTCTTCGTTTTTGGTTTATAAATTTCAGATAATTCAAGCTTTTATTTCTGTGTATTTCTTTTACCCATAAGGAAATAGGGTAAAACTGTTTTTAAAAAAGACTTTATCTTAGAGAAAGAAAGTAAGAGTAAGTGGTGGGGAGTGGCAGAAGGAGAGGGAGAGAGAATCTCAAGCAGACTCCACACTGAGTGCAGAGCCCAGTATGGAGCTCAGTCTCACAACCCTGAGATTGTATCACAACCCTGAGCCAAAATCAAGATTCAGCTTGAGCCACTCAGGTGCCTGGTTAAGGGCAAAACTCTTAAAAAAGATCTTGGAGAGGGGGTGCCTTGGTGGCTCAGTTGTTAAGTGTCTGCCTCAGCTCAGCATATGATCCCAGGGTCCTGGGTTTGAGCCCCATATCAGGCTCCCCTCTTGGTGGAAAGCCTGCTTCTCCCTTTTCCTCTTCCTGGCTTGTATTCTCTATCTCACTGTCTCTCGCTCTCTGTGTCAAATAAATGAATAAAATCTTTAAAAAAAAAAAACTTTTTTTGGAGAGAGAAGAAAGGACAGAGACTGAAAAGTCAAGTATTTTGCATTTCTGATGTTTCAGACACCAACTCCATCTCTGAGGTCCCACAGTAAGTGAGCTAATATATTTTCATTATTTTTTTCTTACATCTGTTTGAAATGGATCTCTGTATTTTGCAACATGAACCTTGAGTAATAGTGACAAGACTACTAGTGGTGAATGTTTTAAGTGATGTTTTAAGTGACAAGTTCTAATAAACAGGATTGGTGGGATGATTAGTAGTGAAGTTTCCTTAATACCTAATTAGGAAATTATGATGGTAAAAATAATAATGCCAGTCATTGAATCATGGGTGAACTATCGGCCCCTGAGTCCTCAACAACATTCTTAGACTTGTGTGAGTTTTGGAAGTTTTAATAAAAAGATAGGTCAGAAACTTCAATTATGTGTAGGCTGCTTCCAACATCCTTTTAAAAGATTCCACATATTGCAATGAGTACAAACAGTGAATCATGGAACACTACATCAAAAACCTAATGAAGTACTGTATGGGACTAACATGACATAACAAAAAAATAATAAAAAATAAAAGATTCCTCATAAAAGAGAAAGATGTTTGTAAGCTAACATATTTGGTAACAAGAAGGAGAAGCAAAGAGTTTTAACAAGAGATAGACACTTGAGGAGCTAGCGTGAGAAGACTGATACATCAGGATCCCCCCAAATAGCTGTTGCTGAGTACCAAATGATCTGAAAAGGTAGTGATTATATCATAAAGTACTTTTCACTGAGGACAGCCAAGTGGCAGAGAGGCAATTTGCCATGACTTATTGTTCTAGCCAAATATTTCACTTTGCTTAGACACAAAGTACAAGCACAGGAACGTTTAGTTTAGGTCTGATACTGCCAAGAGACTCAAAATAGCAAAAAATAAGTTATATGTTACAGGACAATTAGTCAATAGTATTTCTGGTTATTGACTACTAGAGGACACTAGGATTGATACAGAATGTAGCTGACAGTGTTTTCAAGGTTGTTGACAGAGAAAATCCAAGCTTGCCAATGGTAACAACACTCTAGATCAGAGAAAGGAGAGCTATCTGTACCACATGCCATGAAAATGGCAATAGAAAAGATTTATGTAGGTTATCTTTTTTTCCCTCTATGATTACACGGTGAGAATTTTATAATGATGGCAGTGATCATTGATCCAGTGGTATCAGATTCACATATAGTACACCTGGGTTCAGGCCTTTTTGCTGGATGCAGTAACTGGGTATAACCCTGTGTGTTTCACCTTCAGTTTGGGAGCATATTTTGTTGTATCCAGAAAAGTTACATTGTAGTAGGAGAGGAAATTCTTGAAAATATACTTATGTGAACACTGACAAAATTGCTCTTATTGACCAAATTCTACTGAAGGTCTTCTGAGCTCTTTTTCAAGTAGACCTTGACTTTTGGATTTCCATGTTTGTGTCTGCATTGTCCAGTTTTAGCAGGAATTCTGCTAAGTCAGGTTAGTTACCCTCAATCTCTGATTAAGTGCCACATCCTCTATTAACTCCCAGGTGATATCTGATCCCCTTGCCTTCCCTTAGTTTAGCTAGAATCTCGCCTTATCCCTGATGTTTCCTCTTAGTAATTTTCCATTCACTGACCTTCACCTTGCTCCTTGATATAAATTCCCACTTTTCCTTTCTGTATTCAAACTTCACCCCTGTCTCTCTCCCTTACTACAAAACCTTATTCTCATAGCCCTCTTGTATACTTATGGTCATAGTCCTTTTTGAGTAAAGTCTGTCTTACTACTTTTTTAGCAAGAGTCTTTGGATAATCTTCTCTTTAATTAAATAAACAGAAAGCCCATCCTAAGTTCAGATTTTATTTAATATCTATGAAGAGAGACAGCTGGGTGGCTCAGTTGGTTGAGCCGCTTCCTTTGGCTCAAGTCACTATCCCAAGGTCCTGTGATCAAGTCCCGCATCAGGCTCCTTGCTCGGCAGGGAGCCTGCTTCTCTCGCTGCCTCTGCCTGCCTCTCTGCCTGCTTGTGTGTACTCTCTCTCTCTATCTCTGGCAAATAAATAAAGTCTTAAAAAAATGATAATAATAATATCCATGAAGAGACATTTGCATTTCTGAAAAGTTTTCACTGTTTAATGAGTTCATCTTTGTTTAGGGAATTTCAGGCATCAGTTGGAAAGGTATTTCATACAGAAAAATATTTTTATCACTTTTAAAATCACACAATTTTAGCAACTATTACTGCATCAACAAGTAAAACATCAAGTTGTGTTTTCTAACAAAATGGCAAGAAGTTGTAGCTTTAAACATATGGACTCTATGTTTGCCAACATTGTTTTGGAAAATGTATACACTTTCTAAGCAATATATGATTAAAGGGAAAAAAGTAAGACCTATGAGAAAAGGCCAGAAGAGTCTGAGGAAAAAAAGTGCCAATAATTTTCCAGTGTGTGAGGGGGAAAAAAAAACTTTCTGAAAACCAAGATGGGACAATTGCATGCTAATTGCCTACCAATTAGACACAGTAAAATGATGTCAGTGAGCTCCCCAAATTGCTGTTATTTTCTGTTTTCATGAGGTTTTAAAATTATCCTTTTATTTCATTCACCATCCCTTCCCAGCTATAGAATTTCATTACCCCCTTTTTTTGTCTGAAATTATAGCTCAAATTCAAAGGCCTAATTAAGAAAGAGGAATTCGAGCAATTCTGACAACTTCTTTTCAATAGAAATCTTCTCACTGAGCAATTCAGTCCATTCAAGAACAACTACAGCAAAGCTTTCCCTTAATGATCGATATTGTTCTCCACTAAGGCTCTGACCTCATCAGAGCAGTTAGTCCTGCTAGGTTTGGTAACTTTCTCCCAAATAATTCTTTGCATTTAAAATTATTTGCGGCCTGAAGGCATAGCAATATAGCAAAACTAGACCAATGGCTGAGATTTGAATGGAACATAGAAATTTTTAAAAGGAAAGGGAAGAAGGACAGAAAGGAAGTGAAAATCAGAGGCAGTAAGTTCTCTATATAAAATTTCTGGGATGTCATCCTATTTGCCATTTACATCTGTCACTGCTACCATTTCTTCCCACTCCCTACTTTCATATGGACATAGACCCATTTTGACTGACCTTTCGTCAGGCTCCTCTGAGCCCCCTTCTTAATTAGGTCATGATGTCTTTGCACCTTTCAGTTTTAGCAAGAATCCTGCTAAGTCAGTTTACCCAGACTCTCCCATCCTTGATATCTAATCTCCCTTGATGCCTGATGAAATTTCCTCTTTCCTACACTTGGTATCTGATCTGCTTGCCCGCCTTCAGAAACTCCTGTTAAGGCAGTCTACACAGAATCCTCCCACCTCGTATTTCTCTGTAATTTTATATCTGTTGACCCCACTCTGCATCTTGGTTAAATCCCCATTTGTGCTTGTTATATTTGGAATTGAGCCCAGTTCTATGCTGAGCTGTCATTTCCCCTATTGGAATAGTTTCTGAATAAAATCTGTGTTTACCAGGGCACCTGGGTGGCTCAGTGGGTTAAAGCCTCTGCCTTCGGCTCAGGTCATGATCCCAGGGTCCTGGTATCGAGCCCCACATTGAGCTCTCTACTCAGCAGTGAGCCTACTTCCTCCTCTCTCTCTGCCTGCCTCTCTGCCTACTTGTGATCTCTCTCTGTCAAATAAATAAATAAAAATTTAAAAAAAATCTGTGTTTACCACTCTAATGTCCAGCTCTCATTTAACAGTACCTAGGACTCTTTCTTCATCCCCTGGTCAGTAAAACTAAACTGACCCTAGCATCATGCATTATCTGTTTATAATCTTTCCCTCCACCTCTGAATTCAATTTTCAAATCTCTGTTCTTAAAGATAGTGAACAAGTGGTCCAAAATAATCGAGTATGGCTTAAAAAATATTTTTGAGTAGAAAACATCTGAGTTCCTAAAATCCTGTATCTGCCTAAAAGCAGTATCTCCTTGCAGAACTCAGTGTCATATATACTTCTAGGGAGCAATTCGAATCTCAGAGAAAAGAAGTTAGCACCACATCCAAACAGACATTATCACAAAGCTATCATTTGACCCATCTGTTACCATAAGGGCTCATTTATCTTTGCAAAAACTCATTTATTTTCCATAAGTGCCCTTTCTCCCCCTTTCTAAGAAGCCATTTGTTTTTCCCAGAAGTGTCCCTAAACCTTGTCCTGTTCTGTATTAAGATTTTATAAGCCTCAAATTCTGATTCCTTGAGTCACATTTCTTTGTGAACTTTTGCTTACATACATAATTAAACCTGTTTTATTCTCCATTTGTCAGTTTAATTTGCAGGCCCCTAAACAAAAATCTAAGAGGGTAGAAGAAAAGTTTTTCCTCCCAGACAATAAAATTTCAAGGTCAGATCCCTCCAGGATAAATACCTACAGAGCTACAACCATGCTCCCATTATATGATGGATATATATTTATTTTATTAGATTTACATTATACACAACTATGTTTGTTTCTTTTTTTAATAAACTATAAGTTCTTTTAAAGTATAAAGGTTTTTCTATTCATCTGTAAAACTTCTTAATGCCTTAACAACATGTAAAACAAAGTATCCTTAATAAATGCATCTTAAATGAATGTGTGGAATATACAAGTGAATGTATTAGTTATCCCATAGAGGAATTGTCAGCATAGTCAGAACATTGTCTCAAGAAACTTCTAAGTTCTCTGATTATATCTCAGATATTCAGTAACTCTATATCATCAGTAAAGTACAATATGTGAAACTTGCAACAATCCCAACATCCTTTCAAGGATTTGTAGATTAAAGAGATATGTGATCTAGCTTATTTCATTATTATCTAGGGAGTGGGTCTAAGAACATAATTATATAGTTGATGATTTAACACATATTAGGGAAATAGCAAACATCTATTTAGGGCCTGTTAGTTTTCAGTTATATTGCTTGAAGTAGTTTATTTAATTTCACAGGAATCCTGTAGGGAAGGGATCCCTAATTTCATAGGAGGAAAATAAAGGTTATAGAGTGCAAGTAACTTGTTTATGGACATGCATCCAGTGAGTCTTACAATGGTAATTCAGAGTTTTTAATTACAGTGTACATTTTTAAAGCAGTTTAACCTGTTTCCTTCTGATAGATTGTGATTTTTGATTCTCTAATAACAATGGGAAAGTAAAGAGATTTCTTCTTCCTCTAGAAATGGGGAAGTTGAGAAAAACTGCTAGGTTGCAGCTTAAACTCAAGTTATTTTACTAGCTGTATTTCCTACTGAGAGTACAATTCAGCAAAATAAGGGAACTTAGTTTCAAGATAAGAGCATCCCAGTGTGATTAAACTTGAAAAAACCATTTCAGGGAAATAACTAAGTATTTTACATGAGTATATCTTCCAAAGGAAATATCAGTCAGACTCACTGCAGCCTAAGCAGTTCTATCCTCTTGAGGAAATATAAATCATTGATGAAGGAAATAGTGTAAACAAGGTTCTCATGAATTAAGTAGCTATTTGGGGGCTGTCCTAGTTTGTTATCTCTACTAGAGTGCAATGAAAAGACAGAGAAAGGAATTAAAGTAAAAGCAAGCAGAAGCATTACTTACTAAAGAATCATACAAGAGAATTCCAGACATGTTAGAAATAACTGAAGTGTTATGTGCCCTAGAAGGATCTTCACTATAGGAAAGGAATAACCCAAAGGAGGGGACTATACTGGTCCCACAAACACATTGTACCACCCAGCAGTAGGTTTGTTCCAGACAAGGGATTGTGGGCTAGCCCATAGGAAATCATAAATTGGAAGGAAAAAAACAAAGGCATATCAAAATGAGACTCACTAAAATCTTACTTAAAGATGTTCCTAAATTTTCTGTTTATGTCCTGTTTTAAAAGTTATTTTCTCAAACATCCATCATAAAAAAAATAAAAATCTTATTTCACTAGAACTAAAGAATTAAAAAATGACCTTCATATTTTTTCCTAAATATTAAAGTAATGAAAGCTTGGGAAAAGGTAGTATCATCAGTTAGAAATTTTTCTATACATAATTTTTGACACATAAATTCTTGCCAATACATGTCTAATTAAAATCATGTTTTTATCAGTATATTACATATTTTCTCTTAACATCATGTAATGTTTCCTTCAAACTATTTATATCTTTATATATATATATATAAACACAACTTTTAAAATGTTTTATTTCAATATATTAATGTATTTAACTTCTGTAAATATTTGCCTCTTAATAGGTATTTCAGTTTTTCTGAAAGATACACTTTTGTAAAAATCTGCATGTGTATCAAAGATGTTTTTTAGATCTGGCTAAATTTTTCAGAATTACTAGGTCCAAAAGATGAACATTTAAACATCTTACAAACATTGCCTACTGCTCTTACTAATAAAGCTTGTCTTATCAGTGGCTGGGCTCGGCTCTCTCCAGACTGACCCATGCAGGCTATATGATTTCTTTGTTTCCATTTGATAAGGTTAAGAAAAAATTAAAAGTAAACCCTATAACCATGGGTGCTGAAACATAGGTGGATCCAACCATTCCTACCTTCCTGCCCACCTAACCTAATCCTGGCTTCATGTGTTTCTGGTACCAGCTCTTGTTCTGTGGCCAGGCTCTGGGTGGTACAATTTTATTCTGAAGTCTGGACAGAGAGGATGTGAGAGAAGAGCTGAGGCCTAAAGAGAGTCTGGAATGATTTAAGATTGGAAGTGGGGACAGCTGTGTAAATTTCTCTTCTGTGTTTGAGGAGATCCTCTGCCATAGCAGGGCTATCAAGCTAATAGGAAAACAGTTGGAAAAGTTTGAAATTGTTTCTTTGTCCAGCCAAGGCTCTGAAAGGACGTGGTTTAGCAAGTGACAGCTTCTGTAACATGTCTTCATATCAGAAATTCAACTATTTTAAAGAATTTTCCTGGACTTCTAGCACTTTCACTGCTGCTCCCTTCATTCTGCTCACTTCTACCTGTATAAGAAACTGTGAACATCAGTATTTTGGGTGTTTTTAAAATTTTAGTTGCTGTTTTTTTTTCTTTTTTTCTTCAAAATTCAGGTACTTTGGGATTTCCAGGAAGAGGGGAAGAATGAATATTGGGTAGGTGACCAGTTTAACAAATTTATCAAAGGACTTGGCAGTAGCCAATAAATTAGTGCTAATATTGTCTCATTTTATACATCAAAGCAAGATAGATAGATGGCATTTTGTAGAAAAAAGAGAAAATTGTGATATTTCTTATTTTCTCCTGAGTGCTCTGTGCGTGTGAGTAGGGTTCTTCTTACCTTTAGCCATAAGACCGTGTTCCAAGTTCCTACTTATAGAAAACATTTGGGTGTAGGAATTGTATCTCATCTCCAAATCCACACATGCCTATTGTCTCTAACTGGAGCATTTTCATTCTGCACTACAATGATAGAAATATTTAGTGTAAAGGGACCATCTCCCAGATAAGAGTTCTACCTGAATTTCCCTCAAAGAATTGCACTAGGTATTGAGCCCTCCCCAAACTCCTCCAGATGTAGAAGTTAATGGCTAGAATTTCCCATGTGAGTACTGGTTGTTCTTTATAGAATTAATCAGTATAATTCTGAGACTCTCCTTCTAGTGCACAGGTTCCCTTATAGATAGAAATTCTCTTTTGTTTTTAACACTTGCAATACTATACAGCAACTTTCACAAAATATAGGCTGAACATATGTGAAATGAATTAGCTATTTATGTAAAAATATTAAATTGTTTTGGATAAGAGAATAAAGTGTATGTGTGTGTGTATTCTTTATTGAAAAGATTTCAATCATAGCAGTGTTTCAAGCCTGGATTTTTCATATTTTGGGGTTTTGATGATAAAAAGCAAGCATTCCTGTAACTACATCTTTTTCATGGAAATGTCTTTGTATTTTAGTTTGTGTTGACAGTAGAATTAAAGAGTCAGTTTGGGGTTCAGTTGTCTTATTTAAAACAGTTGGCAAATCATCTGAGCCCTATACAAAATGAGTGAAAATAATTGAGAATAAATAAACCTATATTCCAAGATTAAAGGCTAATAAATGAAAGCAACGTGTCATAATTTTAATAAGATAAAGTCTTTTTTATTTTGTAGCCTACTAATTCAGCCTATGTACTGCATCTCAATTAAGAGGTTGTTTTCATTGAAGTGGGAAGTACATTTCATCCAGGTATCTGTTCATTATACCTTCATTATCATAAACATTATAAAGTGGCCAATGATTTAGACCTCAGTAGAATTTATACACTTCTGCTTATTCTGGCTAAGGCATTTGTTTTATCTACTTTGAATTTATATACTTCTGCTTATTCTGGGCTAAGGCAGTTGCTTTATCTGCCTTAGCCATGACAAACATGAATACATAAGAGAGTATAAAGAACATTAGAAGTTCTGTTCTAGTTTTCATATGAAAGCTCAAAAGTGTTTTTATAGTAATAAAAACCATAAGAAATAAGAGATCAGAATTAAAATGTTGCTTTGCAAGTCTCTTTTTTATTAAAAATACCATTACTAACATATAGATTACATTTTTTAAATACTGGCCAAATAGATAGGTTTAATTATTTGGACCTCATATAAAAGGAAGTAAAGATTTGGAAAGCACGCTGGGTTCCTCTTTTTTCCCTTCCTCTTCCCACATTCAGCCAATTCCATATGCTTAATTAATCTCTTTACATGTACCATTACATCTCTGTTAGACTATTGCAAAATTAATTTTTTTTAGTTCCTTTCTCTGACTAAATTTGTTCCACATTTGGGAATTTTGCACTAGTTGTTTCTAGGTTTAGAGTACTTTCAGTGGGGAACTTTGAATAATGAGGTCCTCTTTGACCTTCAAGTCTCAAAACTGCCCTTCAAATGTGAGGCTTCCTAATCAATGAATCTACAAGGAAATTTCCCACTCAAGTCATTATCTATCACCCTATTTTATGTCTTTGTAGAAAAAGATAGTTCAAAGGTATCATGTTCAATTAATTGTACTGTGAGTTTGAAAATACAATCATACAACAAAAAATATGCAAAGGTAGTATAGGTTTTTTTATTTTATAAAATGTATGAAATCCTTTTCATGAGTTCCCCAACCTTTCCCTACTAGAGAGCATTACAACTTAGATTGGTCACTTAATATCTCCTTTATGTTAAGTTTTCTTAACAAATTTGGTATTTTGTCCATTCATATCAGACCTCAGTTTTGAGTCACCTACTTTGGTTAGTAAATAGTCATTTCCCAGCTCTGCACCCCAGTTCCTATCAACTCACAAGATGAAGTCTTTGTGCACAAGTGAGTTTATTCTGTCATTGTAGGATTTGAGACAAGTTTTGTTCCCTGGAGCAAAATAGCTGATGACATTTGGTTCCAGGCATACATTGACATGTGACTGATCTTTCTGGACATTCAGAATGAGCATTGGAAACAAGCACTGGCAGCTGGTTCTCACTTTGGTCTTAAATACTTCTGCACATGGTTGCATCTCTGTCTTATCTTCAGGTGTATGATGGGTTATATTTCCTGTCAGAATTGTCACATATTCTTACCAAATGTACAGGATTTCTGTGCACCTGTACTCATGGGAGGTAGGTGCACTAACATATTCATCTATCTTATTTATTCCAGCAGCCACCTCTCCTGCTCGGTGTTGGGTATAGAATGCAATCTGCCCCCATGCATCTCCTCCTAAGATTTAGGAGTTTCTGATGCATTCAGGCACACACTTTTCTATTATATACTCTGTCTAGATATCTGCGTCTGAGGGTGTGCAGGAAAATGGTTAACTTAACAAACAGAGATTGTGATCTTACAAAAGCAGTTTGCAAGGTGATCCTTCAGTTAACGGTTAGCTGGTAAAAATGGTTCACTGTTTCTAGACTTTTTGTGCAAATAGTATGATTTATGCTGAGCATTTGCTTTCCTTCTGGGAACCTGAGATTTTGGCACATGTTAAACAGAAGGTGACTATGTGACTCCCTACAATACATACTTTGGCACTGAATCTCTAATGGGTTTCCCTGGGTAAAAACATCGCACCCATGTTGTATTTAGTTGCTGCGGAAGAAGAATATACTTCGTGAGGCCACTATGGGAAGAAAAGAGCATAAGGAAGCCTGCACATGGATTTCTCCAGACTCCACCTATATATTTTCTCCTTGTTATGTGATTTATATCCTTATAACATCACTGTACTAAGTCTTAGCCATGAGGTAACTACATGATGACTCCTGTAATTCCTTCAAGTGAATATACAAATAAGAGGGTCTTAAGGGCCCCAACACATATCAGTTAGGTGAGAAACAAACAGCAGTGTAACAACAAAATCCTGTCTTAACTCCATGTTTTCATTACTATGATGTATATTTTTTTTCTGTCCCACAACCTTCTGGGATTTATTTCCTACTGGATGTATTTTATAATTGCATTTTGAAAGCATTCACCAACTATCCAGGTATTTTGGGATCATTTTTGAGGGGATGTGTGCCCATTAAATGTTACTGGCATTTTTTTTTTTTTCCAGTTAGAAAAAATGTCTTGTGAAAGAGTTCAGTCAATGGGACCACATGGAGCTCTGATGGGAAATTGTATAGTGGATTGCATTCAGTAAGTAGGGAGGTATTTAGGAGACTTCTCTGAGACAATAGTTCAAGGTAAAAGTGGCTTTAACAAGGTAGTTGGGAGTCAAGCAAATAGGGGAAAAAGTTAAAAGGGTTGAATTTATATACCTGCACAACAAACAGAACATAGCAGTTGTACTTTGAGATGACTCTCCTAACTGTCCTTCTATGTACCTGCCTTACACTGGGAATAATAAAATTTATATCCCTGGAAGAAACAAAAGAAAATTTGACTCACTATATAGCTTTATGTTGGTCGTTGAATGTAACACAAGTCAATGGTCTCTTTCTGAGTTTTCTTCTTGTTTAGATTTTATCCATTGAGTACTGCCAGAACCCTATCTATTTTAATTCTGTAACTCTCTTTAACTTTACTATTTTTCATAAATGCAGTTTTGAACTTCTGAATACCATTATGGACATTAATAAATTGTATATGTGGGTATCATTACTGCTGAGGTATGGAGTAGAGGAGAATGCTGAAGCATCTTCTTCAATGTCTAAGGCTTATTTCCCACCTTCTTTCCTGAACTTCCCTCCAGCCATGCACTGTGTTACATGTTCCAGTTTCACTTAGCTAAAATAAATAAGGATGAGAGAAAACATTCTATGATAACATAGGAACAGGCAATCAAGTAATGACATGGATCAAGGGACCTATTCAATGTTTATTGAACAAATAAACATTTTGAATTTTTATTTTGAACCAGGCTATATGTCAGGTGGCACAGAGTTTGCAAAAGTGAATAATGTATGAACCTCTCCTTAAAAGAATTTATGGTGTGTTTGTGATTAGAGAAAGTGAAAAACAGGCCTATGGAAGTCATTTTCTTTCTTCTATGAAATAGATGTTAAGGCAACCTCTCCATGATCTTTTCTAAAATATATGTTTAGGCATATAAGTCTGTTAACAGTCAGAAGCATGCAGTGTCTAGGGCAGAGACTGTGGCAGAAATATTTAGTAGGATTATGTTGCAGCAAAGGGGTGATTAAAAATAAAGATAAAAGATGGAGGGGTTAAGAATCACATTGTCATGTGGGAAAAAGTAAATAGGACTTGGACGATCAGGAGAATGGAGAAGACATGATTCTTGGGTTAACTTGTGATTCAAAATAGTCTTATTTCTTTCTTGGAAAAATTAAAAATTATAAGGAGATATTAAATGGAGACATATGGAATTGAGAGGATGGGGAAAGTTTCTGAGACTATATTTGATTTTAAATACATTCAGTTTAGTGCACTAAAAGACACCATATTATAAACAGTCAATATTTATTTGAAAGTTTGACCCTGAAACAGTGAAGTTAGTGTCAGGTAACACCATTTACATAGTTCCAGTGATGGTGTGTAAAGAGAACCAGAGCAGAACTAATTGTGTGTGTGTGTGTGTACTTTTATCTTCACTCATCTTCTAAGAGCTTCTTCCTTTTCATCTAATATTAGCATGTATTTTTTGTTTCAAAATAACCAAAAGAATAAGGTCTCTTCCGAATGTAATCATTTTCGTATCCAGTATTACTGGAATATATTTGTAATCTGTTGACATGATACTCATTCTCTGTGGCTTTAAAAATATCATTTATTGGGCACTCACTATATGCTATATATGCTTTGTATGCAATCTCATTTTAACTATGAGAATGGTGTCAGGAGGTATTATATGCACGTGTAGAATCCTGACAATTCAATAGAATTGGCTTATGTGGCTAACCTAAATGTTAACAGCTGATAAGTGGCAGAATCAGATTTGTGTATCTCATGTATAGCTTTAGGTAATGCATCCATAACAAATAGTTATTCTTAATTCCTCATTCTTAACTGATTATATGGACGTCCTTAAATTTTATTCAAATGCAGTGGCAATTGAAGATGTGGCTTCTTCTGTGTCCTGCCATTAATCATTATGTATATAGAAATGGGACTTTCTGTCCCAAACATGGTATAGCTGGCCATTTCTCTTATTCCCTATTACTGAACATTCCCTACTATGGTTTCTGTGTTGAATCCATGATATCTGCTGATTTGGAGGCAATATAGTAGCTTTTTTCTACTAATTTTGGAAGAAATGATTTAAATTTCCATTTGGCTGGAGCCCCAGGGAACCATACCAAAGGTTGTATTCCAAAACCTGAGGTGTACAAGGGTATGGGGGACAAAATTAGGCACAAGCTACATACTGATGAAGAAAGTAAAATCCAAAAACTATATCTTAATGGAAATCAGTGAAGAAAATTGAAGAAAGTTTGAGAACTTCTGGAAGAGAGTTTTCTTTTCTTTTCTTTTTTTTAATTTTTTATTTTTTATAAACATATATTTTTATCCCCAGGGGTACAGGTCTGTGAATCACCCTCCCCAATGTCCATAATCCCACCCCCTTCTCCCAAACCCCCTCCCCCCAGCAACCCTCAGTTTGTTTTGTGAGATTAAGAGTCACTTATAGTTTGTCTCCCTCCCAATCCCATCTTGTTTCATTTATTTGGAAGAGAGTTTTCAATAACAACATTAAAGAATATTATATAGCACTACATCTCTAGCTGATATTAAAGAGCACAAATGATTAATGGAACAATTCTGCACTCTTTTCTGATTATCTGCAGAAGTCCTTCAAATATATAATGTGAGAAGAGGAAACAAATACTGGTACATTACCAAAGTATCAGCATGGCAGTATGGGTACAGAGGAAGATCAAAAATTGAAAGTACATGAGCGATTAGTGAGGCACAGTTGATATGACAAAATGAGTGTGGGTTGATGGTACATGTGGAAGAATGGAGGCCAAAATATGAGTCAAGAAAAACTTCAGTAAAGCAGGAAAACCATAACTAATGACACTGGCAGAGGAAGAATTTCAGAATCACTATGAAGGACCCTAACTGTGGTCATTCATGTGGGTAGGTAAGAGAGTGAAGTAGATTTGGGCATTATCAAAGAAGAGGAGCTTGAGGAATTAAGAGATCATAACATTGCTAAGAAATTGAATAGAGAGAAAATATCGATAAAATATCAAAGTTGAGGGGCGCCTGGGTGGCTCAGTGGGTTAAAGCATCTGCTTTCGGCTCAGGTCATGATCCCAGGGTCCTGGGATCGAGCCCCGCATCGGGCTCTCTGCTCAGCAGGGAGTCTGTTTTCCTTCCTCTCTCTCTGCCTGCCTCTCTGCCTACTTGTGATCTCTGTCTGTCAAATAAATTAAAAAAAATATATCAAAGTTGAAAGATTGTTGATAAGGTTGGAAAGTCATGATCATAAAACATAGTAGATTCATTCTCTTTGATCGTCCTCAATAATTCCCCCTAATATAGTGTTCAGTCTTTTCAGCTCTCATGTGTGTATCAGTTCCCACACCAGAATGGAAGCTCTGCAAGAGCAGAGCATATATGTTATTTTTCTTCTTGTCTAGCATGTACCTAATACACATTTGTGGAATGAATGGATGGATGGTTAGAAGGCTGAATGGAGGAATAAATTAATAAGAGTACAATATATGGCAGAGGTATAGAGTCTACAGGGAAAAATGTTATTGGCATATAGAGAGAATAATGGTATAAAAATATCATTGGGAACTTCAGTGGTAGAATATTTTCTTTCTCAGAAAAATGGGAAAATTAGTGTCTTCTATTGAGAACAGATGCTTTTCCTAGGGAAAGGTGTTCACTGAGGAAAAGCAGAGGAGAAAAGAGTAAAAGTCATCATACATGGAAGAATTGGCATAGGATAAGGAATGTAGTTGAACTATACTCTAATAAGTTTATGAGTGAAATAGCAGAGGGGACCAATTAATGCACAAGAAACCCAATGTGGGTAAGGGGGATGAGAAACAGGAACTCAAGAATAGCAAAGGGAGCAATGCATAGGTACAGTTATTATTTGTTTTATATAGAGACTGGCAGATCTTCTCAGTAATGGGTCAGATGATAAGTATTTTAAGATTTTGGAGCCATACTCAGCTTCTTGTTATAGTATTAGATCTGTCATGAACAATTCATAAACAAATGAGCATGGCTGTGTACTAATAAAACTTTTATTGATACTAAAATTTGAATTTCATATCATTTTAATGTGTAATATTGTTCTTTTGATTTATGTTCAACTATTTATGATTATAAATATAATTTCTGTAGGGAATAAAAAAATCAAGGATGTATTGAATTTTTCCCATTTACCTTAATAGGTATATGCGTGTGTAACTTTCTATATCATTCCCTCCTATAAAGTATACATATTACTTTATGCATTTTTATCTCTTTTTAAAGTTTTTTTTTACCTTTTTTAAGGAAAAAAAGTAACTTAGTAACAGCCTTTAAGAGTTTAATGATGGGCTTGACTAAAAGGGAAGAATTCTGCTCTAATGGTTATAATTGGCACTTATCCAGGGTTTTCTTTTTAAGTGGATGAGGAAAAATGGTTGTTCAGGGACACCAGTGCTGCTTCAGTTAACAGAATAAAAGGGGAAATGGAATGTTCAAACTTCAATATATTGGAAAACTAGTCAAATAATTTTAGTTAGAAAATGAAAGGTGTTTACCTTAAAATTATTATGTGTTACATTATAGATTGTTTCTCAGTACAGAGACATGAACCACAGTTTAGGGAGCTGGTGGAAGAAGAAAACAGTGGTATAAAGGACAAGTATTTATCATTCACAGTGGCCAATGGCACATGTGAGGCTGCTGAGAAAATATAAATCTCTGATTAAGGAGGATGCTAGGGAGGAAGTACAGACAAAATGGAAGAAAAGAGTTCCTAAGTATAAACAGGGATTTAGGATTTCACAGGTATCTGCATAAAACATACTTTTGGAGAGGTAGAGGAATGATTAGATAATCTAGGTTTGGGGAAAGTATAGATCACAAGAAGAAAATTGTATATTCATGTCAGGGTCCCTTTAGTATATCCTTGGCTGTTTTTGAAACAACTTTATCTCTATTCTTCTTCACATTTCACATTTCTTGCATTATTTTCCATATCACCTTTGATTCATTGCTACCTCCACTCTCTTTCTTATGAAATTTCCCTCTTTTCTCTAGGTCATCTGATTATAGCTAAAGAATATACTGGGGACTTTATTTCCACTTTCTATTACTAGTATATCTTATAACCTGGAACAGACTTGAGCACTTCATAGGAGTGCTTGAGTATCAGAGCTGAAAGGAAACTTTAAGATCATTTACTCTAATATTTTCTCATTTTACTAAATGAGAAAAAATGAAATTAAAGTTTATAGAGGTGAAAAGAATTTCCTGATCTCAAGAAGTTTATCCCAACAACTATTTCAGAACACATATCAGTAAGCCATTCAACCTTAAATGACATGAAAACCATTGGGAAAATACGGTGTGTGTGTGTGTGTGTGTGTGTGTGTGTGTGTGTGTTTAACACAGAATGTTTTAAAGGCTTAACTTAGTAAAAGGAGACTTCTGTGGGAAATCAAATAATAAGCAAACATCTATATGGTGATGATATTATTAAATGAAAGAGATCAAATAAATTCAAATGCTAAATGAATTCAGGTCAGTCTACCCTTACCAGTATAATAATATAATAATAATAAAATATATAAAATATATTAGTATAATAATAAAATATAATAATAAAAACAACCTGTACTTTATAATATAATATAATATTATATAATAATAATAAAAACAACCTGTATAATAATAAAATATAATAATATTTTATTAATGTTATTATTAATGATATTATAATGATAAAATATAATAATGATGATGATGAAATATAATATATAATAATATATTATATTAAAATATATAAATGCATATATAATATAATATATAATATTAAATAATGATATTATTTATAATTTATAATATAATATATAATATATATTATATTATAATAAAATAATATTTTATTATATAATATAATAAAATATTATTATAATAATATAATAAATATATAATAATAAAAACAGTATAATAATAAATATAATAATAAAATAGTATAATAATAAAAACAACCTGTACTTTAAAAAATGTTATGTATTTACATGCTGCCTTACTGTGAAATGGCTCACAGAGACATATTAAATCAAAAAATTAAATATCAAAATGAATGGGGAATGTTCTAGTGGGGAAAAGATATATATCATTTACCTCTTCACCATCCAACTTTTATAAGACAAAAAGAGATGGATTTGCCAATGGAAATAGAAATTAAAATTGGGGTTCAATAACCCCCTGGCCCCTCAGGGGAATTCTGATTAATCAAAATTAGAATAAATCCCTGAAGTAATGAGTGATGTGTGTTCTGTACAAATAACCCTGCTGTGTGTCTCTAAGAGAAAAAATGGGCTCCCCACTGACCGGGAGTTGGGGACTCCTACCCCTGTAACCACAGGAGCGCTCTTCTCAGCCTGGTAGCACTGCTTCTCCCCTTTCCTCGCTTGTTATAATCCATGTGTTCTTTACTTTAATTTTGGAGCTACTGTTACCAAAAATTGCCATTTCACTAATGTATACAAGGGATAGATGGAAATCCTTTAAGTTGGGTGATACAAAGTTAAACACAGTAATAAATAAGAGAGAACTGGCCCTTTCTCTCATGGACACCTCAGATTTTAAAAATGTCAGCTTTCAATCACAATTTAAGATTTAAACAGAATAGTTATATTTATAACAAGAATGACAGGTTAAATGCATAATTCTGGGCATTAGCATAAATCAGGACTACACATTCAATAGTAATTAAACAGAAAGGAAGAAAATCTCAACATTGAGATATTGAAAAGAATCAGTATTTTAAAAATAGAACAAAGGGTTCCACATGTAAAGGTACAGTTTGTGTGTGTTCTCAAAAGAAAATTCACAGCTTTACTTGATATGAGTGCTTTATTGAGCAAGAAACAAACTGTTCGGAACAGGGAGACTTCAACCTGAATGTGGTACAAAGTTGATGTTCTGGGATGGCTTATAAAGTGAAAATGAGAAAGTAGCTTACCTTCATAATTACTGATTATTACAGAGGGGCTACCTGGACAGTAAGAGATTGGGTAAAAGTGATTATCCTGTACATTTCAGGAACTTAAGTTTTATAGGAAGTAACCTAAGTTTGCCTACATTTATGAAATACAGTAGACCAAGTTTTGGTCTAAATGGTTTTGTTTGCTTAAGGGATCTTCAAGATGGATTTCATCTTAACAGTGTATAATTAGGGTCATCTGCATGGCTCTGTTGGTTAAGCATCCGACTCTTGATTTTTTTTTTCATCTTTATTTTTTATTTTTTTATAAACATATAATGTATTTTTATCCCCAGGAGTGCAGGTCTGTGAATCGCCAGGTTTACACACTCCACAGCACGCACCATAGCACATACCCTCCCCAATGTCCATAAGCCCCCCCCTCCGAAACCCCCTCCCCCCAGCAACCCTCAGTTTGTTTTGTGAGATTAAGAGTGACCTATGGTTTGTCTTCCTCCCGATCCCATCTTGTTTCATTTATTCTTCTCCTACCCCCCTAAACCCCCAGGTTGCATCTCCACTTCCTCATATCAGGGAGATCATATTATAGTTGACTTTCTCTGATTGACATATTTCACTAAGCATGATACCCTCTAGTTCCATCTACATTGTCGCAAATGGCAAGATTTCATTTCTTTTGATGGCTACATAGTATTCCATTGTGTGTGTGTGTATGTGTGCGCGCGCGCGCGCGTGCGCGTGTGTGCGTGTGTGCGTGTGTGTGTGTATCACCTCTTCTTTATCCATTCATCTGTTGATGGACATCTAGGTTCTTTCCATAGTTTGTCTATTGTAGACATTGATGCTATAAACATTCGGGTGCACGTGCCCCTGGGTAAATACCCAGTAGTGCAATTGCTAGGTCATAGGGTAGTTCTATTTTCAACTTTTTGAGGAACCTCCATGCTGTTTTCCAGACTGGCTGCACCAGCTTGCATTCCCACCAAGACTGTAGGAGTGTTCCCGTTTCTCCGCATCCTCGCCAGCATCTGTCATTTCCTGACTGGTTAATTTTAGCCATTCTGACCAGTATGAGGTGATATCTTATTGTGGTTTTGATTTGTATTTCCCTGATACTGAGTGATGTAGAGCACTTTTTTATGTGTCTGTTGGCCATTTATATGTCTTCTTTGCAGAAATGTCTGTTCATGTCTTCTGCTGATTCCTTGATTGGATTATTTGTTCTTTGGGTGTTGAGTTTGCTAAGTTCTTTATAGATTTTGGACACTAGCCCTTTATCTGATATGTAGTTTGCAAATATCTTCTCCCATTCTGTCAGTTGTCTTTTGGTTTTGTTAACTGATTCCTTTGCTGTGCAAAAGCTTTTGATCTTGATGAAATCCCAATAGTTCATTTTTGCCCTTGCTTCCCTTGCCTTTGGCTATGTTCCTAGGAAGACATTGCTGCAGCTAAGGTTGAAGAGGTTGCTGCCTGTGTTCTCCTCAAGGATTTTGATGGATTCCTTTCTCACATTGAGGTTCTCCATCGACATTTTGAGTCTATTTTCGTGTGTGGTGTAAGGAAATGGTCCAATTTCATTTTTCTGCAAATGGCTGTCCAATTTTCTCAACACCATTTATTGAAGAGACTGCTTTTTTTCCATTGGACATTCTTTCCTGCTTTTTCAAAGATTAGTTGACCATAGAGTTAAGGGTCTATTTCTGGGCTCTCTATTCTGTTCCATTGATCTATGTGTCTGTTTTTGTGCCAGTACCATGCTGTCTTGATGATGACAGCTTTGTAATAGAGCTTGAAGTCCGGAATTGTTGGCTTTCTTTTTCAATATTCCTTTGACTATTTGAGGTCTTTTCTGGTTCCATATACATTTTAGTATTATTTTTTCCATTTCTTTGAAAAAAATGGGTGGGATTTTGATACAGATTGCAATAAAAGTGTAGATTGCTTTAGGTAGCATAGACATTTTCACAATATTTGTTCTTCCAATCCAGGAGCATGGACCATTTTTCCATTTCTTTGTGTCTTCCTCAATTTCTTTCATGAGTACTTTGTAGTTTTCTGAGTATAGATTCTGTGTCTCTTTGGTTAGGTTTATTCCTAGGTATAGGTTGCAATGTAAATAGGATTGACTCCTTAATTTCTCTTTCTTCTGTCTTGCTGTTGGTGTAGAGAAATGCAACTGATTTCTGTGCATTGATTTTATATCCTGACACTTTACTGAATTCCTGTATAAGTTCTAGCAGTTTTGGAGTGGAGTCTTTTGGGTTTTCCACATATAGTATCATATCATCTGCGAAGAGTGATAATTTGACTTCTTCTTTGCCGATTTGGATGCCTTTAATTTCCTTTTGTTGTCTGATTGCTGAGGCTAGGACCTCTAGTACTATGTTGAATAGCAGTGATGATAATGGACATCCCTGCCATGTTCCTGACCTTAGAGGAAAAGCTTTCAGTTTTTCTCCACTGAGAATGATATTTGCAGTGGGTTTTTCATAGATGGCTTTGTTAATATTGAGGTATGTGCCCTCTATCCCTACACTTTGAAGAGTTTTGATTAGGAAGGGATGCTGTACTTTGTCAAATGCTTTTTCAGCATCTATTGAGAGTATCATATGTTTCTTGTTCTTTCTTTTATTAATGTATTGTATCACATTGATTGATTTGCAGATGTTGAACCAGCCTTGCAGCCCTGGAATAAATCCCACTTGGTTGTGGTGAATAATCCTTTTAATGTACTGTTGGATCCTATTGGCTAGTATTTTGGTGAGAATTTTTGAATCTGTGTTCATCATGGATATTGGTCTGTAGTTCTCTTTTTTGATGGGATCCTTGTCTGGAATAGGAATTAGTTCTTTAAATGTTTGGTAGAATTCCCCTGGGATGCTGTCTGGCCCTGGGCTTTTGTTTGTTGGGAGATTTTTGATGACTGTTTCAATCTCCTTATTGGTTATGGGTCTGTTCATGTTTTCTATTTCTTCCTGGTTCAGTTGTGGTAGTTTCTATGTCTCTACAAATGCAACCATTTCTTCCAGATTGTCAAATTTGTTTGCGTAGAGTTGCTTATAGTATGTTCTTATAATTGTTTGTATTTCTTTGATGTTAGTTGTGATCTCTCCTCTTTCATTCATGATTTTATTTATTTGGGTCCTTTCTCTTTTCTTTTTGATAAGTCTGGCCAGGGGTTTATCAATCTTATTAATTCTTTCAAAGACCTAGCTCCTTCTTTCGTTGATTTGTTCTATTGTTTTTTTGGTTTCCATTTCATTGATTTCTGCTCTGATCTTTATGATTTATCTTCTCCTGCTGGGTTTAGGGTTTCTTTCTTGTTCTTTCTCCAGCTCCTTTAGGTGTAGGGTTAGGTGGTATATTTGAGACCTTTCTTGTTTCTTGAGAAAGGCTTGTATCACTATATATTTTCCTCTGAGGACTGCCTTTGTTGTGTCCCACATATTTTGAAGCATTGTGTTTTCATTATCCTTTGTTTCCATGAATTTTTTCAATTCTTCTTTAATTTCCTGGTTGACCCATTCATTCTTTAGAGGGATGCTGTTTAGTCTCCATGTATTTGGGTTTTTTTCCAAATTTCCTCTTGTGATTGAGTTCTAGCTTCACAGCAGTGTGGTCTGACAATATGCAGGGAATGATCCCAATCTTTTGATACAAGTTGAGACCTGATTTATGACCCAGGATGTATTCTGTTCTGGAGAATGTTCCATGTGCACTAGAGAAGAATGTGTATTCTTTTGCTTTGGGATGAAATGTCCTGAATATATCTGTGATGTCCATCTGGTCCAATGTGTCATTTAAGGCCTTTATTTCCTTGTTGATCTTTTGCTTGGATGATATGTCCATTTCAATGAGGGGAGTGTTAAATTCCCCTACTATTATTGTATTATTGTTGATGTGTTTCTTTGATTTTGTTCTTAATTGGTTTATGTAGTCGGCTGCTCCCATGTTAGGGGCATAGATATTTAAAATTGTTACATCTTCTTGTTAGAACCTTTGAGTATGATATAGTGTCCTTCCTCATCTCTTATTATAGTCTGGCTTAAAATCTAATTGATCTGATAGGATTGCCACCCCAGCTTTCTTCTGATGTCCATTAGCATGATAAATTGTTTTCCACCCCCTCACTTTAAATCTGGAGGTGTCTTCGGGTCTAAAATGAGTTTCTTGTAGGCAACATATCGATGGGTTTTGGTTTTTTGTTTTTTTATCCATTTTGATACCCTGTTTTTTTTTTGTTGTTTTTTGTTTTTTAATTTGACAGAGAGAGAGAGAGAGATCACAAGTAGGCAGAGAGGCAGGCAGAGAGAAGGGGGGAAGCAGGCTCCCTGCTGAGCAGAGAGCCCAATGTGGGGCTCGATCCCAGGACACTGAGATCATGACCTGAGCTGAAGGCAGAGGCTTAACCCAGTAAGCCACCCAGTTGTCCCAATACCCTGTGTTTTTTGATTGGGGCATTTAGCCCAATAACATTCAGGGTAACTATTGAGAGATAAGAATTTAGTGCCTGTAATGTGACTGTTACTGTATATAGTCTCTGTTCCTTTCTGATCTCCTACTTTTAGGCTCTCTCTTTGCTTAGAGGACTCCTTTCAATATTTCCTGTAGAGCTGGTTTGGTGTTTGCAAATTCTTTCTGTTTTTGTTTGTCCGGGAAGTTTTTTATCTCTCCTTTTCAATGATAGTATTCTTGGCTGCATGTTTTTCTTTTAGTGCTCTAAATATATCATGCCAGTTCTTTCTGGCCTGCCAAGTCTCTGTGGATAAGTCTCTGCCAATCTAATATTTTTACCATTGTATGTTACAGACTTTTTTTCCTGGGCTGCTTTCAGGATTTTCTCTTTGTCACTAAGACTTGTAAATTTTACTATTAGGTAACAGGGTGTGGACCTATTCTTGTTGATTTTGAGGAGAGTTCTCTACACCTCCTGGATTTTGATGCTTGTTCCCTTTGCCATATTAGGGAAATTCTCTATAATAATTCTCTCCAATATACCTTCTGCTCCCCTCTCTCTTTCTTCTTCTTCTGGAATCCCAACTATTCTAATGTTGTTTCATCTTATGGTGTCACTTATCTCTCGAATTCTCCCCTCGTGGTCCAGTAGCTGTTTGTCCCTCTTTTGCTCAGCTTCTTTATTCTCTGACATTTGGTCTTCCATATCATTAATTCTTTCTTCTGCCTCATTTATCCTAGCAGTAAGAGCCTCCATTTATTATTGCACCTCATTAATAGCTTTTTTTTTTTTCTAACTTGGTTAGATTTTAGTTCTTTCATTTCTCCAGAGAGAGTTTCTCTAATATCTTCCATGCCTTTTTCCAGCCCGGCTAGAACCTTGAGAATCGTCATTCTGAACTCTAGATCTGACATATTACCAATGTCTGTATTGATTAGGTCCCTAGCCTTCGGTACTGCCTCTTGTTCTTTTCTTTGTGGTGACTTTTCCACCTTGTCATTTTGTCCAGATAAGAGTATATGAAGGAGCAAATAAAATACTGACAGGGTGGCAAAGACCCCAGGAAAATGTGCTTTTACCAAATCAGAAGAGACCCCAAATCATGGGAGGGAGAAAGGGGATGAAAAGAAGTTCAGAAAAAAATAAAAGAAAACAAATAACACAGGATAATTAAATTAACATCTCTTTATATAATTGAACAATGTATAACAGAAAAAAGGGATAAACTACTGTTATATATCATTTGTAAAAGAGAGATTAGTATGTGAGAAATGGATATAAAAATTTTAAACAATACTTTTAATACTTTTAAAATACTTCTGCTCAAAAGAGAGGCAGAGCTGTAGTTGAAAGGAAATATTGGAACAAACAGGTTTCACTGTTTTTGTTCTCATTTGTAATAGGAGCTGCTGTATAATGTTTGGTGTTAGAAGTGATCTAGTATAAAGGGGAATAGGAAAGAAAGTTATAATTTCAGTAGTGAAGCTGTTACGGAACCTGGACTGGACTCTGGCCAAAGAACAAGAGGCACTTGGAGACCTTGCTGGAGGACTCAAAGGAGAATAATCTTCCACGGTCCGATCCCCGAGCACAAACAAAGGGAGTAGTTTATACACTTTTACTTCCGTATCTGTGGCACTCTTGTGCCCACAGCATGGCCCTGGGGCCAGGACTGGGATTCCCCTGCCACCTTAGAACACAGATTTCCTTTATCATTCCCTGGTTTTATGCCCTTTTAAATACCTAGTTTAGAGGGCATCATCTTTATTTTTTAAGGGGTGATAGTAAGGAGCAACTGGAGTCTAATCTTGACAATTTGAGCATCGATAAACCTTGTAAGGGCTTTAAGAATTCAAAGAGGGAACCGATGAAGTGGTGAACCAAGGGAACCATTGTGAGAGGGAATCCCACCAAGTCACTCGCTGGAGTGCCTCCTATCAGGGATTTACTTGTTCCTGTAATTGGGTCAGAGTTTCTTGGATCACCCCTGACTTATTAGCATAGAAACAACATTCCTCCTACAAGAAGAGACAGAGTCCCCCTTGTGCAGCCATAAGCAAGTTGAGCCAGCACCTGTTTTAAAGGACCACTGAGGCCCACGTATTCATTTGATGCTGTAGGGCTAGAGGTGACTGAGTGAGGGCAGAAAAACCAACTGTGAGTTGTTGAGTTAGCCCCCTGTGACAACCCAACACAGGTGGTGCTGAGGGCAATTCCTGACATGGCCAGCAGGCTTATGAGAAGAGAAATGGTTGTGGGGAAGCATCAGGAGTGGTTAGGCGGTCTCCATATAAGTGGAGCATCGCTCCCGGGGTGCACTGAAAGATCCCGTAAGAGACTGACAAGCATGTGTGATTGATTGTGCAGAGTGTTTGCCCCCCACTGAGGTCAGGCAATCTAAAGGCGGTGAGAAGGAACAACATACCAGGGAGCAGAAGACGGGGACTGACTGGGGTCAGGAAAACCATAGTGAAATGCATTTAATAGTAGACAACAGAGGGCTAATAAATGGGGGTTCCACAACCTTAGTTAGAGGGAGCCATCATGCCTAGCCTGAGAGCAGATAAAACCTGTGGACAAGTAAGTGCAGTAATACACAGTAATTCACCCTAGGGTTACTCAATAAACAACAATGACAAGTCTCTGGGGGAAAGTCCAGTCAGAAGGGGCAACAGTGTAAAGTCTGACCCCTAGAATGAGGGATATCACGCTGATGAGAGCTAGGGACCATGGCAAGCAGGTGTCTATCATTTAGTGGGGTTGCAACAAAGGCAAAGCCAGAGCAGGTTTGTGGGGTTTGGCTGGACTTTCCATTGGCATGGCTCCTTGTCCAGGTGATGGGCTCTTTTACTTTGGAGTGGTGGACCCATGGAGTGACATCAGAGACCTTAAGGGCAGTAGGGCTGGGTAGAACAACAGTGTGAGGCCCTGTCCACTGTGGTTTGAGGGGGTCCCTTTTTAAAATTTTTGATCCAGACTGAGTCTCCTGCCTGGAAGGAGTATACCTGAGGCCCTCTCAATGGTGTACCTTTGCAATTTATTTAAGGTGGCCCCCAGGGCCTGAACTTGTTTTTTAATTTATCCCCAATCTGATCTAAGTTTTCTGGAAGGCTCCCCAGGCATTAGGGAGGCTGTCCATATACTATTTCGAAAGGTGAGTAACCTAGCATCCTGGGTGTGCTGTGGGCACATAGGAGGGCCAGGGGTAGCAGATCTGGCCATGAAAGGTTAGTCTTCTGACGAAACTTTTCTAAGGTTTCCTTGGGGTTGCAATTTATTCACTCTACTTTCCCTGAGCTTTGGGGCCCGTAGGCAGTGTGGAGTCTCCAGGTGACATTGAGAGACTTGGTCAAGACCTGTACAATGTCTGCTACAAATGCAGGCCCACTGTTACTATGGATTGTTAATGGCAGGCTGAACCAGGGCATTATCTCCCACAAGAGGACTTCGGTTACATCCTGGCTTTGCTCCATCCTGGTCGGGAAGGTCCTGCACATTTTCACTAGGAAATATCTGAATGCTCTGCTTGGCTGCGTGTGTGAGAAATCTGTTTCTCAATCTTCAAAAGGGATTACTCCAATCCTATGGACACCTAGTGGGGGCCATTGTGCAGGCCGGGCATTATTTTTAGCACATGTTATCCATTGCTCACTAGTGCTCGGCACAGTGCTCGCAGCTGGCTAATGTAGTAGTGCTTCTTGAGGAGGGCCTCTAATGCAGTTTTTTCCAGGTGGGTGAATTGGTGGTATTCCTTTACTAGATGCCCTTCTGTTGCTGTTAGGATGAAGGCACACCCATCTGATATCACCTATCATCTCTTTTCAGTCAGGATGGCCCCCTCAGCCATGGCCCATTTTCTTCCTTTTTAGTGTAACTGGCTGGAGGGACTTTTTCTGGGGGTGTCAGGGCCATGGTGAGGGAAGGGGTTTTGTCCATGTCCTTATTGGCTGCAGTCTTAGCAACCCCATCTGCCAGATGATTTCCCTGCACTATGGGTCTTCTCCTTTTTGGAGTCCCTTATAGTTCAGGATTGCTACTTCTCTTGGAAGCCAGATGGCTTCGAGGAGTTTTAGTATCTCTTTCTTGTTTTTGATAGCTTTTTCTGTGGCAGTAAGGGAACCCCTTGTAAATGGCCCCATGCACGGTAGCAAAGGCATACAGAGAGTCAGTGTAGATATTTACTCTCTTGCCTGAGGATGAGGGCTCAGACTAAGGCATACAGTTTAGCCCATTGCGTTCACCAACCAGCTGGTAATGCCTTAGCTTCCGGGACTTCAATGGTTGTGGTCATTGCATAACCTGCTTTCTAGGCACCCTCTTATAGGTAACTGCTGCTGTCGCTGAACAGTGTGAGCTCTGGATATTTTATGGCTTGATCTTGTAGATCTGGATAGCTCATGAAGACTTCATCAGTTACTTTGGTACAGTCATGGTCTGGTTCTCCTTCCTCCATGAGGATGAAGGGTTGCTGGTTTAATGTCCTTACTGTCTCGAAGGTGACCCACAGATTTTCACAGAGGAGTCCTTGGTTTTGTGCTAGCCAAGAGTTGGAAAGGAAATGGTGTCCCTGTGTGTTCAGGGGGTCGCAACTGCATGAGGGAACTTGTTAAGTTCTTGTCCCAGGGTGAGATTGTCTGCCTCCTTAATGAGTAGGACTATGGCTACTAGTGCCCTGAGGCACAGTGCCCATCCTGCTGCCACAGGGTCCAGCTTCTTTGACAGATATGCAATTGGCCATTACCAGGGCCTGACAGCCTGGGTGAGTACCCTGAGTGCTATCTTTTTTTTTCATGTACAAAGAGACTGAAGGGTTTTTCTATATTTGATAGCCCCAGGACTGGAGCCCACCCCAGGGTAGGCTTTATCTCTGTGAAGGCAGCTTTTGCTTCCTCAATCCAGGCAAGGGGTTCTCTATTTGGTCCCCCTAAGAGATCATAGAGGGGTCTTGCTATTGTCAAGAACTCAGGAATCCAGATGTGGCAGAATCCTGCAGCCCCCAGGAATTCTTGCAGGCCCCTTTTTGTCTGGGGTTATGTCAAGTAGATGATGACTTTCTATCCAGCCCTAGTTCTCTCTTTTCTTGGGTGAGGAGGAAACCAAGGTAACGGACCTATTGTTGGCAGATTTGTACCTTCTTATGTGAGACTCAGTATCCCGAGTCGGACAGGAGCTATAGGAGGGCCTTTGTGCATTTTGTGAAGTCTTCTTATGTGTCACTGGCGAGGAGGAGGTCATCTACATACTGGAGGAGAGTACATCTTGCAGCCTTTCTTGGGAAGCTGGCAAGTCCTATAACCAGCGTTTCCCCAAAGAGGGTTGGTGAATTTTTAAACCACTGCGGGAGGCATGTCCAGGTCAGTTGCATCTGGTGCCTATATCAAGTTTAGTCCATTCAAAGGCAAACAATGGCTAGCTCTAGGGAGCTTAACAGAGGCAAAAGGCATCCTTTAAATCTAGGCAAGTGAACTATCTGGCCAACCCAGGGATTTGGCCTAGGAGGGTGTACAGATTTGGGACCACTGGTGCAGGGAGATGGCTATCTTGTTGATGGCCTGCAGGTCTTGGACTGGGTTGATATTGCCCTTCTGGCTCCTTAACTGGCAGGAGTGGGGTATTCCAGGCTGACTGGTACTCGATTAGGATACCAGCTTCTTTAATTCTGGATAGATGTTCTTGAATGCCAATCTTAGTTTCTCCCCCTTGTGGGAGGGGGTTATTGCCTTTGCTTCTGGGATTAGGCTCCTGGGATCAGTTTAACAATAATAGGGGCCCGATTCTGGGTGAGTCCAGGTGAGCTGTCTTCAGCCCATAGGAAGGGAAGGTGAGCCTGAACTCCAGCGGGCCATTTGGCTGGGTCTAAGCACAGAATAGCCTTCATATTTCTTCCCTTGGTGTGGTAATTGTTACTACCAAAGACCCAGTCTCCTCTTGCCCTGGGTTCAATCAGAGGCTGGTGTGCCCAGTGGGCTCAAAGGTTATCTGAGCCCCAAACTTGGAAAGTATGTCTTGGCCCAGGAGGGGGATGGGGCAATGAGGTAGGTAAAGGAATTTATGTCAGACCTTGGAGCCCCTGAGTTCATACTGACTAGCCTAGCAAAATGGCTGTTGTATTGTCCATGTCCTGGTATCCCCAAGGATGGTCGCAGTCCTCTTGCTGAAAGGGGTCACTGGGGAGATGACAACAGAGTGCTCAGCACCAGTATTAACCATAAAAGTCACTGGTTGGCGCCCCATTTTTATTTTGACCATGGGCTCATGGGGCCAAGGAGAAGAGCCTGGTCCCCCTCAGTCTGAGGCTATTTCTGCAAGACCTATGAGGTCCCTTCTGGGGGTTCTTCCTCATAGTGGTTGGGTTTTTGAGCCTTTCCCCTGGTGGGACATACATTCTTTTAATGCCCCTTTTCTTTACAGCAGATATATTTGGTCCCTGGCCAAGGGTGGTCAGGGTTTTCTGCCTTTCAGTGGTTGGGGCCACTCCACCTTATAGACCTGCCAACAGGGTCACTCTGAAAACCCTTTTCCAGAATGAATAGGTGGGCTCGTGTGTCTAGTTGAGGGGGTCAGTGGTGGAGAAAGGTTAATAATACATCATGGAATGGCTGGGTTGAACTGTTAGGTCTATTGTGCCTTTTGGGTTCTTGCTTTTCTTGTACCAGCATTTGGAGTGTGCTTGCCTGGCCTGGGGCACAGCCTGGCTGCTGGTCCTGGAAGAAGTGGATCCTCTAGGCCTGGAGCACTGGGAAGACTGATGGCAGTAGAATGTCTGGAACTAGAGGGGCTCAGGTGTAGATGGCCTTGGGGGTGTGTACAGAGGGGGCAGGATCAATTTATCCTTGGGCTCTTTGCCTAGGATCTGTGGAGGCTGGGGCTTCTGTTAGTCTTTGGGGGCCATTTGGATGAGGCAATTAAGACCCTGGCCTGTCCTTGCCTATTGCAAGCAAATTATACCCAAGGGGGGAGGGTCTGGTCTCCTAGCCAGGAGTTAATGTACGGAAACTGGTTGGAGTGTCCTGGTTCCCCTATTACAACTTGCCACACCTGATAAACTGTTGGGACATCCAATGTCCCTTCTGAAGACCATCTGACATTAAAGGTGGTCCATTATAACTCACATAGGGTTCTCAGTTTGCCAGGATGCATCTTAACTCCATAGTCTTCTGAAAACCCCTTCCTGAAATTTTTGATCATTGTGTCAAGAACTGTAGGTTTACTCTGCCCTGATCCCATAGTGATGTCCCTGTGTGTGGTGGCATAGAGACAGGTAAAGTGTGGGTGCATCTCCAAAGGGGAGACCAATCACATACCCAGCTTTCTGCCCTCTCAGAAGACTTGGGTGCCTCTTAGCTGTGGCAAGTCTGCATAAACCTCGGACTGGTGCCTTGAAGGGGCTTGACTTAGACCTTATGAGGTCACCACAGAAACAGGTTAGGGCCCACTTGGACTCTGTAGGCTTCTGGGACCCCTAAGGGTGCCCACCCATGGGGCCACAGAATCAGTCCACCTGATAAGCCAGGTCAAACTGCACATTCCCTCATACATTCATTCCAGAAGTAATTACAGTTCCTCTACCCCGGAAGGCCCTGAACTGCAGAATTCCTTTCCTTTCGGAAATTCCTTCCTGTCCCCTCTTTTAGGGGGTTCCTGACCTGAAGGACCTCCCTCCTTGGGAATCCCTACATGTGAAACCTCTAAGAGGTCTCTGGGAGGTAATCAGTCTCTCTTTCCACCCTGACAGGTGAGCCTAACTTGGTCCTGGAGCCCCAGGCCTTACCGGAATCCAGTGTTGGGGTCTGGTCCTCACCTGCCAAGTCTCCTTGAGTCCAGTGGGAACAGTGGAGCTGGGCTAGTCCAAATCGACTGGGTGGGAGACTGCTGAAGATTAGGCAGGGTGCACCTTCTCCATTACAACCCTTCATTCTGTCACCACTCCACCATTGCCCCCAAACCAGTGGCAACGTGGGCCAACATGTTTGGTTTTCCTGGTCAGGGAACCAAATGTTACAGAACCTGGACTGGATCCTAGCCAAAGAACCAAGTGGCACTTGGAGACCTTGGAGGATCAAAGGTTTATTTAACACTGGTGGGCTCAGAGAAGAGTAATCTCCCAAGGTCTGAGCCCTGAGCACAAACAAAGGGGGTAGTTTATATAATTTCATTTCCATATCTGTGGCATTCTTGTGCCCATGGTACGCGGGGCAAGGGGGGAAAACCAGGAATGGTGCTGGGGCCAGGACTGGGATCCCCTATTGGATAGGCCAGCCATCTCAGAACACAGATTTCCCTTATCAAAGGAGCACAGTATGTGAGAAATGATGGATTTCAGAAGATATGCTGAGATTACACAGTTTTTCTATCTAGTAAATGGCAAGCCTAGGTATTAGCTCTCCCTTTTTTGGTGGTCTACTTTAGATTGCAAGATTTATTTCCACCATCTGCTTATTGTTGGTCTAAATATTAATGGTAATAATGGTATCCTTAATCTTTCTATTACTCTATAATACCGAGAGATTTTAAGTAGAGTTTCACACACAGGGTTCTAAGCCTCTGGCTACTTTTCACATTTCTCTGCCATTTAGCTCTGTATTCTTGAATTAAATCAGATATACCTTCTGTGTAAACGGCTATAGCTTAGTCCTCATTCATAATTAGAGAATGAATAATACAGTGGTGAAGAGTTAGGCTTTTATAGTCAGACCTACCTGAATCTGAATCTAACTCTGTCACTTCCTATCTGTACATAATAAGCAAGTTAATGTTCACACGCCTCATTTTCTTGACCTGTAAAATGAAAGCATCTGCTGAAAAACTATGAAAACTAATAAGCTCCTATCTCATAAGAATGTTGTAGAGAAATGCCATTATGTAGGTAGTGCTTAAAATAGTAGTACATAGTGAGCTTATAATACATCTTAGTTATTATTTCATAACATTCTAGGTGTCCACTGACCTTAATGAGAATAAGGTATCTGGAAGTCCTTGATTTTAGCTAGAATGAAAAATAGGCATTTGTGTCACCTTGGCCAACCCATTTACCATCTCTAGGTACTGATTTTTGACAGTCAAATGGGGAGATGGAGCTACAAATTTGGGGTATGTTGAAATTTAAGAGAAGCAAGCCTCGACATTCAAGCAGAGTATTCACTGTCTCTAAGAGATGAATTATAGTGATTGGATAACAAATAGTATAATTTATTGACATTATACATGTCTCTTTAACATGTAAATTTAACAATAAAACCTTTGGATTTTTATTACTTTTAAGCTACAAACACCTGGTAAAACTTTCCTAAGACTTCTCCTTAATTTTCACAGCTTGCATTTCTTAAGTTTCTACTGAAAGCTATTGGAATTTCTCCCCAAATGGGGTGAGGGAGGATACACAATTTGCAAATAATTTCAAGTGTATCCTTGTCTCCCCATCATGTCCTGAGACCTTCCTACAGATTCATGAACCCAGCGTTAAGTATTTCTGCCTTGATTATCTTAGCCTATTTTTTCATGTGGCAAAATACATATAAAATCAACTATCATAAACATTTTTAAGGGTACATTTCAGTGATATTAAGTGTATTTATATTATAGAGCCATTATCATTACCCTTCATTCACAGAACTCTTTTTGTGTTGCAAAACTAAACCTTTTCACTTGTTAAATAACTTCCTGTGACTCCCTCCTCCCAGCACCTGGCATCCACAATTCTA
Source organism: Mustela nivalis (assembly GCF_964662115.1). Lineage (NCBI taxonomy): Eukaryota > Metazoa > Chordata > Mammalia > Carnivora > Mustelidae > Mustela > Mustela nivalis. The sequence goes on from NC_139027.1 coordinate 43,226,177, forward strand.
ATTTCTTCCAGTTTTATTTTAAACTAACCTTTTCCTACATGCCCCCCAGGCTCTGATAACCATGATTCTGTTCTTTGTTACAATGAATTTGGCTTTTCCCCCCCCTAGATGATACATATAAGGGAGTTCATGCAATATTAGTCTTTTTGTATCTGTCTTATTTCACAGAGCATAATGTCTTTCAGGTTTATCTATGTTGTCTCAAATTGAAGGATTTTCTTCTTTTTAAGACTGAATACTATAATATTGTGCATATATATGTGTGTGTGTGTGATATATATACCTATCACATTTTATTTATCCACTCATCTACTATCAGCACTTATTTAGTTTACATATCTTGATTTCTATGAATAGTGCTGCAGTGAATATGGGAATGCAAATATATCTTTGAGCTTGTAATTTTATTTCCTTTGGATATATACCCATATGTGAGATTATTGGATCATAGGTAGTTTTATATGTATTTTTTCAGATAACATCATACTGCTTAGTATAATAGCTTTACTAGTTTCTATCCCACCAATAATATATAAGAGTTCCTTTATCTCTGCATCCCACCAACATCTGTTATCTTTTGTTCCTTTAATAATAGCAATTTGAACATGCATGGAATGGTATCTCATTGTGGTTTTGATGTGCATTTTCTCTGTTATTGGTAATGCTGAGTGTCTTTTCATTACCTGATGGCCTTTTGCATGTGTTTTTCAGAAACAAAAGTCTATTGAGGTACTTTGGCCATTTTTTAATTGGGATTTTTGGGTTTTTTTTTTGTTGTTGTTGTTGGGGTTCTTTTTTATTTATTTATTTATTATTATTATTATTATTATTATTTGTTTTGTTTTGGTGGGGATTTTGGGGAGGGTTGGTTTTTGTTTTTTGTTTTGTTTTGTTTTTTTGCTCTTGAGTTGTAAGAGTTGTTACATATTTTGGATACTAACCCCTTAGAGACATAAGGTTTTCAAGTATTTTCTCCCATCCCAAAGCTTGCTTTTACATTATATTAACCATTTCCTTTGCTATTTAGAAACTTTTTAGTTTGATATAGCTCTACTTACAAATATTTGCTCTTGTTGTCTATGATTTTAGTGTCATCTCCCAAAAAATCACTGCTAAGACCAATGTCAAGCTTTTCCTGTATGTTGTTGTCTAGGAGTTTTATGATTTCTGATCTAATGTTTAAGCCTTTAATTGATTTTGAGTTGATTTTTTTGTATGGTGTTAGATAGGGGCCACTTTCATTATTTTGCATATAGATATCCTGTTTTCTCAACATTATTTATTGAGGAGACTATACTTTTCCCATTGTATATTCTCAGCCCCTTTGTTTAAAATTAGGTTACTGTACATGTATGAGTTTACTTCTGGGTTCTCTGTTCTGTTCTGTTGATCTGTGTGTCTGTTTGTATGCCAGTACCATACTGTTTTGATTACTATAGTGTTTTGCTATATATTTTGAAATTAGGAAATATGATGTCTCCAGCTTTGTTCTTGCTCAAAATAGGTTGGCCTATTTGGGGTATTTTATGGTTCCATATGAACTTTAGCATTTTCTTTTTAAATTTCTTTAGGGGATGCCATTGGAATTTTGATAAGATTTGATTGAATCTATAGATTCAATATAGATTTGGGTAGTAAGAGCATTTTAACACTATTTATTCACCAAGCCATGAACATGGGATATCTTTCCATTTATTTGTGTCTTCTTCAACAGTGCTTCATAGTTTTCAGTGCACAGGACTTTTGGCTTCTTGGTTAAATTTCTATTGAACCATAGGTCTTTCACCTTCTTGGTTAAATTTCTATTGAACCTAAGTATTGTACTCTTTTTGATATTACTATAAATGGGGTTATTTTCTTAATATCTTTTTGGTAGTTCACTATTCTTTTATAAAAATGCAACTAATTTTTTGTATGTTGATATTGTAACCTGAAACTTCACTGAATTTATTTATTAGGTAAAACTTTTTTTGATAGACTTTTTAAGATTTTCTGTATATAAGATTATGTTATCTGCAAGCAGATACAATTCTACTTCTTTTTTCCCATTTGGATGCCTTCTATTCTAATTGGTTCAGGAAGGAAAAAAAAAAAAGACACAAGATGCTGCAATTTAACTTCATGCCTCTACAAAAGGGAAAGGCTGATCTGAGTCCTGCACTGAATTGAAATATCGTTCTAGACCTGGTAGATGAAACCCAACAATCCCACATTTGTGTGAAGTTATCTCACCTGCCTTCTTTTAAAACTATGTAAAATGGGAATAAGCTCAGTCCTTCTGCCTACTCTATGTGGTTGGTATGAGGATCTAAAAAGATAATGTGTATAAAACAACAATATAAATCATGAAGTGTTTTCCCCATATGTATCTATGCTGCTTTATTATTCTCTATTATGTTTTCAAATGCTTACCCACTTCCTGTGGGCAGGATTTAGAAGAAAGAAATGAAACAGAGGCTTATTAACTATGTTCATTGACTTGTCCGTCTGAATAGTTCATCTTCTCCTAGAATTCATATTCAGAAATGAGGCCAAGATAAGAATATTCCATAGTTCATAAAAACGGCACTCAACTAAAGAATGTAGTATATGAGTCAGAGGAGTAGATGTCTATCTGGTTCACTGTAAATGAAATCAAGAGCAGAGAGCTGGTCAAGGGCTAGAAGGGTCCTGATAAAGGTAGGATGAAGCAGTAGTCTTGGAAAGTCTGCTTTCATTTCCGTATTTTGATTTCTAGCATGATACAAACCATAGGTCATAATTTGTCTCAATACTTTTAGGTATAATGTTCTTGGATTGCATATTGGAAGGTAGAATGTTTGTCAGTAACTTTCTAATCCATATTGTTTTATGTAGTCTCTTGGAACACTTTGTCTTTTAAAGGTAAAGTCCTTCCTTGACTATGCTATTTTTCTAAGAGCTAAGCGCTCCAACTCAACACTTGATGGGAAAGAAAGCATTTTATGTGCTAAAGCACTGGATAAAAGGATTGAAAAAGAGAAAAGAGGACTCTTTCCCTAATAATCTTGTGATAAATCTGCATCTGAAATGCTTTGTGATTTTGTTATAGAAATGAAGAACTTCTAAATGGATTGCACTATGCCCTACATTACTATTTTCATTTCCTTACTTTGCACATATATAAATGTCCAATTAAAATTGATGGGAACTTACTTAATGTTGACATGAATGTGTTTTTAATGAACATTGTTGATATGGTTTTGTCAGTTCTTAAAAATTTTTTCCCCCATAGTCAGTGGGAGGGAGAATAAAAAGCCTTTATGTTAAGCAGAATTCCTAGGGCCTTTTCTCCTACAAGATATTTTTGCCTTTGGATAGTTTTTCCTGTCATTTTAGACATTATAACAACCCAGAAACTGCTACAAAGCTGAGTAAAGTAAGATTGTAATAAAAGCAAGGAAATGGTTTTCTGTCAGTCACCCTGAGACTGCTTTCAGAAGGAAAATAGTATTTTTTTAATTGAAAAGACCATTTTAATGACTACTTAGTTCAATAGGGTTTTAATCCTTCTTAAAAATTCAGAGAAAATATACTAAATCTGGACTAAGATTTGAACTCAATGAATTGAAGGCAAAAATGCATTTTCTCTTTCCCTGAAGATTTCATTATGGTGGCAGTAAAGGGGAAAAAGATATATAAACCAATGAAGATTGAGAAAATGAGAGTTTAGCCAGCAATGGGCCCAATATACCAACAGTGTCCTAGAAGGTGGAAATGGGCAGTAGAGGATTATTGACTGGTTTATCAGATAAAAGGAGCCTTATGTGACTTAACAGACTAGAGTGACTGCCTACAGAAAGGGATGGCAAGGAGAAGCAGAGTTTACTGAAAAGAAATTTCAAAAACATGGGGTTTGATGGTACAGACTACCAAAGAAGATGGGAATGAGGCTTCAAGCAAAAACCAGAGAGATTAGTTTAAAATTTGTCAGAATTGTGAGAACTACAGGCATACTCCTTTATCCATTTGCCTCACCCTGAACCCCAAAGTCATGTAACTAATCCAGCCCAACTTGTCAGAAGATGTGGTTCTCTAAAAATATTCTACATGAGAGCCTTTGGATTTCTGAATAGAGTGGCCAGAGATGGGGTCACAGAGAACTAAAGTGACAAAATAAAAACACAGAAATAAAATGGGAGCTGAAAATTGAATAATGAGATATCTCAATACCTTCTATCACCCTGCAGTTCTTCCCTGTCCTCCCTAAGTTGGATCCTGGAAGGCAGTTTTGTTTTTGATTTTTGTTTGTTTCCAAAACATTGAATTTCTTCAGAATCTATCTTTAAAAGAAATCTGAAATGTGGCATCTCCTCCAAAAGATCTCCCTCTCCACTCAAACACCTTAAGTTCAGGACCTCTAGTGAACATGTCCCCTCTATTAACTTGAGCTTATAGCCTGATTAACACTGTCTTATTCTTAATTATAAATAGTCAATGATTACCACCTGTTTGAGAGTGCTTATATGAATGGGAAGGGCATTTAAAAGTGAAGTTAAATAAAATAATACAGGAAGCAGTTGAAAAAAAAATCTGTGCAATTATTAGCCTCAGTTATCACATCAATTACCCTGAAGGAGAACAACATTAAAATATCAAGGATGAAGAGATCATATGAAATTTTAAAAATAAGAATTAAAGTAACAGAACAATGGTAAAGGGCTTTGACTATAAGTGCAAGGAAATCTTTTAGAAGATACAACAAAAAAAATGAAAAAAGGAACAATAAGAAGACTGGATTACTGAAGTCCAACTACCAGAGATAACAGGTATATTAGAGAAATAAAAAGGGGAAATGAAGTTATAGAAATTTCAGATTAATATACAAAAGTAAATTATGATAATAAAATAAATTTCCCAAATTGAAATTTATATATTTTCAAACCAATATAGCAATAAATAGGCATTACTTTTAATAATACAAAGCCCAGAACAAGCCAAATCCTTATGAAGTTACAGAATGTCAAAAATAAAGAGACGCATCCTAAAGCATTTTAGAGGGGTAAGAGAAGCATCATACACAAAAGGAATGAGAGAATAAAGAACCTTATTTTGTTTCAACAAACACCCAGGATTTGGGGATGAAGTGGAATAAGGTCTTTGCAACCTGAAGAACATTTAATTCAACCAAGAAATACATTGGCAACTATCAATCAATAAGATAAATATAGAGGAAGGAAAGCAAGATGGCAGAAGAGTAAGCGATCTCGTTTCATCTGGTCCCTTGAATTTAGCTAGATAACTTTCAAGTCATTCTGAACACCTATGAATTCAACCTGAGAGGGAAGAAAAGAATTGCTGGAATTCTACAAATAGAAAAATGACCACTTTTTGCAAGGCAGGAGGTGTGGAGAAGTGAATCTGAAGCGATATATTGGAAGATAAATGGTGAGGGGAAGGAGCCTCTGTAAGCCAACTGCCGGAAAGTGGTATAGCCCTGGAGGCGAAATTGGAACCTTTAGAAATCTGCTCCAGGGAGACATGTCTCTGCCAGAAAGGTACTCAGGTGGTGAAGTGGGACAGAATTCTAGGGGGTACATTGTGGTCTCAGGATCCCCAAGGTCACAGAAGGAATGAGGGTGCCTGATCTAGCAGAGTTCCCAAGCATTCAAGCTGGGAAACCGGGTATGGTCAGCAAGGCTGAGGGGGGATCTCAGATTGGTTTGCCATAAACCCTGAACCGAGACATGACGGGATGACAGCTTTCCCTGTGGGGGCCTGCGAAGGGCAGAAATGCTGCAAATCTCCATCTTCCCCCTGAAGGTTTGGTGTTGGTACACACTGCAGGAGTCTTCAGAGTTTGGCATACACAAAAGTGAAGATCACTTATCCCTGAGGGTTTACTTAAGAGAGAGGACCATGATCTTTCAGCCCTGGGGCTGGTGATAGGATGCAGCCATTCTTATCTTCATCCTCTAAAGAGGTATGGAAAGTCTTCTGGGAACAAAAGCCACATAGAGCAACCAGAAGCAGCTTACACTGAGCCTGCCCCTGGCAAGGAGCAATGCAACTCCAGGCAAAGATACCTGAAAATCAGCACAGCAGGCCCCTCACCCCAGAAGACCAGCTGGAACAACAGGTGAACACCAAATTTATGTGTACACAGGACTGTAAAACTCCAGCACTAGGAAAAAATAGTATATAGAATTCAAGGTTTTTTTCCTCATGACTCATTTATTTTTCATTTAAAATTTTCCTTTTTTTTTCTTTTTTTCCTTCCCACTAGTTTCTTATTTTTATCAACTCATTGTTTTTAAGTCTTTTTTAACTTTTATTTTTTACATTTATATTTTATAGATGTAGTCTTCATTTTTTGCTTCCTTTCAATGCATTCAGTTTTATCTTTGTATACACATGTTTTGATTTCTTTACCATTTTTGGACTTAGTGTCTTCTAATAGACTAAAATACACCTAGGACCAAGTGGATCACCCTGTTTTGTCCACTTGGGAGATTATATTCTCCACCTCCCGCCCCACACACACACACATACTTTTTTTTCCTTTTTTTTTTTCTTTTTTGGTTTCTGACCTCTTCATATTTGCCTAGAGTATATTTCACTTGGGTCATGGTTGATATTTTTTATTTTGTTCTCTTGTTCATCTATTCTTCTCTGGGCAAAATGACTAGAAGTAAGAATTCACAAGAAAAGAACCTGGGATATCTGGGTGGCTCAGTCCATTTAAGCAGCTGCCTTTGGCTCAATTCATTATCCCAGAGTCCTGGAATTGAGTCCCGCATGAGGTTACTTGCTTGGTGGGGAGACTGGTCCTCTCTCCACCTACTCAGCCTGCTGCTCCCCTGCTTGTGCTCTCTCTCTTTCTGACAAATAAATTTTTAAAAATCTTTTTTAAAAAGTTTAAAAACAACAGCAATAACAAAAAAGAACAGTGGTAATGCTCTCTGTCACAGATCTAATCAATATGGATATAGGTAAAATGTCAGATCTGGAATTCAGGATAACAGCTATAAAGCTACTAGCTGGGCTTGAAAAAAGCATAAAAGACACTAGAAAATTTCTTAGTGCAGAAAGAAAATCTAATCAGTATGAAATAAAAATTGCTTTAACTGAGATGCAGTCTAAATTGGATGCTCTAAAAGCTAGGGTAAATGAGGCAAAAGAGTCAGTGACATAGAAGACAAGGTGAAGGAGTGGAAGGAAGCTGAGGAAAAGAAAAACAGCTAATGGACCATGAGAAATCAGTGAAATGATATTAGGAATTATTGGGGTCCTTGAGGATTAAGAAAGAGAGAGAGGGCCAGAGGTATATTTGAGTAAATCATAGATGAGAACTTCCCTAATCTTGGAAAGGAAATGGGCATTCAAGTCCAAGAGGTAGAAAAAGGACCCCTCTCAAAATCAATAAACATAGATCAGTACCCCAACATATAATAGTGAAGCTTGCAAATTTCAGAGATAAAGAGAAAATCCTGAAAGCATGAGACAAAAGATTCTTAACCAACAAGGGTAGAAATATGAGGCAGGCAGCAGAACTATCTACAGAGACCTGGCAGACCAGAAAGGACTGACATGATATATTCAGGATATGAGAAAAACATGCAGCCAAGAATACTTTATTCAGCAAAGCTATCATTCAGAATGGAAGGACAGAGAGAGAGCTTCCAGGACAAAGAAAAACTAAAAGAATCTGTGACCACTAAACCAGCCCTGCAAGAAATACTAAAGAGCAACCTGTAAGTGAAGAGAGAGCCCAAAAGTAACATAGACCAGAAAGAAAGACTACCTACAGGGAATTTATAGGTAACAAAATGGCACTAAACTCATATCTTTCAGTACTTAATTTGAATGTAAATGGACTAAATGCACCAATCAAAAGGCATAGGTATCAGGTTGGATTAAAAAAGTAAGAATCGGGACGCCTGGGTGGCTCAGTAGGTTAAGCAGCTGCCTTCAGCTCAGGTCATGATCTTAGCGTCCTGGGATTGAATTCCATATCAGGCTCCTTGCTAGGCAAGGGTGCCTGCTTCTCCCTCTGCCTCTGCCTGCTATTCTGTCTGCCTGTGTTTGTGCTCTCTCTCTCTCTCTGACAAATAAATAAATCTCAAAAAATTTTTTAAAAAATAAAAAGTAATGCTGTCTATAAGAGACTTATTTTAGACCTAAAGTCACCTCCAGACTGAAAGTGAGGTGATAGAGAATCATTTGCCACACTAATGGACTACTAAAGAATGAATGGGTCAACCAGAAGATTAGAGAAGAATTTTAAAAAATTCAAGGAAACAAATGAAAATGAAAACACAACTGTTTAAAACCTTTGCAATACAGCAAAGTCAGTCCTTAAGAGGGAGGTACAGAGCAATACAAGACTTTTTCAAAAAATTATAAAAGTCTCAAATACACAACCTAAACTTACACCTAAAAGGACCTGGCGAAAGAACAGCAAATAAAGCCTAAACCAAGCAGGAGAAGAAAAATAAATAAGCAGAAATCAATAAAACAGAAACCAGAAGAACAAGTTCAATGAAATTAGAAGTCGGTTCTTTGAAAGAATTAATAAAATTGATAAACCCTTAGCCAGACTTATCAAAAAGAAAAAAGAAAGGCCCCAAATTAATAAAATCATGAATGAAAGTGGAGAAAACATGACCAATACCAAGGAAATACAAACAATTTTAAGAACATATGAGCAGCTATATGCCAACAAATTGGGTAATCTGGAAGAAATGGATGCATTCCCCAAAACATAAAAACTACCAAAAGTGAAACAGAAAGAAATAGAAAAGCTGAACAAACCCATAATCAGCAAGGAAATTGAAGCAGTCATCAAAAATCTCCCAACAAGGGGCACCTAGGTGGCTCAGTTGTTAAGTGGCTTGGGTCATGATCCCAGGGTCCTGGAATCAAGCCCTGCATAGGCCTCCCTGCTCAGCGGGAAGCCTGCTTCTACCTCTCTCACTCCTCCACCTTGTGTTTCCTCTCTCACTGTCTCTCTCTGCCACATAAATAAATAAAATTTAAAAACAAAACAAAACAAAACAAAAAAAACCAGCTTCTTCTGAAGCTGTTTCTAAAAATTGAAGGAAAACTTCCAAACTCATTCTATGAGACCAGCATTACCCTGATCCCAAAACCAGGAAAAGACCCCATCAAAAAGGAGAATTAATATACCATTATCCTTGATGACCATGGATGCCAAAATTCTCACCAAGATACTAGCCAATACCATCCAATAGTACATTAAAAGGATTATTCACCACGACCAAGTGGAATTTATTCTGGGCTACAAGGGTGATTCAGCATTTGAAAATCAACCAACATGATATGTCACATTAATAAAAGAAAGGGCAAGAACCATATGATCCTCACAATTGATGCAAAAAAAGTATTTGACAAAATACAGCATCCTTTCTTGATTAAAACTCTCCATAGTGTAGGATTAGAGGGAGCATAACTCAATATCATAGAAGTCATACACAAAAAGGTCATAGCAAATATCATTCTCAATGGGGAAAACTAAGAGCTTTTCCCCTAAGACCAGGAACTTGGGAAGGCTGTCCACTATCACCCCTGCTATTCAATATAGAAGTCCTAGCCTCAGCAATTAGACAACAAAAAGAAATCAAAAGCATTCATATTGGCAAAGAAGTCATATTCTCACTCTTCATGGATGACATGATACTTTATGTGGAAAACCCAAAAGAATCCACCCCAAAATTGCTAGAACTCATACTGAAATTCAGCAACAAGGCAGGATACAAGATCAATGCACAGAAATCGGTTGCATTTCTATATGCTAACAATGAAACAGAAGAAATAGAAATTAAGGAATAAATTCCATAATAGCACCAAAAACCGTAAAATACCTAGGAATAAACCTACCCAAAGAAGTAAAGGATCCGTATTTTTAAAATTACAGAACACTTGTGAAAGAATTTGAGGAAGACACAAAGAAATAAGAAAACATTCCTTGCTCATGGATTGGAAGAATAAATATTGTTAAAATGCCTGTGCTACCGGAGCAATCTATACCTTTAAAGCAATCCCTACCAAAATATCATCAACTTTTTTCACAGAGATGGAACAAATAATCCTAAAGCGTGTGTGGAACTAGAAAAGATCCCGACTAGCCAGAGGAATGTTGAAAAAGAAAACCAAAGTTTGTGGCATCACAATGCCAGACTTCAAATTATATTACAGAACTGTAATCATCAAGAAAGTATGGTACTGGAACAAAAACAGACATATAAATCAATGGAACAGAATGGAGAACCCAGAAATGGACCCTTAACTATAGGAAACGAACTGAAGGCTGCTGGCGGGGAGACGTGTCAGGGGATGGGGGAGTTGAGTGATGGGCATTAAGGCGAGCATGTGATATGATGAGCACTGTGTGGTATATGCAACTGATAAATTATTGAACACTACATCTGAAACTAATCATGTACTATATGTTGGCTAGCTGAATTTAAATAAATAAAGTAGGCACACCTGGGTGGCTCAGTGGGTTAAACCTCTGCCTTCAGTTCAGGTCACGATCTCAGAGTCCTGGGATCTAGCCCCGCATCGGGCTCTCTTCTCAGCAGAGAGCCTTCTTCCTCCTCTCTCTCTGCTTGCCTCTCTGCCTACTTGTGACATCTCCCTCTATCAAATAAGTGAATTAAAATCCTAATAAATAAATAAATAAAAATAACGAATAAATAAATAAATAAATCCATCCATGCACCCATCCATCCTTAGGCCTTTGGAGAATAACATATATTTGCTTATAATACAGTAGCACATACTAAGTTTCCCAGGTCTACACAGAGTAGGAAGAACAGAGTGAGAGGTCTCCAGAAAAGTAGTAGAAATGAGAAGACTGGGACTATGTTTGACCACTGAAAAGAATATTAATGTATTTATGACACATTTGTTTGTCAAGATTTGATAAGAGGAAGAAGTTTTATCAGAGAACACTACTAGGCTGATCAGTGAGAGCTATTAATAGATTTATAGTCATGTAAATAAAAACTATTTACATAAAAATTTGGACATACTTAGCTTAAGGATGGGGGAATCCAGTGTTGTGTGGAGGTATTAGAAAGCTTAGTTTTCAACAACAATAAATGTCAATAAATAGGATCTAAACATATTAATTGAAAAATACTGAGCTTTTTTCAATTAGACTTGAATGGGAACAATACCTATAATCATCAAGAAAGAAGAGGTTAAAAAGAGTATTTACAAGAAATAAGAATAAAATGAAGGGAAAGTGCCAAAAGTTTTCATAGTTTTGTATATACTTAATTTTGTATTCTGTCTGGAGTCCTGTGTGGAGAAATAGAAGCAAGTGTAGATTTAACCTAAATATTTACCATACCTGTAGTTATCATCACAGTCACTGTCCCTTTCAAAACCAGGTACACAGAGTTCCCTATGAAGATGGGAAGGTTAGGGACGCCTGGGTGGCTCAGTTGGTTAAGCGGCTGCTTTCAGCTCAGGTCATGATCCCAGGGTCCTGGGATCGAGTCCCACATCGGGCTCCCTGCTGAGCAGGGAGCCTGCTTCTCCCTCTGCCTCTGCCTGCCCTTCTGTCTGCCTGTGCTCGCGCTCTCTCTCTCTGATAAATAAATAAAATCTTTAAAAAAAAAAAAAAAAAAAAGATGGGAAGGTTAATAAATTTGCCCACAACTGTTTGGGAAGGAATGTTACCTGAGTTTGTACTACATGAATTCAACCAAAATATATTCAGTATTATTCGTAAGGAAAAATGCCTTGTGGGTGATTTCTGAACACTAGATGAAAAATTGCAAAATCCCAAATGAACAGGTGTTTTTTTATGTTTATGATTTGTCTTCCCTTCCACAATAGCCAAATGAACATTGTTTTAGAGTCTGATAATTTGAATGTCACAGTGTTGAAATGGCTTCACCTAGATTTATCCTATTTAGCCTGACTATAAAGATTCATAAAAATATCTATGCTGACTCTCAGCAACCTTCTTTTTTTATCTCATGTATTCTAGACACACAATTACACATATACATAGACATCATTTTTATTTTTTTTTTATTTTTTTTTTAAAGATTTTATTTATTTATTTGAAAGACGGAGATCACAAGTAGGCAGAGAGGCAGGCAGAGAGAGAGAGAGAGGGAAGCAGGCTTCCTGCGGAGCAGGGAGCCCGATGCGGGGCTCGATCCCAGGACCCTGAGATCATGACCCGAGCCAAAGGCAGCAGCCCAAACCACTGAGCCACCCAGGCGCCCCTAGACATCACTTTTAAAATGCTACAGTTTTAGGATGCCTTGATAGCAGTCAGTTAAGTGTCTGCCTTTTGCTCAGGTGGAATCAAGTCTCACATTGGGCTCCTTGCTCAGCAGGGAGCCTGCTTCTCCCTCTGCTTGCCACTCCCCCTGCCTGTGCTTTCTCTCTCTCTAAGAAATAAAAAAAAACAAACAAATAAATAATAAAATCTTTAAAAATGCTGCAGTTTTTTCTGTTTCTTTAAACTAAATGTGATTATTTTAATTATTTTAATATCTCCCTAGGTTTCAGTTTATTGGTGGAAGAGGGAGGGATTAATGACATCTTTTTCAGTCAGAATACTTTGACTCTCTATTCCAGGCAGGAAAATTGTTTAATTTTTATAGAAAGAGACATATGGTTTAGTGTATCATTATACTTTTTATGACAGGCTACTATGAATAGGTCAAAGCTTGACTGTATCCTGACATGAGTGCACCAGGTCAGCTTTGTTGGCAAATGGCCCTATATCTTTTATTGTAATCAGTAAATTAGAAATAATAGAAATGAGGCTGAGGTGAGAAGCAAAAGACTAGGTTCCTTTTGTGTGCTTATGTACTGGAATTAATGACACGCGCGTGCGCACGCACACACACACTCGGTTGCAGAAGAAATGTGCAGATAGATTTATTCCCATTGTCAGAACAAAGGCCAATTTGTTGGATTATTAAGGGACACTAGTGATTTACTGTAAATATTTAAAGTGAGATCTCTGTGTTAATTCCTTCTTCTAAGAGATTTTTTCAAAATGGGGTGCAGGGGCTAAAAATATTTTTTCTAAGATACTGTAAAGGCTTCATGTGATCCAATACAAAGTTTCTAAACTGGATGTATGTCTGTCTAAAGTGATTTATAATTTATGGACTCCCTCTCAGTCTTCCTGAATCAACATTTTTATTAATAGGACCCAGACTTCAATATTTCACAGTTTCCCCAGCTGATTGGGATACTTCCAACTTAGCACTTGCTTATATACCAGCATTTGGGAACCATGTATTTACATGATTCAGGACTCTTTCTGCTCTAAAGTTCTATAATCCAAGCCTGGGAAAAGACCAAACTCATCTAAAGGGTATAAACTGTACTTCACTGTTTCCCAATAAAACAAAAGTAACTTAAAAAAAATACTAAAAACCAGGGCACCTCGGTGGCTCAGTCAATGAACATCTGACTCTTGATTACTGCTCAGATCATGATCTCAGGATTGTGAGATTGAGCCCCGTGCTGGGCTTCACACTCAACCTGGGGTCTGCTTGAGATTCTCCCTCTCTGACTCTGCCCTTTCTCCCCTTCACATGCATTTGCTCTCTCTCTCTTTCAAAATAAAGAAAATTTAAAAAAAGAATACCAAAAATAATCTCAAAATTTCAGGGCACTCTTCTGAACCATCTTTCTTAAGCTATTAGATCCTGGGAAAATAATATTCAAAGGAGAATAGCAATCTTGTGATTTATTAAATGAATAGAAATACATAATTCTTTGGCCACCACTTTTATATGGTCTCAAGATTTACAAGCTAACTGTTTATCTGCACATTTTCTGCCTTTTTTCCTGTCTTTCTCCACTGATATTAGCAGACTATTACAATTGGAAAATATGTGTACCTTTAACTGAATCATCTTGTTTGGATCAAGCAGTTCTGGAAAATCCTTTCTTAGCTGATAAAGTTATTGCTATTCAAGGATATTTCGTCCCTGACTTGGATTATGTTTCATTATTCTGCAATTATGGGGTTAGTCTTTGCATCTAGTTAGAGCAAACTACCAGCAAATGCTTCCATAAAACTTATTAACTCCACTAATTCTTTGTACCTTTTGAATGCAAGGGAATTTGCTTCCTAATTTTATTTCCAAGAAGCTCAATGTGCCAGTCTATTAGCAAATTACACCTTACAGTGGACTTCATGTCAGTTGAAATTTTTATTGGCTCTGTCAGCTCTTCCAGATTGTCATACCATTTTTCTTCCTTCTGCCGTTTTTTGAATATTTGCACAAAGACAAGATACTATGCATCCTGGTTTATCTCCTAATTAAGCTGAATGTAATGCTGTGTATATGAGGCTAATTCTTCTGGCTTTATTTTAAATTGATCACTCTGTCCCATCTACAGAAATCACATTTTCATCATGCTAATGGTTTGCCGAGGAAAATAGAAGCACAGGTGTTTCCTGTGGACTATTTGGACCTTGGGACCTATGGCTTTTGCCAATTTGAAGTTCAATAAATTTTCATTCTTATTTGCCAGGTTAATACAATATGTTATCTATTATTAGAAGAGACAGTGTTAACTAGCTGACTTCCAACCCAGCACTCAGGGGATCTGGGTTCAAATGCATTATAATACTGATTTACTGCAGATTTCATTTGAAATCTAAGAATTTGACTAGGTCAGTGGTCCTTATATGCCAAAAGAATGCAGCAGTTCATGAGGAACAGGTGTTAAATTATGAAATCCGAGATTCCATTAAATAAAAATATAGGGTAGGTGTGAAAAAACATGTAAATATGTAACTTAGCAGTTTATTCTATGAGACATCTCAAAGACTTATAATACATCCAGTGTTGAAAATTACTGATAGTAGATAATATCTCTTACTCCATAAAATTATGTAATCTAGTGACTTGACCAGATAAATGAGAAAAATTACCTGAAAAGAGCTTCTCTGTTTACCTTGATTGCTCAGTTTTATTGATCATCCCCTGCTAAAACTGGAAAAGGAACATATAATCCAGAAAATCTAAAAAAAAATATGAGTGTTCAGAAAATAAAAACTGAGATCATTTTACAATGTCATAAGAAAATTTGACAGAACACTCAGAATGTTGTTTTCCCTTAAACAAATGATTGTTCAAAATTTCCCTTTGAGAAACAAATAGCATAGATTCTTCTCTATTTTGAGGAAGCTAGAGTTGCTATTTAAGGGTCCTAGACTTAATAGAACAAAATTGTATAGAGAAGGTACTATCACTACCCTGTTCAAGTGCATGAACTTTTTATTCTTCATGGGTACAAAACCCTGAATTTATATATTTTTCTGAACAAAACAGAAGCAGTATACTCAATCTATTTTCTCTGGTTTTGTTTCTATTTGTTCATTTTTAACTTTCCCATATACCAGGAGTGGGGTTAATTACTATAATGTACAGAGTTTCTTCCTTCAGTCAATCATGGTGATACATAGATAGATTAAAACAGGTGTGTACATGTATGCACACAAACAAACACATATGTACCAAAAGTGCTATAAGCTTAATTATAAAAATTAATTATACATGGTACAGTGCACAATTGAAAGAGAGGGGGTTTCTAAATATAGCAATGATATAGAATGATTTAAAGAAAGAAGTAGGATTTGAGAACATTTTTGATAGTTGAACAGAGTTTTACTTCTCACTGTTGATATTGGATAGGAAACTGGGAGGAATTCTGAAGATTGGAAAATGTGAACAAAGGCAAAGAGAAAAAGGAATACAAATTGTAACTTATTTTCATATTCTTCATTGGGTCTAACACCAAGTAGATACTTAATAAATATATATTCCAAAAAATAGAGGAAAAGAAGAGATGTTCAGTATATCTAGAACGTAGGGCATATAGCAGGCAAAATGAAGGATATAGTAAATCTGATCAGCTAGACTGAAGTTCTAAAGGGTGTAATGATTCATTTTATGTGTCAACATTGAGAGTTATTTTGGAAGAGATTAATATTTGGTGAAATTTGGGCAAAGCTAATTTTCCTTTCTAATGGTTGGGCCTCATCCAATAGTTGAAAGCCTGAATAGAACAAAAGACTGGCCTCCCTGAGCAAGGCTGCCCTCAAACTGGGACTGCACCATTTGCTCTCCTGGGTCTTCAGCCTGCTGGCCCACACTATAGATTTTGTTCTCTAATTTACATAATTTCATAAGCCAATTCCTAGTTACTAACATATGTATGTATGTATAATATATATATGTATTTGTGTATATAAATCCACACACATGTATATATGTATACATATATACATATATATATATATACACATACAGATACTGTCACTGTGCCTTTCTAATAAAGAAAATGTGGTGATTGTATAAATTCTTTGAATAATATCTAATAGTCATTTGGTCTCTAGGAAGAGGACTGAAGATTGATTCTTGAGGGTGAGGAAAAAGGGATGATTTAAGCAAAAATATCCTTTTAGATGAGAGGTGACTGGGTTTTCCTGCAAACACTGCAGAATGACTGGGAGGGAAAGAGATGATTTAAGCATTTTTGAAGAATTTACACCTTGGATTTGCCACCTGATTAAATGTGGGGGTTGAGAGAAAGGCAACAGATGAAGATAAGAAATTTTGAGGTTGAGTCCCCACAATTAAGTGAAGCGATTTGCCAAAATAAAATGTAGGTGAAAGGAGAAGTTTACACCAAGTGTTGATCAGAGATGCCAATCTCTGATAGTATTTCTTAGTTAAGGTACTGCATCAAGATTCTTGCATGTATTAAATGCAGACATCAGGGCAGATACAATGAATCAGAAATTTTGTGGGTAATTTGGATTTTAAACAAACACAAAAGGGCTCCAATACCTTATTAAGAATGATTTCAAGGAGTTCAATATTTTTTCACATCAGTTTCTGAGTCCCAAGTTGGTGAAGAAAATCTAATACAGCTGTGGCAGTGGGGAGGGATTTAAAGGACAACATTGCTTGCACAAAGCTTCCAGAAGGAGAAATAAAAGTATTACAAATAGAAGTGGCATAAAAATGTATTTGCTAATAATTTACGATCTTTCCTTTCTCTTAAGATTTATGCAAATAGCGTGTTAAAACTGACAGGTGCTCCCTTCAATGTACTGTATACATCTGGGATCAACTGGGGTCTTTAAAGATATATGGAATGGGTGAATCAGGTATGCTCTATTATAAGCCTTAGAGAAAATGCATTATATATTTCTTTGAATTTATTTTCTTTAATGTGTCCTTTTACCATTAGATTGTGAAGTTCTTAAGGAAAAGCTAAGAAGAGAGAGGCCAGGAAGGATATTGATAGTCTAGCCAAGGGAAAAAAAAAAAAAAAAAGTCTGCTTAGAGAAAATATGGCCCCTCCCACTATAAAAGATAAATCGTATTTTAGAACTTATATTATGGCTATGAACACAGCAGAAATTTCCTAAAATGTACTCTATAGGCCACATTCTATTCTAAACACTGTACACACACACACACACAGGCAGTTGCATTTCTGAAAGTCATCTTGTTCCTCAAACTTGTGCCCCCAAATAGCACAGTTAGAAAATATAATACAGAATTGATTACTTAAAAACCTTTGCAAATTTGTAAACATTGCACCACCCAAAATTAGAATGATCCTGATAAATTGCAAGAATGACTTAAAAGAGACTTTGAATTCCTAATAAAAAAATGCCATACCAAACATAGAATTTTATATTTTAAAAAAGCCAAATGTAGAACAAATATTAACAGACCTAAAGGGAGGAAATAGCAGCAATATAATAGTAGGGATCATTAATACCCCACTTACATCAATGGATAGATCATCCAGACAGAAAATCAGTAAAGAAACATCATCCTTAAGTGACACATTAGACCAGATGGACATAATAGATATATAGAGAACATTCCATCCAAAAGTATCTGAATGCACATTTTTAAGTGTACAAAGAATGTTCTCCAGGCCTCAAAGCAAGTCTCAATAAATTTAAGAAGATTGAAACCATATCAAGAAATATATGATTAATATCAAACTAGAAATCAATCACAAGAAGAAAACTGGAAAAATCATAAGTATGTAGATATTAAAGAATATGCTACTGAACAACCAATGGGTCAATGAAATCAAAGGGTAGGTAGAAATAAAAATACAACATACCCAAATCTATAGGATGCTTTATAAAAACAATTCTAAGAGGGAAGTTCATAGCAATACAGGCTTACTTCAAGAAACAAGAAACATTTCAATTTAACTTTACACCTAAAGGAACTATAAAGAGAAGAACAAATAAAGCCCAGAGTTAGTAGAAGGAAAGAAATAATAATGATTAAACTGGAAAAGAAACAAATGCGATAACAACCAAAAAGATAATAGAGGAGATCAATGAAAGTAAGAGCTGGTTCTTTGAAAAGATAATATTGACAAACATTTAGCTGGATTCACTAAGAAAAAAGAGAGGGCTCAAATAAATAAAATAAGAAATTAAAGAGGGTAAGTTACAAATGGAAACACTGATACTAAAGACCATTAGAGACTAATGTGAACAGTATGTGCAAACAAATTAGGCAATGTAGAAGAAATACATTCCTAGAAATATACATGAAGAAATAGAAGAATATATTAAAAAGTGAAGAAATAGAAAATCTGAGCTGACCTATTACTAGTAAAGAGATTTTATCAGTAATGTAAAACTGCCCAATAATGAAAGTCCAAGACCAATTTCATTGGCATATTCTACCAGACTGGCAAGATGATTTAATACATATCCTCATCAAACTCTTCCAGAAAACTGAAGAGAAAGGAATGTTTCCAAATTACTTTTATGAAGCCAAAATTACCCTGATACACAAACCAGAAGAGAGCATACACACACACACACACACGCACAAAGAAAAAAGAAAAAAGAGGAAAATTTTAGGCCAATATTTCTGATTAACATATATAGAAAAATCTTTCACAAAATATTATTGGAATGAATACATTACATTACAAGGATCATAAATTATTATCAAGTGGGATTTATTCCAGAATCATCTCAGTAGATACAGAAGATGCATTTGATAAAATTCAACATCCATTTATAGTAAACACTTAACAAAGTAGGTATAGGGAGAATATACCTTAATTTAATAAAAGCCATATATGACAGGTCATAGCTAACATTTTATTCAATGCTGAAATGCTGAAAGCTTTTCTTATAAGAGCAGGAACAAGACAAGGATGCCCACTTTTGCCACTTTTATCCAACATATTACTGAAGTTCTAGCCAGAACAATTAGGCTAGAAAAACAAAAAACATCTGAATTGGAAAGGACTAAGTGAAACTCTCCCTATTTTCAAGCAATATGATTTACGTGAAGAAAACCTAAAGTCTCCACCAAAAACCTCTAAGAACTAATAGTTAAATCCAGTAAAGTTGCAAAACCAATGTACAAAAACCAGTTGTGTTTCTATATACTAACAGTGAACTATATGAGAAATTAAGGAATAAGAATTATTATTCTTAATTATATTAAGAAAATTAATTCTATTAAGAGAATTAAGAGAATTAATCTTATTCTAAGTAATATGAGAAATTAAGAAAACAGTTCCACTTACAATTGCATTAGAAAGAATAAAATATCTAGGAATAAATTTAACTAAGGAGATGAAAGACCTGTACACTGAAAAACTATGAGAAATCAAAGAAGACACAAATAAATGAAAAGGTATTCCATGCTCATGAGCTAAGAATTAATATTATTAAAATGTCCGTATTATTCAAAGTAATCTACAGAATCATTGCAATTCTTACCTAAATTCCAATGACACTTTTTGCAGAAATAGAACAAACAATGTGAAGATTTGCATGGATCCACAAAAATCCCAAAGCAATCTTGAGAAAGAAGAATGAAACTGGAAGCGTTATGGTCCTCAATTTCAAACTATATTACAAATATGTAGTAATCAAACATTATGGTATTGGCATAAAAGACAGATGCATGGGTCATTGGAACAGAACAGAGAGTTCAGAAACAAACCCTATGTACATGGTCAAGTAATTTAGAACAAAAGAAGCAAGAATATACAAGAGAAAAGGACAATTTTTTCAGTAAATGGTGCTGGGAAAACTGGACAGCCACATACAGAAGAATGAAACTGGACCATTTTCTTGTACCATATACAAAAATTAACTCAAGCATGGATTAAAGCCTTTAAGGTAAGACTTGAAACCATAAAACTCCTAGAAGAAAATATCGGAGATAAACTCCTCGCATCAGTCTTGACTCCTAAAGCAAAGACAATAAAAGCAAAAAATAAATAAACAAATAATTGGGACTACATCAAACTATACGATTTCTGCACAGGAAAGGAAATCATCAACAATACAAAAAGGCGGCCTACTCAGTGAGAGAAGATATTTGCATATCATATATCTGATAAGGAGTTAATATATAAAATATCTAGAAACTCATACAACTCAACAGCAAAGAAAAACAAATGATTCAATTAAAAAATGTAAAGTGTTCTTTCTTCCAAAGAATATCTGCAGATAGCCAAGAAACACATGAAAAGATGTTCAACATCACTAATCATCAGGGAAATACAACTCAAAACCATAATGAGCCATCTTCTCACACCTGTTATAATGGCTATTATCAAAAAGAAATAACAAGTGTTGGAGAGGGTGTGGAGAAAAGGGAGTCCTCATGTAGTGTTAGTGGAAATGTACACTGGTGTAGCCACTGTGGAAAACAGTATGGAGGTTCTTCAAAGAATTAAAAAGCAGAATTCTCATATAATCCAGCAATTCCAATTCTGGGAATTTACCAGAAGAAAATGAAAACACTAATTTGAAAAGATATTTGTGCCCTTGTGTTCATAATGGGGTTATTTATAATACCAAGATATGGAAACAACCCATCAATTGATGAATCGATAAAGTAGGTATGATCTGTATATGCATATGCAACAGAATACTACTTAGCCATAACAAAGAATGATATCTTACCATTTTGTGACAACATGAATGGGCCTATAGGGTATTATGCTAAGTGAAATAAGTCATACAGAGAAAGACAAATTTGTCTAATTTGACCATTTGTCTAATTTCATTTATATGTGGAATCTAAAAAATAAATGAACAAATAATATAAAACAAAACTCTAGTTCCTGAGAACAGATTTGTGTTTGCTAGAGGGGAGGAAGGTAGAAGGTAGGTGAAATGGATGAAAGGGATCAAGAGGTACAAACATCTAATTATAAAATGAGTAAGTGTTGGGGATACAATGGGCAACACGGTGACTATAGTCAATAATATTTTATTGCATATATGAAAGTGGCTAAGAGTAAATTTTAAAATTTCTCATCATAAGAAAAAAATATAACTTTGTATGGTGATGGAATGTAACTAGATTCACTGTTGTGATCATTTCAATATGCAAGTATCAAATAATTATGTTGTACATCTGAAACTAATACAAAGTTATATATCAATTATACCTCAATAAACAAATAATAGAATAATATCATTTTAAAAAGCTCAATGTACACTAATTAATGAAGTTGAAAGAAATGGTTGAATCTACTGAATTATGAAAACAAAAGAATATATGTAAAGAGATAGTGAGAATCTTCTAAGACAAAGCATATGGCCAAATTGATTCAGAAGGAAGAATTAGAGTGAATTTGTTTTATCTTGAATTCTTGTACAGCTTACATGTTTCATTCAGCTGCCATTTATTGCATG
The DNA here is from genome assembly GCF_964662115.1 of Mustela nivalis. Lineage (NCBI taxonomy): Eukaryota > Metazoa > Chordata > Mammalia > Carnivora > Mustelidae > Mustela > Mustela nivalis. The sequence goes on from NC_139027.1 coordinate 43,247,883, forward strand.
CTAATAGAAAATATGAACAGACTAGGAAAAATCATATATGACAACATAACATCTTTATTAACCAATCCAAAGAATTCATATGACATCAGTAGGAACTTCAGCTGATCACATCCTATATCTTGACCAATCCTCACGATAACTCTATAAAGTAGTTCCTGTCATTACCCCTGTTTTACTAAAGAGAAAATTTAGGAACTGAAACATTGTGTTTTTCCTTTGAGAATTCAACAAGTGAAAGAGTTGAAATTAGAATCACAAATGTTTTGCTCTGGAGTCTAGACATTTAGCTATTATACTCAGCCACACATAAAAGCAATCTATAACATCTTTGGGAAATTGTTTTAAGGTCTAAGGACTCAGATCCCTGCCTCTATCTCCTTCAATAAGAAATAAAGCTAAACAGTTGGAGGTAATGTGTGCAGATTTTGATTTAATAGGGATGAATTGTCTGAGAAACATTCAGAACTTGTGCAATGGTATTTTGCTTTGGATAAATGGGCAATAAGTTTGTATGTTAGATGAGATTTAAGGGTTGGAGTAGAGGTGAAATCATCACCCATAAAGAAGTAGCAATTAAAACTGAGAAGGTGATTGCTCCTACTGGAGTTGGAATAGCTTGAGAAACAAGAAAACAAAGCTCAGGGTAGAACCATGGAAGTATCTGTAAGTTAAAACTTAAAGTATTTCTCTTTAGACAGTGACAGTAAAGTAGAAGAAAAATAAATGTCCAGAAAGTCAAGTGGAAAATTGAGGAGGGGCATTGTTAAAAATACTTTTAAAATATTCAGTTTTATATCAGTTGCTAATCATATCAGTTATATAAATATAAACATACCATTTATACTATGTATATATATACTATATATATAATATACTATTATATCAGTTAAAATATCCAGTTTATATATCAGTTACTATTCACATGTTAGGGATATAAAAGAATAAATAATTCTAAATTGAGGACAAGGTGGGAAAGGGGATTAAAACTTAACTTTTGCGATGCTGGTGCCTGGTATCTCCATCAGTTAAGCATCCGCCTTCAACTCAGGTCATGATCCCAGGGTATTAGGATCAAATCCCACATCTGGCTCCCTGCTCAGCTGGGAGTCTGCTTCTCCCTCTCCCACTCCCCCTGTTTGTGTTTTCTCTCTCTCATTCTTTCTCAAATAAATAAATAAAGTCTTTAAAAAAAGTATTAACTTTATGAATAGTTTTGGAAGAATAAAGAATGAAATGAACTTAATGACTTTGATAACTGAATGACCTAAGTTGGTATGCCTACACAGTTTGCATTTCCTTCTTTGAAACTTTTTGTTTCAACACAGTCTAAGAATATTAATGCAGGATGAAACAACACTTTGACCATGATAGTTTAGACATGGTATGACACCTGACCTAGGGGAAACATTTTATTTGCCTATGTGTGTGTGTGTGTGTGTGTGTGTGTGTGTGTGTGTGTGTGTATGGTGGTGGTCAGGACAAAACCAATTAAATCTTCTCTCCAGGAAATTTAAATATGGATCCCCGAACAGCTTTAACCATTGAATTATTAGATCTATGAACTAAGTCTGAAATTAATTAGGGTTAAGTCCAGTATGGACAATATGAAGACTTTAAGTCATGTGCAAACTGAGAGTCCCACAGTGGAAGAAACCAGAGTGTAAGTACTCTGGTATCTGGAAAATATACTAGAGTAAAAATAAATAAATAAATGAATAAGAGATACCAAAGTAAATAGTCAGAAAAATTTTGTACTTCAAAACACAGAGAGAACAGTTCCCTGATGATTCTCCATTTTCCATTTTTTCCCTGATGATTCCCTGATGATTACTAAATGGACTTAGTACAGTCGGATACCATAGCATTCCCTGTACCATTGCAATACTACTACTACTTGAGTTAGTTTGAACATACTTCGGCTTCTTGTCATAGATACTTATTTGATGAAACTGATTCAGATGTGTACAATTACTGTGCTACACACAGACACTGAATCCAAGATTTTTAGTCTTCTCCTCCGATCTTACTACTTTCTGTAAATAATTAACTTTCCTATCTCAAACTTTTCATTTTGCATATGATATCTTTTCTCCTTTTCCTCCAGTAGTGTTTCTGCTGACCTCTGTCCTTCTCAGTCATTGTAGTATGACTCAATATTGATTTCTATCAGAAAGTATCTGTGTTTTTGTTACAAACATGCAGTGCAGAGTAGTGAACTTTGTCAATTTTAGTCATAAATGGCTCATTAACTCACATCCAATATGATCTCATTTTTACCTTGGTCTATCTTAGTTGGAATAAGTTACCAAAGTAAACTCACATACTGTCTTTATGTAAAGACATCCTATCTATGCTTTTATACAGGTCTTTAGTTCCATAAAACTCTCTCAATAAACAAATAGAGATGAAAAAATTAGTAAGCAGGCACCTCATTTTTTTTTTTTTTCAAGATCATAAGGATAGGGCTGTCAGTCTCAGACTAGCCATTCCAGTGTCCTCCTTACTAGAGGGAAAGAGCAGTTCCTTCAGTGAGATTGCTCACACTGGGAAGTTTTTTTTGTTTGTTTTGTTTGTTTGTTTTGTTTTTTTATCCCTGACTATTCACCTACAGATGGATTCCCTACAACCTATAAATGTATCAAATATTCTGATTGAGGTCAGTAGGATCATATTCTTATAATTTCAGAGTTTCCTCATATTTTCCCCTGACATCATTTCTCTGGCTTTGAGACTGCTTAGCTTTTGATTTTATCTCCTGAAAACTACTGCTGAGTTGAGTTTTATAGCTTTTAGAGACCTCTCATTATTCTCCCCTTGGTTCCTCAGTTCTAATGATTTTGGTGCATTGCTTCTGGTAATAGACGATCTCTCCTCCTGTTTTAATCCCCAAACCCATGCAGCTCTACTCAGTATTCCTAGTTTCTCCAGTAAGAGAGAGGCATCAAATAGTGGCGAGTTTTCCTACAATGTAAACTTAACCTTTCTCTTTTGACCTCATCTCTTTCAGCTCTGTTTCTCAATAAGCCTCAAGAACATGTGAGTAGTAAAAGTAGAGAGAATGGTTATTTCAAGAAGCAGGCCCATGCTACATTAACCTCGGTCTTATACTGAACTTTACTTGAAAGCAAATGGACTGTTCAATCAGTATTCACAGGATGTTAGCTACTTTTGACCAAGATGATCCTTGTAGATTGAAATATTAATAGTACCAGGTAGCATTCACTCTGTGTTTCACATATTGTAACTCATGAAATCCTCGCAACAGCCCTATGACTTAGATATTATAACAATTTCCATTGTGCAAATGAGGAAACAGAGGCATAGTGAAATTTAGTAAGGCATCAAAGACTAACTTGTTAGTCAATGTAGATATAGCTTGAGCAGTAGAGCTTCAGCCACTGCAGATTTACTTACTTTGCTTCCAGTTTCTCCTCAAATTGACCAACAGGAGAGCCTCCAGATCATGTAGAACATGGTAGAAAGGTACGGTAATATGCAGTGACAAACTCACTGTTTAAGAAATGGGGATAAGGTTATTAATAATTGTTTCCTTTTCTACTTAACAAATGGATTGATGGAGTGCAGCTTAAAAGTGCCAGCAGCATTTTGATCACAGATATTTAGGCATGACAATCCCTCAGCTACTGCTTGTAGAAGCGCATTGAGAAGGTCAGCCTCATGGACTGTTACTCTCACCAAGCTGAATAACAAAGCTTCAGAATTGAAGACATCCCTATAGAAAATATTAGAACATTTCAGAGGATTCAGAAATTTTCCTAATAATCAAAAGATTCAGAAAAATAGAACAGTATTCTAATTATTGAGAAACATGACAAGGAAAGTCTATTCCCAGCTATTAGTGCTGAGATACAAGAAAGAAAACCAAACCCTAGAAGAAGAAGAGGTTCAAAGACAGGTGAAACAGGCAGGTGAGATACCAGAACTTAAATACCAGAACAAAAGCAGGATCATGTCTAGGCACAGGTATCAGTTTTCCCAACAGTACACTCCAAGTCCAAAGCAGTCAGTGTAATACTTAGGATTTGTAAGGACATCTGAGGTCAAAGTCTGTAGGAATAAATAAAAGCTAGGTTTCATAGTAGATAAAAGTTTAATGAAAATAATATGGTATGAATTATTTTAAAGAACTAAGACCTTATTCTCAGATAAGAACCTCTTGAAATATAGAATTACCTCAACTTAAACATTTTAACAGTGAAATACTGACACTTCAGAGAGTGAAAAGGGAGTGTTATTAGTAATTAAACAATGACACAAATTGTAATGTCCCAGGTAAACTGAGACACATGATCACCTTACTTAAGGGCATAGTAATATGAGCAAATTTATATTCCAGTTCATTCCTAAAATGATGTAAAACACTTGAAATAATTAAAACAAATTTGGGCTAGAGGCTACAATGTCTGAAATTCCAGTCTCAGCTTAGTCACTAGCTAGATATAGAGACCCTGGCAAGTCCCATAATTTTTCCAAGCTTTTCCGTGTTTTCCTTCAACATACATGCCTACGTTTAGAGCTCTGCAGAGGCTCAAATGAGGAAATGCTCTGAATGATAAACAGGATCCCATAAACCTACCAACTTGGGAGGTTTTAAAGATAGGAGAGACCAGCTGCTGTCTGGATGGATGATTTCAGGGGTACCAGACAGACTTCTTTATGCTCTGAAATATCTCTTCCACTCTGGTATCTGAGGCATAATGTTAAAAGTTAAGGCATTTATTGAAACACATCAGGCAGAATTCATACCAAGGAATTGCACACATATTAGTGTGCACCTTAATATAATTTTGACTTCTTTTTTGTAAGGTGGATAATATTGAAATCAGATTATAAAGGAAATCTAGAATAGAAGCCCCAGTTATCCTCACAGAAGGCAAAAAGGTATAAAATATGAAGTGATATAAGCTGAAGTCAAATTGTCCACACACCAGCATAGCTGGAAGAAGTCTTCCATCAGGAGATATTCACCAAGACATAATCAATGCCTTTGTCCTCATGACACCAATGATGTTTCTTTCTTTCTTTTTTTTTTTAGATTTTTTAAAAATTTATTTATCAGAGAAAGCGAGCAAAGGCAGACAAAATGGCAGACCAATGATGTTTCTGAAGAGTGAAATATTAATTAATTCACCAAGTTTTCTTGTCTCCACAACTTGGAGTGATTGGTTTGACTGACATTTTCATCTGCTTGATGAAGCTGACCGGTTGATCTGGCATTGAATAGAAGTAGCTTAACATCAGTGATGGGTATGTGGCAGGAAAAACTGGAGTCAATTAATGGTATTTACAAAGTGTAAAGCTTTGGTGGTTGAATTCCAAAATATTAAATCTCAGAATCTTCACCTTTGGTCCCAGTTCCTTAAGGTTACTGTGTTTGTTGGGTCCTGGAACAGAGGTTATCTGTGAAAGTAGAATGCCAAGAACAGTTTGGAAGAATTCTTTAGTAATATGTTATCAGTTTTACTTAAAATACAGAAGTGTGCAAATGGCTTACCATTATATAATTAAATCTGGTTCAAGTTATTCTTTGTAAAGGATTCTTTCTTCTCTTTTATTCTTCCTTTTTATCTTGTGAGGGAAGCTCACAATCTTGTCAAATCCATGTAACATGTCTAATGTTAGACATGTTAAGACTTTCCACTCTAGATCTGAGAATTTACCTGAGCTGAGCGAAGGCAGAGGCTTTAACTCACTGAGCCACCCAGGTGCCCCAAGCAAGTATTATTAATATAAATTGATTTCCAACTGAATTCTTTAATATAAAAGCTATTAAAATTTAGAGAATTTTTTTCACAAATTCTTCTAATAAAAATGTAAATGGAAGGAGTTAATTCACGCAATGACTAACTCTTATAATACAAAATCTAAACTCATAGCTCATGAACTCTAACATGATCTGAACCAGTGGACCATGGAAACAAGTGGGGGAAAGGATGTAAAATGTGATACTGAACCAGGAAACAAGTGCAGGTAGAGGGCAAGAAGAGACTTATTGTTTCTATAAGAATGAAAGAGATGCCCATTACAGTAATGGACTTTATTGTGCTTGTATAGACACACACACACACACACACACACACACACACAGCCTTTCTTTACTAGAATGCAAGCTGGTTAGTGTGTGTTCTCTATTTAGAGGAAGAAAGAAAACTATGAGGTACAGAGAGAATTAAAAAAGAAAGAAATATGAAAGATTTGGGTAGACTACATTTTATCTGTCAAATTCCCTCTTCTTTGCTGTGAGATTGTTCTTTCAGGTATTCTGCTTTCTTAACATAGATTAGCTCTCACCTAAATCCTTCACAGTGCATTTAGAACTAAATAAAGCATTAATATGTTCATCTATGTGAAATGCTCCCTTAACTGTTACCTCCAGCAGTCATTTAACTGAATTTGATATGGAGAACACATTGACATTGTAAAGGTTAATGATCCAATGATTAACAATACTCATTTTCAGAAAATGGCTTTAGTCATTGTTTCATAGAATAAGGGGAACAACAGTTTGTTCAGTAGTCTCCAACGTCCAGGGAGAATATCTTTCTTTTTATGCTAAAGGTAGAATATTACAATTGTCCTCAAGCACATAAGAGTTCTCACAAATAATATGCAAAGTGTCTCCTGTTTTGTCTTCTATAGCTCAGCACAGAGGAGTTAAATGAAGCAAGAAGGGTTTCCCTGGCATAGGAGCAGCCCAGTGGCATATAACTGGAAAGAGTCCAATCAGGTAGACAGAGCTTGGTATCAAGTGTGTGGTAAAAAGTGCATGAGGAGTCCAGAGTCTGGATTTTCAAAGTGAAGTCCATCAGGGAGATGGAGCAGGGCAAGACAAGAACTAAAAGAACTAGAAGCAAGAAGAAGCAATATTTGGGAGTTCCTTATGTGAGGCAAACATTGCATTACAATCATAAGTAAAAACAAGTGTAAAAAATTTGAATCCCAGACAAATATTAGAAGACCTCAATTTTTAAAAAGTGAGTGCTCGTTTTTAGGAAAGAAGGAATCATTCTTTAGTAATCCTTGAGTTCAATATAAAAGATCAGGCTTATTGCCACTATTTATTAAGCACTTCCTATATGCCAAATTATCAGTTTTTTTCTGTGTATCTTATTTAATATTCCCCCCAATCCATAAAGTATCTGTTATAATCCTCACATTATAGACAAAGAAAAACCAAGACAGAGCAGTGAAATGGCTTATCGAAGCTTACAGCTACAAGGTGGCAGATTGCTTACTCATACTCCTGGTTTTGATGACAAAGGCTAAGTGTAAAACCTCCATTCAATAGTAATGTACTAGTTCAATGATTCTTCCTTCACTGTGGATATTGTTGTCATTACCATAACAAGTGACAACAGCAGCAGCATTATCATCATCAACTTCATCTTTATCATGTCATACAGGACTATTCCCTAATTTTTCTCCTTTTCCATGAGTCTTTTTCTGGTAGTATCCAAAAGGTAATATTCCTCACCAAGAACCATGGCTGTTATAACTAAAGTTACCTAAGAAATAACGTACTCTTTGGAAAATTATTATTCATCACAGTTTCCAGTTATAAAGACAAAAGTTGTCTGGGTGTATGAAGTGGAATTTAATCAAAAGATTTGGAAAGCTGAGGAGACTTATTAGGTGAGAACAAGGTTCTTCAATGATGAGCAACAGTTGAAAGGACTAAAGAATCATGGATACAATTCTAAGAACCTGAGATCATCTAGAGGGACATCCATGCAAGATGCAACCACAGAAAGGGTAGATCAAGCTGCCAAGAATCCCCCTATAATTTTACCTGAAGCACAAATAATACCTGAATCACCTCCAAAGATACTAACTGAAGCAGAATGAGGTGACCAGAGAGGCCCTCACTAGCAAACTCTCATTACTGCCTCTTTGGCTCAGCTTGGATGGAAAGCAGCTCACCCAGGAACGTGGGAGACTAAATGTGCAGGGTTACCACCTTGCCCTGCTGAATGGGGCAGAGAGACGTTGAGGAGTAGGATCTGAGCACAAACAGGATAATAATGGCACGGCACTCTTCAAATGATGGTTGCATATCCCTTTTGAAGGATCCATCATCAAGTCTCCCAAAGTGATTTTGTTTAAAGATTTTATTTATTTGACAGACAGAGATCACAAGTAGGTAGAGAGGCAGGCGGGGCGGGGGAAGGGGGGGTGAGAAGCAGGCTCACTGCCAAAGCAGAGAACCCGATGCGGGGCTCGATCCCAGAACCCTGGGATCATGACCTGAGCTGAAGGTAGAGGCTTTAACCCACTAAGCCACCGAGGCACCCCCCAAAGTGAATTTTTTATGAACCAAATAATCTGCATTAATTTCTTATCATAGCTAGAAATTACCTCAAGTTTTTTAACTCACAGATCTAAAGGTCAAAAGTCTAAAATGGATCTCACTGGATGGAAAAACAAATAAAACCTGTTAGCAGGTCTGCATTTCTTTTTGGAGTCTCTAGGGGAGAATTTCTTTCCATTCCTACCTTATAGAGACTGTCCACACTCATAGTTCATAGCCCCCTTCCATTTTCAAAGACAGAAAATCTCCTTCTTGATCTCTGACCTGTTGACTCTCCTCTCATGTCTCCCTCTTAGGGACCTACCCACCTAAAGTCTCTAGTGACTACATTAGGCTCACCTGGAAACTCATGATTAGCTAATTAGCAACCTTAATTCCATTGTCTACTTAATTAGACTTTTCTAGGTGAAGTAACATAGTCACAGTTTCTGGGGATGATAAAAGCATGGATATCTTGGTGGGGGGGGTGCATTATTTTGTTTATCACAAAACTTTTCAAATGTACTATTTCAAACATAATCTCTGGTTTTGTTAAAAATCCACTGTGATTTTAGTAACAGGGAGAAAACTCATTTTATTAGTGTTGGTGAAGTTTTGTTGAAATTGATCAAAGTCCTTACCAAATCGTCAATGGCATTTTAGTACCTACATATCATTTTAGCTGCTTGGAAGATTATGTTCCTTTTTGCCCCCCAGAATTTTCATTGTTCGTGACAGCCAGACACGCTCATGATTGACTTCTGTTTAAGCAAGGTGTCACTATTTCAAGCACCAGAATGGAATAAAATGAATACCTGCTTTACTAGTAAATTTAGATAACTGCATATTAGTATAACAAATTAGTTCAGCACAAATGGATTTTATTTTGTTTGTTGATCACTGTTGCTCAATTGTTTTGGCAAGTATCCTGGAACTGACAATGGCTGCTTCTGAAAACTAACCTATGCTCTGGAGTCTAATCTAGGGTCCTTTCCTTAGAAGTAGGTTCCAGGTTCTAATTCTCACATTGAAATCCTGGTCTCTCTCCCAAATTTCCTGCGGGGCAATGTAATCTGTGAAGCACTGAGGAATACCATTTGTCTCTTTCTTCAAATTCTCTTTTGAACGTACACTTTTTCTGATAATTAGATCCGTAGCTAGAAAGACAGACAGTGGATACAGCAATGTAAAGGCATGCAGTGTGACATTTTTATTCAACTTATCAAAAATTTTTCATATGTATGACAACCCTACTATAAGATAATATATTTTAAATGCCTTGCTTTGATTTTAATCAAAGCTAAAGGAATTCTTATCCTTAGAATTTAATTTGACTTAATTATGTAACATGCTTGACACATTATGATTTTATCTATGTATTCAAACACATATAATTTATTGGAATTGGATAAAATCATACCTGTTTGTAAAAAGCACAGATTCCAGTACCAATGTTAAAATACTACTTTTCCCACTTTCTAGCCCCGGGCTTTGGGCAAAACACTTAACCTCCTTTTTTTAATATTTCCTCATATATAAAATGAGTAGAAATGCCACAATTCATTTTATGAAATCAATGCCAAGATAAAATAAATTAATATATACAAAGCATTTAGAGCAATATCTTGTGTTATTAGAATATTTATTAGAATAATTGGCTGAAAGCTGTTTCAGTTGGAGTTATTCTTCACCAAACTGATCGACTATTAAGGATTACAAAGCTCTTATATGTATAGTTGGACAAAGAAAGTGTGTGCATGAGACTTTCTACAGACAGAGAACTTTGGAATTGGCCCATGATCTGTCTTCAAGACTCTCTTTAGAGACATAGTCTTCCTTAATTTAACTCTTTAAAAACATTCCATTTTCCTGAAAACCCCTCCATCGTTAAGTAGATCTGCAAGGCTTCAGTCTAAGTTTTCCTTTTCACATGGCTAGACACATTCTATAGTAATGAACACCAAGATACAAAGAAAGAAATTAATTTTAGGATTGATCAGGAGAACTAAAAACAGAATAAAATGGTCAGCATTAGCACCATAGAAGAAACATGAATGCTTTTATGAGTGTACTTTAGTATTACACAGTAAGCTTCTAGTTCTCCAAATATTTCCCTCAGCATACTCAGCACCTAAGCATTAACCATTAAAACTAGTGATTTATGGGGCACCTGGGTGGCTCAGTGGGTTAGGCTGCTGCCTTTGGCTCAGGTCATGATCTCAGGGTCCTGGGATCGAGCCCTGCATTGGGCTCTTTGCTCAGCAGGGAGCCTGCTTTCTCTTCTCTCTCTGCCTGCCTCTCTGCCTGCTTGTCATCTCTCTGTGTCAAATAAATAAATAAAATCTTTAAAAAAAAAAACTAGTGATTTACTATAATTTCTAATCTAGGAAATTTTTTAGAGTACTTCACAAACATTGAAATATTAAAGAATACAGCCTTTCTTATCTCAACTAGTAGCTCTCTGGGACTTATACTACAGCAGCTTGAGGACAGCCTTGTGGTAGATGGGCACACTGAAAGAATTAGGGGTATTATCAAGGCAAAGATGTAGAGTGGGTGAACAAATTTTGAAAAAAACTTAAAAAACCAACTAGGCTTACTTTCCATTAATTGTTAGAACAAGCATCAAAGGAAAGGAAAACAAAAACAAAAACTTTATTTCCCTGATAGAATTAGGAGCCTCACTCATCAAATCATGGACCTAACATTGTGACATTTGGAGGTCTCCACACAAAATTCTAACTTTCTTGTTAGGAAAAAAAGTTACTTGTTTAGCTGAGCAAAGAGTTACCTTTTACTGTTTCTCTGGATACCTCATGAATAAAATATACTACAAAGATGGAATTAAACAAGTAATATCTTAAAAAGTGACGAATTTTATGAAGAAAATTACATATTAAAGGGCTAAAAGTGATCATAACCTGCTTTGTAAACAGCTTTTATTCAGTAATTAAAAATATTCACATGGTTTTGATTTAGTGCTATGTGCTCTGTGCACATGTGCTATGTGCTATTGCTATGTGCTACCTCAGGCAGAACAATTCCGCTTCACATCTCTTGTTTCTTTCAACAACACAATGAACTATTAATTAATACCTCTACTTTATAGATAACAAAAATAAAAACAAGGACAGTTAAATAATTGCCTAAGTTCATACTGGTAAAGTAGTGGACTTAAGACATACATTCAGGTTTAAAAGTTTCTGTTTTAGATGTGTGTGTGTGTGTGTGTGTGTGTGTGTGTGTGTGTGAGTGTGCATGCATATGAACAAAAGTTCTAGACCCCTTTGTCTAATTTATTACTTTTTCAAAATGAAGAAATGATTTTACCCATGAATGGCCAGCAGGTTCTCTTCTTCCATCTTTTCTCACAGCCTCCCTAGGTCTTAAAATTTTTCATTCGCAAAGATATGTCAAAGAATAATAACAGTTGAAGGCACTTGACAATAAGTGAGAATATCATAACTGACTAATTTAACTGAATTACCTTCTTATTCTGTTAAAAAGATCCAGCTTTATGACCATGTATTGTAATATTATAATTTATCATTGTTGAGTAATTGTTTTTAAGAACCATCTTATATCATTAAGAGTTTCTGGCTCATGTGCACATTTTAGTTAGTTGATAAATTAAAAGTCAAAGTACTATTAGTCCAAAGCTATCTGTGGTGAATGCTTTGTGGACATAATGCAATAGAAAGTGAGGAAACCACCTTGGCTTTTACAACTGCAGGAGCTGGTGCAAACCAGAAGGAATTTGCCGCATCCAAGACAGATGCTACAATAAAATGACTAAATATTCTGAGTTAAGAAAATGTGCAAACATTTGTATAGTCTGGCTTTGCGGACCTCAACAACAACAAGATCACCATTTTAGTTAAGTGGATACATAACTTCAAGCCTACAAAAGCAAACAGAGTGTGGACCAAGAGAGAAAAACAACACAGAGGCACACAAAAAGACTTGCCCGGATCCGGGTTTATACCTCTTTAAAGGAGGCAGATTGTCAAGCATGTCAAGCTCTCCAGACATTGATGTCCAAGATGGCTTTCTTCCCCCAAAAGAAAAAAAGGTTCATTTGATTTAAGATAGCACTTTAAGGAGCTATGGTCATCCCAAAGCAATTTCAGACATTTGACATGTCAGACTGTGCTAAATTCTAATCGATGTACTCTGTATGAGGTTTAATATCCAAAATTTGTATTAATCTGAACTCATTGATTCAAATCATAAATATTTATTAGGCATTACTCACTATGTGCTAGATAAGGATGTATCTACTAGATAAGGATATATGTAACACAGGAAAATAAAGGTGAATAACACATCATTCTGTGCAAAAGTTGTGTTCAATACAGGGGAGATTAGCACCAGCCCAAATATAGTGAAAAACATAAGTAAAACTTAATAGAAGAAAGATGTCTATATAAAGTATAGGCATTAGTATAGAGACCTCAAAGTTTATATCAGAAAAATACTAAGAAATCTTTCAATCTACATGTTTCTTATGCCTTAGTCTTCAATGTGGAGGATGTGGATATGGGTAAGACAGATATTTTTCAAAATGTTTCAGGGAGATTCTGAAATGTAGACTACTATCACTCAAGTAAAGAAAGGAAAGAGGAATCTTTTCCCTCAGGGATGATCATAGAAAGCCTTTCAGAAGAGGTAATATAGAAATAATCCCTTCAAGTATCAAAAACAAACAAAAACTTTAGTAGAAAAAGTCATTTCAGAGAAGGAAGAATCATTTCTATCAATGGTATGGGGCAGAATGTATGATTCATGATTTTGAAAGAACATCTATGTTAAAAGCCTTTAGATTTACCTCCCATATGGTGATACTTTAGTCTGATAAACATAAAAAAGTAAAGGATATCTATGTAAAGGCCACTTCTGCACTGGGCATCTCTGAGGGAGTCTGCGATGGTTACCCCAGTGTAGTGTATGCAGGGTGAGCTTCATGGGCATGTGATCAGTGTAGTTGCACAGGGATTATACTTAGAAGAAAGCGTAATGCTCTGTAATTGTTGTCTTGAAACTTAATAATTTTACCTTTGAATTTGCGGTTTGTAAGTGAAGTCCAGGGGAGCAATGGAACAGCTGCTGATGACTTGGGGGCAGTATAGTTTCCCATCACCTCCCTGCTCCCCCAGCAAGGGGTTCTCACCCACTGTCTCCCAGCCTCCCAGAGTCTGGGCTTGCTCAGCCTTCCCTTTTACCTCCTCTGCCCCAGGACTGCTACAACTTTCCAGCTGGAATAATGACCATGTGCTTCTTTCACGGGGAGACCTGCATTCCTCCATCACCCTCTGCAGCTAGCAGGGACCTGGTCATAGGGAGACTAAGGGTTTGGTCTTCACATTCCACAGGACCTCAGGGAAGAGCATGCTAACAACATCTCTGTTCCAGGCTGGTGGCTCCATGCCCATGGAGCAGGTGAATCGGTAGGAGTGAAGCTCTGACCCACCCAAGATCCAAGTACTGAGCATGTTCTAGGTTGTAATCTCTTGAGAGTCACCTGTCTTCCAGAGTTGAAGTGGAAAGCTAAGGGATGGGGAATTGATTTCCCCACTCATGGCCAAGGAGACAGGTCAGTTCAGTGACTGGCAAGGGGGGAAACTCAGCAGCTGGTGAATCATATACAAACACTGATTTCTAGTCCAGAACTCTGGGAACACGTGATACTCTACACATGCCTTGCAAGTGTCTTCATGCCTCATGAAGGATGACGTTAAATAACAATACCCACCATGCTGTGTCAAGAAAGAGTCTGTGGAAGAACAGAAAATGTTTTATATTTTAGTACCCTTTATGTTTTTAGCATAAAAATGTACTATAAATACCTTATGATGAAATTACGATTATCCCCATTTTCCTGCTTTTAGAAAAAGGAACCCTTCCTTTTCAATTCATTCTAAGTCACTTTGATTGCACAGTTGGCCCTAGGTCTACAATTGCTTTTGTCTAATTGGCCTGAGTCTACTAAGGCCATTTGCCAAGATGTGAGTACTCACCAATATCAGGTTCCCTTCTTCTTGGGGTGTATGGACTATATTCCAGCCCCTTGTGAGTAGGTGAGTCATTTGATTAATTCTCCCAACAGAATATGAAGTGAGGTGAGTTATCTTTAGGCCAAAGCAGTAGAAAGCAGATGTGCCTTCCCTTTTTTTGGTCTACCAATCTGATTAGACAAGATGTAACCTCCAGATTGATGGGCTCTAAGATTGCAGGATTCCTTCCTAGCATCTCTCAGGATTTACTGGTTCTAAGTTCAGTGAAAAGCAAACTTTAATGTGTTGAGCTGCTTAAAGTTGGGAGTTGTCTCATTTCATCACCCTACCTTGACTTAAAATAAGTCATGCAATCACCAAATAAAACTTGTCTGGTCTACTCAAAACTTAGGAACTCTGTTAAATTGTCTCTGAGTTCCTTTTGGAAGTCATACGGTATCAGTCACATAAATTCCTTAGATAATACTATTTAAAAATCATGTGGATTTAACCTCTTAGATAATACTATTTAAAAATCATGTGTATTCCAATAGTTCATTTTTTCCCTTGCTTCCCTTGCCTTTTGCGTTGTTCCTAGGAAGAAGTTGCTGCGGCAGAGGTCGAAGAGGTTGCTGCCCGTGTTCTCCTCAAGGATTTTGATGGATTCCTTTCGCACATTGAGGTCCTTCATCCATTTTGAGTCTATTTTTGTGTGTGGTGTAAGGAAATGGTCCAATTTCATTTTTCTGCATGTGGCTGTCCAATTTTCCCAGCACCATTTATTGAAGAGGCTGTCTTTTTTCCATTGGACATTCTTTCCTGCTTTGTCGAAGATTAGTTGACCATAGATTTGAGGGGCTACATCAAGATCAAAAGCTTTTGCACAGCAAAGGAAACAGTTAACAAAATCAAAAGACAACTGACAGAATGGGAGAAGATATTTGCAAACGACATATCAGATAAAGGACTAGTGTCCAGAATCTATAAAGAACTTAGCAAACTCAGCACCCAAAGAACACATAATCCAATCAAGAAATGGGCAGAGGACATGAACAGACATTTCTGCAAAGAAGACATCCAGAGGGCGCCTGGGTGGCTCAGTGGGTTAAGCCGCTGCCTTCGGCTCAGGTCATGATCTCAGGGTCCTGGGATCGAGCCCCACATCGGGCTCTTTGCTCAGCAGGGAGCCTGCTTCCTCCTCTCTCTCTCTCTCTGCCTGCCTCTCTGTCTACTTGTGATCTCTCTCTGTCAAATAAATAAATAAAATTAAAAAAAAAAAAAAAAAGAAGACATCTAGATGGCCAACAGACACATGGACACATGAAAAAGTGCTCCATATCACTCGACATCAGGGAAATACAAATCAAAACCACAATGAGATATCACCTCACACCAGTCAGAATGGCTAAAATCAACAAGTCAGGAAATGACAGAAGGTGGCGAGGATGCGGAGAAAGGGGAACCCTCCTACACTGTTGGTGGGAATGCAAGCTGGTGCAACCACTCTGGAAAACAGCATGGAGGTTCCTCAAAATGTTGAAAATAGAACTGCCCTATGACCCAGCAATTGCACTACTGGGTATTTACCCTAAAGATACAAACGTAGTGATCCAAAGGGGCACGTGCACCCGAATGTTTATAGCAGCAATGTCCACAATAGCCAAACTATGGAAAGAACCTAGATGTCCATCAACAGATGAATGGATCAAGAAGATGTGGTATATATACACAATGGAATACTATGCAGCCATCAAAAGAAATGAAATCTTGCCATTTGCGACAACATGGATGGAACTAGAGCGTATCATGCTTAGCGAAATAAGTCAAGCAGAGAAAGACAACTATCATACGATCTCCCTGATATGAGGAAGTGGTGATGCAACATGGGGGCTTAAGTGGGTAGGAGAAGAATAAATGAAACAAGATGGGATTGGGAGGGAGACAAACCATAAGTGACTCTTAATCTCACAAAACAAACTGAGGGTTGCTGGGGGGAGGGGGTTTGGGAGAAGGGGGTGGGATTATGGACATTGGGGAGGGTATGTGCTTTGGTGAGTGCTGTGAAGTGTGTAAACCTGGTGATTTACAGACCTGTACCCCTGGGGATAAAAATATATGTTTATAAAAAATAAAAAATTAAAAAAAAAATCATGTGTATTTAACCTCTTCCTCTTCTCTATTTTTGCCATGTCTTTAAAAAAGAAAGATAAGTGCATTGCATTGAGCCTCGGGACCTAGGCACCAGAGAAAATCCAGAAAGCCATAATGGGAACAGGTAGTCAAGAAATGGAGAGAGGGGGCACCTGGGTGGCTCAGTGAGTTAAAGCCTCTGCCTTCGGCTCAGGTCATGATCCCAGCGTCCTGGGATCGAGCCCCGCATCAGGCTCTCTGCTCTCTGGAGAGCCTGCTTCCTCCTCTCTCTGCCTGCCTCCCTGCCTGCTTGTGATCTCTCTCTCTGTCAAATAAATAAATAAAATCTTTTTTAAAAAATGGAGGGAGCAGGGAAAGTGCCATCTCTACATATGACCCAGAAAGTCAAAGCAGACCACAAAGACATAGAAGAATGTGATCTTTCACTTCTATTATTTTTGTAGTATTCAAGGAAAATATTAAACCAATGGACATGGAGTAAACAGAAGAAAATATTCCAGATTAGCCTTATTTATCTAGGCTTTCCATCTTCTTACATATTCAGCTTCCCTCATGGACACATGTGCTGATAAAACATTAAACTCTGGCTGCCAGAAGCATTGAAATAGAAATGGCCATATTCACAAATAGAAGACTTGTTTACTACTCTATTTCTAAACTCCATAATTATTTTAAATAGAAAGAAAAAAAAAAAAAACATTTGAATTCCTGCCTCTATTAAACCACTTGATAATCAGGAGAAAAGGAAAACATGTGAAAATGCCCTAGCCTGCATTTAGATTTCTCATGATCCCCATCCCAGAAAAAAACAAACAAACAAACAAAAACAAAAAGCAGAGTTCCCCAGATTTAGTCATCTTTTTATTTAAAAAGTGAAGCCAATGGGGCGTCTAGATGGCTCAGTTAGTTAGGCATCAGACTTCTGATTTCAGCTTAGGTCATGATCTCGGGATTGTAAGATCAAGCCCCGCATCAGACTCCAAGCTGGGTGTGGAGCGTCTTTAAGATTCTCCCTGTCCCTATCCCTCTGCCCCCTACCCTCCCTCTTTTTCTGTTTCTCTCCAAATAAATAAATAAAAACAAACGGTGAAACCAGGGCACAGCTTTATTTTTATACTTTTGAATGTTTTAATTTGCTGAAGTTCTCAGTTGGCCCAGTAATTTAGAACCATAAAATGGGCCATGTAACCTGAAATCACACAAAGGGATTATAAAAATCAATGGAGTTCTTTTTAACATTGCTTTTATAACTAATGATAGCACACATCTCGAATATCTATGGCAAATTGTCATACTCTCTTCTAAGTTTGAGTCCGCTTCTAATTTTAACCCCTTATACTTTTAGTGTCATGAAATATTTCTCAATAATCTTTTCTTTAAGATACTACTTCTTTATCAATTTGAGAGGGAGAGGGAGAGCAAGAGAGAGAGCACAAGCCAAGAGGAAAGGCAGAGGGAGAAACAGACTTCTTTCAAGCAGGGAGCCCAAAGTGGGGCTTGATCCCAGGACCCTATGATCATGACCCAAGCTGAAGGCAGATGCTTAATGACTGAGCCACCCAGGATCCCCTATTTCTCAATCATCTTCCTTCCTGCCTTCCTTTTTTCTTGCCTGCCTTCCTTCCTTCTTTCCTTCCTTCCTTCCCTCCTTCCATTTTTCTCTCTCTCTTTCTTTCTTACATTATCACTTTTTCAGTTTCCCTGGGTTGCCCCCTTTCTTGTCACAACCACTTTGTTCATTTACATGGATAAGCTGGCAGTAATTCAGGTCTTCTAGCTGCATATGTAAAGTCTTTGAATGTCAGCAGTGTCAGCTTTCCTACAATCATCTATTTCTTCTATACATTCCATATATATTCAATTCAGATTTTGCTTCCCTCATTATCCCTTTTCATTTTCGCCTTTGTTTACCAAATTCCTTTTTCATCAGTAGAATGTGACATGGGCTTATCCTTCAAAACAAGAAGGCAACATAACTCTACACTTTCCTGTCACCATGTAAACTAACAGATGTGCATGACCAATACCAACAGGCTTTAAAAGAGATGATGGGATTGGTCTCTCATCACAATCTACATCTGTTGTTTATAAAATAGCAATTTTTGAACTAAGAGCTATATCAGTGAAGTTTGCACTATATCCAATTATTCATTGCTAATATGCCATGGTGACTGAAATTTGAACTGTGTTGCTAAGGATAGGCATTATTTAAACTATTGTTAACTGACATGCATGCATATTAGAACCATGGAGAGAACAGAGTTCCTGAGTTTTCCAGTATTCTCAAATATTTAAACTGAGCTCATCATTTCAGATACTATTTCAGATATTGCTTGGTATTTTTGCCTTTTTTCCAAGATAAATACATTTTAACGTATTGTATAAGCATAACTATTATTCTTTATCATTTATGTCCAAATATCAGACCTCAATGAGTAAAAGTTATTATAAAATTTCTGATTGTTTCCAATAAAGTCAGCTGAACTGGGCACAATTGGACATATTTGCTTTATTAAAATTTAACTAATTGTTGAATTAGATTAGACAGTATCAAAAATACTGACCCACTGCCTTCATGAGAAGAAAGCAGATATAGATGAGTTATCACAATGAAATGCTTCATTATAGTTCCGTACAGGCTTACATAAAGTTATAGGATTATATAATATGGAAACAGTGTATGTTTTTTGCAATTCATTTGAATATTAATGTTATTTAAATGATGTAAATTATACTTTTAGCCCTGTACTACAAAGTTTCTCCCTGAAATTTGAACTATTTTGGATTTTCCATGTTTAACAGTTGTGTAATTTGTTTAGTGTGATATGGGGAGAGATGCTAGATGTGTACTTAGAATGCCATGTGAGTTTCACCCCTGCTGCTTTCAAGAGTGCAGGGATGAGAGGGAAAGAACATTTCTTAACCTGGTGTTTGTCACTTTATACATGCTATTTCATTTTATTTTCATAACCAGCCTAGGATAAAAGCATCACTGTCGGCATTTTAAGAATGAAGAAATGGAATCTCAGAGAGAGGAGGCAACTTTTTCAAGAACACAATCTTAGTTGAGTGATATTATGGAGGCTTATATCCAGATTTGTCTAGTCCCAGAAGTTACACTCTTTTCATAACACCAGCAAGTACAACATTTCTGCATTCATTGCAGACTTTTTTACTTAATGTATACTTGAAAAAATGAAAGATACAAAAGGCAAACAATTAACAATAATCACAAATCCATCAATACCATGGCATAAAATTGTGTTATGCATCATAAAATCACTTACCCTGATTTTAGTATTCACATTACCCCCAGAGGACTGTGTCAGCGCTTTAAAAGAACTGTTTACTGGCAGATTTTACTCGATCTCAAACATATATAGTGATAATGGTTAACATCTGTGGTTGTACCCTACTATATATTCAAATTATTTTAAGGGAGTCTTTTGAAAGGAAACACAATTCCAACCTAACTCAAAAACATGTTTTGAGACTTTAAGGAGTTATTGTATATGAAAGAGCCTTATAAACTTCAAATATATTCTATAGGATTCATTAATATGTAGTTATATGTGTATTTTTCTTTACATATAAGAACACACCACTATTCCCAAAGGGTAACTCAAAGCAAAATTTGATTTCATGTTCCTAGATCAGTTGAGACAAATTCCATTTGATTATGCACAACTATGGGTTATCTGGAAAAATCATTTTCATAGGTATCTTAAAAATTTACTATAGGGCAGTGAGTAAGAAAGGCAGCCAGAGAGGCAAGCATTTCTGGCACTACAAGAATTAAGGCATGTCGCCTCTAGCTGGGTCTCCATACAGTATTTCCATTGCTCTCCATTTTGCGTGCTATAAATGAATAATACCTCAGAAAATTAGAGAGCTAACTTTTTCCTAAAGGCATCAGATGTCTTAAGAAAAAAAAAAAAGCCTACAGGAAGTCCAACATTAATGTGAACTACTGTGAATTTAAAAGTTCTGGAGTGAGGAATATCAAAAATTCCAGTTTCTAGAGACTATAGAAATGAACACAGATATTATTGATTTGTACTTACAAATACACCATGCTATGTAAATGGAAATTTATGCTTCTAGATCTAAAGCATATAAACCAGAGGTATGAATTTTATGTGACTGTAAAAAAGGATTAATGAATGAGTGTGTGTCCTTGTAATAAATCATAAAAACAGACATATAGTTATTTTTTGGCCATTCAAACTTATGTTCATTGTTTATTTCTCATAATGTCTCTTATGCTTTTTTAAAGTCCTTAAAGTATTCCACTGAATTTCAACAAAAGCTCTTGATACATAAGGTAGCATTATAGACCTTTAATATACAACGTAAATGAGGTAAGCAGTCTGTGATTTATCCAAAGCCAAAAAGAAAGAAGAAAAAAGAATAATTAGGTGGATCCTTATATTAGAAAATTTTTAGCCCCTGTATTTTTTTTTTTTTTTGATACTGTTTTATAATCAGACAACACTGACAACTGTTGTTTGCCTGGAATGTGTCAGCCACTTCCTAAGTATAGATAGATAACTTGCCTACTCTTTGGGATTTTATTTTCTGATAGGAAGATCTCAATTTAAATTCAAAATTCAAAAATTTACAGAATACAAATACAAAAAAAAAAGAATTACATCAAAAGGATTGGAGAATGCTGCTTTTAGAATCCTATCGGATGTCAGATGCTGATCTGTAGGTAAAATGGAATAAGCTGAGATCATATAAATTATTGAACACTGTAAACTGAGAGTTTTTAGTGAGGTCAGAGATGTTAGAAGTGGCACACTTCTGCATATTAGGAACAATCAGAATGTGGCTATAGAGGTAGTTGCTGAAATGGAGTAGAAACAAAAACCACTGGAGTGGAGAAGACCAGGAAATCTGACACTATGGTGTAGAAAAGGTCCCCTGGACCATTCTTCAATCATTGAGGGAACTGTGGCATGTCAAAGTTTCTTTTCTTCTTGACTTGTTCTATCTTTATCTTTTGCAAAGAATGGTTATAAAACTGACAAGGGTGATCAAGCCAGGTATTTAAAAATTATTCCTGACTTTTCCTCTTCACTTGATAGTCCCAGATTTCAGTTATCTTGTATTTAAAAATCTCAATTATATTCCTCTTCATCCCTTTTCCCCACTACTCTTGATGTTTTTCAGACATTCATCATTCCCAGTTGAATTATTTCTAAAGTCTTATAACACCATCCTCAATTTCAAGCCATCTAATAATTGTCAGAGTCATCTTTCAAAAATGCACTTTTCCCATATCCCATAGCTACTTACTGCCTCAGAGCCTTCTGAAAACTCTAGTATCATCATAAATATTCCTCTCCACACCTGTATCTTACTCATTATATTATTCTTCTACTAGGTTTTCTAAATTGAATCCTCTTCCTCTTTTTTTGTCTTTTATGTGGAAGTTGCTGATTTTTTCACCATGCATTAAACTCAAGTTAGATGTAGTTAGTGCTATTTCAAAAAATTTTCACTTTCATTCTTAAACACAAATTATTCCTTTAAAGTCCCTGACACCTTATACTTGGTCCTTTGGCCCTTCTTCAGTGGCTATCCTGGGCTGAAGGTAGAGCTTCTAGAAGTTGACTTGGCAGTAGATGAATGAATACTGGTCTGTTAAGTTTAAGATACTTGTGAGAAATTCACTTGGAGATGAATACCTTCTTCTCTTCTTTTCCCTGTAGTAACATTTCTTTTTTCTACATCCTTTATTCTTTCCTTCCATCCTTTTTCCCCTACCTCTCTTCCTCCTTCCTTTGTTTTGTTGTTGTTGTTATTGTTGTTTTATTGTTGTTGTTGTTGTTGTTTGTTTGCTTGCTTGCTTTCTCTATTTTTCCTCTGTCAAGGAGGAAGAGAGCATAGACTTGTGATATCCCAAATCTCTGCCTATGAATATCTGGACAGCAAGTCTGAAACCCTTCAATTCAGTGGCCTGCAGAGGTCCATAGCCTGCTCCACCATTTCTACAAATCCTCAAGTTTCATATATCCTCATGTCCTCTTCCTCCTCCCTGATTTCTGTTTCCTTGCAGAATTCTCTATTCTGGTACACATGTAAAATTTAACAATTTGTTTAATTAAAAAGAAATAAAAATCCTTATACTATGCATTTTGAGTAGAGTAGATTTCATTGGCATTTCAGTCAGGAAAGAATTGGGTTGCATAGAAGAAAGAGAACACTCTTATCATGCCGACAATACTCAATTACTCAAATAGAATTGTCCACCATTCTTAAAATAGTTTTCGGCATCCATATCGTAGGAGAATTTTGCTGTCATTTCTCACCCAATCCAATTTCTCTCTACCATCTCCTCTTAATTACACACATTTCTCCTCCTTATTCTTCCCCTTATTTCCTTCTCCTTTAGGTTTTTCATTTTTCTTTATTCCTTCTCAGGATCAGAAGCAAAGGTAACATGCTTTTTGCCTTTTGTCTGACACAAAATGGCTTCCTTTTTCTCTGAGGTCTTCATATATGTCAACTTCTGTGCCCAAGTAGTTTATGAAGCTGTTTGTGACAAATATAAAGAGTCAAACACTCACTAATAGAGCTGACATGATTATTATTATTATTTTTTAAGATTTTCCTTTCCCTAAATTGACTTAGCCTTACTCTTAACAACAGGATGAGGATACTATGTTCCCTTTCTTTCATCACTTAGCTTAACATTTAGTTACTGGTCCTCACCCTTCCTTACTCAACCATTAGCACTTCCTGAACAATTTGCTGTACAGCTTTCTATTTCTATGTGGTGCCAGGGATCTTAAGAGGAATATTACAGTGTTTGTGTAGCCTGAAGTTTCCATCTTTGTGAGAGCCTTTTAATACAAAATAATAACAGCCCACTTAGTTATGAAATAATATTTATTTGTAATGGGTAATAACAAATTATAAATCTTCAGTTGACAAATGTCACCAATAATTTTATAAGTCATGGAATAATAAAATATTTTTATTCATTAATACCTGGCCATGCTCTATGTTACTTCTTACCTTCCTGCATTTTTTACTACAAAATTATCCCTTCATATGACAATAATTTTTCACTATTGTCTATACAGAAAAGAAATATCCTTTCTTTATTGTGATTTTCATATTCATTCATTAATTAATCCATTATCATTTATGTCTTTCAAAATGACTTCACAAGTCATTATTGGTGAGGTCATGAAAATTTTTAGGATCCTTGTCAAATTTGGGGAATTCATTCACAGATGAGCTCTGAGAGTGTTGGGCATTTCAAGTTTCC
The DNA here is from genome assembly GCF_964662115.1 of Mustela nivalis. Taxonomy (NCBI): domain Eukaryota; kingdom Metazoa; phylum Chordata; class Mammalia; order Carnivora; family Mustelidae; genus Mustela; species Mustela nivalis. The sequence goes on from NC_139027.1 coordinate 43,271,617, forward strand.
TTTCAGTGACTAAATATTCTTTGAGTTGACATCACTTGTAACAAATATGTTGTAGATGTCTTATTGTCTGGCATATTATACTTCTTATATTGTCTTCTTTGGTCTCTGAATTTCATGTCAACTTTACTTTAGTTCACCCCTTAATGACAAAAGCCCCATACCACCTGATAGGAGAACAAGTATGATGGGGGACATCAGTAGGGTGAGGGGCCATTCTTAACTGATTGTGGTTATAATATTATACTTGGTCAAACTTTACAACTAATGTTCAAGTGAACACATTACTAAGACTTTTTGTAAAGGGGTTCAGGTAAGTGACGGGGCCTTGAAATTTAAACTTCTTTAGCTTTACGTCAACTCAGTAATTCTTGGTCTCATGCCGGCTTTTTAAGACACTTCCAGAACATTATGACATTTTTATTAATTAATTTATTTTTAGAGAGAGAGAGAGAGAGATAATGGAGGGGAGGGGTATGGAGAGACAGAAGGAGGGAAAGAGTAAGAATCTCAGTCTCCCTGCTAAGCATGGAGCCCTGTGCAGAGTCCAATCCCAGGACCCATGACCTGAGCCAAAATCAAAAGTAGGATGCTTGGGGCATCTGGGTGGCTCAGTCATTAAGTGTTTGTCTTCAACTCAAGTCATGATCCCGGGGTCCTGGGATCGAGCCCCACATCAGGCCCCACATCAAGCCCCACATCAAGCTCCTTGCTCAGCTGGGAGCCTGTTTCTCCCTCTCCCAGTCCCCTGCTTGTGTTCCCTCTCTCTCTGTATCTCTCTCCATTGAATAAACTTTAAAAATTCTTCAAAAAAAAGAAAAAAACAAAAATTAGGATGCTTAACCGGCTGAGTCACCCAGGGACCCCCACCTTATAACATTTGATCTACATAAGGAGCTTTAAGACAAGAATTTTATTTATGTTTTTCTCCCCTGACAGTTACAGATATATGGCCCACCTATGTCTTGAATAACCTCCTATAGTAGTTAACAATAGTAATATGTAATAATTCCCTGAAATAAAGGCATTTGTATCATAATAGTGGAAACAATGTAATCTTTTTTTTTGACAAAATAATGTGATCACCAACATCTTCCAACAGAGATTTTGCAATAATAATAATATCCTAATAATTTAGGAAAGTGATTTAAATTACATTTAAATTGATGAATTGATTGCCTTTAAACTAAAATGAGTACTATCAGTAATAAATAATCTGATTTTCTCCTTCAATGACCTCTTCACTCTGGAACTTAATTTTTGAGTTAGGGTCTTGAAAAAGGAAGGAGATCTGGGTAATAACCACACAGCTACAAATCCAAACACCTCATCTCTTCCCCATGTCTGCTCCAGGTACCATGGCTCTATTGGATGGTATTATCTCTCTGTTTCCCAAGACAGAACAAAGGAAGTCAGTCCATTCAGTCTGTGCCCACCTAATACATTTTCTGCTTTGAAGCTTCATAACCAGGTTCCCAGTTCAGGCACTTATCTTTATTTACTTAGAGTTAGTGTAAAAGACTCCTTAACCTCATCCTTTGCCTCTAGGATGCTCCCCACATCCCAAAACTAATCTATTTTCAGTACCATAAAAAGCACTTTCTGAGACACTTTTAATGTTATTCATGTTCTTAAATTTCATGAACATCTCCCTATGGCTTCCAAGACATAATTTAAATGTATTTCCACACATTATAAGACCCTCCATGTCTTGGTCTGACCTGTACGCCTGTTAATATTTTTCTTCTACCAATATAACTATGGTTCCAGTCTCCAGAAATATTGAACTTCTTGTTGTTTCTTTAGCAATCTGACATATCTTCTCTTTTTCTGTAATATGTGAGATATACACGTTTATATTTCAGAAGAATCCTTTTCATTCTTTAAGTATTCATTTGAAGCCTATACTTTATGAAGTCTTCCCTGACTTTCCTAGGCACAGCTAAATCCTTTTATGCATTCATTTTAGGGAGAAATTTGCATCTGAAAAAGCCTTACAGAATTTGTTTTCTCTTATGAGATGTGTGTGTGTGTGTGTGTGTGTGTGTGTGTATGCGTGTGTGTGTGTGTGTATAGTGTCTCTTCACTCTTCACTCTTCACTCAGAGACTCAGAGTTCCCAGTTTTTGTTGGTTTATTAACCAAAAGAAATATATGATAAAAGTGTGTATATCCTCTGTTATTATGACAGTTTTTCAGGGGATGGAGAAAATATTTTTTTACCATTTTATTCCTTGCATAATTTCATCCATTCATGTTTCTTGAATAACTCTATCTGTATTTATTGAGTCTAAAGTGGAATATCTTTTCCTGATATATAGCAGGTACTCAAAACAAAAGACAAATGGTATCACCCAGGTGAGTTGACATGCTGACCAGCTTCTTAGCCTCTAAATTCTACCCTAACTTGGTCATTCACCTGGCTCTAGTAGGCCAAACTTGAGAACAAAAGAGTTACTGATGTATTTTCAACTGATAGGCAGTGAGAAGTTGCTGAAGCAGTCCAGGCCGAAAACACCCTGGAGAATGGCATCAATATTTACCTGTTGGCCAATACAGAACACTGGGGTTCAGCCCATAATCCCTCCACTTCCAGTGACGTACTTACATGATCCTTCTACCACAGTTCTGGAAACTCCCTCCTAGCCATTCCCACTACTCTTTATAATCCATCTAAGTTATTAAAAAAGTCATATATACTCAACTTCCAGACACCAGTCTCACCTCTCCTAAAACTGCATATATGGGCCATTCTTACATTTTATCCATTGTTAATTTATGCCCTGTCCTTTCCCTTGGAACTTCCATCCTCCTGACATGATATCTTGATCACCTATATACTTGCAGGGACCATAAGGATATTTTAAGACTAGACACCTTTCTTGTCTGTTCTCTTCTCTCTTTCCCATGCAGCCTCTCAGATATTTTATCTGGAGCAAATTACTATTCCTGTGCATTCAGGACCAAAAAAAATACCTGGAACAAAGTGATATATTGATACACTTTGAATTAAATAACAGAATTCGTATTTTAGTTCTGCCTATTATCTCTTTATGCTGGATAAGATATACAGTCTCATACTGTAAAGCATGGAACAAAGCTTTAAAAAGTCCTGTTCCTTTCTTACCAACAAGAAGATGGAACACCTTGGAGAATATAACTAATTTGTAAGAATAGCTGGTTTAATGAAAGTCTGGCCTGGAATTCAGGTCTCTTGGAACCACCATGTGTAACCTCTAAGTCTATTTAATTCTCTGAGCCTTTTTTCCTTATCATTAAAATGACAACTGTATCATCCCTTTGTACTTCATAACATTATTGTAAGTAATCAACAAAATCATGGACATGAAGCATTCAGATAAGCAAAAGCGTCTGTACTAATATGCAATATTGTTAGTGCAAGGCCTCCTAGAACCCCCTTATTCCTTTGTAATCACAGATTGTCATTATTTCACTCTATTTTCTTTTTTTTTTTTTAAGATTTTATTTATTTATTTGACAGAGAGAAATCACAAGTAGGTAGAGAGGCAGGCAGAGAGAGAGAGGAGGAAGCAGGCTCCCTGCCGAGCAGAGAGCCCGATGAGGGACTCGATCCCAGGACCCTGAGATCATGACCTGAGCCGAAGGCAGCGGCTTAACCACTGAGCCACCCAGGCGCCCCCACTCTATTTTCTTAAATTGAGTTTTGATTACTAGATCCTTCCAAATTCTTTGTACACTAATTATATCTCTTAACGTGGTAAACAAGCAGCAGTCCATATGCATACACTGATCCCACAGTAGATTTTCCCCAATCTAAAATCAGCTAGAATTACATGCAGGGAGTATACCAAGCTGGAGTAATAGATACTCTATGACTGAGGGGAAAGGAAGACATTGATCAGAAATAGGGACAAGAAGGAAATAACAACAGTAAGGATTGTCCATTGCAGGGCAGGAAAATGGAAAGTAACAGTTTTTGTGCACCTAATATATGCTGGACATACTTACATGCATTTCCATATTTAATATTCACAAGATAGATGAGTAAGACTGAGGGAATAACTCATTTAAAACCAGTAAAGCCACAATTTAAGATGGGCTTCTCTGTTTATTGAATACCTGTTCTTTTCACTACTCCATGGCGGCTCTTGATTTATCATTGCAGATAAACAAAATCAAAAACCTAGGAGCCAGAGAGCAGCAGATCACTGAAGTTTTCTTCAGCTGAAATAGAAAAAACAAAAACAAAAACAAAAAACTTGTAAAAACTCATTAGCCTCTGTCACAGCCTTCCTGAGGGAAAATCGAGGAACTTGACATTGGGTGATGGCCACAACTATGCCAGAGCCTTCCCTACTGCTCTACCAGGAGCCAAAGGCTACAGTCTGAGGATGGGGAAAGATCTCCTCATCAGCCACAATGTTAGTGAATGTGGATTTAGGAGTCAAGCTAATGCTTTAACACTGCTGAAGTTCGCCTAACTAGTGTGATTTTTGGAAAGTTGCTTCAATCCATGAAATTAATCCGAGTTTCCGTTGTCAATATCACTTCCCTTCAGGATATCTTAAACAGTCTCAACAAAGAATCCCAGATAAAATTTTCCAACCCACTTTGTGTATTTCCATCCTTATATCCAAATGCCTAATCAATATTTCCACCTAAGGGTTTTCATGGTAAAAATCTTACAAAGTATAAAGAAAAATTATTGAATGTCCTTACCATTTTTTTCTTTAATGCTGGCCTTTGTTTATAAATAACATCTCAGAACTTTGCTTCCTCCCTTAAAGTCTTCATATACAACCTGTAGCAAATCCTATTAATTCTGTCTTTTAAATGTATTCATCCACTACTTTCTGCCTCCATTCCCATCACCATTTTTATTTGTCCCATGAGAAAAGCCATTTTTCTTTACATATCAACTCTTGTTCTCAGCCCCAAATCTGTTCTTCATACTTTTAACCAGAGCATCTTTTGTCAGTCCATAGCTGATTATGTCATTCCAAGAGTAAGTTCCCATTAAAGTAAAGTAAAGTCCAATGACCTTCACACTGTAATTTTTGTGAAAGATGTCCCTGAAGTTGTGGTGTGCATGGCCTTCTGTGGTCTGTGCTGAGGGCCTGGGATTTTCTTCTAATATGTAATTTTATCAACCTATGTTTCTCCTCCCTAATCCTTATCATGATTGGAGGTTATGGTTTGGGCTACTCTGTTTGAATCATATATTTCCTGATAGACTATCAGCTTTATTAAGATAGAATCTAGTGTATTTAGCTCTGTCCTTATTCCCTAGCATAATGCCCTAAACAAAACTAGTGCCAACAAATATTTGTTGAATAAAGTAATGACTAAATGGCTTACCGGTTGGCTGACAGTATAAATTGAATAATTCATTTTGGAATAAAGTTGCAGAGAGGTCACTGCTGTTCTGTAGAATAAAGTTCTGTAGAATAAAGATTATACAGCTCTCACTGTTTTGGTTAAGGAAGTATTGATATCCCTTTTCGTATAACTAGCTTATTTTTCAAGATCCAGTTTGAGAGACCTCACTTTCATGATGACCTTTTGAAAATGTTAGCCCAAAACAATGGCAATTTTTTACTTATTCTGGAATTTTTTATCTACACTATCCCTTTCAGTACTTGAAATATTCTCTCATCTAATGACCTGGAAGATGGATGTGTTTATGTCCTTAGGCACATTAAGTATCAGTTCTACTAGGCTTATAGACTTTTGGAATTGAGTTCAAGACTGTACAAAATACAAATGTATTTTGTTCCTAACAGAGCCTAGCACTGTGCTGAGTACATAGAAGAATCAATAATCATGAAATACACACATAAGTAAATGAATGAAGATTTTGGAAATAGCTGCAAGTTTCAGTGTTATTTGGGATAAGGATAAGAAATATTCTGAACAAATTTATCTTTCATTATTTTAAAATGAATGAAAGAAGCAATGGAAAAATTAAGACACCCAAGTGTCGTCTTTCATGACATCTGCAGCAAATACACTGCCATATAAGATCTAGAAACTTTTTTTCTCTGAAAATTTTATTTATCTGGGAAGTTTTCTTTTTTCTTTTCTTTTACAGATTTTAACCCACTGAACCACCCAAGTGCCCCTCTTTTACAGATTTTATTTATTTATTTGAGAGAGAGCTATCAAGAGAGAAAGCATGAGAAGAGGGGAGGGTCAGAGACAGAATGCTGAGCAGGGAGCCCAAAGTGGGGCTCAATTCAGGATTCTGGGATCATGACCTGAACCAAAGGCAGATACTTAACCTACTGAGCAACCCAGGTACCCCTGTCTGGGAAGTTTTCTTCTACTTTTTTCTTTCTTTTTTTTTTTTTTTTCTTCTTTTAAATTCTAGAACGTTGAATATCTTTGCTTTCAATTTTATTTTGTATCTTGGCAGAAATATCTCAATAATACATAAATTTTAAAAAGATAGCACACAAATTTTGAAAGAAAAATCATATTAGTCCACCAATTCCTTCATTTTTATGCATTTCCTAACTTATTTTTTTTAGAATTTAATGTTTGTTATTTTAGTTATTTTATAGCATTCTATAATATCCAAAATAAGACTATCTCACCTAGTGACTTTTTTGTAGACTCAACAAAACTTCCTATCCTAAAGCCTATAAAAAAAAAAATTCTCATAGTCCGCTGCCCTGAGACTGTTTCTACCAGGGAAATGTGCCAAGAAGCCAAATCTTAAGTTTAGGGGAACTAATGATTATGATAAGGGAATAGGATTAACTTGGACCAATCAAGTCAACCCCTTGATGACAAGTAAAGTAGTAGAGGAATATATAATCAGTTTTTCTTTTTTTTTAAGATTTTATTTATTTATTTGAGAGAGAGAGGGAGAGCAGACAGGGAGAATAAGAGGGAAAAGCAGACTTCTCACTGAGCAGAGAGCCTGATGCAGGGCTTGATTGAGGACCCTGGGCTCATGACCTGAGCTGAAGGCAGTGGCTTAATCGACTGAGCCACCCGGGCACTCCTATAATCAGTTTTTCTAACCTCATGCTATCCATGTAGAAGCAAAGGGCAACTAAGTTAATAAGAAATGGGAGAGTGTGAGTGGAGAATGGAAAAACAATAATGCCCAATGCCATTCTAGAGAATAACAAGATTATATTTTCATTTAAGGTAGATCATAAAAGTCTGCAGTGTGGAGGGGCAGCTGGGTGACTCATTTGCATGTGAGACTCTTGATTTTGGCTTGGGTTGTTATCTCAGGGTCATGATTCAGGGTCCTAAGACTGACTGCTTGGGCTCTGTGCTCAGCAGGGAGTCTGAGATTCTCTTCCTCTGCCCCTCCCCGCTCCTGCTCGCTCTCATTCTCTCTCAAATAAAAAAAATAAATCTTAAAAAAAAAGTCTGCAATGAGGAGAATGTCCAGGTCAAAGAAGGTGAAAAGGGTTGGAGGTAGAGACTGTCTTAAGAGGTCTTTGCTGTTATCTACTAGGAAGTTGATGGTGCCAGCACAAAGGTGTTGAAAGGGATTGAGAAGCAACAGATTATGTGATCAATTTTCCTACTTGTATTTTTAGTTGAGATAGATAATATTAGTAGTATCATGACTGTTCTTAAAGAGACATTTACAAAAATTCTAATTATATCTTCTTTCACAGGATGTTAGTGTGATTTTAATGTTATATTTTCTTGGGGTTTGTACATGACAATTGGTAATAGCATTGATGGAATTTATATATTTCTATGCAGTTTATTGGGTAAATATATGCATTTGGCATTTTAATCAAATTCTATATAACATAATTTGAGGTAACAACAGTGCTTTGGATAATTGTTGCATTTTATTATATTCAATATCATACTAACATTTGCATTGCTGCTTCTTTTTTTATCATTATAGTTTGTCCAGAGATGAACATTTTTGTAATAATCTGTTTTCTGAGTTTCCATTTATTTTCTTCATAGGGATTCTTTATGAAGAATCATATAGATTTCTTTATAGAGATTCTATAAATTTATATAATTCTGTATTTCAACCTCTTCACTCTAATCCAAAGGCAGCCACTTCATTGTTCAGTAATCATCTGTTTACTTGCTGTCTTTTTCAATAAGTATAAGGACCATGATCATTTTAATTATAGCAGCATTCTCTGTATGTGTCACACTATCTGGCACAAATACATACTAAATAAGCAAATTAATTAAATGGTATTCATATTTAATACTGCATAGTATAAATGTGTGTATATATTTAGTATTCACTAGGTAATAGTAACATATATGGTACATATATATGAATGGCCTCTCTCCCTTTTTCTCTTTCTATATATGTATATGAATATATGTACATTTGGTGCTATGTGTAGCAGATGCCCATATGGCAGTGCATGAGAATCCTCTGGGCCAGGAAACTGTGAGGAAACAAGATTGTTCAGTAAATTCCAAGGTAAATTCCTTTATATTCTTTCTTCCTCTCTCATTAAAAAAAAAAAAAAAAAAAAAAAAACAGAAAACTTTCTTAAAGATTCAGTAGATAACTCTCTTCAGTAGCCTCTAAGTAACATTTAAATCCTGTGCGTTTCTTTTTTTCCTGTTAGTTCTTAGCAGCTGATGCTTTTTACAAACTATTTTCTGAGAGACATGTAGCTTTTTATTATAATTTTACATTCAAAAATGAAAGTTTATCAGTATTTTAAAACATCAAGATTTAGGGTGATTCAGTAAACACTCCATGATTCTTTTTTCTTTTAACATGATAATACAGGTACTTGGAGAAAAAAAAAAAAGATATTGTTCTCTTCATTTTTTTTTTCTTTTTTAAAATTAAAGTTGAGGTAAGATTACCTGGATATCCAGTGAAAATAAAATACAGTAAGTAGAGATTTTTGTTTGGGACCCTGCTAGTGCATGCATTGATTAGCCTCCTCTGCCTTCAGAACTACCTGAGAGTATTTACACCACTTACCCTCCTCTGTCCCCACCCTGCAGTGGAATCCAGATCTTTTCCATTAAAGCTCTTCAGCTTTGACCACATCAGTCTCTGAATTTTGGTGAGATACTTATAGAAAAGTAATGTCAGGTGGTACTGGAATGAAATTAATACTTTACTCCGTGGTTATTTCACTGTGATTTTAGACCTCGTGCTCTAAACCCAGAGTTAAATTAAGGGAGAAAACTGTAAACATCTTATCACTAGATTGTAAATTTCTTAATTTGTTAACTGTTTTAATTCTACCACCAAGTAAGACTTGTATATAGTGGACATTTAATAAGTAAAGAACTTGTGAATAATGGAACAGGATAACCAGATTATGCTCAAGGATTTTTGTCTGTTTATTTTTAAACCTTTTTTTGTGTATGTGGAACATAAGAAACAGAGAAAAAGGCAGGAAACTTAAATATCCAACTACATATCACTTCATAAGGCCTATAACAATGTAGCCAAACTCCAATTAGTAATTAGAAAATTCCTATAGCATGACAGAACCCCCCATCTTGTGCACTATTAATGATATCATGATTTTTATAATTGTATCTTCATTTATACTAAGTTTTTGCATCAAATATGCCTTTCTAGATGTTTTAACATACATTTGTTTGTTCTTAAACTTTATACAAATTCAATCAAATAGTATAAACATTACTTGCATTGAGCTTCATTTTCTCAATATTATATTTTTAGTTTCAACAATGTTATTGCATTTAAATGTAGTTTGTTCCTTTTCTTTTTGCAACATATATTACAGTTGTGGTAGGTAGAATCAGAAGATGTCATTCCCCCAAGACTTCATACCCTAATTCCCAGGACTGTGAGTATTGAGATACTCATGAAGGATAGTTGGAATGCTGAAGGCAGGCAGTCAGGGACAAGCCCCACCCCTCAACTGCTCTAAGAGGAAGCCACCCTTAAAAGGATTTTACACCACCCTGGAAGGAGCCCTCCACCCTTTCCCAGGTGACAAAAACCAGACTGGATGGACAGGAGCAGATAGGGTTAATCAGATTAAAAGAGCCCATGAAGAAGCCCATTAAAAACCCCTAGACTTAGAAACTCCTGTAGCAACCTTCTAGGATCCTCTCCCTCCTCAGCTTTGTGCTATCACTTTGCTATTGCTCAATAATTCTTGTTTTGCTTCCCACCACTCTGTTTGGTCTACCTCTTCATTCTTCAAAGCAGTGTAACTAAGAACCACAGGCGGGGATGGAGAAAAAGATCCTGAAACAATATCACCCCCATGGCTATTTTATTTATATTTATTATTATTTTATTTATATTTATCATTTTATTAGTATTTATTGTTTTACTATTTTACTATATATGGCAAATAGATATTACAGGTGTAATTAAACTTACTATTCAATTGACTCTGAGTTAATCAAAAGGGAGATTATCTGGGTGGGTTCATTCTGATCACGTGAACTCTTTAAAAGCTGAGAGCTTTCTCCAGCCAGTCCCAGAAGAGGACAGAGAAATTCAAAGCATAAAGGGGGATTTGACAGGAAAAACTTTCTGTTGCTGAGGACTCAAGAGTGAGCTTGACATTTTTAGAGCTACCTGTTACTGACAGCTGGCAAGGAGACTGGGAGGAACTTTTAGTCGTATGACCACCAGTTTGTTGGCTATATTTATCCAACAAACTGAATGATGTTGGAAGTAGGTACTTCTCCAGAGTCTCCAGGTAAAAGGTCAGGGTGATCTTGATTGGAGAAGTCCACCTAGCCAATCTAAATTTCTGAACTACTGAACTGTGAGATTATAATATGTGCTGTTTTAAACCACTAAATTTTTGCATTTGTTCTACAGTAACAGAAAACTAATACAAGATTAGAAAAGTCTTACATAGTATTTTTATGCATTCAAATGTTGATATATATTTGGGTTCCTAGTTTAGTCCCATCATATGCAATAGGGTTATGAACCTGCTGGTGCTTATCTCTTGGTTCACATGTGTGTATGAACATATACATAGGAGTGTAATTACTTAGTTAGAAGATAAACCATTCTATTGGTTGTTTAGTGGTTTCTCATTGGGATTCTTAAAACATTTTTTTCTGATTACTAATGAGACTAAGAATCTTCACGTATATTCATTGGTAATTTAGAAATTTTGTTTTTGAAATGCCTGTATAGATGTCTTAGACATATTTTCCACTAGGTAATTCACCTTACCAATTTCTGGGAGTAATTTTATTTTGTCAACTTAATTTATATTTTCAAAATTATTTGTATAAACTTACTTTTAATATCCTCTTTGAAAATTTATGAAGATTTTCCCATTTTAATTCATGATATTGGTGGTTTGTGCTTTCTATTTTTTCTAGATCAATCTCATCATTGCTTATCGATTTTGTTCTTATTTGTTCCAAGTAAAGATTTCTGCTGTGTTGATGCTTTCTATTATATGTTCATCTTCTGTATTTTAAGTGTATCCTCACTTCATTAATTCATTTTTTCTACTTTTTCGTATCTAATGTGCTCTTTGGTTTTCTACTTTCTTATTTCGTAAAGATTAAAATGTTCTTATGACCTTCATTGTCATGTCTTCTTTGGCAAAGGAATTTTTTAAGTATAGTTGACACAACATTACATTAATTTCAGGTGTATAACATAGTGATTCCGCAACTGTATACATTATGCCCTGCTCTCCACAAGTATAGCTATCATCTGCCAACATATAACATACCATTGACAACATTCTTTATACTGTATCTTTCATCCCTGTGATGTATTCATTACATAACTGGAAGCCTGTATATTCCACTCCCCTTCACCCATTTTGCCCCTTCCCCTCACCTTCCTTCACCCTGGCAACCATCAGTTTAGTTTTCTGTGTTTATAGGTCTATTTCTTCTTTTGCTTGTTTGTTTTGTTTTGTTTTGTTTTTAGATTCCACATATAAGCGAAATTATATGGTATTGTATTTGTCTGACTTATATCACTTAGCACAATATCCTCTTGGTCCATCCATGTTGTTACAAATGGCAAGATCTTATTCTTTATTATGGCTGAGTAATATTCTATTATAGATAGATAGAACGAACTTACATCTTCTTTATTCATCTATCAGTGGACACTTAGGTTACTTCTATATATTGGCTATTGTAGTTTATGGGATTTTAAGTGTACATTTCTTAACTTCAAAATATGTAAGGGTGGTAGGGAAATTTGCAATCTGATTTCTGGCTTAATGGCATTATAGTGAGGTATTAATGACTTAATTCCTTTAAAATGTGAAATATTTATTTTATTTCCCATAGTGTAGAATTTTTTTTAAATGTTCTGTGCATACATAAAATTATTATCTTCTATAATTGTAGGAAGCAGTCCTATGCATTTTTCTGTTAGGCCATATGTTTTGATTTTATAGTTAAAATCTAAAAATTTATTGGTATTTTTTCTGATCTTTACAAATCAATGAGCTATATTAAAATTGTCTATTATAATTTTAAGTTGTCTTTTTTTAATTTTTTAAAGTTCTATATGCTTATGCTTTACATATTTAATTTATATTATTAAATACATAAACATTTAAAATTGCTTTAGCTTACCAGTAAAATAAAGCATTTTTATGATTAATAAAAGTTCCTTTTAATCTCTAACAATGCTTTATTCCTTAGTATGTATTTTATTAGATATTAATATAGCTACAATTGCTTTCTTGTATTTGTACTCGTGATACAGTGTTTTCTATTCTGTATTTTCAAGCTTGCATGAACTAATATTTCAGTTGGCTATCTAATAAACATATAGTTGAGTTTTATTTTTGTACTTAATCTATTTTTGTTAATCAGAAGATTTTAGTACATTTTCATTAAGGTAATTCTCAGTATTATGATTTTAAATCTACCCTTTTAATATCTGCTTTCTATTTCTACTTTTCTTTCTTTATACATTTTACTTTTTGACTTCTTAAGATTATGAGGATTTTTTTTTTAAGATTTTATTTATTTATTTGAAGGCGGAGATCACATGTAGGCAGAGAGGCAGGCAGAGAGAGAGAGAGAAGAGGAAGCAGGCTCCCTGCAGAGCAGACAGCCCAATGTGGGGCTCGATCCCAGGACCCTGGGATCATGACCTGAGCCAAAGGCAGAGGTTTTAACCCACTGAGCCACCCCAGATTATGAGGATTTTTTAATTATTACATTATCTCTCAGTTATCTGGGACATAACACAGTCTCCCATTATTTTATGTGTATGCATTTAATGTTTTCCATAGAGTTTTCTGTCATATGAAAATTTTCTGTATCCGTGTTGTCCAGTATAGTAGCTATTAGCCACATATGTCTACTGAACAGATGAAAATGTTGCTAGTGTGACTGAAGAACCTAATTTTTAATTGGATTTTAGTTTACACCTAAGTTTAAGTAGATAGTGACTGTGGCATTGAAAAGAACAGCATACACATTAAAACTTGTATCTTTGGGGGACCTGGGTGGCTCAGCCCATTAAGCGACCAGCTCTTGGTTTCAGTTCAAGTTGTGATCTCAGGTGCCTGGGATGGAACCTCTGTGTCAGGCTTCAGGCTCAGTGCGGAGCTGGCTTGAGATTCTATCTTTCCCTTCCCTGCTAGTGCTCTCATGTGTGCACGTGTTTTCTCCCTCTCTCTCTTTCTCTCTCTCTATTTTCTTGTCAAATATTACTTGTTATTCATTCTCTCTTTTCATTGTAACACTCCAAAATAATTAGAAGTTTAACATTCCTATTCTATAACTTATTTTCTTAACCTCTCTCTACTTCATGCATTTGATTCTTTCAGGTGTATTTTGGATATTTCCACCTCACTTATATTTCAATTCACTAATTCCCCTTTCAGAGATGTCTAATTTATTGTTTTAATCAACTGGTATATTCTTAATTGTTATTATTAATTAACAGTATTGTGTTTTTTAAGGTTCTAGAAGTCCTATATGTTTTTCTTTAAAATTTGTTATGCAGGGTTTTTTTTTTTTTTTTTTCAGTAGTTTATAGTAAAAACTGCTTTGGGGGCACCTGGGTAGCTCAGTGGGTTAAGCCTCTGCCTTCAGCTCAGGTCATGATCCCAGAGTCCTGGAATCGAGCCCCACATCGGGCTTTCTGCTCTGCAGGGAGCCTGCTTCCTCCTCTCTCTGCCTGCCTCTCTGCCTACTTGTGATCTCTGTCTGTCAAATAAATAAATAAAATCTGTCGCTCTCGCCAGCAAGAACGACACGGAGACACGCGTGGAGGCAAACTTCTTTAATGGCTTCTTTTTATCTTCTTCCCCCTCTGGCGCAGCACAGCACGCAGCTCCCGCCGCCCCTCGGGTGCCACCGCCGCCTCCAGGGCCTCGCGCCGCCACCTCGGCGCCCGGCGCCCCCGCCGCCGCCGCCATGGTCAGGGCTGCGGCCCCCTCGGCCCGCGCGGCGCGGCCGGGCTCCCCGCGGGCCCGCGCCTCTACAAGTACATTCAAGCACATATACACCGGCAGCTTATCCCACCTAGCCAATCACCGCAGTGCTCATGCACTTCCCGCATGAGTGGACCTAAATGAACAGCCAATCAAATTCAGTCCCTTACAGCTCTTATAGTCGGCCTCCTGTACTGGCTCCCGACATCTCCCCCTTTTTTATTTATTTATAATGGCTGAGATCGTGCCTGTCTTAGGTTGCCAATCCTCAGCACACATGCTTACCCGTCATCGGGTACTCTCCCTGGTCGAAGAGCCCCTGTCTTAGGTTGCTATGGTGTGGGATCAGTCTTACCCGTCTTTGACTACCGATCTAGCATACTTAGCCATATCTGGGGGGAGGTACCAGCTTCAGGAGCCATCATGGCTTGAACCATGAGGTGTTATTGTCGTTGATTGCGACGGACACGGCCACACACCCAACGTAACATTAGTATGTTAGCTGTGATTAAGAGAACAGCCATGGCACCAAGTCCGGCCCACTGTTTGAGGAACGAAACAGATTGCTGTAACATTTTTTCCACTCACTAACAGGTGCAATAGTTACTTTGGTAGAATATATGAATATAATTTGAGCTCGTAATTGCCTAGTTAAATTTTGAAATTGATGGTTCCAGGTACCATTAAGCATTCTTCCCAATTGTCGAGACAGATTGGCCGCTACTGACAAGTTATTGTAAGCTACGGGAGTAACACAAAGTCCCGCCATATTATGTATACATCCTGTTGAGATTATAGATTCTAAGACATCTATTTGTTCCTGTACTAGATCAACTCTTTGATTTCCCAGCATGCAAATGTCCGTTAATTTGTTCTTGCATAGCCAATGCTTCAGCGACCATTCCTGTGACGTTGTTGAGCATGGCGGCTGTCTGTACTGAGGTTGTCAACGCTACCGCGGCAGCAGTAGCAGCGGCGGTAGATGCTGCGATAGCTGCAATAATGGCTGCTGTTATTCCAAAGTCTCGTTTATGTCGAAGCAGCACCGGCAGGTTGTCGGGGTTCACCTGTACTGGCATCGGGATATACGTCGGTATCTTGGCTATTACTGCCGAGTCTCCCACCGTGGCGTTCCAACATTCTGATAGCAGACAATTCTGGGACTCACAAGAGAGACTAGATGACTTGTTAATAATCATTTTCCCTTTACATACTTCCTTTTATCATTTTTTGTTTCCAACTTAGTTACAAAAAGTAAATAAATACTCCCATATTTTCATTTCAGTGACTTGATGCCATGAAGAATCAAGAATGACGGACGGTATCAGTCATCAGTTTATAATATAATTATACTACAGAACGCAGACAGGTTAAGAAGTTCTGATGTGTATGGCTAAATGCCTCAAATAATTTACATTTACTGATAAATAACAGCATTCCAAATTATGGACATTTAATAATTATAACTTGTAAACTATATCACATATTAGAATACATTAATTAGCACAAGTTTTCATCACTTTACATTAAATTATACTTAGTAGAAGTTGAAAAAATTTGGTAAAAGAAAAACTTTTCCAGTACCTTGGAGTACACAGAATCAAAAAAGTCATCACACCATTGAAAATGTAAAAACCATGTAAACTTGAATTACCCTTGCAATAATAACAGTTGTTTTAATTCAAACTTTTATATTTACAAGGTTTTAAAAACAAATGGAATCCGTATTAAAGGTACGTTATCACTAAAGTTTAAACTAAACAAAAAGATGTGAAGTCGTAATGAAGTCTCTCGTGAACCTGAAGAAGGGCCCAGCCTTACCTAAAGTGGAATCCAATTTTTTCAAATCGAGAGCCTATGTGATAGTTGTACGTACAGTTATGCCATGTAGTCCCATTAATAAAGTGAAAGCTTTCCAAGCCTGTACATGCCTGTGCCCCATTGCAGAGCAGCCACCTATCTAGAAGGTGAGCTGACTCGCCTTGCCCCAGGTCTTGGTAGGTATAATTATAGCCAAAAAAGGTGGAGTTAGAGTAAGTGGGGATTTTAGGACTGAATGAGAATCCTGTTCCCACCCAAACTCCTGAGAGGCTACTATGGCAGCCACTCGTGCGGTGCAGCTCACACAATAGCAGGCCTTGGTGCAGCAAGGTTTATACGGAGGAGGCCCCTCATAAGGTGGCGCTGTTGGGGCTGGGCGCGTGGGCATAAGATCTAAGTTATCTACCACTTCCGTCTCTGTTTGTAACTGCGCCATAGCTCCTTCTTTCACTTTTAATTTCAGCTGCGCCATAACTTTCCCCTGCATTTTGAGCTGCGCCATAGCCTTCTTTAGCTTTTCCTCCTTTTTTGCAAGCTCCTTTCCAAAAACCAGGGAGCCGTTTGTCCCACTTCTCTCAAAAACAAACGAGCTGTTTTATTTTTTAAAGGAGTACCAATTGCTTTAAGGATATCAGAAAGCGGCCCCAGCATTTTATATGTGGCCATCTCGTTTCCCATACCGGAAAGCTTTACTCTCGTCCTTATCCTAGGAACTTTGCAGCCATCTCATTTCCCATCCCGGAAAGCTTTCTACGCTCGTCCTCGACTTGAGGAACTTTCCCTGTCACTAGACAGAAATAGGTGCACTCTTTACCTTATCGTTGCCTCACTCCACGCGTCTCTTCTGCACGAGTTCCCGGGTTTCGGCACCACTTGTCGCTCTCGCCAGCAAGAACGACACGGAGACACGCGTGGAGGCAAACTTCTTTAATGGCTTCTTTTTATCTTCTTCCCCCTCTGGCGCAGCACAGCACGCAGCTCCCGCCGCCCCTCGGGTGCCACCGCCGCCTCCAGGGCCTCGCGCCGCCGCCTCGGCGCCCGGCGCCCCCGCCGCCGCCGCCATGGTCAGGGCTGCGGCCCCCTCGGCCCGCGCGGCGCGGCCGGGCTCCCCGCGGGCCCGCGCCTCTACAAGTACATTCAAGCACATATACACCGGCAGCTTAGCCCACCTAGCCAATCACCGCAGTGCTCATGCACTTCCCGCATGAGTGGACCTAAATGAACAGCCAATCAAATTCAGTCCCTTACAGCTCTTATAGTCGGCCTCCTGTACTGGCTCCCGACAAAAATCTTTAAAAAAAAAACTGCTTTGATCTGGTATTTTATTTTGCTATCCTTGTAATCAGAGTTGTTCCAATTTCTGTGTGAAATAGTTCCAATTTATGACTGCCAATAGTCACTGTCCATTACATATGATTCTTATCATTATCACCTTGCCTCCTGGTGTCCCTCGTTATTTTGGTTGCATTTGAAAAAATCTGATTAAAAATTTGTGACCTAGGGAATGCCTGGGTGACTCAGTGGGTTAAGCATCTGCCTTTAGCTCAGGTCATGATCCCCAGGTTCTGGAATCAAGTCCTGCTCAGCAGGAGATTACTTATCCCTTTCCTTCTGCCCCTCCCCCTTGCTCATGCACAAGTGTGCGAGCATGCTCTCTCTCTCTCTCTCAGTCTCTTTCTCAAATAAAATCTTAAAAAAAAATTTAACCTAGGGTATTATTGTTTACTTCACTGAGGATTTTTATTTGCTTTTTTCTGGTGCCCAGGTATACTAAGAAGGTACAGTTATCCGACTGTGACTGAGCTCTCTCTAGAGTATCTTCCTAGGTTGTTCAAATAGGGCCGCAATTTGTGCAAGTGCTTGTTTATTGTTATTTAATCCCAGTTTCAAGAATGCATTGCTTTGGATGTTTACCCAAAATACAAGAGTTCTATCAGGGCCATATCTAAATAAGCCTTCATTTTTTTATACCCTAACCACATGATGTCAAAAAACAGCCTCTCAGCCCTTCTTCTGTATTAATAAATGATCACATCCACAAACGTACTATTTAGTAATCTGGATGTTTGTCTTCTGCCTGCTGCTTAATTTTGGTCTGTAGTTTTGGAAACTAAAAAAACAAAACAAAAACAAAAAATCTTAATTATTATTTCTCTAAACTCTGTTTAGATTGTACCGGAGTACAAAGTGTATGAAATTATGTACCTGGAGCACAAGTTGCATAAAATTATGCTGATTCATGAGCCAAGTATGCTGATTTATGGAATGCTATCATAATCTCTATAGCTGGGAAAAAGACAGATTACAAAGGATCACACAGATTCCAGTTTTTCCCACAGTAATTATAATCTAAAAGCTGTCAAGCATATGACCTGCTGGACGATGAAAGTACTCTAGTGGATGATTTTATTTCAGATAGATTTTATTACTTATTACATTTCCATTTCTTTCTTGAAAAGACAATGAGTCGTGGAAGAAACATTCTAGCAATCTAACATTGCCACTATGAATTTGATATGAGACTATTTATATAATTTCATTACAGTTCTGCCTCTGCATGGAAAGTAGATTTTTATTTTTAAAATATCTACTAAATCAAAGTGTCCTTTCTTATATAAAGAACGTCTACAAATTATGTCAGATTTCCATGTATTGTTAGTCCCCTATACTTTTTTATCTTGGAAACATTTGATGCTATAGATATAAACCTCAAATTGTGTAAATTTATGAAATATTTTGTGTACATCAAGCACATTGGAATTTTTAAAGTCAATTCACTTAATAATTACATCTGCAAAGACACAAGTACATTAAGTTTTGTGGACAGTCTTCGTTTGACATTTTGTTTATGTCATTCTAAAACAGTGATTTAAATGATATTTAATTGGATAAAATAGTACCTATTGTAAGAAATTATTATATCTAAAATTTTAAAAACTCATGAGTTAGGAATTATAAAAATAAAGCCAGAAAGAATAATTTCCCCTTTAGGGTATCATACTTGATTTTTAAATATCCCTATAGTCATGTGGGTTAAGCTTACTCTACCAAAATGCACAGTCGTATTTAGATAATCAAAGATTTGGAGATACTATTTTCCTATAGCCAGAGACCTTAACAGTATAATAAAATAATTCATTAATTTTCATTTACTTCTTTAGAGACTGGTTAAACAAGGCAAGATTACATGATTAGGTGTGAATTTTCTGAGTAAAAGCAGCCTGAGACATAGAACCCCACCAGAGTTACCCATGCCAAAAGCCTTCTGAACTAGTTTGTTCTATTATTTATATGAGTCAGTGAACTATGGAAAAAGACCTGTGTTTCAAGGGTTTTGAAAAAACATTGAAAAAGGCTTATTTGCCATAATTAAGACATTCTTACTCAATTTTTATAAAATAAACAAATTACTGTTTTTTTTTTAATAGTGTTCTCCCAGAATACAATGAGGGACCAAGTAGCCAACACCATGAATTGCCAATGTTGCCATGTATGATCATTATAGCCCTTACTGCATAAAGCTTTTAATGCTGATTATCTCATTTAATATTCAGTATGGCCCTATGAGTTAGAGAATACTATTTTCTTGTTCTTATCTAGATATGAAAACCAAATATTTAATTGTCCAGTGCCCTAAAGTTAGCAAATACCAGATATCAAGATTTGGACTTAGGCAACATGGTTCAACAATCAGCTCTTTTATTTTCTTATATTTAATTTTTTTTAGAGTGGGGGGGGCAGGCTCCAAGACACAAGGCTCAATGGTATCACAATCCTAAGATCATGATCTGAGCAGAAATCAAGAGTCAGAAACTTAACCAACTAAGCCACCTAGGCTCTCCTGCACAGTTAGCTCTTTTAAAACTGCATTTAAGTTATTTTCTGGAAGACAGGAAGTGTGTAAGTAAGAGATCAAGAGAAAGCTACCCCAAAAAAGAGATTTCAAGTAATTCTTACAGTCATGAAAAGGAAAATTTCAAAGACTGGAGTCAGAATTCACTGGCTCCATTATGAAAACAGTGCTGCTTTGAGGAGGGTACACACAGGCTCCCACTCCATAAAGTTTTCCATGAGAAAGAATAGTCAGAAGTATGGAAGGAGTTGGAGAAGACTGGACCAGCATGCATATTTAATAGACAGTCTGGCTCACTGTTCTGTTGAGCATGCTTTGAGTTCTTAACATCATTTGGGTGGTTAATAAGGGGCAAGTTGCCAGTGGCAACAACCAATTTCTTTGAATTTCTATGAATAAAACCTGCAGCACATGCAGTGCTATGTTTTAGTAGAGTTCCAGTGCATCTTTATGACTCCAACTTATTTGTTATTGAGCAAACTCTAGTAAAATAAAGTGTAATATCAAGATAGTAGAATAGGGTGAGGAAAAGAAAAAAAAAATCTTAGTGCTTAAATACAACAAAAATGTGTGTCTTGCACACATTCACACCTAAATGGGGGATTTTGCTGTTCTTGGTTACTCAGGAATCTGGGATAGCAGAGGCTCTGTCTTCATGTATATATCCAGATTATTGAAAAAGGAAGAAGAAATTTGGGGAATTACATATCAGCTCTTAAAGCTTCCATTCAAGAGTGAAATGTGCCATTTCTGTTGGTCAAAGCAAGTCCATTTGATAATGCTTACCTTCAAAGGGAACAAGGAAGTGAAATGCTATAATGCCTGGAAATACATAATGATCAACATAAATGTCTGTCACATACAGAGAAAGTGTGGCACAAAATCTTAGGAAATTTTGTGACCTCTTCTCAGCAAACCAGGCATCAGAAATAGGTCAGAATGTGACTATATTCAGGGTAGTAGCAATGTGGGGGTTTTGTTTGTTTTGTTTCAGAAATAACACACTATAACCTACGGGTATCTTCAGTCACTCAATTTAAATAAATGGTAGGGGTTTCTACCCTGGAATTTTAAGGACTTATAAAATTTATTTTGACTTTGTACAGATGGTATAAATTGTTAATTGCTTGATTCACCAGTTTCTACTGAACTAACCTGACAGTGGCCCTTTGATGGAAGAAAGCACAAGTTGAGAAGAAACCAAACTTAGGACATCATCCAGAAACAGTGATCTACAAGGGCCTGAAATCTGGGCAGCCTCTTCGATAGCTCAGTCAGGCATGAACAAGAACACTTTAGGGCAGTGAGCCATTCAGCTCTTGATATATTACAGTTGGCACCTATGGAGAGATACCTGAGGTGAGAAATAAGATGCAATTTCAAATACATAAATAAGTCTGCCTGCAAAGTCTTTTTCTCAAGAAGAACATACAATATAACCTTATGAAACAATATTCCTTTTCCTTGTCAAATTGTTTTTGTCATCCAAAATAGTCATAATATTTACTTTTCATATACCTTAAAAATTTAACTCCTGTCTCTTTTAGTTACTTCAGTATATACTTCAATATATAATGATTAGATTAGAGCAAGTAAATAAATTTAACATCCCATTTTTACTTAATTAAGGCAAGCATAATGTACTATTTGGAAGAAATTATTACGTTATGATTTTTTAGGAGAATCATTCAATTGGATAGAGAATTTTAGTGATTTAAGATGTTTTATTCCACAAATTTAAAAATCTCTGATGGCTACAAGTAGGAAATTTGAAGAAATTCATGTCATACATATTTCTTCTGCATATCCTTTGGAGACATTTACTCTTAGCATAAAATGAAATAAAATTACTTTTATTACACGTACAAGAGATCTGAGATTATGCACTTCAAAAAAAAAAAACCCATCCAATTTGACAAGGACATATCTTTTAAAGATTCTTAAATATATCATTTTTATTTTAAAGAAGGAAAGTATCAGTTTTTGGTCTTAGAGAAATTATAGGAAAAATGAAAAACAATCTAAAGTGATTATCCCTTAAACATGTATTTCCTGAATTCAGATTTAGGAGACCTGGGTTTGAATCTAAATCTGCCATTTACTTTCTGTGATCTTTTGTCAAGTTATTTAATTCCTCAGAGCCTCAAATTTCACATACTACTTTGTTAATATTTCACATATTATTTATGCTAGTTTGTACTAAAAGCTGAGACCACAGCCCGAATAAGAGAAAACCTAGAATACCCAATTACTGTTAGGGATAAAACATTTGTATCTGAGGCCATAGAAAATATTTAGTGCCATATAAAGGCCAGTTGGTAAAGTGGTTGGAAAAACCATGGCAAAAATAAAGAAAAATTTAAAGTTCTAGATGCACCATAGGTTCTGTTCATCAGTAACTTGTCATAAATATTTATTGTATTTGTGCCAAACATGATGTTTTTTTTTTTACCTTTTTGATTGAAGATTCAAACACACACACATACACACACCTTAATACCCCCCTTCATTTGAATTCTAGCTGTTCGTTGATTTCTAGCTGTATTGGCCTTGCTGTATTAAAAAAACAGGGAAAATTGATTTCTTTTTAAATTGCCAAGGGAGACATTTTTGCCTTTTTCTGAGTTCTTAGAGTGTTCAGACCAGAGGAGAACAAACAGTTTTTGTCTCTGTCATGCAATGAGTAACTTTTAACTTTATGGGAAATGTCATGAAGTTATATCCATGTTTGAACTGAGACTGAGAACCAAGAGGCTGTCTTCTTTATTTCAAAATAAATTTGAGGTCACTGTGGGAGATATATTTCTTTTCACTTATGTGAGAGCCTTGGTTACCTCTTAGGAACATGATATTTGCTTTCCTCTTTCACCTTAAGTCTGAGCAAAAGTAAGACAGTGATATAAATACATTTCTGTCAGAGACAATGTAAGATACATTGATACTGTTTTCCACTCTTTCAGAGCGGAGGAGAAAAGATACTTCTCTTAAGCTATTCAAACTGGATGTGGTCATGTGACTTGCTTGGACCTGTATGAAATGTGAGTGTGTTACTTCCTGGCTAAGCATTTAGTGCAAGGGCTGCTGGGATTGAAGAAGCATGTGCTGATGTGTGGGTGGACAGCTGAGCTTTCCCATTCATGATGGCTGCCCTCCCTCAACAGTAAGCTGAATGCACAGTGCACTAAACATGAACAAAAATAAGCCTTTGTGTTTTTTTGTTTTGTTTTGTTTTGTTTTAATTAATTTATTTATTTTCAGAAAAACAGTATTTATTATTTTTTCACCACACCCAGTGCTCCATGCAATCCGTGCCTCTATAATACCCACCACTTGGTACCCCAACCTCCCACCCCCCTGCCACTTCAAACCCCTCAGATTGTTTTTCAGAGTCCATAGTCTCTCATGATTCCCCTCCCCTTCCAATTTACCCCAACTCCCTTCTCCTCTCTAAAACCCCTTGTCCTCCATGATATTTGTTATGCTCCACAAATAAGTGAAACCATATGAAAATTGACTCTCTCTGCTTGACTTATTTCACTCAGCATAATCTCTTCCAGTCTGTCCATGTTGCTACAAAAGTTGGGTATTCATCCTTTCTGATGGAGGCATAATACTCCATAGTGTATACGGACCACATCTTCCTTATCCATTCTTCCGTTGAAGGACATCTTGGTTCTTTCCATAGTTTGAGGACCGTGGCCATTGCTGCTATAAACATTAGGGTACTGATGGCCCTTCTTTTCACGACATCTGTATCTTTGGGGTAAATACCCAGTAGTGCAATTGCAGGGTCATAGGGAAGTTCTATTTTTAATTTCTTGAGGAATCTCCACATTGTTCTCCAAAGAGGCTGCACCAACTTGCATTCCCACCAACAGCGTAAGAGGGTTCCCCTTTCTCCACATCCTCTCCAACACATGTTGTTTCCTGTTTTATTAATTTTGGCCATTCTAACTGGTATAAGGTGATATCTCAATGTGGTTTTAATTTGAATCTCCCTGAGGGCTAGTGATGATGAACATTTTTTCATGTGTCTGATAATCATTTGTATGTCTTGATTGGAGAAGTGTCTGTTCATATCTTCTGCCCATTTTTTGATATGATTGTCTGTTTCGTGTGTGTTGAGTTTGAGGAGTTCATTATAGATCCTGGATATCAACCTTTTGTCTGTACTGTCATTTGCAAATATCTTCTCCCATTCCCTGGGTTGCCTCTTTGTTTTGTTGACTGTTTCCTTTGCTGTGCAGAAGCTTTTGATTTTGATGAAGTCCCAAAAGTTTATTTTCGCTTCTGTTTCCTTTGCCTTTGGAGACATATCTTGAAAGAAGTTGCTGTGGCTGATATCGAAGAGATTATTGCCTATGTTCTCCTCTAGGATTCTGATGGATTCCTGTCTCACGTTGAGGTCTTTTATCCATTTTGAGTTTATCTTTGTGTACGGTGTAAGAGAATGGTCGAGTTTCATTCTTCTACATATAGCTGCCCAGTTTTCCCAGCACCATTTATTGAAGAGACTGTCTTTTTTCAACTGTATATTTTTTCCTGTTTTGTCGAAGATTAATTGACCATAGAGTTGAGGGCCCATATCTGGGCTCTCTACTCTGTTCCACTCGTCTATGTGTCTGTTTTTATGCCAGTACCATGCTGTTTTGGTGATCACAGCTTTGTAATAAAGCTTGAAATCAGGTAACATGATGCCCCCATCTTTATTTTTGTTTTTCAATATTTCCTTAGTGATTCGGGGTCTCTTCTGATTCCATACAAATTTTTGGATTATTTGCTCCAGCTCTTTGAAGAATACCAGTGGAATTTTGATTGGAATGGCATTAAAAGTATATATTGCTCTAGGCAGTATAGACATTTTAACAATGTTTATTCTTCTGATCCAAGAGCATGGAATGGTCTTCCATCTTTTTGTGTCTTCTTCAATTTTTTCATGAGTGTTCTGTAGTTCCTCAAGTACAGATCCTTTACCTCTTTTGTTAGGTTTTTTCCCAGGTATCTTATGGTTCTTGGTGCTGTAGTAAATGGAATCGATTCTCTAATTTCCCTTTCTGTATTTTCATTGTTAGTGTATAAGAAAGCCACTGATTTCTGCACATTGACTTTATATCCTGCCACGTTGTTGAATTGCTGTATGAGTTCTAATAGTTTGGGGGTGGAGTCTTTTGGGTTTTCCATATAAAGAATTATGTCATCTGCAAAGAGAGAGAGTTTGATTTATTCATTGCCTATTTGGATACCTTTTATTTCTCTTTGTTGTCTGATTGCTGTTGCTAGGACTTCTAATACTATGTTGAACAAGAGTGGTGAAAGTGGGCATCCTTGTCTTGTTCCTGATCTCAACGGGAAGGTTGCAAGCTTTTTCCCATTGAGGATGATATTTGCTGTGGGTCTTTCATAGATAGATTTGATGAGGTTCAGGAATTTTCCCTCTATCCCTATACTTTGAAGCGTTTTAATCAGGAACAGATGCTGGATTTTGTCAAATGCTTTTTTTGCATCAATTAAGAGGACCATATGGTTCTTCTCTCTTCTCATATTAATTTGTAAGGGACTATCCACCAAGATGATCTAACAATTGTAAATATCTATGCTCCCAATATGGGAGCAGCAAATTACTTAAGAAAATTGTTAATCAAGATAAAGAGTTATATTGATATGAATACACTAATCATAGGAGATCTTAACATGCCTCTCTCAGAAATAGATCATCGAAGCAGAAAATCAATAAAGAAACAAGAGCATTGAATGACACATTGGACCAGATGGACCTCATAGATATATACAGAACATTCCACCCTGAAACAACAGAATACTCATTCTTCTCAAGTGCACACGGAACCTTCTCAAGAATAGACCACATACTGGGTTACAAATCAGGACTCAACCGATACCAAAAGACTGAGATTATTCCCTGCATATTCTCAGATCACAATGATTTGAAACTGGAGCTCAATCACAAGGAAAAGTTTAGAAGGAACTCAAACACCTGGAAGCTAAAGGCCACCTTGCTTAAGAATGCTTGGATCAACCAGGAGATCAAAGAAGAACTGAAACAATTCATGGAAACCAATAAGGAGGTCCAAAACCTATGGGATACAGCAAAGGTGGTCCTAAGGGGGAAATACATAGCCATCCAAGCCTCCCTCAAAAAAATTGAAAAATCCAGAATACACCAACTGTCTCTACACCTTAAAGAACTGGAGAATCAACAACAAATCAAACCAACTCCACACATAAGAAGGGAAATCATCAAGATTAGAGCTGAGATCAATGAGGTAGAAACCAGAGATATAGTAGAAAGTATCAATGAAACTAGAAGCTGGTTTTTTGAAAGAATCAATAAGATCGATAAACCATTGGCCACACTAATCCAAAAGAAAAGAGAGAAAGCCCAAATTCATAAAATTATGAATGAAAAGGGAGAGATCACAACTAACACCAAGGAAGTAGAAACAATCATCAGAAGTTATTATCAACAGTTATATGCCAATAAGCTTAGCAGCCTAGATGAAATGGATGCATTCCTGGAAAACAATAAACTCCCAAAAGTGAACCAGGAAGAAATTGACAACCTGAATAGACCAATATCTAATAACGAGATTGAAGCAGTGATCAAAAACCTCCCAAAAAACAAGAGCTCAGGACCTGAAGGATTCCCTGGGGAATTCTACCAAACTTTCAAAGAATAAATAACACCTATTCTCCTGAGGCTGTTTCAAAAAATTGAAGCAGAAGGAAAACTTCCAGACTCTTTCTATGAAGCCAGCATTACCCTGATCCCCAAACCAGACAAAGACCCTACCAAAAAGGAGAATTTTAGACCAATGTCACTGATGAATATGGATGCTAAGATTCTCAACAAGATCCTAGCCAACAGGATCCAACAGCACATTAAAAAGATTATCCACCATGATCAGGTGAGATTCATCCCTGGGCTACAAGGATGGTTCAACAAGCCTTTGTTTTTTGAGTCACCACAATTCTGAAGGCTGCTTATTTTCACGTATAGGTGAAGTAAGCCTGATTTATGTAATCATTTCCCCAGCAGGTTTCAGAGTTATTCTTTTGCCTATCAGGCTTCCTTCAGGAAAAGTGGTTAGTGACTCTTCTTTTTACCAAGACTTTTTTTTTTTTTTAAAGTGGACCTAGTTCTTTTTCCTTACATAGTTAAGATTTCTAAAGAAATAGATTCATAAAAAGATGAGCTAAAAATCAGGATTATTGTAAAAATAACAACAAAAATAAAATGTCTTTTAAAATAGGAGTCTAGTTCAATATTATCTTGCCAGAAAATTAGCTGACTGAAACCTCAGATTTCCTTAGCCAGAGTTTGGTTTATAACTCACAAAAAGAGCTTGACATTCTTTTCCCCTAATTTTTGGTAAATATGCCTCTTACAGTAAAAACTATTAGATATCTCCACATACAAAATGACATTATAGGTGATTTCTGTGGCATTCTGTGAAATGGTGTTGCTAATCTCTCATTCCTGTCAGTAGCATTTAGAACATTACAATTCATTCCTATTGCTTTTCAGTTTACAAAAGCAAGGTGTCTAGAGTTGCTTCACCAGAGAAAAATTATTCAGCCATTTATTGAATTTCTAATAAGAGTCACACCTGGGATTTGGCATCAGTTTGAGAAAAGATTTGGGGCTGCTGTGCATATTGTAACAAGATTTAGCTCTTTCCTCAATAGGTTACAATCTAGTCCAAAATCAAAGCCGTATATAAAAACCACCCCCCCCCCCCGAACAGTGATGAGTAATTGGTATATTTAAATTTGTCAAACCAGTAGTATGGCTAAATGAGAAACAGGATGGTTTGGTATATCTCTGGACTGACACTTAATCTCTAATGCTGTAAACAAATCATGTATTCTCTCTTAGAGTCTCAGTTTCCATGTTCGTAAAATGAAAAGATTGGATAAAAAATATCCAAGTTTCCTGCAAACTCTATGAAACTATAACTCAGAATTCCAAAGTGCATGGTGGAATTCTTTTTTTTTTTTTTTTTTTGACAGTTTCTTAATTATACCATTTTATTGTTTTTTTTTTATAATTTTTTATTTTTTATAAACATATATTTTTATCCCCAGGGGTACAGGTCTGTGAATCACCAGGTTTACACACTTCACAGCACTCACCAAAGCACATACCCTCCCCAATGTCCATAATCCCACCCCCTTCTCCCAAACCCCCTCCCCCCAGCAACCCTCAGTTTGTTTTGTGAGATTAAGAGTCACTTATGGTTTGTTGCCCTCCCAATCCCATTTGTTTCATTTATTCTTCTCCTACCCATTTAAGCCCCCATGTTGCATCACCACTTCCTCATATCAGGGAGATCATGATAGTTGTCTTTCTTCACTTGACATATTTCACTAAGCATGATACACTCTAGTTCCATCCACGTTGTTACAAATGGCAAGAATTCATTTCTTTTGATGGCTGCATAGTATTCCATTGTGTATATATACCACATCTTCTTGATCCATTCATCTGTTGATGGACATCTAGGTTCTTTCCATAGTTTGGCTATTGTGGACATTGCTGCTATAAACATTCGGGTACATGTGCCCCTTTGGATCACTACATTTGTATCTTTAGGGTAAATACCCAATAATGCAATTGCTGGGTCATAGGGCAGTTCTATTTTCAACATTTTGAGGAACCTCCATGCTGTTTTCCAGAGTGGCTGCACCAGCTTGCATTCCCACCAACAGTGTAGGAGGGTTCCCCTTTCTCTGCATCCTCGCCAGCATCTGTCATTTCCTGACTTGTTGATTTTAGCCATTCTGACTGGTGTGAGGTGATATCTCATTGTGGTTTTGATTTGTATTTCCCTGATGCCGAGGGATGTGGAGCACTTTTTCATGTGTCTGTTGGCCATCTGGATGTCTTCTTTGCAGAAATGTCTGTTCATGTCCTCTGCCCATTTCTTGATTGGATTATTTGTTCTTTGGATGTTGAGTTTGCAAAGTTCTTTATAGATTTTGGACACTAGTCCTTTATCTGATATGTCGTTTGCAAATATCTTCTCCCATTCTGTCAGTTGTCTTTTGATTTTGTGAACTGTTTCCTTTGCTGTGCAAAGCTTTTGATCTTGATGAAATCCCAATAGTTCATTTTTGCCCTTGCTTCCCTTGCCTTTGGCGTTGTTCCTAGGAAGATGTTGCTGCAGCTGAGGTCGAAGAGGTTGCTGCCTGTGTTCTACTCAAGGATTTTGACGGATTCCTTTGGCACATTGAGGTCCTTCATCCATTTTGAGTCTATTTTTGTGTGTGGTGTAAGGAAATGGTCCAATTTCATTTTTCTGCATGTGGCTGTCCAATTTTCCCAGCACCATTTATTGAAGAGGCTGTCTTTTTTCCATTGCACATTCTATCCTGCTTTGTCGAAGATTAGTTGACCATAGAGTTGAGGGTCTATTTCTGGGCTCTCTATTCTGTTCCATTGATCTATGTGTCTGTTTTTGTGCCAGTATCATGCTGTCTTGATGATGACAGCTTTGTAATAGAGCTTGAAGTCCGGAATTGTGATGCCACCAACGTTGGCTTTCTTTTTCAATATCCCTTTGGCTATTCAAGGTCTTTTCTGGTTCCATATACATTTTAGAATTATATGTTCCATTTCTTTGAAAAAGATGGATGGTACTTTGATAGGAATTGCATTAAATGTGTAGATTGCTTTAGGTAGCATAGACATTTTCACAATATTTATTCTTCCAATCCAGGAGCATGGAACATTTTTCCATTTCTTTGTGTCTTCCTCAATTTCTTTCATGAGTACTTTATAGTTTTCTGAGTATAGGTTCTGTGTCTCTTTGGTTAGGTTTATTCCTAGGTATCTTATGGTTTGGGGTGCAATTGTAAATGGGATTGACTCCTTAATTTCTCTTTCTTCTGTCTTGCTGTTGGTGTAGAGAAATGCAACTGATTTCTGTGCATTGATTTTATATCCTGACACTTTACTGAATTCCTGTATAAGTTCTAGCAGTTTTGGAGTGGAGTCTTTTGGGTTTTCCACATATAGTATCATATCATCTGCGAAGAGTGATAATTTGACTTCTTCTTTGCCGATTTGGATGCCTTTAATTTCCTTTTGTTGTCTGATTGCTGAGGCTAGGACCTCTAGTACTATGTTGAATAGCAGTGGTGATAATGGACATCCCTGCCGTGTTCCTGACCTTAGCGGAAAAGCTTTCAGTTTTTCTCCATTGAGAATGATATTTGCGGTGGGTTTTTCATAGATGGCTTTGATGATATTGAGGTATGTGCCCTCTATCCCTACACTTTGAAGAGTTTTGATCAGGAAGGGATGCTGTACTTTGTCAAATGCTTTTTCAGCATCTATTGAGAGTATCATATGGTTCTTGTTCTTTCTTTTATTGATGTGTTGTATCACATTGACTGATTTGCGGGTGTTGAACCAACCTTGCAGCCCTGGAAT
Organism: Mustela nivalis; assembly: GCF_964662115.1. Classification (NCBI taxonomy): domain Eukaryota; kingdom Metazoa; phylum Chordata; class Mammalia; order Carnivora; family Mustelidae; genus Mustela; species Mustela nivalis. Next base: position 43,302,073 of record NC_139027.1, read on the forward strand.
AAATCCCACTTGGTCGTGGTGAATAATCCTTTTGATGTACTGTTGAATCCTATGGGCTAGTATTTTGTTGAGAATTTTCGCATCTGTGTTCATCAAGGATATTGGTCTATAGCTCTCTTTTTTGGTGGGATCCTTGTCTGGTTTTGGGATCAAGGTGATGCTGGCCTCATAAAATGAGTTTGGAAGTTTTCCTTCCATTTCTATTTTTTGGAACAGTTTCAGGAGAATAGGAATTAGTTCTTCTTTAAATGTTTGGTAGAATTCCCCCGGAAAGCCGTCTGGCCTTGGACTTTTGTTTGTTTGGAGATTTTTAATGATTCTTTCAGTCTCCTTACTGGTTATGGGTCTGTTCAGGCTTCCTATTTCTTCCTGGTTCAGTGGTGGTAGTTTATATGTTTCTAGGAATGCATCCATTTCTTCCAGATTGTCAAATTTATTGGCGTAGAGTTGCTCATAGTATGTTCTTATGATAGTTTGTATTTCTTTGGTGTTAGTTGTGATTTCTCCTCATTCATTCATGATATTATTTATTTGGGTCCTTTCTCTTTTCTTTTTGATAAGTCGGGCCAGGGGTTTATCAATTTTATTAATTCTTTCAAAGAACCAGCTCCTACTTTCATTGATTTGTTCTATTGTCTTTTTGGTTTCTATTTCATTGATTTCTGCTCTGATCTTTATGATTTCTCTTCTCCTGCTGGGCTTAGGGTTTCTTTCTTGTACTTTCTCCAGCTCCTTTAGGTGTAGGGTTAGGTTGTGTACCTGAGACCTTTCTTGTTTCTTGAGAAAGGCTTGTACCGCTATATATTTTCCTCTCAGGACTGCCTTTGTTGTGTCCCACAGATTTTGAACTGTTGTATTTTCATTATCATTTGTTTCCATGATTTTTTTCAATTCTTCTTTAATTTCTCGGTTTAATTTCCCGTTCATTCTTTAGAAGGATGCTGTTTAGTCTCCATGTATTTGGGTTCTTTTCAAACTTCCTTTTGTGGTTGAGTTCTAGCTTTTAGAGCATTGTGGTCTGAAAATATGCAGGGAATGATCCCAATCTTTTGATACCAGTTGAGTCCTGATTTAGGACCGAGGATGTGATCTATTCTGGAGAATGTTCCATGTGCACTACAGAACAATGTGTATTCTGTTGCTTTGGGATGAAATGTTCTGAATATATCTGTGATGTCCATCTGGTCCAGTGTGTCATTTAAGGCCTTTATTTCCTTGCTGATCTTTTGCTTGGATGATCTGTCCATTTCAGTGAGGGGAGTGTTAAAGTCCCCTACTATTATTGTATTATTGTTGATGTGTTTCTTTGATTTTGTTATTAATTGGTTTATATAGTTGGCTGCTCCCACGTTGGGGCATAGATATTTAAAATTGTTAAATCTTCTTGTTGGATAGACCCTTTGAGTATGATATAGTGTCCTTCCTCATCTCTTATTATAGTCTTTGGCTTAAAATCTAATTGATCTGATATATGGATTGCCACTCCTGCTTTCTTCTGATGTCCATTAGCATGGTAAATTCTTTTCCACCGCCTCACTTTAAATCTGGAGGTGTCTTCGGGCTTAAAATGAGTTTCTTGGAGGCAACATATAGATGAGTTTTGTTTTTTTATCCATTCTGATACCCTGTGTCTTTTGATTGGGGCATTTAGCCCATTAACATTCAGGGTAACTATTGAGAGATATGAATTTAGGGCCATTGTATTGCCTGTAAGGTGACTGTTACTGTATATGGTCTCTGTTCTTTTCTGATCTACCACTTGTAGGCTCTCTCTTTGCTTAGAGGACCCCTTTCAAGATTTCCTGTAGGGCTGGTTTGGTGTTTGCAAATTCTTTCAGTTTTTGTTTGTCCTGGAAGCTTTTAATCTCTCCTTCTATTTTCAATGATAGCCTAGCTGGATATAGTATTCTTGGCTGCATGTTTTTCTCGTTTAGTGCTCTGAAAATATCATGTCAGCTCTTTCTGGCCTTCCAGGTCTCTGTGGATAAGTCAGCTGCCAATCTAATATTTTTACCATTGTATGTTACAGACTTCTTTTCTCGGGCTGCTTTCAGGATTTTCTCTTTGTCACTGAGACTTGTAAATTTTACTATTAGGTGACGGGGTGTGGGCCTATTCTTATTGATTTTGAGGGGCGTTCTCTGAACCTCCTGAATTTTGATGCTCGTTCCCTTTGCCATATTGTGGAAATTCTCCCCAATAATTCTCTCCAGTATACGTTCTGCTCCCCTCTCTCTTTCTTCTTCTTCTGGAATCCCAATTATTCTAATGTTGTTTCGTCTTATGGTGTCACTTATCTCTCGAATTCTCCCCTCGTGGTCCAGTAGCTGTTTGTCCCTCTTTTGCTCAGCTTCTTTATTCTCTGTCATTTGGTCTTCTATATCACTAATTCTTTCTTCTGCCTCATTTATCCTAGCAGTGAGAGCCTCCATTTTTGATTGCACCTCATTAATAGCTTTTTTGATTTCAACTTGGTTAGATTTTAGTTCTTTTATTTCTCCAGAAAGGGCTTTTATATCTCTCGAGAGGGTTTCTCTAATATCTTCCATGCCTTTTCTGAGCCCGTCTAGAACCTTCAGATTTGTCATTCTGAACTCTAGATCTGACATATTACCAATGTCTGTATTGATTAGGTCCCTAGCCTTTGGTACTGCCTCTTGTTCTTTTTTTTGTGTTGAATCTTTCCGTCTTGTCATTTTGTCCAGATAAGAGTATATGAAGGGGCAAGTAAAATACTAAAAGGGTGGCAACAACCCCAGGAAAATATGCTTTAACTAAATTAGAAGAGATCCAAAATCGTGAGGGGGGAGAAAGGGGATAAAAAGAGGTTCAAAAAGGAAGAAAGAAAAAAAAAAGTAAAAAAGGAAAAAAAAGAGAAGAATTAAAAAAAAAGAAAACACCTAAGAAAAATATAAAAAAGAAAAAATATATATATTAGATAATCTAGTAAAAATTCGTTAAAAAAGAAAAAGGTAATAGTTAAAAAAAAAATTTTACCTGAAGGCGAGAAAAAAAACAAAAAATGAAAAAGAAAAAAATTAAAGTAACTGCAAGACTAAAAAAAAAATCACAGGGAAAAAGCCATGAGTTCCGTGCTTGGCTTTCTCCTCCTCTGGAATTCTGCTGCTCTCCTTGGTATTGAAACTGCACTCCTTGGTAGGTGAACTTGGTCTCGGCTGGATTTCTTGTTGATTTTCTGGGGGAGGGGCCTGTTGTAGTGATTCTCAAATGTCTGCCCCAGGCGGAATTACACCGCCCTTACCATGGGCCGAGGTGAGTAATCCGCTCTGGTTTATTTTCAGGAGCTTTTGTTCCCTGAGCACTTTCCCTAGAGTTCTGGAGGACGGTAATACAAATGGCGGCCTCCTGGTCTCCGGCCTGGAGGAGCCGAGAGCCCAGGGCCCCACTCCTCAGTGCGCCCTCAGAGAACAGCGCCCAGTTACTCCCGTTTTCCGGAGGACCGGTTCAAGGTCACCCCGAGCTGCGAGCTTACTGTCGGCTCTGTCTCTGTAGCCGGCTTTCCCGTTCCAATACCTGCAAGCTCTGCGACACTCAGACACCCCCGATCCTTCTGTGACCCTGCGGGCCCTGAGGCCACGCTGACCCCGTGTGGGCTTTGCCCCGGGTAGCCTCTGGAGCAATGTCCCTCAGTGGATCAGACTTTTAAAAGTCCTGATTTTGTGCGTGGTTGCTCCGCCGCTTGCCAGGAGCCGGCCCCTCCCCCCGGGGGTCTATCTTCCCGTCGCTTTGGATTCACTTCTCCGCCGGTCCTACCTTTCGAAAAGTGGTTGTTTTTCTGTTTCCAGAATTGCTGTTCTTCTTCTCTTCGATCCGCCGATGGATTTTCAGGTGTTTGCAATCTTTAGATAAGCTATCTAGCTGATCTCCGGCTAGCTGAAGTAGTCTCAGCCTGCTACTTCTCCGCCATCTTGACTCCTCCTGCCGCATGGTGGAATTCTATCTTTAGAGTTTGTTCAAACTTTCTATAGATTTTCTGTTTCTGAGTCTCGATTTCCTTATTTTGATGCAGAATACTGTAGTATTAGCTCTGAGTCTGGGTACACTCAGCATTTGGTTTTGCACATCAAAGGTAAATTTATTTTCACTCGGGCTTCTAGATGTGACCCCTGGAAAGCAACCTATGCTTGGAGGCAACCTAAATCACAGGAGGGAGTTCACATTGAGGCTACACAGACTGATGAAAACATGACTCACAGAATAGAATGTATTAATGGCATGTTAAAAATAAAAGAAAGAAAACTCTTAGATCTTAAATATAAATCACCAAAAATGTGGCTTCTCATTGGAATTCTCCTGAGAATTAGCCTTTTTCTCCCTATTTAAATGCATTATAGGGGTGTCTGGGTGGCTCTCAGTTAAGTGTCCCACTCTTGATTTCAGATTGTAATCTCAGGGTTGTGAGATGGAGACTCACATCTGGTTCTGCCCCAGGGGTGGAGCCTGCTTGAAATTCCCTCTCTGTCTCTCCCTCCCTCTGCTCCTTCCACCCCTGCTCTTGCTTGCTCATTCTCTCTCTAAAATAAATAAATAAAATAAAATAAAAATACATTATAATTAAGGCACACCAACCAAAAAGGACATCTCTAATAGAGTTCCTAAAGTTCTTTGTAATATTCATTATCAATCAATTTTGCCATGAGGCATACCACCTTCCCATTTTAAAGTGTGCTTCTTTTCCTAATTCTCCAGCTTATATTCTAAGTATTTATTTCAGTATTCAGCTGGTAGACTATTTACATTTAACTTTAGCAAAACAAAAAGGACTACACACATATTCCTAGTTTTTGGAAATTATCACACAAGGTATCTGTTAACCATGGCTTCCACTGAATTTAATAAATAATTTATTTGATTTGCTATTTCATCTATTGGAAACATAATTATCGAATTTGTCTTGTTAGTGTTTCCTGAAAAATCATGATGGATTTTTTAAAAGATGATAAAGCAAATAGAATATGATTTAAATTTTTTAATGAATCAATAAAAAGCAGGAACAACAGTGGGACAAATAAAACAATGAAAGTAAAAGTAAAAGAAAATTGTTGAGAAACTTAATTCAAACATAATAATAGCAAACAATTATATAGTGTCTACTATATTCCAGATAGTGTTGGAAAAGAATTTACAAATATTAACTCATTTAATTTTCATAAGATCCTCATGAAACAATTGCTACTATAAATCCAAGATAACAAATAATGAGGAAGCACAGAAAATTTTAATGACTTGGCAAGGGTCATGCATTTCTAATAAGTGACAGATTCAGAATTCAAACCCAGCAGCCTGCCTCTAGCATTTATTTTCTTAACCACTATATTATAGTTACCTTTATTGAGCAGCAGTATAAATGTACTAAATCTTCATTTAAAAGACAAGAACATATTACATTATTAAAAAAATAAACAGTTTTATTCTGTCAGTTGGAATTCACCCAAGATACAAGAACAGGGAGATACTTAGAAATAAAATAGGAAGAGATATATCAAATGAATGCTGACCAAAATGAGGTTGGAGTTGTTCTATTAATAGTTATTAACAGCAAACAACATAGACTTTAACAAATAGAGATAAAGAGAATTACTTCAAAATGTTAGAAACTTCATTTTACCAAGATGATTAAAAATACAAATATAAACTATACACCTAAAACCATCATCTTGAAATAACTTGAACACAAACTGATGGAACTTCAAGGATAAATTGATAAATCTTTAATTCATTTTGTAATTAGATTCACCAAGCAAGAATACAAAGAAATCTAGAAGATTCAAACAATTCTTTTAAACTGATGTGATCATATATATGGAAATTACAGCCAACAATTGGAGAATACAGAAAACTTGTTAAAATTTGCAGTTGTGCTAGATCATATACAATGTCTCACAAATTTCAAAGATTTAAAATGCTACAGATCATGACTCCAACCATAATGTAATTTGGTTCATAATTACAAAAATTATGGTTACAAATTAAAAACTGTAATTCTAAACAACTCATGAATCAAATAAGAAATCATAATAGATATGAAAAATATTTAAAGCAGGGTAAGAAAAATGGTATATGGAAAGCTTAGGAATACTGTGAAAGTAGCAACAAAATGAAATACTGGCTTTAAGCATTTATATTCAAAATGATGAAGATCTCAAATGATTACACAAAGAAACAAATTTTAAATCTTAAAAAAAGAAGAAAGTTTGGAATTACTTCAATGAATGAAAAAATAAGAAAATGATAAAGTTTATAGAATCCATTGAAATAGAAATCCAACAGGGAATGAACACAGTTAATCTCAGAATCTCCTTTTTAAGAGAGAGGCAAACTAAGAAACACACCCTTACTTAACTCACTGAGCCTCCCATGTGCCCCAAAAAACAAGCCCTTAACTATGGAGAACAGACTGATGGTTACCAGAGGGGAAAAGAGAGGTGGGAGGATAGTTGAAATAGTGATGGGGATAAAGGAGGGCACTTGCTGTGATGAGCAACTGGGTGTTGTATGGGAATGTTGAATCACTATGTAATGTACACCTGAAACTAACATAGCATTGTATGTTAAATATACCAGGATTAAAACAAAAAACTTTAAAAAAAGGAACACTAACTCCAAAAGATACCTGCACCTCCATGAGCACTGCAGCGTTCTTTATAATAGCCAAGATACAGGCACAAGTGTCCACCAATGGGTGAATGGATAAAAGAAAATGTGATTATTACATATACAAAGAAATATTATTCAACCATAAAAATGAATGAGATCTTGCCATTTGGGACAACATGGACAAAACTTGAAGGCATTATGTTAACTGAAATATCAGACAGAGAAAGATGAATATTATATAATCCCATCTATATGTGGAACCTGAAAACAAAACAAAACAAAAAACAAGCTCATAGATACAGAGGATAGATTAGTGGTTGGCAGGGAGTAAGGTATTAGCAAAATGGATGAAAGGAATCAAAAGGTACAAACTTCAAGTAATAAAATAAATAAGTCAAAAGGATATAATGTAAAGTATGGCAGCTAGAGTTAATAATACTGTAGTGCATACTTGCTAGGTTGCTAAGAGAATAGATCTTAAAAGTTCTTCTCACAAAAGAAAAAAATTCTGTAACTATGTATGATGATTGTAGTGATCATTTAACAATATATACAAATACCATATTGTTATGTTAGGAACCAGAAACTAATGTTAAATGGCAATTACCTTAAATAAAGTAATTTTTAAAAATAAATATACCCCAAAAAATCTCTTTTTTAAAAAATAATTACATTGGTATTAGTTGGCTAGATTAAATTAAGGCATAAACAATATCAGCAATTAAAAGAATTCAGCATACTATCAAAATTTTATGCTGATTAATGTGAAAACTAAGATAAAATAAATACGTTCTAGAAAAATAAAATTTACTATCACTGACACAAGAATAAAGAAATGTACTCAGCAAAAGAAAATATTCCTGCAAAGAAACTATCAAGCCCAGTTGTTTTATGGTTAGGCAAAACTAAATTTTCATAGGTAATTCCAATTTTAAACAAAATCTTCTGCAGAATAGGAATGTAAATAAGGTAGAAGAAAACACAGTGCATGTTATGATGCTAGTAAAATCTTGACACCAGAGGTATAAATAGTACAAGGAAAAATAAGTTTATGTCATAGAAGTAAAATTCACAAACTGTATGTAGCTATATATAAAAGAGATAACACATGAACTTTTTGTTTATGTCTGTAAGATGTGTGATAACTTATAAAAGAAAAAACACAAACTACCTTAAATATTTTATTTATTAAAATACTTTTTTGAAAATACCAAGTTTGTAACTCATCAGGAGGGAAGAATGAAATGCACTGATCTAGATGAGGCATGCAGGGAAACCCCTAGAGCAGTAAATTTTTTATATCTTATGATAGTGGTGAGTGTATAAATGTCTTTGTCATTATTAAGCATTAACCTGGGCATAGGCATTTACTACTCAGTTGTGCAAAGATAATTGGACACGTGAAGAATTGTGGATTAGGAGTCCAGAAACCTGATTTCCAGGCTGTTTCCTTACAAGCCAGTGGGCATTTACTTCAGTCATTCAGCAAGTTTTATCAAGAATGTAATTTTAGTTTGGAGTCAACCAAAGAGAATTATGGTGTTAGGTGGAAAGGAGTCAAGGAAGGAAGAGGAGTCCATTCCTGGATGTCTAAAGTAATTTTTCTTTTTTCTTTTCTTTTTTTTTTTTTTCTTTTTGCTGTTTTCATGAAAAGGAAAATGTAAGATTTTTTTTCTGTCCTGTTGCTTTATAATTGCTATTTTTACTATGGGAAACTAGGTATCATTTAAAAAATTTCATTTCATTCCTTCACTAGTCATTTTCAAAACATTTCCTTGACTCCCATTGTTAAAGGTTAAAGTCCACACACTCTTGAGCTGAGCTGAATAATATTATTCTAATCCATTCTTCAGGTTCACTCCCTTTAATCTTTCCTAGGAATCCTCAGTTCAGATTGATTTAGTATTTCTCAAATGATTATTTGGTTTTCCTGCTGTTTGGTATGTTGCTGCTACATTCAGAAGGCAGAAGGCATTTTCTCGTCTTCATGTATCGAAAGACCACACATTCTTCAGAATCCTGTCAGTTTCACTTTCGGAAACATATTTGTCCCTTTTCTAAACTGCTAGATGACAGGAAAGTGTGTGTACAAGGTGATCAAATGGACTTCACCAAAGGGGGAAAAACCCTTCTAGTATATTTAGTATCTGATGAAACCAGAAACATCTAATGTATGGATTAATTATAATAACATAAGTATGAAATTTATAAATTAACATTTATGACATGGGTTAATTTTTCTTTAATTGCAGGGAAGTATGATTAACATCCTTATCCCTATTTGCAGTCTAAGATTTATCTTATTAATAGGTAGTTATATTAGAACCTACTTATTAGGGTTAATGTGAAGATAAAATGAAAAATATATGCAAATTTTAGTTATATGTGAAATCATAAAAATACCATCCAGGGGTGCCTGGGTGACTCAGTGGGTTAAAGCGTCTGCCTTTGGCTCAGGTCATGATCTCAGGATCCTGGGATTGAGCCCCGCATCAAGCCCTGCATGGGGCTCTTTGCTCAGCGGAGAGCCTGCTTCCCTTCCTATCTCTCTACCTGCCTCTCTGCCTACTTGTGATCTCTGTCTGTCAAATAAACAAAGAAAATCTTAAAAAAAAAAAAAAATACCTTCCAACCCACAGTGAGTGCTTTGTGTGCTAGTTACTTTTAGGTAGGCCATTTTTTTCAAAATTAAAGGTCTATTTTAATAGAAAACTGTCCACTTCCACTTCAGAAATTAATTCTTATAGCCCAGCATTTACTCTCTACACAAAAATTATCAAATAAAGAGAAGGCAAAGCAAAACAAATAAAACAAAGCGTTCTACACTCCCCAGTGCATGTACTCCCTTACACATTTTTTGTCCTCCTTTCCAGCTTTATTAATTTCGGTAGAGCAAAAGTGTTGTATATGTTCCTAAGTTTTCTTTATTGTTCATAAGATCACAAGATTTTGTGTTTATGTTTACAGCTCTATGTCCAGTGCCAAAATAGAACCTAACAATAAATAAATGAAATAAATATTTGTTTAATCTATGAGATAACAGCAGCAAAATATTATTTCCCATACAAATTTAATAAATTATCTCTGATTAAATAAACTCACCAAGTGAATGTGAGTTTCTCATTCTTACTTTCTTTTGCATCATTCATATAGACAAATAAGAACTAATAAATATTTGAGTAGCACTTACTACTCAAAAAAGTACTTGCTACATATTAAGAAGAGAAATCAAGGTAAATCTCCTCAAAAGTAATAAGGAATATTGAGAGAACAGAAGATCAATTTTTAAAGTTTTGGAATTTTCTGCAGAGTAATTAGAAAAATATAGAGTATCCTTAAAACAAATACACAGTGCTACCAAAAAAGCACACAAAAAAATAGTTCTTAGAAATTTAAGTATGATTTTCAATATAATTGTAATTATAGGCAGAAGAACCTGAGTAGTTAATCTGGGAGTATTTCCCAAAATGTAGAACAAATATCAAGGGGATTAAAAATTTAAAATGTTAATAGAAATGTACATTAATTCAGGATGCTCAGAATGGGATTTATGGGAGTTTCAGAAAGGGAGAACAGTGAAAAAAATGAGAAATTTATCAAAGAAACAATATGAAATTATTTTCCAAAGTGAAATGGAGGTATGTCTCTAAAAATTGAAAACAAGTTCAAAGCAAAGTAAATGACAAAACACCTGTATTTCACACCTGACTACATGTTGAAAAATTTCTCCATACTGAGGGGGAAAAAGGAGAAAGAAAAAATAAAAACAAAATAAAGAGGGAGGTCAGGTATTTGATTAATACCTTGGTTGTTAGGGACGCCTGGGTGGCTTAGTACATTGAGCATCTCCCTTCAGCTCTGATCATGATCCCAGAGTCCTGGAATCTAGCCCCACATGGAGCCCTGTGTTAGGCTCCCTGCTCAACAGGGAGCCTGCTTCTCCTTCTCCAGCTCCCTTTGCGTGTGGGCTCCTACGCTCTCACTCTGTCTCCCTCTCTGTCAAATAAATTAATTAAAAAAAAAAAAAACTTTGGTTGTTAGAACACAATTACTAAATTTCCTTATAATTTTGAGAAGATTTGGAACCAAGAATTAGGTATGCAAGTCAAATTATCAGTGTGTGAGCCATGTGATGACATTTACTGATATGCAAAGTCTCAGAAAGTTAACAGAGAAATTTGCTTAGAAAGTCATAGGAAGAGGAATGTAAATAAAATAGAATAATAATATTTGATCTTGGAAAGAATGAGTTCAGACACATGGATTAATAAGGTCCCACAATGTCAGCTGCACAGCTGGACTTGAGAGCATTATATGCAGACATGTTGAGAAGAACTTCAGGAGGGAGTCTTGAGAAAAATAAAGCATTCCATAAGCTAGAGGGTATGCTTCAGAATTTTGAAGACGTTTTGATTATGATTAAAATAAAATGCAAAAATTAAAAAGACTCAATTAATATTAGAAAAAAACAAAAAAGAAAATTTTAGTGATCAACTTGACTAGTGAATGATATCAGCAGATTTATAAAAATATACATACTAATCATTGCTTTTCTTCTTTTAAAATCAAACTATGAATATTTTATTGAAGTATAAAATATATAATTGTGGCACAGAACAAAATGTCAATATGATTGACTTTAAAATATGATAATAAATATACAATTTAAAGAGATTGGTAGGTTAAAAGGGTGCAGAGAGAAGATGACCTAAGAAATATAAAAACACAATTTATTCATTAAAAAGTGAAGACTCAAGAAATGCCATGTATGGATGAAGGAACCAGATGTAAAGCTATACGCACATTATTGAAAGTTACATAATATGTTGTTAATTATGTTCATCTGCTATGACAGAAATCCAAAACATCTTTGGCTTGACAATAATGATAGTTTCTGTCTCTCACACACATTCAGTAAGTCCTGAGAATAATGGTCCAATGCAAGTTATTGTGGATGCAGAATGTCATTGGAGTTTGGGAACCTTCTATGTGGTATGCCCACTTTAGGGCTTGGGTACGACCTTCAAGACTACTTCATGACAGCTCTATGGAGACCACCAACTCTAGCAGTCCTTTGAGCAGGAAGAAAAAGGAATAAAAGCAAAAATAGATGTCTGCCCTTCCAGGTAAGGCACCATCATTGAAGAAAACTTAAAGATCCACTCCAGGATTTGCACTCACATTGCATTATCCCTCTACTAAGTAAAAAAAAAAATTTTTTTTTTTTTTGTCTTGGAATATTACTACTGCAGTTTAATTTTGCTTTTTCTGTTGTTTTATTTTTACAGAAGACAGGAAAATGATTGTTGGGTGTGAAAAACTAGTCATTTCAGCTATATAATGATAACCCATATAAGTAAAAATAGTATTTTAATGATATTGGGCAAGTGAGCCAAACTCATTCTTCATTGTAGGAAGTCAATATTTATTAAGCAGCTAGGTCAATCTACATTAATAAAAGCCATTGTTTAAGGATAATGATTCATTTTACTCAAAGAATTTAAAAAAAAAAATTGCTCTTCAGGAAACCATTGAAATGTTTATTGTGACCCATCAAAATAGTGCTAGACGAAACTAGCTGGTACCAGAGCAACATCAGTTTGGAGTAACTTGTCATCAATGATAATTCTACTACACTGTTATCTTTAAAAACTAGTAGAGAAATAAGCATTCAGTTAGGAATAAAAGAACCTGGATTCATTGCCACTCCCTTCACCTCAAGAGTTTCTCAGACTGAGCACTATTGAAGTTTTGTGCCATATGATTGCTTGATGTTGAGAGCTGTCCTATGTGTTGTGGGATATTTAGCAGCATACCCGGACTCTGCCTAGTAGATTCCAGTTGCCTTTCCCCCTAATTGTCACAAAAATGTCTCCAAACATTGCTAAGCATCTCCTGGGGGTTGAGAACTACCACTCCAACTCCTGGCTGTGAAAATTAAGATAAATTAATAAACCCCTGTTGGGGAATAATTTCTGTGTTTGTGAAGAGGACCAGTAATACCTATCACACAGGGTAACTTTGAGGATTGATGAAGAAATAACATAAATAACAACAACAAAAAAATGTAAATAGAAATTATTGCATCTGAAACAAGATTGGAGACAGATGTAGGGAAGAAATTTGTCACTTTTCATTATAAAGTTGATTGTTGTATTATTTGACTTTTTTTTAACTTATATTATGAAATAATTTAACTATAAAGGGACCGTTTAGTGGTTTTCCCCAAGAACACTAAACTACTCCTTACACTCAGTACGATTTTGTGGGGATGTTACTGCTATCATAAATGAGCTTGGGGAAAATAATAATCTGTAATATCAAAGCTTTTGAAATACAAAACATTATTCAAGAACAAAGTGTGACTCTCCATTTATTCAAGGCTTTCTTTTTTTTTTTAATATTTTATTTATTTATTTGACAGAGAGAGATCACAAGCAGGCAGAGAGGGAGGCAGAGAGAGAGAGGAGGAAGCAGGCTCCCTGCTGAGCAGAGAGCCCGATGCAGGACTCAATCCCAGGACCCTGAGATCATGACCTGAGCCAAAGGCAGAGGCTTTAACCCACTGAGCCACCCAGGTGCCCCTATTCAAGGCTTTCTTATGGCCAACTTAAATTTAAATTTATTGTTTTATTTTTTTAATTTAATTTTAGTCATTTTATATTATTGATGATGATACAAAAATAACCTTTTGTCACAATATGTAGGGGCATTGCAATTATACATAGTAACAACAATGATGGTCATATTAATTTTATAAACAGCATCTTAGTTGTTGCTCTTGAGTTTCCTATGGATGCATACGTGGTCATCAGCAAATAATTAACACCGTTAAAAAACTTAATTCCCCCCCAAAATATTAATTGACACTGGTGAGACTTTCAAAATAATTTTAAGTGGTATTAATGACAGTGGATAGTGGATACTTATACCTGACTTTGGTTGTAATGCCTCTTCTCCTACCCCAATGAAAAGAACTTCTTTTTTTTACCCCAAATCAATATTTTCTTTTTGGAAAGATCCACGCCCACCCCACCCTAACATGTTCTCCATCTCCATTACCATCACTACAGAGTTACTACATTATTTTTCATTAAAAATAAATATTAATTTTTTAGGTTTTTTTGTCAGCTATTTAGTTATCACTTTGCTTATTAACTTTGCTTATTAACATGGTATATTTCTGTTAAAAAATGCACACACACAGAAACACTCATGGAAATAGGTTTCTTTCTTTCTGTTTTAGTAATTAAAACAGTTAAGTAACATGAAAGTTATCTTTTCCTTACAATATTGCAATGAAAATTAGCCAAATATGGTTCCTTTTTGTGAAATATTCCTTTGAAGGTTTTCTTACAGCCTTTTGTTTGGAGTGTCAAGGTGCATTTATATCTGCCCAGTCAACTTTGAGCAGAAAACAAAATTAGTGCAACTTGTTCTCTCAAACCTCCTCTATACTTATCTTTTCTGTGGGGTCCCCTAGCTGTCTTGGATAGTAATTGAAGATTAATGGCCTGGTCTCCTCTTCAGCCCCCTTTCCTTTGCACTTAGATTTAGTAGAAACAGGCCCTACTCAGTAACGTCTTTTTGCTCTGGTCTGATGCTACATCTGCTTCGTTACTCCAAATTAAGGTATTTATGAAGACTCCTCACTTACTTCTAGAATGCTGCATTGCTCTGGAATTACGGGAAGATCTGAGTCAAACAATGGTGCTCTTCATTCAATAAATAGAGACTGAGAATCCCCTGTGTGCCTAGCAGTTCACAATTGTAAACTGAACTCAACAGGCTGTTCCTTGCCTACATGTAGGTTAAAGATGCTTTTAACTTCTGTGTTACATTTTATCATATCTGCCAGGCAGTGTTTTCCATTATATGGTATACAACTGTCACCATTTTCAATATAGTACGGTTGATGTATTTGTTTAATTTTATTAATTTTTTACCCATTTCATTGGACTTCCGGGACAGGTTAACTCAAATTCAACGGTATTCCCTCCTCAAGCCTCTACTCACCTTTTTTCTAAACCTTGTCTCACCTTGACCTTCAGAGTATGTGCTTTTATACTTACTAAATTATGTGGCAACTTTTGTTCAGTTGTTTGCAAGTACCTTAGGAACCTGGCTCATTTCTTTCCTGAGTCTTTTGGTTTCTTTTTGGCCCTCATTTCATTCTTCTTGCCCAAACTCCTTAGATCGCCTTCAAGAATGAAATTTACATATTGCAGACAGACCTGGGGGGTGTTGGGGCAGAAGATCGGACACTTAGCATGGCATTTCTTTAATGCAACATTCCCAAATTTACAGAGCTCTGTGCAGAGGAGCCTCCACATTCATTTTGTATTTTGCTCCTTGCAGTAGACTGTGGAATAAACAATGACACATGTAATGATCTGTATATTCAATAAAAATTCCAGACACTGTATGACTTAGACCAGTTTGTATCTTTGTTGATATTTTTGAAAGATAAATTCTAAAAAAGAAAAAATTGTGACTCATCATTTATTCCATTTATTCCATTTGTTTCAAATTAGGTGAGACATTGTAATGTTTTACTCTATTTATTCCATATTGTGATAATCCAGATTATATGCTTAGATATTCATTCAATATACCATGTTTTCAAACACACCGAATAATATTGAATATGTCATTTGACATTCTTAAATTTAACAGTGGCCTTTAAACCAAAGATGTGTTGACTTTAACAGGTATAAATGTGTGTGGGGGTGGGGGGAAAGAATCTCATATTTTAAGTCTTACATTTTATGTGTGAAAGAAGTTCATATTATTTTAAGATAATTAATGTGATTTTTATACATATTAAAAAGGTGAAGGTAACTGTGGACATGGTTGTTTTATTTATTTATTTTTTTTATTTTTCTAAGATTTTACTTATTTGACAGAGAGAGAGAGAGAGATCACAAGTAGGCAGAGAGGCAGGCAGAGAGAAGGGGGGAAGCAGGCTCCCCGCTGAGCAGAGAGACTGATGCAGGCTGGATACCAGGACGATGAGATCATGACCTGAGATGAATGCAGAGGCTTAACCCACTGAGCCATCTGGGTGCCCCAACATAGTTGTTTTAAAAAGAGACTTTGATTTCAGCTGTCTATTATTACCCATGCTCAGAATGCACCAAGGTCTGGCTACCTTTGAATGCCCAACACTAGGACACTTGACTACAGATCAAAGTCAGAGAGTCTAAATTTTTAAAGCAACTTACTAAGTATGCAGCCTAATGAACTCTGTTGTTTCATGACTATAAATTTTTACTGCTATTTCACTGTGACCACATTCTGCTCTTTCTTGGTTTATTAATTTCTGTCTATCCCAATTTTTTTCACCCTAATTGCCTACCATGCCACTGAGAGAAAAGCATGTACTCACCTTTCCGAAAGTTCTTCCTGGTGCTGATTTCATTAACTGATATTACGTCAAGATAACATATACTTAATTTGTACACATATTTAAATTAGTATGTATATTATTGTATACATAGTATGTATATTATTTGCTCAGAGGTATGCTGTTAATATAACATCTTGCTGAGTCTGTCTTACATGCACAGATTTCAAAATATATTTTGTAATTCATCTTATTTATACTATGTGGGTGTTTTGAATTTTTTCACATGTTTTGGTATACTTTTTCTGTTTAGTCTTGTTATGCAGTAAATTGTTAAAAGGTTAAAAAAAAGTGGGGGGAGCTTGTCTGGGAAAGGAAAAACAATAAAACTCAGTCAGGCACTCTTCCCTGCCAGTGTCTATTAAAGCTCTGTGCTTCTTGTGAAAGGGTTTCTTCTCTGTGCTCCTTTCACCAGTAACCTTTTCAGTCTTCATTCATCATTTCCTTAAAGAATATTTCCCCTTGTCCCTGGCTGTCCTGTTGGAATTTTGATTATAAAGATGATATTTCTGTTTATTCTCATAACCAATTAGCCAACAAAAAATAGACATTTAGCTGGATTTTGCATTATAAAAAGAAATGGTGGATGGTGTAGCACCCCACTGACACCTGTCAAGTCAATTCAAGAGTAATTTATTGAGCTTTTTATTCCATTTCTAACTCTGGGCTGAGTACTCTGCAGAATACCAAAAATATAAAGAGAAACTCCTGCTCTAAAACTGTTTGTGTTCTACTATTGAAAGCATGACATACACACAGTGCATGCTTAAAGAACAATGTAAAACTGGTTAACAACATGATGATATTCTGGTAGAGATTCCTAGGAAACAGAATTATCAATGTGGACATATCAAGGAAAGGTAAAACATAGCAAACCACCAAATGCTAGTAATTTCCCCCATGAGAAAATCAAGTTTAGTGAATAATATTTTAGTAAACTTAACTGTTATCAAGAATAAGAGGCATAGGAATTTTAGATTTATTAAAGAGCAAAAAAGTGTGCATGTTAAAGTGAATGAAATATGCTGTATTAATATTTGTGTTATAATATTTGTAAATAAGTCTTTTTTGGCATATTAATGAGTCAGTCTAGCCCACGGTCCTATTAAAGTTTAATTGGTACATCAGTGTGACTAAAACACTCCACTTGGATGTCTTTTTACCTCCCTCCCTCATATGATCTATGCAATCATGGTGGCTCCTCTTTCAAATACATCCCAGTGTTATCACATTTCACAACTCCTAACATGGCGATACTGGAGCGAACACTGACCAACATCACTGGGCTGCTACAGTGGCCCTGTAATTGTTTTCAGTTTTCAAACATTCTAACCTAAAATCTGTCCTCCAGGAAATGTGACAGTGACCTTCAAGGCCAAGATGACCTTCTCGGAACCTAAGATAAGTAATGTTGCTTTGCAACCTAGATGCTTGCAAGGTTTCTCACTGTGCTCATAATAAGCCCCAAGGTATTTACAACATCCCATTTTTATTGCCCCTGCCTCCCTCTCTGGTTTCATCCAAGGCTGCTCTTCTCCTCACTCATTTTTCCCCAGTCACAGTGAGATGCAGAGTGTTCATGGAATACCTGGACCCTAATGGCCCTGACATCTTTACAGTCTCACAACTACTATTTTCTCAGTGTAAACAGCTCTCTCAGCAAGATATTGCAGTGGATAAGAATATAGACTGTGAAACCTGGTGTCCTGATTAAGGGCCCACTTTTGACACTTACTAGGTGCATGACCACGGGAGCATCACCTAGTTCCTGACACTCTCATTCTATCTCAAAAATGAAGATAATATTTGCACCTTCTTCTGAGAGATGTGAAGGGGGTTAAATGATTTTATTGGTGTTATGTGCTTTGAAAATGGAGAAGTGAAAAAAGTAGTTACATAGAATGTGTCATTGTTACCATGCTTATTGTCAGATATCTTCTTAAATATCACCTCTATAGGTCATTCTTTGTCTACATTTTGTAAAATAGACACCCTTTACTTCCTCCATTTTCTTAACTTGCTTTATTTTTTTTTCATAACATTACAAGTACCAAAATTGTAGTATTTCCTTATTTGTTTGCTTGCTTATTATCTGTCTTACCTTCCAAAATGTTTCATGAGCACATGGACTTTCCCATTCTTGCTCAGCTACTTATGGGAAAATTGTCTAGCACATGGAAAGTACATACTAAATATGTGTAAAAAGAAAAGTAGAAATTACAGTTCTAAAATACAACTTTAAAAATGTTGGCAGTGCTTTGTTTTCTAGCCAATATTCCACCAAGCACTGACCTTGTGAGATATACAAAGAACCACAAAATGCCATGACCCAGGTTTTATTTTCCCTGCTCTGATCAAATCCCATTCTTCCAAAAGAGCAGGTGAGCCAGTAAAGATCTGGGTGGTTTTTTTTTGTTGTTGTTGTTGTTTGTTTTTGTTTTTGTTTTGTTTTTACATAATGTGATATAAAGCATTCTGAAAGTTCTACCAGTAAATAACATTACTGCCAGGCTTAAAACACCAACTGTTTGCTAGTTGGTCCATTTCTAGAAAGTCTCTACAATATCAGTATTTTAAGGCATGTGCTACTTATGGGTAGAGCCTCAAGGACGCTTTTAGGAGTAAGAATCCACAGAGATAGGACTCTAAATATTATAAATATAGTATTTGAAATTATTAAGGAAAATATAAAACATATAAGGGCAGATTCCAAAGAAATATGTGGATTCATCTGAATATTTAAAATATATATAAAAAATTAAACTAAAATTCTTTGGTGATGGTGCCTCAGTTTAATTCTGAAGCACTTCTCATTGTGCATAATAATGTCAAACCTGTACCTAACTGCTTCAATAATAATTTATGGTTTTAATCCAACTTCTTCACAAACAGAATTTTCCAGTATTCATTAATTATAAAAGAAAAACAGAAAAGCTAACCACTGAGTATGGATTTTGCATGACACATTCTGTTCATGTTCCCTGCCATCACTTACTATGCTAGACATGTCTCTCTGGACTCTGCTATTTATTAGAACATGTAGAATATTTGGAATTGAATCTCTACTTTGTCAAATGTAATTTAGAGTTTGTTTGTGGGGTCTCGTTTCAAGAGTCTAATTAGAGATGGTTCTGAAAAATAAAATAAGCTACAGCTAAAGACATGAATGATTGGTGGCTGAGTAACACAGCCATTATTCATGGAACTTACTGCTGTTTGAGTTCTTATGCTGTCATGAATTTTTATTCATATTTTTAATGTGCTCTTAATTAAAATAATTTCCATCTCTTCTAAATACCCATTTAGATGGCATATAATTTTCCCAAGGTATGGAAAATATTTGAAGTAACCTTGAAGTTGGTAAGTCTGATTTCATTATGGCTGTTATTGAGCAAATGAAACCAGCATGATCCAGTGATCACAGGACCTCCTTCACCTGGCACAGTCATGGGCTAACTTTCCTGCCCTACCAAAATAGATCAAATATGTTTATTTGGTCCTGAGACAAATGAGATGAGAATTTATGGTTAGGCTTGTGAATAGTACTATCCTTTACCTTGACAGAGCAATTTAAAGCATTTTTCAGTGGGTATAGGAAGAGCTATGATACAGAGTATGTCACAGGTCCTCTTTGTTAAGTGTTCATGGTTCCAAATATGTCCGTGAACACCCCAATAGTCCAGAAAATATAAGTCCTAAAAAGGTTGATACTCCCTCCATTTATCTGAAAGAACTCAATTTTAGTCACGAGGGAAAAACAAAACAAAAACAAACAAAAAAAACAAACCTGCTCTCTTGAGCTGCTAGGAACATCTGCTTAGAGATGTATCACTCTATGGACTCACCTACCAAATTCCTAGTCTTTGACCAGTTGACTTACTACTTAAAAATCAAAGCCCTAGTGAGACCAATACCTGCATTATTCAAGTCTAATTAACACTTCTTTCCCATTTGAATGTGAGTTAGTTAACTCTGTGTTAAAGCCTTTTTTTTTTTTTTTTCCTCAACCTAGTCAACTGTCCTCAAAGCTTGTCATACAAAAAGTTTAGATGTGAGAAGAGAATACTGTCATTCTGGATCATAGAATGGATGAGAGGAAAATGAGAGTAAGCATAGATCTAATAAATTCTATCATCCATACCTTAAAAAAAAAAAAGTTATTTGCCCAAGAGAAATATAAAAGGGAAATAGAAGGTGTTGAGGCAAACATGAGTTTGTACAGCTTGCTTCAAACTACGAAAAAAATGGGCAAGATCTGAACAGCTGGGAGAAACTTAAATTAAGAAAGAGAGGATTCTACTGATTACCTAAGATGCTCATAATTGAGTTGTCTAGAGGTCCCAGAATAGTCATTCTCAACTAGGGCAGACATGAGCATAGGGTCCATGTTTACTTAAGAACAATGTGAAAGTGAGCTACTTTTCTTTGAAATAATTGTGTCCTATTCTGCTCTTAAGGTAAGATCTAGAGAAAATATTAAGAACCACTAGAGAAGAATTTCTTTTGAATTCTACATTTACCAAAGAAATAGTAGGCCATTTGGCAAAGATAATTTTAAAAAATCATTAACCCATTGCCTTTTACTAGTCAGTAACAGTTGTGGATTTGATTCTTATTTTTCCAATCAAATGAGAAAACTACAGTAACACCTGAACACATAATGATAAAATGAATTCTGAGGTTATTTCCTCATAAACAGACTTTAGGACTCACAACATTACTTGAGGAGAAAAAAACCAATTGATATTATTAGGTAAGGTATGTGCCTTTTGTTGTCTAACCTCAAGACATCAAGTTGCTGTTATCACTTTCTTCTCTCACATCTACGCTTTCTTCTTTATGAGCTCTTTTCTGTTTTTCCTTAAAGATGACCAAAACACCATCACCTACCTCCTTATCCCTACTTTGGCCATAAAAGAAACAGAAATACAAGTGGTAGTTTTGAGGACAAAAAACTATTTCTCAGTTTTGTTCTATGCTAAGCCATTTAATCTAACTACCAGATTAGCCACCCTCAATATTGAACTGAGATCTGAATAAGGATAAGAAATAACGTTTCGGATGCATAAGGTAAGGTGGAAATAAATTAGCAAAAGGAAGCAAAGAGACAGAAGCTTTAAAAGAAATTGCTTTTTCCCAAATTAAATGAGAATAATCTAGAAAAAGATTATTTCTGAATCTCATATTGTAATTGGTGGCAAAAAATAGTTACTGCTTATTCTGGAAATAAACTCCTAAGGGAAGTACCTTTGTCTAGAAGATAAATAATTATCTTGAATCACAAGCTTGAATTATCTTTGTCCTGCATCTCAGTAGGGTTACTAAGGAACCTAGTAGCTTAAATTCTCCTCTTATTTGCAGTTTCCCTTTGTCAGTTGACCATCTTAACCAGTTTTTGTATGTTTCTTCTTTTTTTCCTTGCCCTCCCTGTCATTTCCATACACACCTATAATACTGATCCTTCCACTTGTAGCTTTCAACACCTTGTTTTAGTAGAAGTAAAGAGAAAATTGCTGTAAATAAGTAACCTCAAGGGCACCTGGGTAACTCAGTTGGTTAAAGCCACTGCCTTCAGCTCAGGTCATGATCCCCAAGTCCCAAGAGCTCACAGCTTTGCGGGCAGTCTGCTTCAGCATCCGACCTTCTCCCCTCTCATGCTGTCTCTCTCTCTCTCAAATAAATAAATAAAGTCTTTAAAAAAAATAAGTAACTTCAACAATACAATGAATTAAAAAAAAAAAAAGTTTATTTCTGTGTCACAATCCCAAAACTGGTCCTAATCCTAATCCAGGGGTTCAGTTTTTATTCATTTTGAAATGCTGCTATCCACAAAGCTGTTGCTTCTCTTGGGAAAGGAAAGAGAGGATGAGCCGGGCCACATTCATAACTTTTATGTTGATAATGAGGCAGAAGCTACAAATGTTACACTGCTTGCATCCCTTTAAACAATATTTAGTCAAATATCCAAATCCAAAATACAAGGGAGGTCATGGAAATATTGTCTTTTCCTGGGAAGTCATGCTTCCAGCTAGAATTCTGTTGCTATAGATTAAATGTAGAACTGATTTCCTTGGCCAACCATCTGTCTTTACTACATTTTTTAATATAAATAATTGTTTATATTAATGATTTTCTAAAGTTCACTATATATATGTAGTAATTATGTATTGCTGAATTTTTAAAAATTACCCTGAAACATAATAGCTTAAAACAACAAAACTTATTAACATTTTCTGAGCATTGGGAATCCAGGACCTAGGTGGTTCTGGTTCAAGGCTTCCCATGAGGTTAGAATCAAGCTATTGGCTAGAGTTGTAACACCTCTAAAGCCTTTGCCCTGATAACATGTGCTTCTAAGATGGTGCACTTGCATGGCAGTTGGTTAGAGTCCCCAGTTCCTCACAGGATTTTGGCTACACGTCTCAGTTTCTCTCCACATGGGCCTTTCAACAGAGCTCAGAGAGCTTCTGGAGTGTCCTAAGATATGGCAGCTGCCTTCCTCAGAGTAAGAAAGAAAGGTAGGAGGGAAGAGGGATGGGGTGAGATGTAAGAAAAGAGAAAGAGAAAAGGAATAAAAAGGAGGAGAAGGAGAGGTAGGGGAGGGGGAAAGGGAACATGAGGTAGAGGAGGTAGAAAAGGGAAGAAGGGGAAGAGGAAGAGAAAAAGTCCATGATGAAAGCCATACATTTTATGCCCCAATCTCAGAAGAGACACCCTCACATCTGGCCTATGCTGCTGGTCACACAGACCAATCCTGTGTGGCTGAGTACAAGATGAAAGGAGACTATATACGGTTATGGAGGAGCAGAAGGTGTCTTTGTTGGAAGCCATCTATGATGCTGGCAACCACATCTCTCAATGTTAGGATCCTTCTCTATGTAGTATATAGTTAAGACATTTATGAAGTAGTGTTTTAAATATAAGATACTGAAGGTATATTAAGATTTCTATAAACCCCAAATATTAGGGTACAGATCATATTTTTAATGGAGAAGAAAGCAGAATATTGGGTCTATGTACCACATAGCAAGGGAAATCATCACAGCATTTTTCTACCAGTAAAATACAGATTCCTCAATAATGCCTCATATTTCCTGATTTCATTCCTACATCAAATGCTAAATGTCATCTCTCTAATAAGGCAGTTTATATATATATATATATATATATATATATATATATATATATATTTAATTAATAGCTTATTACATTTCATTTTAGTGGTGGAAGGATCCTTTGGCATCCTCCATATCATACAAGTCTGCCTAGATTAATGTCAGCTTTGTCATGATAGAGGTTCATGAGGTTTCATTAGAATATGAATTAAACTTTCTTTAATTAAGACATAGAGATAGCATTGTTTCTAAGATACAAACATTACTGTTAATCAGCAGACTTAATTCTGGTCCTGATTATACCATGAACTAGCTCCATACAGGGGATAAGTCATTTAACTTGTGGCATCCTCAGATTCTTCATTTCTAATTAAGGACTCGAGTATAGCCATCCCTTAAGATGTCATCTAGACCTGAATTCCCTTCAATTATTATGATTTTTGGCCCCTGAGCTTCCATGTTACCAATGTTGAAGTACGGCAAGAGATGGATGTGTGTTATATGGATGAACACAATGCAGAATGTGGACGGACCAAGGCACATAGAAATTTGCAGTTCCAGATTGAGCAAAACCCTGTATTCTCCACACCACAGCATTTTCGCTTGCAAAGTAAGGATTGATCTTTAATCCCTTCCTGACCAGCTTGATAAGTAGATTTACAAAGAACTAATAAAATGGAGTTTGAATAGAATACGAGCTCTGAATGATTAACAGTAAACTGGGAAAATCCAGGCCTAAAGGGACTGAACCACTTTCTACCCAAATGAGAATCTGGGGGTAGTGTTGTCTGTTTCCTCTTTTCCCAAGTTTACAGGACGGTCTACATGGTAACATAGTCTAAGAAAGTTGAAAAGATACACAAAGGATTTTTCCTCCTTAAATTAGCTTCTAAATACTTCATATTAAACTTAACCTTAACATAAAAAGGTATTAAAACCAGATTGAGGGCGCCTGGGTGGCTCAGTGGGTTAAGCCGCTGCCTTCGGCTCAGGTCATGATCTCGGGGTCCTAGGATCGAGTCCCGCATCCGGCTCTCTGCTCAGCAGGGGCCTGCTTCCTTCCCTTCCCCTCTCTCTGCCTGCCTCTCTGCCTACTGTGATCTCTCTCTGTCAAATGGATAAATGAAAATCTTAAAAAAAAAAAAAAAAAAAAACAGATTGAATTTAGCTCACATTCAGGAATATTTTTCAACCTGTCTCTTTTCTTTGTACTCACCTCTTCTCCATATGCCCACAAATTTTCTTCACACTTAGAGTGACTGCTTTTTTTTTTCTTTTTTCTTTCCTAAAGCCATTGTACTGCTAATAGCCTTTCTAAAACCCTGTGTTCCATATACCTCTCCATATTTTTGAATTTGTAATCTCAAGGCATTTACCTCTGTCCTCCTCACCCTGATTACTGTTTTTTAATTTCTTCGTCACTTCTGTTGTAATTTATTTACACTTGTAATTTCATTATATGAGTTGTTAAAGTTCTTCATGACACTTGATTGCATTAAAAGGTGCTCTGTCCAGTTTTACAGTGTGATGCAGCTTGCCCATTCAGACTCAAGCGCTGTTATGGCACTTGCCACTTTATCCTCAGCTAGAGAACTGGTATTGTTTCAAGATTGCCTCTGGGAGGTGTTATAAAGTATTCTGAGAAGGTGATTGGCCAGGTGGATCAGGAGACCTAGGTTTTATCCCAGCTTTTCCCATCGCAGGTAACTTCTTTGCTTTATTATTATTATTATTATTATTATTATTAATTTTTTTTTTTTTTTAGTTCACTTCAACAACACTTACCAAAAACATATACAAGTTAAGCTCTGTACTTAAAGTTCAGGATACAGAGATAAATAACTGTTCTCTCACCTAAGGGCAGGCACCTTAAGACAGGATGGCAACACAATGCAGAAGAACAGTGATGGGGTCTTGTTCTAAGTCACACAAAAAGACCAGTGATGGGGTCTTGTTCTAAGTAAGGAAGGAACACACATCGCTTACCTATGGAGTTGGAAATCTCTCAGAGTAGATCACAAATGACCTGAGATGTCTTTTGTAGATAAGCAGCAATTTGCTAAGCAAAATGAGAGAAGGATTCAGATAAGATAGGAAGGGCAACATGGGCAGGAATTAGGAGAACAAGTTATAATTTCTTGTTGAGATGAAGAAATAATACAGGTTGCTGGATCGCCCTCCCACAGTCAGCTCCACTGAAACTAGAGAGGGAAAAGAGATGCATGGATCATTGAATCTTTGAAATTATGCCAGGGACACCTGGGTGGCTCAGTTAGTTAAGCCGCTGCCTTTGGCTTAGGTTCTGATCCCAGAGCCCTGGCATCGGGCTCCTTGCTCAGCAGGGAACCTGCTTCTCTCTCTGCTCTCTCACCCTGCCTGCTTGTGTTCTCTCTCTCTCTCTCTCTGACAAATAAATAAAATTAAAAGAAAAAAAAAAGACAGATGGGTTTCTTAACATAGTATGTGCTCTTGAGATGATATGGGGATGGTTAGGTACAACTGAGATCTGGGGGAAACAGCAGAAACTCTCCTTCCTTTTAGGAAGAAAGTTTTTAAGTTCAGTTCTTACCACTTCCTAGAGTTGCCTTAGAAGAGTCAGAGCAGGCTCTTCTTCCACACAGAAATCATCAGTCCACGCAGTCCTCTGGATTGCATGGAATTAGGGTCTTAGCCCTCCTGAAATGATGAGGTAATGTCAACACTCGGGATGGCCTTTCCACTCCCTCCCTTACAAACACACAAGCCTATGTCAGGAAAGCCTTCAGATTTTCAGAAGGTTCAGGTCGATTACAACCTACTTACCTCTTTCCAATTTGTTATTTCCTGGTAGCAAAGGCAAGTCCCTGACCAGAGGTTTTCTTCCATACTGTACCTGAGGTTCTCTGCTTTGGAGCTCATCTCCTTCACCATCTTCTTGCTCACTCAGAGGGACCCTGATTAACATCTCAATTTCTGTATTTCCTCACCACACACTAGGAGACATAGAAATGACACAGAAAAGTTAATTCATTTGCCTGAGGTCACAAGGGTGGACAGTGGTAGTTCTGGGGGATGAACCAGGGAATCCGATTCCAAGGTCCATGTTTGTATACATGTATTACATATACTGGTGTACACAGCCTTCCGCATATGGAAAAAGCAGCCTCATGTAAAGCATCTCACACATACATATACATTAAAACACAGCCTCAAAGACATGACTGCTTGAGCTGTCTATTAACCACTTGGCATGTGTGAACATCACAACACTTCTTCCTGGCATGGGTCTATGGGAGCTTCTCTTCTGCCACCCCAGAGAAGGAGTTAAATAACAACAGCAGGGGAGACACCTGGCCTCTGGATTTCGATATCATTTTTGAAAAAAAAAAAAAATAAAAGTCAGCCATATATTAAATTCTCAAGAAAAGTATAAATGAGGAAGGAATTAAGCCTTCTAAATGGTCCACACACATAAACTTAATCCAGAAGCAGCAAAGGCCACAGGTTTGAGTGTAAGAAGCTGCCATGCTTACCATCATCTCTTTTATATAAATTAGGAAGCTTAGGGTAAGATACTGACTTTAGGGATGGGATTCTCAGAATGCAACATGGACTGGGTATGGAAACAGAAGGTAATTTGCAGCATATGGCAAACAAACCAGTATTCAGTTCCACAGTGAAGTAGTCTTATTTTATTAAATAAGATTAAATAAAATTAATTAAATTAAATTATTAATTAAGTGAAATTTTATTTTATTTTATTAAACTGCTTAAGCTTTCTTAAAAAGGAAATTGTCTAAAATACCAATCCCCCCCACCCCGACTCCATTAGAAGGCACTAAGGATCTAATAAGACAGAAGAAGAAGGATTTGAAGGTTTTTACTTAGAGAAACACTTGAGACAATGGGATGCCAGAGAAGGCATTCTGAAGGAAATTTGCTGCCTGAATCTGAGTATGAAAATGGCCATTTTGGTGCATAGCTGGTGCAAGCCCATGCCAATCAAATTTTTCCTGACCAGCTGCCTTGGGACGGTGTGCCATGTTCATGGATTGTTTAAGGCAATCATAACCTTTAAGTCTTGAGTCAAAGGAAGCAGCAGAACCTCTAGAAACAATCTCAGAAAATGAGAATATAAGGTATTGTAACTAAATGCAGATTTTTTCAAAGTATAGAGGAAAGAATGTCTCACTTCCACATTTGACTTAAGAGTAACAGTTGTGGGGCGCCAGGTGGCTCAATGTATTAAAGCCTCTGCCTTCGGCTCAAGTCATGAACCCAAGGTCCTGGGATCAAGCCCTGCATCAGCCTCTCTGCTCTATGGGGAGCCAGCTTCCACCCCCCCCACGCCCCCCCCCCGCCTGCCTCTCTGCCTACTTGTGATCTTTGTCAAGTAAATAAATAAAATCTCTTTAAAAAAAAAAAAGAGTAATAGTTGTTAGGGGTGCCTGAGTCTCACTTGGTGGAGTGTCCAACTCTTGGTTTCCACTCAGGTCATGATCTCATGGGTCTGAGATCCAGCCCTGCATCTGCTCCATGCCCAGTGGGGAGTCTGCTTGGAATTCTCTCCCTCTACCCTTCTCCCCAGTCATGCATGTGACCTCACTCTTACACTTTCTCTCTCTCTCTCCCAAATAAATAAATTAAAAAAAAGGGGGGGGGTAACAATTGTTAAAGAAAAATTAGAGTTGTAGTTCGTTGGATTGGAATGAGTGATCTCCAGAGGGGTAGGTGCAAGATGCTGCTTGTTTAATTTACAATTTTCCTGTGATCCAGACCTTTTTACTGCCACGAATCTGAAGTGTAGGTACAGCAACTCACAACCTCTGCTTCAGGCATAACTCTCCTTGTTTGTTACTAGTGGTTTTTTTTTTTTTTTTTTTTTTTTTCCCCAGAGAAATCAAAGTAGATTCAGAGGTTTTCTTACCTCCATACTTCAGACGTTGCTGGAGCTCTTACCATGTGTTTCTGCTAAACTTGATCCCTTCTAAATATGACTCCTCTTTCCTCTTCAACCACCCCAGCCCTTAGTTGCTGGTCATGTTTATTCTGAGCTGGCTATGCTGATACAATTTTAGAACTCAGTACAAGAAAGGAAAGATACCTTAAATTGTGGCCTCTCATTCCTCTTTTTCTTTCTGTCATTGCAGTTCTCCCATTTAAAAAAAAAAAAAGTGATGGAAGTCAAAGGTTAGCACACAAGGATTTCTCAGAAACAAGGTTGATTCTGTTGCAGGGATTTGTTTTGTTTTGAAACAAGGACTTCCCTGAACTGGGAAGTTTCTC
The DNA here is from genome assembly GCF_964662115.1 of Mustela nivalis. NCBI lineage: Eukaryota > Metazoa > Chordata > Mammalia > Carnivora > Mustelidae > Mustela > Mustela nivalis. The sequence goes on from NC_139027.1 coordinate 43,330,477, forward strand.
AGCATTCATCTCTGTTCAGTCCAGCAATTATTGAGATTATTGTACTTCTATCATGTCAAATACCATATAGCCAAATAGAGACTAAAAACATAAAAACAGCATACTCACTCTTCAAATTACAATCTTCAAGTAGGGGACAAAGTGATGCAAACAATTATAATAAAAAGCATAATCCAGTAAGTTCCATAACATAGAAGAGATATGGAGGCACTCAGGGAAATGGACTTCTTTTCACTGAAAAAATCTGGGAAGGATTTGACAAAGAGGAAAGAGAAAACTGGGTTGGGTAAACAGAGAAAGAATCAGAGCTAAAGAATATTCCAGGAAGTGTGGAGATTATAAATAGAAACATGGAAGTTTGTAAGGGTATTATTTGACAAACAAAGGATAGTCCCAAGTGGTTGATTTACAGAAAAAAAGAATTACAGGGAAATGACTGGGGGCCATCTGGTGCCTTTACCTTTGTCCTGTGGTCTTGTGCACCTATATTTGAAAATGAGTTTTTTTCCAGAATTACTGTTCCAGTTTGTGTGTTAGTCTAGCTTCTGTGAGTTGTGTAGCTCTCTAAGGAAGTGGCCCTGGCTAAGAGATTCCTAGAGTCTTTTCTCACCTAAGACTCATTGGATTGTGCAAGGGTCATAATGGATGGGGAGCACCAAGACAATTTGCTTTCTCCTGGATAAATATAATTTTCTTGATGATCATTTTTTTCAGCATTGTTTACTTAGAAAGAAGCCTTTAGACCCATAGTCTAAGCTTAAATTTTCATCTATGCATAAACTGTTATTTTGAGCAATCACTTATCCCATACATACTTCACTCCTTCTGCATACCAGGTCATGTTCTAAGCAACAGTACTAGAATCAGAAAGAGAAATCTCCTGCCCTCTAGGCATTTTTACTGCATGCATTTGAAGAAAAAGTAGAACGATTATTGGATTTCAGCATAACTTCACTAATATATTATTTCTGTGTAACCTCATCTATAAATTGTCTGAAGTTTAGCATTTTTAATTATAAAATGTATTTAATAAAACCTGATTAAAGCATGAGGTTTTACTGAGTTTTATATTCACCAATGGACACAAAATATTTTGTAAGCTATGAAGTGTTGTACAAGAGTAAGTTACAGTTAATAATAAGGTTACTCTAAGTTTTCTGCTTTTTAGAACTTCTTACCTGATAAACTATAGAAATACCATACAAAGCATATCTTAAATTCAGAAAGGCAATTATTTTTAATAAAAGGAAAACAATGAACTGTGAAGTAGAATCTCATGCAGGTGTCTAACATAGAACAGTGAGTTCTAAATTATTAATGTGATGAGAATCCAAGTGGTATCTCACATGATTCAGTCTTGGGCCTTAAGGCAATGGCAGAGGGGATAAAAAGATTTAGGAAAAAAATAAGGAGGGTAAATTTAATATATGTGAAAGAGACTTAAGAAAAAATAAAGAGGATAAATTTAATATACATGAAGCCTAATTAAGTATGATGACTAGGAAAAACAAAAATTAGGGTGGTTGTGAGCCACAGTGCTGATGGTAGCATTATTGATCAGTGTAGAGAATACAGGAAGAAAAGCAGTTTGGGTTAAATAAAATAATTTCAGCTCAAGCTACATGAGTGTTAGATGCCATATTAGTATCTCTTGTTACATAACATGATCCAAAATTTTAGCAGCTTTAAGCAACAAATAGTTGTTATTTCATATATTTTGTGAGTCTCAGGTATCTATCTGGAAATGGCTTAGGAAGTGATTCTGGCTCCGTTTGTCATGAGGTTGCTATGACACTGTGGGGCATGTCTGCGTTCCCATTCCAAGCTCATTTATGTAGCTATTAACAGATCGCTTCAGTTTTCATCATGAACAACTCTCCGTAAGACTACTCCCCACATGCTTTCCTTCTGATCAAATGATCAGAGAAAGAGAGAAGAGATAACTCCAAAGACAACCTCAGAAATCACATCTATCACCTCTGCCATAAGCTACTGATCACAAAGACCAGTTCTGAACACAAAGGTAAAGGGTACCACACAAGAATGAATATATCAAGAGGTAAGCATCGTCTTAGAGGCTGCCTACTATAATTCAGTTCAGGATATCAAGAAGTCTGGTAAATTAACAGATGAGATATTGAGAAGGTCAGGGTTAGAGATGGGAGATTTGAATATTTTTAGCATCCGGGTGGCAGCTAAAGCCTGAGCATGAATGAGATGGCCAAATCAAAGACAGTAGACCAGTCAACCCCACAAGAGTACATTGAAATCTTCCCTCTGCATTCCAGGTGAGCTGGAAAGGTGGAGGTGGATGGCAGCTCTCAATTTCCCAAAATCTTTATTACAGTTTTAAAAAGGGATTTCCATAAATTTTGTATGACCTTATCCCACCTACAGATACTATCAATTTCAGGAATCTGTGTTATATTCGTTTATTTGTTTATTTAACAAATATTTTTTGAGAAACTAACACATATATATCGGTAAAATGTTTTATACAATAGAGACTTAATATTTGGTTTTATGGAAAAGAAGATCATAAATATTGCTTCTCAGTTGAAGAGCATTGGGGTGCAAGTAGAGACAGAACAGTCACTAATAGACACTGGAAAGTTTCCAAAAACAAGAAAAGTAGATTCCACAAGTCAAATGAGTAGAGAATTTTATGAAGAAAAAATAATTCGTAGTGAAATTTGGGGTAAAACTTAACAAATAATATAAAAATAAGAAAGAAGTAATAAATAACAGAGAATTAACAAAACAAATCAATGTGAAAAATATCTTTTAAATGTCTGTTTATAATGGAGATCATGAAAGACAACTATTTTTAACATTCTCTTTTAACATTCCTGATATTTTGGTCATTGCATACATGAAACTTTTTTTTTTTTTTTAAGATTCATTTATTTATTATTTGAGAGCGAGCAAATGAGGGAGACAATCCAACACAGGGCTCCATCTCATGACCCTGTGATCATGACCTGAGCCAAATCAAGAGTCGGTTGTTTAACCAGCTGAGCCACCCAAGCACCCCACTGTCTATCTTGATTCATTTTCCAAAATACACATCATTTTAGGCCAAACTAGGTAGAATTTTAAAACAAAGGGAGTAAAGTTTTAGTGTCTACCTTTCCTGTTAATAGTGAGCTTGCCTATTTTTTTTTTAAGATTTTATTTATTTATTTGACAGAGATCACAAGTAGGCAGAGGGGCAGGCAGAGAGAGAGGAGGAAGCAGGCTCCCTGCTGAGCGGAGAGCCCAATGATGCAGGGCTCAATCCCAGGATCCTGGGATCATGACCTGAGCCAAAGGCAGAGGCTTTAACCCACTGAGCCACCCAGGTGCCACAATTTTTTTAATCTTATACTCTCCTTTAGAATAAATTTTTTTACATCTGACCCCTAGGAAAATAACCTATATGTAGTGCCTCTATTGTAGAATATTCTTCCAAGAAGTAACATTCTCTTAATTTAACCAGATGCATTCAGTAATGATATATTATTTCTTTTATATTTCACACTCAGTCTGCCAGCAAATTTCACTGGCTTTCTCTTCAAAAAATAGTCAAATTTTCAAAGCTTCTCAAAATCACCACCAATTACTTTCTGGTCCAAGCCTCCCACAGCTCTCACCTGAAGTATTATGAAAGTTTCTGACTCTTCACCCTGGCTCCCTCTGACTCTAAGACCAATGGTGATTATTCTTAGAACCACAGCCAGGGTGAGCCTACTGAAACACAAGTTAGATCAAGGCTCTTCTTTTCATGAAACCTAGCTCCTTTCTTAGGGCTAAGAGTCAACTTAAATTTTTTCTCTTACTCTAGGATTTTGATTGTCTTTATAGGAACAGTATGTTTTAGCACCAGAGCTAAAAATCACTGTCCCTTGTGTACATAAGTTGCATGTTGACTGATGTTAACAGAAGTGAACTGCATTTTACTTGCAGCAGGTATAGGGACTGATGGCTTCCAATTTATACAAATAAGCTTCTCCAAATATATAATACACAATATATTGACCTCCGCTCATCATCAGTACACTTTTAATGTAAAAAAAAATACAGAGCCATGATCATTTTACTTCTGAATTCCTTTGGTACGTCATAGTTCCTTCCTGCCATCAGTCATATTTACTCACTTTAATGACAGTTTGGTTTAATTAAAGCAGCCTCCAATACTTTAAATAAGAACCTATTTTTAAAACCAATTACTTTTTTTTTTTTTCAGGATTAAAAGCTGTTAATGTGCTAGAAGCAATGGAAATTATGATGGCTAGTACACAAAATAAAACATTTAGTCTACATCTCTTCTAATTAAAAAATAATTATATTACATTTTCCTACTAAGAATAGTGGTAATATTTTCCAATGTCTCGATGACAATATCAACAATTTATATTCTCATATTTTTAAAAAATTGATTTTGTAAAGTTATTCTGGTTCTCAAGTTGGCCTAAAAGGCTGTCCTTGGAAATGAAAACTACAATTTCACCACAATGGATACATTAAAACTGTTATATTAATTTGTTTATAACACATTTTCCAGCATGACATCTGAGTAGGTTTGACTAGAAGGAGATTTACTTCAAAATAGTGAATTCTGGTTCAGAGGCAGGCCCATATAGGAATGCTGGGTCCCAGAAGGCATTCTAATGCTACCAGACTCCTAAGAATCTCAGCCTATTGGCCATACATATCCCCTACTCCATCCATCTCTGCCTCAGTTATCTTGCCTAATATTTAGACTCTACACTTCTCCACTGTGAAATCTATGCTAATACTTGTCCAGAATTCATTAAGATGTCCATGAATGTTCTGCTACAATTTTTTTGTCAACCTATATGGGAGCCTCATTATCTAATTTCATTCACTCTGCGCTCCATTCATACTGAAACTGTTCACTGTTTCTCAAATACATTCTCTGTGTTTCCAGGTCCTTGTCGATACAATTCTGTTTGCCTGAAAGGCCTTCTTCCCACATTTCAAAAAATCTTCAATCTTTCCCTTGCACTTTTAAAAGTAATGTTTATTAAGGTAAAAATCAGAGCAAGCTCCCTTAAATCACATTTTGGAACAAGGTAAATGTATAAATAAATAAAATTCAGAACAGTTGAAGCAAAAAAATGAACTATTCATTTCCATTATCTAGATATCTACTGATATCTACTGAAATGCTAACAGTGGCTGTTGATTTCATCCTTTTCCCCCCTTCTGAGTAGCTTTGTTTTTTATACAGTTATTATGATATAGTGTATATTTTATTTTTGTTTTCCTATAACATTAGACTGGGTATTTTTCTGTGTTATCTCAAGGACTTTGTAAACATTGTTTTATGATTTCATTTCCTTTGTTGAGTGGCTAAACCAGGTTACAACCATCTTCTAGCACTCAATATACTCCCCTTTCCCTATATTATCATCTTCCCATGAGGAGGCTCACTCCTCTTGATATCCTTTAAAGAGGGTGGTACTGGTGCCAAATTCTTTTTGATCTACAGTTCTTGGCTATAGCCCTTACCGTGAAGGGAGTCAAGGGTCTGGAAGCAGGCTCTTCCAAACTTCAGCAAACAGGGATTTTTTTAAAGCTTTTGCTTTTTTCTAGATTAATTTTAAACTTACAAATAAATTACAGTTATAGTGTAAAGAGTTTCCAAACACCCTTCATCCAATTTCCTTCGTTTAACAACTTATATTACCATAGAGTATTTATTTACAGTATTAACCTTGGCAAAATATGCCAACTAATTGAACCAGTTTTTCCACTAATGCTTTTTTTCTGTGTCAGTCTAACTCAGGATCCCATGTGAATTTAATTGTTGTGTACTGTAGTTTCCCCTGATTTGTGAGAGTTCTTCAGTCTTATCTTTCATGTATTTTTTTTGTTTTCACTTTTATATTCTCCATGTCACTTTTGAAGGGGCAGTTAATATGTAGAGTGCTTTTCAGCATGAGGTTGAATCCAATGAATCTCATTACACTGAAACATTCCTGGGAAGAATGCAACAGTCAATGTGTCCTCAGTGCATCATTGCACATGTTGGTATGTTTTACCAATGATATTATTTATACTCAGAACTTGACAAAGATAATGTCTGACAGGTTCCTGTATTGTAAATTTCATTTTTTCCTTTGAAATTCCTAAATATTTAAAGAAACATACTTTTGAGATTTTGCAAATATGTTTCTGCTTCGATTTTCATGTACTCATTTCTCATTCACCAATGGATCTTGCCCAGGAAATCATATACTGTGATATACTAAATGGCGATTTTTCTATTTTTCTTATTATTTATTTATTTATTTGAATTTTTTTGCAAGAAAGACTTGTCACACTTCCCCATCCCCTTATTTACCTAATCTTTTCTTTGAATAAGTACAAATTCATGGGTATTTGTTTATTTTATTTTATTTTTTAGTAATTCCTTATATTCTGGAATTGCAAGATGCCCCAGACTTGTCTTTATTTATGTATTTATTTGCCCTTTTTTTATTGTGTTATTTTAGTCACCAAAAAATACATCATTAGTTTTTGATACAGTGTTCCAAGATTCATTGTTTATGTACAGCACCTGGTGCTTCATGCAATACATGCCCTCCTTAATATGCACCACCAGGCTCATCCATCCCCCTAACCCCCTCCCCTCTAAAACCTTCAGTTTGTTTCTCATAGTCGACAGTCTTTCATGGTTTGTCTCCCCATCCAGTTTCCCCCAATTCACTTTTCCTGTCTTCCTAATGTCCTCCTTGTTATTCCTTATATTCCACAAGTAAGTGAAACCATATGATAATTGACTTTCTCTGCTTGACTTATCTCACTCAGCATAATCTCCTCCAGTCCCATCCATGTTGATACAAAAGATGGGTATTCATCTTTTCTGATGGCTGAGTAATATTCCATTGTATATATGGACCACCTTTTCTTTATCCATTGGTGTGTTAAAGGGCATCTCCATTCTTTCCACAGTTTGGCTATCGTGGACATTGCTGCTATGAACATTGGGGTACAGATGGCCCTTCTTTCCACTACATCTGTATCTTTGGGGTATATATCCAGTAGTGCAATTGCCGGGTCATAGGGTAGCTTTATTTTTAATTTCTTAAGGAATCTCCACACTGTTTTCCAAAGTGGCTACACCAACTTGCATTCCCACCACAATAGTGTAAGAAGGTTCCCCTTTTTCCACATCCTTTCCAACATTTGTTTTTTCCATCCTTGTTAATCTTTGCCATTCTAATTGGTGTAAGGTAGTATCTCAATGTGGTTTTGATTTGAATTTCCCTGATGCCTAATGATGATGAACGTTTTTTCATGCGTCTGCTATCCATTTGCATGTCTTCATTGGAGAAGTGTGTATTCATTTCTTCTGCCCATTTTTGACTTGATTATTCATTTTTGGGGGGTGTTGAGTTTGAGAAGTCTTTATAGATCCTGGGATATCAGCTCTTTGTCTATAGTGTCATTTGCGAATATCTTCTCCCATTCTGTGGGTTGCCTCCTTGTTTTGTTGACTGTTTCCTTTGCTGTGTAGAAACTTTTTATCTTGATGAAGTCCTAAAAGTTCATTTTTGCTTTTGTTTCCTTTGCCTTTGGAGACATGTCTTGAAAGAAGTTGCTGTGGCTGATGTCGAAGAGGTTACTGCCTATGTTCTCCTCCAGGATGTTGATGAATTCCTGTCTCATGTTGAGGTCTTTCATCCATTTTGAGTTTATCTTTGTGTATGGTGTAAGAGAATGGTTGAGTTTCATTCTTCTATACGTAGCTGTCCTATTTTTCCAGTTTTCCAAGCACCATTTATTGTATTTTTTTTCCATTGGAAATTTTTCCTGCTTTGTTGAAGATTATTTGACTGTTGAGTTGAGGGTGCATATCTGGACCCAGACTTGTCTTTATTTCCCTTACTCAAGCCCTGGAATCAGCCAGTTCACTGTGGAGCTATATTGTGTGAGGAGTATATTTTCCACTTGTACTAGAGAATGGTATTAGGAAAAAAAGATGTGCTAGATATGCTCATTGCTATTAAATATCAGTGCTTCTGGTCCCTCTCAGCTGACAGCATTAACAAACACACCCCCCCACACCACACACACACATACACATTAATTATGCCTATACACATCTACCTTTAATTGTGTATCTGTGTGTGTGTGTGTGTGTGTGTGTGTGTTTAATGAGTCTATGTTGATACTTTAAAAAGAGAGAGATAACAGCAAAGGGAGAAGGAGATACAGACTCCCTGATGAAAGGAAGTCCAGTGCAGGACTTGATCCCAGAATTCCGGGATCATGACCCAGTACAAAGGCAGGGGCTTAACCAGCTGAGCCACCCAGGCACCCTATGTTGATACTTTTGACTGTAGTCTAATACCACATGCTTTATTCTGACTTGTAACCTTTCCTTAACTTTTTTCTCCAGCATTAAGAAAACCAGATCTCATTATTTACTATCTATCTATCTATCATTAGTATACAAATAAAGTGATTTCAGTATTCTCAACTTTATCCCTATGAGAAACAAATATACCAATGAGGGTACAGTGTTTGTGATAAGTTCTTTTTGTCTTTGACCTTAGATTAGCCTTCATTAATCAAGCTTCTAACTTAAGTGGCACATTCTCTGTGAGAGCTTCTCCCAGGACCATCACTATTAAAAAGTTCCATCAATGACACTTCTGCTTGTGCTTTTAGGATTAGATCACAATTCCATAGGTGTTCTGCTCATCCAAAGAATGCAGACATACAAAGACATAGTCTCTGCTCTCAAGGAGCTTATTGCCTCAAAGCTTCTTTTCTTTTTGCTCACAGAATTGAATATGGTGGCTACAACATGCTGTCTAGCATGAAAATAAGTTTAGCAAATGTTATTGCATTAAGTGAATGAATGAATAGATATTCTATATAAACAAGAAAGAAAAGTCTGGAAAGACACATGGGGGCTGAAGACAAAAAGGTGTTTGATGGTTAGGAGCCATGGCTTTAGAGTTGCATATACCTAGATTTGAATCCTAACTCTGACATTTACTGCCAGCTATCTAAACTTAGGCTGCATGGAAGTGTTAGAATTGCAGGCAGAAGATAACTGAGAAGACCACATAGATGCAATCAAATTGCACAGTGGTTTTTGTAAAACCAAGAAAATTGTTGGTTCTAGTAGAATATCTGGTAGATATATGACAGGTGAAGTTTTTGCCACCTCTCAGACATGGAAATACAATGTTTTAAAAAAATCCTAGATATATACATATGGACATTTATTTTTGTTCATTTAACATTATTAGATTTGAGTATTGCTTTGAGAATTTTTTTTCCTTAAGAGAATAAAGTAGACTTCTTTAAATCTCCTCTACCACCCCAGCCAACCTCTAACCTCAGAGTGGTTTTAGACTCTCATCAGCTATGGCTGATTGAAAATTACATTTGTGAAGTGGCGGACAGAGCCCCTTTGAAGTCACAAATCAGTGTACTCCCTTTTAATTTATATTCCTTTCCCTCTCCCCCGTACTTATATATAAACTTGCAATCCCTTCTCTGAGTAGAGAGTTGCTGGTTCAACTACAGGTATTTTCAAATCTTAATTACTCATTGAGTAGACTTCAATAAGATATTTCTTAAAGTGTTCTGGTGACCATTAAGATGACTGAAATCACCAGATCGAATTTAATAATACTTTGTTTTTTTCCCTTAAATGATTGTGGCATTAGACAAGGATGCACTCTGCTGAATTAATCATCCAAAGGCTGTGGGTCATTTTCTTGGTATAAATCCAGTTCCACAGATCTCGGTTTTCTGAATCATTCCTCATCATGGTGCCATAACCCTTGATTTGATAGACATAATCAGGAAGAGCCAGAGAACATGGATTCTTTACTAGTGTCTATTCCAAAGCAAGAAATGTGGTAAGGACGTATTGGAAGCATATGAATTTTGTAATGCCCTACAAAAATAATCACCCTTCTCACAATGAGGCAAGGGCCAGCCTGAAATCTATTTCATCTAAAGAGAATTTTAAGAATTTATAATGAAGTCATAATTTATAATGTCTGATTTTCTCATCGCAAAATATCCTGAATAATATGTACAGAGGTGTGGACAAGTTTAAGAGGATCAACTGGGATAGTACAGACTCATGGTTAGCAGCACCAAAGCTCTTATTCAGCTTATGCCCAAAAATATGAGGAAAGTGGTTCTTATCTCAAAGAATGACCCTTGGGCATCACCTAGGAACTTGGTAGGCATGCAAAATTTCAGACTCCACCTCCTGAACCAGAAACTCTGAAGCAGGGACCCAGCTATGTATGTTTTAAGCAGTGATTCTAATGCATGCCAATATTTGAGAAATGGTGGACTAAAGGAGAGAATCACGTCAAATGGCATGCCTTGAGAGGAGTATTCACCTTTAACTGAAAAATTTAGCTCAAATTAGGCTGAACATAAGTACGAGTTTGCCTGCCTACTTGAGGTTATAAAAACTCTTGTACAAGTGTAAACACTAGTAGTGCCTTTTCCACTCTCAGATATGTCCAAATTTGGAGGAAAAATTATATGGCCCTTCCAACCTAAGTTGTGTTGCAGCAAGAGAGCCAAGGGAACAAATAGCTAACCTTTCTGCATCCTCTCTCTCTCATCTTTTGGCAGGATCCTCAGTACCCAAGCCCGTTTGAAATCCCAGTGGCAATGGGGGATGTGGGTATAATTCACACAGATCAACTAGAATAGACACAAAGCAAGGCAGAGTAGGATAGATAATGGAATTAGAGTGGCAAGAGGAAGCTATCATAGCTGATGCTTGTTTTCTTTATCGATTTCAGAGAAAATGGAAGAAATAACTTAGTCATTTATTTTTGACTTAACTACTCTCTTTATTCTCTTATGAAGTTCTCAATAAATGCCACTCCTTTTCCCCAGCTAGCAAATTATTCACTTCTGAAGTTCTACTGAATTTCTTTTGTTCTTCCACCTGTGAAGCTGAGACAGGATCAAAGTAATAAAATGCTGCCCCAGATGCTTTTTTTTTACATTAAATTCGTCCCACTTTAACTCTGATCTCTTCAAAGTCCAGCTATTAAATTTCTTTCATTTTGTTTCATGAAAGAAGGTATAAGATTGTAACCTCTTTACTACAGGTGCCCACATCTTGTCATGGACTTGAGTTAGGAACTAAATATTTTGATCTAGGTAAGTTCTTCTAGATAACTTAGATAACATTTATTCATTCAAATATAGACTTCAATTAGCTACAGCTCCCTTCTCCCTCAGAAATATGAGTGAACTCAGTTCAAATTCCATTTTCTAACCCAGTATCAATCCAAAATGTTGTCCATTGTTTCTATCCATTCCCATGATTGGCTTTCTTCTCTTTACCTCATCCATCTTGCTTTTGTCCTATCTCAGTTTAACTGAGAGTAACCTTAGATACAGAATTCTGTTTTTGTACTGTTATTATTGGTTTTTTTTAAAGATTTTACTCAATATCGAGCGGTGAGAACATCACACACACCTTCCCCCATAATGTATATAGCCTTATCACAGTACATTCTATTTTATTCTGTCACGCATAGCATAGCACTGTCTGAATTGATATCATTCGTTTACTCAGTTATTTTGCAATATTTCCTTCACTCTGCCATAAGTGTGCTCTATTTTGTTTATCACTATTTGCTGCTGTTGCCCCATACCTATATGCTGAGTGCGTAGCCAACTGAGTAAGTGGACAGAGGAATAATTGAGTAACAGTCCATGCATTTCACCTCTTTACTTTTCCCCACTGCTCTTCCTATCACTTTTTTTACTCCTCTTCCTCTCCCTGTACTTCATCTTTGCCTTCTTCCTCTCACTTCCCTTACCTCCTCTCCTCATTCTCTTTGTCCTCCTCCTTTTCCTCCTCCAAAGAAATACCTTCTACATTCAGGTATTCTTAGAATACTCACTTCCACAAATACACACAAAATTTTTCTAAATTGTATTTCCTAAAAAACTTACGGCTTCCTTTCAATAGAATAGAATACAGTTTTATCTCTTCTGCAGAAAATATGTATTCAGCACCAGTTCTGTTAGTACTGTACTAGGTAATGGGACTATAAAGAGGAGTGTAACAGACATACTTATTACTCATGTGGGACCTTAACATGGTGGGGAAGAGAGGTATTAATCAAATGATCAATTATATGTTTGAATTATTACTACACACTGAAATTAATTCTATGAAGAAAGGTGATAAGGAACCATGAAAACCTATTATAGGGGAACCAGATATAGTCTGGAGTTTCAAAGAAGGCTTCCTAAGGCAGTGAACTTGAATTGAGAAAAGAAGTAATAAAAGTTTACTAAGCAAGGGGAAGGTGAAAGCATGCTTAAAGTAGAGGGAATAGCACTTGCAAGAGCCTTGACATAGGAGGGAACATAGATGATCCTAAAAATTAAAAGACTGGAGAACTGTGAGCAAGAGAGTTAGACAAAGACAAGTTCATGCAAAATTTTGAGATCAAATTACATATTTTAACCTTATCTTTACGGCAAAAGAAAATTCTATAAGAATCTAAACTAAAATATTCCTTCAGCTACAATATGATGTAGGGAACAGATTGGAAGGGATCATAAATAGATGCATAGAGACCAGTTAAGAAATTTTGCAGGTGTCCAGGTGAAAGATGATGGCAGTTGATGGTTACATATATAAAGAGAAGTGGACAGATTTCAGAAATATTTCCAAAGGAAAATAAACATGACTAAATGAGAATTTTGCCGTTAAGACGGTTATTTCCTCTGAATTGTGGAATCCAGAGAACAGAGTTGTTTAGAGCGGCAACCCCTAAAACAGCCATGACCTTGAGCTCAAAGACATTCCACCTCAAGGATGACATTACAAGCCCTAGTTTTCCTTTGATGATGCTGTTTTTTACCTGTTTTTCCCAGAATAATATAATACAATATTTAAAACATGAAAAGGATGTAAAAATAATATAGTGACTACCTTATCACTCAGATTAAGAAATAAAGTGTTGCAAAAATAAAACCATGCTAGAACATTCCATTATAAGAATGAACAGCGTTTTTTTTATATTCCTCATGAGAAGCCTTTAGGATCTTTTCTTTTTAAAGCATGTATATGAGGATTTTAAGTGTGTGCCTTGGAACAGAATCGGTGGTCATAGGGTATATACATAATCCTCAATATTATCAGGTATTGTCATATTGTTCCTGGAAAAAATGTACCAATTTACACTGTGACAATATATAACAGTACATGGTGCCTTACCTATTCTATGACATTTGGAAAAATACTTTTTTTTAAAATTATGTATCTAATGATAACATTACATTCCATGTAATACTAATTTTATTTTCATGGAATAATGATTATTTTGCATTTCCGCAATTACCACTTAAGTTCTGAATCTTGACAAATATTTATTGGCCACATGTTTCTTCAATAATTGCTTGTTTTCTGTCGTGTGTGTGTGTGTGTGTGTATGTATGTGTGTGTGATTCTTAGTGATTTAGGTTCTCAATATATTCTGGACTGGTTATCTTTCTCATATCTCTGATAAATATTTTCTCCCCATTGAGAGTTATCTTTTCACTTCTTCTGTTATATTTCAGTTAATGATTTTTTGTCATTAAAGTTAAATGCAGTTAGTTTTATGATACATTTCTTGGCTCTTTTATTTTTTCTTGAGAAAAACTTCCTTACCTCAAATATAAAAACATATTCTTTTATGTTTTGAAGTTTAGTTTTGCATTTATGATTTAATTCACCTGGAATTCTTTTTATTGCATGGGTAGTGTGTCTGAATTTAGTATCTTTTTGTAAGGACCTAATTGTGCTAGCAGTCTTCTGACAGTCTTCTGAACAGTCTTCTGACAGTCTTCTTAACAATCCTCTACATTGTCAGCTCCTTTACACATTGTATTCAGACATGCAAAATAATATGTTTGGCCTTGATTTTGTCATACTGATTTGTATCTATCATTTTCCTTTACCATACTATTTTAATTTCTGTCATTCAGTAATATACCTTGATTTCCAGTAAAGCAGGACACACTTTGTTTTTATTAAAAAGCACATTATTTACCTTTTATTTTTCCATATGTCATTTAGAACTAGTTTTTCAGTTTGCTTTGGTTGCAGTAACACTGAATTTATAGGGAATTAGGAAGAATTGACATTTCTAAAATACAATCATCTTGCTCATGAATGTGGTATACGTGTCCTTTTATCCCCATCCCCTTTTAGTAGTGTTTATTTTCTACAAAAGCATATTGATATTTGTGTTAGATAATTTCATGATTGTTTTAATTTTTTAATAACATACTTTTAATTAAAATACAGTTTTTATTTTCTACTTATATCCTTTATATTATTGCTACATTATCTTATGAGTGTGTATTTCTAGGGAACATAATGATTGTGTTGACAGATAATGTCGGATTCTGTCTCTTTCCGATCTTCATATATTTTAGTATTCTTGTCTCAGCTCACTAAAGGAACTTCTAGTATGATAATTGCAAATTTGAAAAAGCAGTAATAGTGGTTATTATCATCTTATTATTCCCTGTATTTAAAAATAAACTTTATAGTTTTCTGAGTATAGATTCTGTGCCTCTTTGGTTAGGTTTATTCCTAGGTATCTTATGGTTTTGGATGCAATTGTAAATGGGATTGACTCCTTAATATCTCTTTCTTCTGTCTTGCTGTTGGTGTAGAGAAATGCAACTGATTTCTGTGCATTGATTTTATATCCTGACACTTTACTGAATTCCTGTATAAGTTCTAGCAGTTTTGGAGTGGAGTCTTTTGGGTTTTCCACATATAGTAACATATCATCTGCGAAGAGTGATAATTTGACTTCTTCTTTGCCGATTTGGATGCCTTTAATTTCCTTTTGTTGTCTGATTGCTGAGGCTAGGACCTCTAGTACTATGTTGAATAGCAGTGGTGATAATGGACATCCCTGCCGTGTTCCTGACCTTAGCGGAAATGCTTTCAGTTTTTCTCCATTGAGAATGATATTTGCGGTGGGTTTTTCATAGATGGCTTTGATGATATTGAGGTATGTGCCCTCTATCCCTACACTTTGAAGAGTTTTGATCAGGAAGGGATGCTGTACTTTGTCAAATGCTTTTTCAGCATCTATTGAGAGTATCATATGGTTCTTGTTCTTTCTTTTATTGATGTGTTGTATCACATTGACTGATTTGCGGATGTTGAACCAACCTTGCAGCCCTGGAATAAATCCCACTTGGTCGTGGTGAATAATCTTTTTAATGTACTGTTGAATCCTATTGGCTAGTATTTTGTTTTGTATTTTCACATCTGTGTTCATCAAGGATATTGGTCTATAGCTCTCTTTTTTGGTGGGATCCTTGTCTGGTTTTGGGATCAAGGTGATGCTGGCCTCATAAAATGAGTTTGGAAGTTTTCCTTCCATTTCTATTTTTTTGGAACAGTTTCAGAAGAATAGGAATTAGTTCTTCTTTAAATGTTTGGTAGAATTCCCCTGCGAAGCAGTTGGGCCCTGGGCTTTTGTTTTGTTTGTATAAAGTACTCATGAAAGAATTGAGGAAGACACAAAGAAATGGAAAAATGTTCCATGCTCCTGGATTGGAAGAATAAATATTGTGAAAATGTCTATGCTACCTAAAGCAATCTACACATTTAATGCAATTCCTATCAAAGTACCATCCATCTTTTTCAAAGAAATGGAACAAATAATGCTAAAATGTATATGGAACCAGAAAAGACCTCGAATAGCCAAAGGGATATTGAAAAAGAAAGCCAACGTTGGTGGCATCACAGTTCCGGACTTCAAGCTCTATTACAAAGCTGTCATCATCAAGACAGCATGGTACTGGCACAAAAACAGACACATAGATCAATGGAACAGAATAGAGAGCCCAGAAATAGACCCTCAATTCTATGGTCAACTAATCTTCGACAAAGCAGGAAAGAATGTCCAATGGAAAAAAGACAGCCTCTTCAATAAATGGTGCTGGGAAAATTGGACAGCCACATGCAGAAAAATGAAATTGGACCATTTCCTTACACCACACACAAAAATAGATTCAAAATGGATGAAGGACCTCAATGTGCGAAAGGAATCCATCCAAATCCTTGAGGAGAACACGGGCAGCAACCTCTTCGACCTCTGCCGCAGCAACATCTTCCTAGGAACAACGCAAAAGGCAAGGGAAGCAAGGGCAAAAATGAACTATTGGGATTTCATCAAGATCAAAAGCTTTTGCACAGCAAAGGAAACAGTTAACAAAATCAAAAGACAACTGACAGAAGGGGAGAAGATATTTGCAAACGACATATCAGATAAAGGACTAGTGTCCAGAATCTATAAAGAACTTAGCAAACTCAACACCCAGAGAACAAATAATCCAATCAAGAAATGGGCAGAGGACATGAGCAGACATTTCTGCAAAGAAGACATCCAGATGGCCAACAGACATATGAAAAAGTGCTCCATATCACTCGGCATCAGGGAAATACAAATCAAAACCACAATGAGATATCACCTCACACCAGTCAGAATGGCTAAAATCAACAAGTCAGGAAATGACAGATGCTGGCGAGGATGCGGAGAAAGGGGAACCCTCCTACACTGTTGGTGGGAATGCAAGCTGGTGCAGCCACTCTGGAAAGCAGCATGGAGGTTCCTCAAAATGTTGAAAATAGAACTGCCCTTTGACCCAGCAATTGCACTATTGGGTATTTACCCTAAAGATACAAATGTAGTGATCCAAAGGGGCACGTGCACCCGAATGTTTATAGCAGCAATGTCCACAATAGCCAAACTATGGAAAGAACCTAGATGTCCATCCACAGATGAATGGATCAAGAAGATGTGGTATATATACACAATGGAATACTATGCAGCCATCAAAAGAAATGAAATCTTGCCATTTGCGACAACATGGATGGAACTAGAGCGTATCATGCCTAGCGAAATAAGTAAAGCAGAGAAAGACAACTATCATATGATCTCCCTGATATGAGGAAGTGGTGATGCAACATGGGGCTTAAGTGGGTAGGAGAAGAATAAATGAAACAAGATGGGATTGGGAGGGAGACAAACCATAAGTGACTCTTAATCTCACAAAACAAACTGAGGGTTGCTGGGGGGAGGGGGTTTGGGAGAAGGGGGTGGGATTATGGTCATTGGGGAGGGTATGTGCTTTGGTGAGTGCTATGAAGTGTGTAAACCTGGTGATTCACAGACCTGTACCCCTGGGGATAAAAATATATGTTTATAAAAAATAAAAAATTAAAAAAAATAAAAATAAAATATCAAAACTAAAAAAAAAAATAAATAAATAAATAAAATAAAAATAAAAAAAATAAAAATAAACTTATGGGGTGCCTAGTTGGCTCAGTTGGTTAAGCAGCTACCTTTGGCTCAGGTTATAATCTCAGGGTCCTGGGATTAACGTGGGCATTGGCATCTCTGCTCCATGAGGAGTATGTTTCTCCCTCTGCCCCTCTCCAGCTCATGTGCTCTGTCTCACTCTCTATTAAATAAATAAAATAATTAAAAAGTAAAAATAAAATAAAATAAACTTTAGTCTCACCATAAAGGTAAAATTTTCTGATTAATTATAATTTTATGTATGTATATGTAATTAAGAGTGCATTTTCTTCAAATTTATTTCTTTAAAGGGTTAGATATAACTGTTAAGTGCTTTTAAGTTTTTCTGAATTTTTAAAATGATGATATAGATTTTCTTTTCTAATCAACTCTTTCTGTATAAATGATGTAATATATTATTTGTGTGTGTATATATACATATACATATACATACACATACACACATTTATATATATATACACACACACACACATATATATATATATACATATATATATGTTGGATTTCATTTGATGACACAGGATTTTCTGGATTTAAATTCATGAGTGAGATTATTACCTAATATCCATTTGTGTACTATGGTGGCTCATTTTCTGTGTCAACTTTACTACTGGGTGCCCAGGTATTTGGTAAAACTCTATTCTGAGTGTTTCCATGAGGAGTTTTTTGGCTGGAATGAACATTTAAATTGGTAGACTCAGTAAAGCAGATTGCATTCCCTAATGTGGTGGGATTTATCAATCAGCTGAAGGCCTAAATGCAACAAGAATCCTGACCTTTCTCTAAGTAGGAGAAGTTTTTTTCTGCCTGACTGACTTCAAACCGAGGCAGTTTTTTTTTTTTTTTTTCTTCCTTCAGCTTTAAACTGAAGCTTGGCCCTTCCTGGATCACAAGCCTGCGTGTCTTCCGATGGGAACTACACTAGAGGTTCTCCTGAGTCTCAGGCCTTTGGACTCAGATGGAAGCTACACCATTGGCTTACCAGGTCTCCAGCTTGCCAGCTCACTCTGGGACTTGTTAACCTGCATAATCATGTGAGCAAATTCCTTAACATAAATCAGCTTCCTCCTTTCTCTCTTTCTTATACTATAGATAGATAGATAGATAGATAGATAGATAGATATAGTTTTTTGTTTTTTTTTCTCTGGAGTACTTTGAGTAATACATATAGTGTCTTTGTCTGATTTTAGTGTGAGGTTGTACTAGCTTCATAAAACTAGTTGGAAAGACCTCACTCTGGAATCATCTAAAAAAAAAAAAATAGGAATTATCTCTTCCTAGAAATTTTGTGACAATGTCAATAGAACAGTCTGAACCTTGAGTTTTTTCTTATACTGATTGACTTTCTTTAGATATGATAAGAAGGGGATTCTGTAAAACCTCCCCACCTTAACTACCAAGCACTATTCAGGTTTTTTGTTTTATGTTCATCTCATCTGTATGTTCAAAATGTTTTTTTAAGTTAGCATACTCTTTTCTTTTCTAACTCTTATCTTTTTCAACTGTATATGACCTTCACAATAATGATCATTAGGGTCTTTCTTTTTTTTCCTGATCAAAAGGCCAGAAGCTTTTTTATTTAGTCATTTTAAAATACCTCCTTGTAGCTATTGTTTTCCTCACCATTCTATGAATGATTTTAATTTAAATAATATCTATCATTATCTTTATTTTTCTTTATTTATTTTTACATTTTTATTTGTTTTCTTTTCCTGGCTTCTTAAATTTAACAATCATCTCAATAACCAGTGAAGGTAATATTTCTTCAAAGTATGGTCTTTGCTGCATGCCACATGTTTTGTTATACATATTTTCATTTTCTTTCTTTTTAAATTAATCTCTTTTCTGTTATGATATTTATTACTTAACCAAAGAGTTATTTAGAAGAGGCTTTTATAATACTCAAGGAAAATAACTTTTTAGTTATCTTTCTGTTCCTGAACCAAATTACACTTGCTGCCTGAAATTTATTGAGCTTGTATGGTGTACTGCATGTCCCATTTTATTATTATTTATTATTACTAGTATTATTATTATTAGGGGGGAGGGAGAGGGAAAGTGTGTGTGCTCATGAGCAGGGGGAGGGGCAGAGGGAGAGGAGATAGAATTTTAAACAGGTTCCATGCTCAGCACATGATGTGGGGCTCCATCTCACAACCCTGAGATCATGATCTGAGCCAAAATCAAGAGTTAGAAACTAAACCAATTGAGTCACCCAGGCACCCCCAACGTGTCTCATTTTTTTTTTTTTTAAATATTTTATTTATTTATTTGACAGACAGAGATCACAAGTAGGCAGAGAGGCAGGCAGAGAGAGAGGAGGAAGCAGGCTCCCCGCTGAGCAGAGAGCCCGATGTGGGGCTCGATCCCAGGACCCTGGGATCATGACCTGAGCTGAAAGCAGAGGCTTTAACCCACTGAGCCACCCAGGCGCCCCCCAACGTGTCTCATTTTAAGAAACATATTGTGTATAAAAGCAGAGAGAGTCAATTATCATATGGTTTCACTTATTTATGGAGCATAACAAATAACATGGAGGACATGGGGAGAGAGAGGAGAAGGGAGTTGGGGGAAATTGGAAGGGGAGGTGAATCATGAGAGACTATGGACTCTGAAAAACAATCTGAGGGTTTTGAAGGGGCGGGGGGTGGGAGGTCAGGGTACCAGGTGGTGGGTATTATAGAGGGCACGGATTGCATGGAGCACTGGGTGTGGTACAAAAACAATGAATACTGTTGTTCTGAAAATAAATAAATTTTTTTTTTTTTTAAAGTTAAAGGAAAAACATCAAGTCTAATTTGGGAGTATTGTATTTTAGAATGACTATTATATAAAGTTTGTCATTTTGATCCTCACAACTTCTATATATCCTTATTTTATATTTTTGTGTATTCAATCATTCTAATTTTCTTTTTGAGAAAAGAAATAATGTTGTGATAATGGATGTGATAATTTTTTTCCTTGAAATTGCTCCTTTAAATTACTTACATTTTTGCTTTATAGATTTTGAGCTATATAATTAGGTATATACCAGTTTAAAAGGTTTGTGTTTTCTTGGTGATTTGGCTCTTTATCATCATGTATTGATCACTTTTATCCCTATTAGATCTTTATTGTCAAAAAGTCTGTTATTCTGTTTTCAATATATCAACACCAACCTTTTTGTTTGTTTGTTTTGTTTTTTTGTTTTGAGGTTTTTAAAAAAATTATTTATTTATTTATTTATTTGCCAGAGAGAGGGCACGTGAGAGAGAACACAAGCAGAGGGAGCTATAGGCAGAGGAAAAAGCAGGCTTCCCACTGAGCAAGTTGCCTGATATGGGACTTGATCCCAGAACACTGGGATCATGATCTGAGCCAAAGGCAGATGCTTAACTAACTGAGCCACCCAGGTTCCCCCCCTTCTTTTAAAAAAAAAAAGATTTTATTTATTTATTTGACAGAGATCACAAGTAGGCAGAGAGGCAGGCAGAAGTGGAGGGGGGTTGGGGGAGCAGGCTCCCTGCTGAGCAGAAAGCCTGATGTGGGGCTTGATCCCAGGACCCTGAGATCATGACTTGAGCAGAAGGCAGAGACTTAACCCACTGAGCCACCTAGGCACCCTTCTCTCTCTCTCTCTCTATTTTTTAAATCTACATGTGGTATTCCTTTTGTTTTTATTTTCAACTTCCCTATACATTTTAAGTTTAGCTATTTTTGTTGTTTTTTATTTGTTTGTTTGTTTTTAAAGATTTTATTTATTTATTTGGCAGAGAGAGAGAGAGAGATTATAAGTAGGCAGAGAGGCAAGCAGAGAGAGAGGGGGAAGCAGGCAACCTGCTGAGCAGAGAGCCTGTTATAGGGCTCCATCCCAGGACCCTGAGATCATGACCTGAGTTGAAGGCAGAGGCTTAGCCCACTGAGCCACCCAGGTGCCCCTAGCTATTTTAAAAAGCATAAAATAAAATAAAACTACAAAAACCTGGTATACTGATTTAAGAGATGTGTTATACTAAAAATATTTACTCTATTACAAAAATAAAAGCAAAATTTTTTAGTTCCCCAAAATACAACTGAAGTTTTTATCTTGGAAGATAGTCTCTGCATAGATAATACAGATTTGAGTTCAGAGCCTGTAATAGAGACACTTTTAAATTCAAAGCATTATAAGATACTCATTTTATTTTCTCCAATCTGATACAGGTTAATTTTCTTGTTGCCTCATTCTTCCATCTTTCTTGAGGCTGTACACCCTTTCAGAATTCTTGATCAATGCAGGAGTCTCATTTCCCACTTTCCAAGGCTTGCCTTCCTTAAATACTGACATTATGTAAAGTTTTTACTTCAATGCGCAGAACCCTCCCTCCCAACGCACACACAGATCTCATTTCTGTTCTGATTTCATCTTCCTCTTCCTTTCTGGTCATTGTAGAGTTCTTTACAACTGCTTTGGAATAGCTCTTTCAGCATATCTGAGTATTTAGAGAGTTTTTCAGATGTCCATTTCACCATACTGGCAAGTAAATTATAGAGGCATACTTTTTCAAAGCAGTTGTGTGTGTGTGTGTGTGTGTGTGTGTATCATCTCTATTATTTGTCTTTTAAGTATCTTATAAACTATTAATCACTAAGTGTATAGAATATATATTTACTTATCTTCTAAATCTGGACTATGTTGACAAAAATAGGCATTTAAATAATACAATGCATTCTTCATCTTTGAGGACCTTACAATCTACTTGTCTAGGCTGTTCATGCATGTTAAATATATATATATATCTATATATATAGATATATATATATATCATAATAAAAGTATTACCAGGCTTCTATACATTAAGCCTCAAATTAATGGTCCACATAACTAAGTACTAAGAGAGCTCATTATCAGCCTTTTCTTCAAGCAGACACTTAATTTTTCTTATTTTTTCTGAATGCCTTGGAGTTCAGTGTTTGTAATTTTCCCCTAGACTATATTCACAACTAAGGGCAGCTGGAGTATTGTTTAATTTGAGAAAAGCAAAAATGAAAACAGATCATCAATGTCATCCTTCCAACAGCTGGATCATCTGTTGGAAGTGTTTAGAGTTGCAATTTTATGGAGATGTGGGTGTATTAAATTCCAAACAAGTCCAAGTCAAAGCATTCATCTAGGTAGGAAAATAAATTAAAATTTCATCACCTAGAAAACTTAAAAAGAAAGGAATCTGAAGTAATAGTTGTGTTTTAAAATTAACATGCTCCTTGACATTTTTCAGTAGAATTTGAAGTTGCTTTTTCCTGATATATATTAGCAACTATAAAGCAAAAAAATGGTGGGTAATCAATAGTGAAAGGATGGCAAAAGAAAATTATAGAGTTTGTCATCTTAATGATATTTTATAAAGTTATCAGTGTGTTAATCCACATATGGGTTTCTAAAATAATAGCTTGTGAGAATTTTAGCTGCCCACTTAAAAAAAAAAAAAAAAAACCAAAACTATTTTATTTTAGAGAGAGAGAAAGTGTTTATAAGTGGAGGGAGGGGCAGAGGGAGAGAATCTCAAGCTGACTTGCTGCTAAGCATGGAGCCCAAGGTGGGACTTGATCTCACCACCCATAAGACCATGACCTGAGCTGAAATCAATAGACACTTAACTTACTGAGCTACCCAGACACCCTAGCTGTCAACTTGTCAGAGCCTGATATTTGGTCAGACAGTATTTGGGGTGTGTCTGGGAGGGTATTTCTGGATGTGATTTACATTTGAATCAGTATATTGAGTAAAACAGATTATCCTCCCTAGTGTGGCTGGGCCTCACTGAACCGTAGAAGGCCTACATAGACCAAAAAGGCTGAACCTTCCTCAAGTTAGGGAAAATTTTTCCTACCTGCCTACTTAGATTGAAACATAAATTCTACTGGACTCAGATTGTCACTATACCATTAGCACCCCCTGACCTATATTTTACTTCCTCACCCTGTCGATTTTGGGATTTGTCAGTTTCCATAATCATGTAAGCCAATTCCCTATAATAAACCTCTCTATACATGCACTCATACACACACACATACATGTATCTTATTGCTTTTGTTTTTCTGGAGAATCATGACTACGTACAGATACTCAATTTAATATTAAATAAATTACCCCTCACCCCAAACACATTCTCTAAAAGATCAACTTCCCATACATACAAATTAAAGATGTACAGCCAAACGCTTGGTAAGTGCTTTGTGTTTACTCTGGCAGAGAATTGCTTTTGTGGCAAGTTATGAGCACTCTGGGCAATTGTCTTTTTGTCTTTCATTTTCGTACCCTGCTTATTTTAAATTTCCTCTAATATTTTTGCAAAATAGAGCTTTAATTTAGATATAGAAATTTTATTGTGCTTTTTGTCATGAAAAGTGTTCATCCTCAGCCCTGGGCTTTGTGCAGTTAATTTAGTGCATGGAATTTCTTTATTTTCTTTTCTCAACTTACTCCTTCCTGTCACTCAATTCCATACTAGGAAGACATAATCCCTCACTCTGTGAACCCGCCAAATTATCTTCATTTCAGTATCCACTCATATTTCCCACATGCAAAATGCTGAGATTTAGCTTGTTGCCTCTGAGATATTCACATTTGGACTATTCCCTTCTTCTACCCAATGCTGAATTGCTGAAAGGAAAAGTCACCACCTTAGGCTCCTGCTCTTTAAGCAAGATAAAATTATTAATTGAAACCATAAAGAAACTATGTTTCTCCTAGTGTCTTAATCCATTCAGGCTGCTATAATACACAGTAGAAATCTGTTGCTGACAGTTCTGGGTGCTAAAGTCAAGATCAGGGTGCCAGCATATTGAAGGAAGGCCCTTTTCTAGATTTCAGACTGCTTATGGCACCCTCCCATGCTGGAAAGGGCTAGGGAGCTCTGTGGGATTTCTTTTAGAAGAACCCTAATTCTATCCATGACCACCCTCATGGTCTAATTCCACCCTTATGACCTGATCACTTCCCAGAGGCCTCACCAGCTAATACTGTTATCTTTGGGGGCTAGGATTTCAACATAGGAATTTTTGAGCAAAACTTCATACACAGATATTCAAACCATGCACCTAGGTTCAGAAAAAGCTGTTCAATTTTGTAATCCCTCTTCTTTTCATTGCATTACAATCAGTAAGTCCATATTCACTTGCTCTTGTGCTGCCCATGAAAGGAAGACAGGATGGTCCTATGGCGAAAGATGCGTGGTTCCCTATCACCGATCTGGCCTTCTTTATTTATCCAAAATGTTTAAATTTGCAGAATAGGGAATGCTCTGTCTCAAATAAGCAACTGACCTCAGCACAGGATACAGTTGCTTCTTTAAACTCCTTAAGTGATCAGAAGGAATTCAGGAAAGATTTAATGTCTTTGATTTAAGAACTAAAGTCTATGATTTAACTGTTGTCAGAAGTGGGCACAGAAACAGGTGAGATTCTTCAAAAGCAGAAACCAAAGCAAGAACTAGTTTAGAATGTGTGCCACTATATGGAAATGGTTGTAAGGATCACTAAGTTCTGTGTAATAAATTGTGCTGTATTTTTATCCTGAAAAAATGTTAATTTTTTTAAAAGTAGTTTTATAAAAATTATTGAAAATTTTTTTTGATTTAAAAAAAAACATTTTCCCTTTTCTTCATTAAATTTTCCATTTTTTTTTGGACAGTTTTTATTTTTTATTTTTTTATTTTTTTTTGTATTTTTTATTAATTTTTTATTTTTTATAAACATATATTTTTATCCCCAGGGGTACAGGTCTGAGTCACCAGGTTTACACACTTCACAGCACTCATCCAAGCACATACCCTCCCCAATGTCCATAATCCCACCCCCTTCTCCCAAACCCCCTCCCCCCAGCAACCCTCAGTTTGTTTTGTGAGATTAAGAGTCACTTATGGTTTGTCTCCCTCCCAATCCCATCTTGTTTCATTGATTCTTCTCCTACCCACTTAAGCCCCCATGTTGCATCACCACTTCCTCATATCAGGGAGATCATATGATAGTTGTCTTTCTCTGCTTTACTTATTTCACTAAGCATGATACGCTCTAGATCCATCCATGTTGTCGCAAATGGCAAGATTTCATTTCTTTTGATGGCTGCATAGTATTCCATTGTGTATATATACCACATCTTCTTGATCCATTCATCTGTGGATGGACATCTAGGTTCTTTCCATAGTTTGGCTATTGTGGACATTGCTGCTATAAACATTCGGGTGCACGTGCCCCTTTGGATCACTACATTTGTATCTTTAGGGTAAATACCCAATAGTGCAATTGCTGGGTCAAAGGGCAGTTCTATTTTCAACATTTTGAGGAACCTCCATGCTGCTTTCCAGAGTGGCTGCACCAGCTTGCATTCCCACCAACAGTGTAGGAGGGTTCCCCTTTCTCCGCATCCTCGCCAGCATCTGTCATTTCCTGACTTGTTGATTTTAGCCATTCTGACTGGTGTGAGGTGATATCTCATTGTGGTTTTGATTTGTATTTCCCTGATGCCGAGTGATATGGAGCACTTTTTCATGTGTCTGTTGGCCATCTGGATGTCTTCTTTGCAGAAATGTCTGCTCATGTCCTCTGCCCATTTCTTGATTGGATTATTTGTTCTCTGGGTGTTGAGTTTGCTAAGTTCTTTATAGATTCTGGACACTAGACCTTTATCTGATATGTCGTTTGCAAATATCTTCTCCCCTTCTGTCAGTTGTCTTTTGATTTTGTTAACTGTTTCCTTTGCTGTGCAAAAGCTTTTGATCTTGATGAAATCCCAATAGTTCATTTTTTCCCTTGCTTCCCTTGCCTTTTGCGTTGTTCCTAGGAAGATGTTGCTGTGGCTGAGGTCCAAGAGGTTGCTGCCTGTGTTCTACTCAAGGATTTGGATGGATTCCTTTCTCACATTGAGGTCCTTCATCCATTTTGAGTCTATTTTTGTGTGTGGTGTAAGGAAATGGTCCAATTTCATTTTTCTGCATGTGACTGTCCAATTTTCCCAGCACCATTTATTGAAGAGGCTGTCTTTTTTCCATTGCACATTCTTTCCTGCTTTGTCGAAGATTAGTTGACTGTAGAGTTGAGGGTCTATTTCTGGGCTCTCTATTCTGTTCCATTGATCTATGTGTCTGTTTTTGTGCCAGTACCATGCTGTCTTGATGACGACAGCTTTGTAATAGAGCTTGAAGTCCGGAATTGTGATGCCACCAACGTTGGCTTTCTTTTTCAATATCCCTTTGGCTATTCGAGGTCTTTTCTGGTTCCATATAAATTTTAGAATTATTTGTTCCATTTCTTTGAAAAAGATGGATGGTACTTTGATAGGCATTGCATTAAATGTGTAGATTGCTTTAGGTAGCATAGACATTTTCACAATATTTGTTCTTCCAATCCAGGAGCATGGAACATTTTTCCATTTCTTTGTGTCTTCCTCAATTTCTTTCATGAGTACTTTTTAGTTTTCTGAGTATAGATTCTGTGTCTCTTTGGTTAGGTTTATTCCTAGGTATCTTATGGTTTGGGGTGCAATTGTAAATGGGATTGACTCCTTAATTTCTCTTTCTTCTGTCTTGCTGTTGGTGTAGAGAAATGCAACTGATTTCTGTGCATTGATTTTATATCCTGACACTTTACTGAATTCCTGTATAAGTTCTAGCAGTTTTGGAGTGGAGTCTTTTGGGTTTTCCACATATAGTATCATATCATCTGCGAAGAGTGATAATAAAACATGATTTTTTCCCCTAAATCTTACTTTTATACCCTGAATAAATGGTCTAAGGTAACATGCACACACACACACCTAAAAGGGTGTTTAAATGCTTGGATAATACTTAAATCCTTATTCTTTGTTTTTACTGAATTATTTACTCAATAAGGTCCAATTTTCTTAGCAAGAACCACTTCTCTGGTATAAAACCCATTACATTGCATTAAAGATCATATCCACAGGGCGCCTGGGTGGCTCAGTGGTTTAAAGATCATATCCACAGAAATACATATTACTCAAATATTAGATGGCTATGCTAATGTATGTTTTTTTTCTATACACATGTGTGTCTTTATGTTGAATCACACTTACTATATGAGATTATAATTTTCCATATCATTTATATGTATACATTCATACACATAATTGTCCCATATTGTATGCATATATAGCCATATATATTGTTTGCATAAATGTGGAGATACACACACACACACACATTAAATGCCGATGTTTGATCAAAGAAATATAGATATATTAATTCCAAAAATAAGAAGTCTAGAGGGGATATGATTAATTGGATGAAATCAAGAAAGAGAGAAAAGGAGAAATAGCATGAACTTGATCACAAAAATCCCAGGATACCAGAATGATTTTAAAATTAGGCCAAATAAATCAAGTATTTTATACAGTAAGAAACAAAATAAGGATGTTTACTATGCCCATAAAGTTGAAAAGCCCAAGAAGAAAAATATTTTCAGGGGCGCCTGGGTGGCTCAGTGGGTTAAAGCCTTTGCCTTCGGCTCAGGTCATGATCCCAGGGTCCTGGGATCAAGCCCCACATCGCATCGCATAGGGCTCTCTGCTCAGCAGGGAGTCAGCTTCCTCCTCTCTCTGACTGCCTCTCTGCCTACTTGTAATCTCTGTCTGTCAAATAAATAAATAAAAATTTAAAAAAAAAAGAAAAATATTTTCAAAAAAGACTTAGACAAAATCATGGATAAAAAACCTCAGTGAGTTTTAATTTGAAAGCATTTTATGTTTTAAATACAGTTTACCAGATAGCTTCATGAAATATAGGACTTACTTTATAGTCTTAGGTATTTATTTCAAAGATTGTAATGGCTTTTATAAATTAAATCCTTTTTCACAAGTTTAGGATAATGTGAATATCAAATTGCTGATAATTACAAAATTAATAATTAATTGACTATGTAATTAATTTAATTAGTTAGAAAATTAGTTTGATAGTAGATAGGCTATTTGGACCACAGTTTGCACATATGGTTGGGATGGGAACAAACCTTAAATAATGGAAAGCAAGCATTGATCAGAAGGTAGGCTTTGGAGTCAGACTATATTCTGAATCCTGGCTGTACAATTTACTGACTATGATTAGTATCAAAAGTGAGACTATTTATTAACCTCTCTGAGCTCAGTTTCCTCATCTATAAAATGTGATGATAAGACTATGCCTTACAGCAATTCACAACTTTTATGTGCTCAATAATATTATTATACCCCAAAAATTGTACTGTTTTAGTGAAGCTATTAATATTCCTCTAGCTTACTTTCTGTTTTGGTTAAATTTGAAATCAAAGAGGGAGAAAATCCTTATTGTGATGCCTATTTAGCTAGATCCTAGTGAGTAAAAATAATATGCACACCCACAAAGTCCTTCTTACGCCAGTTGCTTTAACCTTCCTTCACCTACATTCTGCACTAAATGTATACATAGAAAAATAAATAAACTATTTTTTTTTGTAAATCACTGTGCATATATAATTATTATGACCAAAATTTGGGGAAGAATCATGACCCAGTGTGGTAACACAGAGTTTGACAGACGAACTATCTCAATTCTTTCATAAGCAATATTTTGCTCTCAGAATCTGCTAGGCTTCTAAGAGAGAAACCTGAAATACAGTAAAAAAGTCAGCCAACATAGTCAACAGAACTAGTTGAATTAGATCTAAGACTGGTTAGCTATGCTTTTGCTCCAGTGATCATTTCCAATATTCTCTTTGACTCGCTTTGGTTTGCTCCTTCTGACATTTTAATTCTGCAGTCCGATCTCAAATTCTGTTACATACCAGGCCAGTACCTACAAATGTTTTTCCAACTCACACAGCATAAAAGCCCAAATCCATACCAAGAAAGGCCCGTTATGTTCTGTTCCTACCTACTCCTCCTTTGTCTCTGACTTTATGTCCTGCTCTTCTGCCCTTTGTTCATTTCATTTATACTGGCTTCCTTGCTGAGCCCTGAATATATTCCCAACACAGAGAATTTTTATGTGTTGATTTGGATCAAAACATTATAGGTAAAGGAGTAACATATTGTAATCCCCAGAACTTGTGTATATCTTACCTCTAATGGCAAAAGAGACTTTGTCGGGTGATAAAAGATTTGAGATGGGGAGAGCATTCTGGATTATCCAGGAAGCCCCATTATAATCATAAGATCTTCGTAAAAGAGAACCAGGTGTGTAAAAGTTGAGAAAAGGCAATAGGATGATGCAAGCAGACGGAGAGAATGCTATGTGATAGGGTGCCATAGGCAGAGGAATGAGGAGAGCCTATAGAAGCTGGAAAGTCAAGGAAATGAATTGTCCCCCAGAGGCTCAAGAAAAAATATAGTTACCAACATCCATTTTAAGACTTCTGACATCGTAACTATAATACAATAAATTTGTGTTGCTTTAAGCCAGTAAGTTTGTGGTAATTTGTTACAAGAGTCATAGGAAATGAATATATCAAGTTTTCCCTGATAGCCTCTTTAGTGTAGGATTGAGCCATGTGATTAGTTCTGCCCAGTAGCCTGTGAGCAAGAGATATGAATGACCCTTGGGCTAAAGCATTTAAAAGCTGACATATGACTCTCTCAGCTCTCCTTCCTTAGCACAGAGACATCCAAGGTTATGTGCTTCTGTGCAGCCCAAATGATGTGGCGCTGCCATCAGCCTTGGTGACTCAGTTGACAGCGTGGAGCAGAGCACCTTACCCACCCTGGCTGAACATGCAGTGAAAGCAAGGAATCATCTTTAGTTGATTATCTAATTGAGATTTCAGAGTTAATTTTCTTTTTTTTTTTTCCTTTATATTATTATTAAAAAAAATTATTTTTTTTACTAAAGCGTAGACTATAACTAATCTGAATAACATACTTGTCCTTCAGTTCTTTAGCCAAGTGTCACCTTCCAAGAAAGAAATTCCCTTACCACATTTAAAAAAAAAAAAAAAAAGTCAGCACCTTGCTCTGACAATAAGTTCCCCTCTGGCCTTGGTTTTATTTCATTTCTTTTCATTTTGTTTGTTCTCTTCTCTTCTCTTCCCTTTTCTTTCTCTGTTTTCTTTCTTTCTCCCCTCCCCCCACCCTTTTTGCTTTCTTTCTTTCTTTTTTCTTTTTTTCTCTACCCTGTGACAATCTACATTCTTTACTTATTTATTTATTTTTAGCACCAATCTCTCCCACAAGTCTCCCCACACTGTCATTGCTCTAATATAGCTTAGTAACTTAAGGGATTAATAGAAGCTTGTGAATGTCAGCTTCAACAGGGCAGAGATTTTTATCTGCTTATCACAGCTTTTTCTTAGCACCTGGAATAGTGTCTGCCATGTTTCATAGACACATACATACGTTTATATATGTGACTACCCATTCTGTGTTCCTAATCAGACTTGTTTCAACACATTTCTTGATTTCAATGTCTACCCAGGCTGTTCTAGCACTTCAATCCTGAACCATTTCTCCAATTTTTTTTTTCTATAAATTCTACTATGCAAAGTATGGCATGAATTCTTCTCTTTTTCTCCCCTGAACTTCAATAGGACTAAAAACATGAAGGGCAAAACAAGGAACAAGAATGTTTGGACCAACAACAAGTCACATGCTAGAAATTGGTATAGAGAAATACTTATAACTCATCTTCAAAGAGCTTGTGATCTAGAAGGGTGGCATGCTATCAAGTCATAGTTATAACCAGTAAGTAAAGACATTTGTTAACTTTTTTAAGATTCTGACTTTATAGTACATAGCAAAAGGAAAATTTCCTGTAGTATACTATGTTTAAACTGAGTAACTTGTCATTTACTCAGAATAAAAAAACAAGTATTGACTACTCAGTATATAGTAGTCATTATAAGAAGTTCAGAAATATAAAAGTGAGCTCCACCCACACTGTCACTGCTGTCATATAGCCTAGTGATCTAAGGAATTAGTAGAGGCTTGTGAAGAAAGGAAGAGTGGCATTTGGTTCAGAGCAAGTAGTAATAGAAATTGTATGTTGGCTATGAGGAATGGCGGATAATCCAGAATGTCTGGCTTAGAGGAACATGTGGAAAAGGGACAGGACATAAAGAAGATCATGGAAGGTCTTATATCAACATTTTGAAAAGCTTCGAAATGTCTTATGAAGAAAATTTGGAGTCATCAAATCATTTAAACAGAAGAGTAACATGATCATGTATGCAACTTAGAAAGATTGCTGTCTAAGGAATATGGGAGATAGAGGAGAAGGAACCAGATATAAACAGATGTCCTTTTAGAATCCTAGTATAACAATTTTCTATAGGGGAAGTATAAGATTCTTTGAAATTAAGCATGGCAGTGAGTATAGAGAGTAACTGAATGACAGAGGAATTTAAGGTTTCAAATCTCAAAGGAAAAGATCAGTTCAGAAATAAAGTCAATCAAGACATTGCACACAAACCTTTTAGTTTGATATAGCCTGATTGAAACTAGGCAGGTGGTAACCTTAATTTAATTGGTATTTTCTTTGTGCCCTGATAATGATTTTCTCCCTCCTGGATCTCAAACCATATGCTGTGTTTTAAGTACTGCTTCTTTTTTTTTCCCCCCCAAGATCTTCTTAGATAATGCCTGTTAATTTCCCCAAAAGAGATTCAGTTTAAACAAAATCCAAATGTTTCAACCTAAAAGGAACTTATCAAAAACAACAACAACAACAACAACAAACAAAATAAAAAACAAACAAACAAAAAACCCTAAAAGGAAATTACCAAAAAAAAAAAAAAAAAGTGTGACAATGATGGACATCTGCTTTGATTTTAAATTTAGAACATACTAACTTCTAATGATCAAGTAACTTGCAAAGTTCTTAGCTCACTATCATTTATTTTGCTCTGTGACAGCTTTTCTTTTCTGATCATGGACTGTTGGAATTATAAGTGGACAAGTTTCCAAATCTATGGGTTTTTGTTGAAATACATACAATGACCTTATCCAGTCCCAAAAGGTTCCTAAGAGAGAACACAAAACCAATCTTCTGGTAACTATTGTGCTGAGACATTTGGCTTAAGATGACAATTGTGTGACCTCGTACAAACTCACTGTAGTTTAGTAAGCTGTATAAAACTTCATGATTCTTACAAATCTTTTGGACAGTCCAGAAGTAGAGTGTCCTGAGAAGCAGGATGAGCAATTCTTTGGTCTTTCCATCTATGTTAGTACCTGTTTATGGTCATTCTAGTCTTGTTTCTTATTTCTTCTATGGAAAGAATACACAATGAAAGAACTTGGGGGAAAATCCCACCAGGAGAGAAATGAAGACTGTCATGGGTAAACAAGAGCTCAATTATCCCTAAGCCTGGTAACTTCCCAGTTAAGCGAAAGCCTCTCTGGTCAGACTACATCAGACTATGTGAGGAGAAACCACCAAAGGAGGTATTTGCAAAAGAAGAGCAAATATTCAGAGACACTGGGACATGAAAAGTTATGCTTTTAACTCTTAATCTTTAACAGCTTGAGTTAAAGAATGCTTAAAGGTGGTAAACCTGCACTCAGCCTTTTAACTACATTGTTACAAGCAGTCTTCACAATAGCCCTGTATACTTGTGTATGTTTCTATAAATACAAAGAGAAACATGAAGCTCTCATAACCACAAGCTAAGCCACATTACCCTGTGAGGAAGTAGAAGAGCAGACTTTGAATTTAAGTCTTTCTGATGTCTTCAGTCATCTTCAGTCTTTTGTGTTGTTATGGGTTACATTGGATTTTAACCCAATAATGATCCATGGTATTATCCGTTCTCTGCTCTTAGAAGAGACTTTGGACTTTCCCAAGTAGTTTGAGTGTATCCTTACTTGAAGTTACTGGCATAACAAAGGATTAACATGCAAGCCCACAATTTAGTTCATTTCTCAGAAGAGGATTCTGAGTAGAAAAAAAGCTGAACTGAGTTTGCCAGAAGTGGAGCTGAGTCTGAAGATGGTGGACACAGTAGACATTCTCAGGAGAGGCTGGACAAAAGGAAGGAGGTGCATGTTACTGACATCAGCCCTCTTTGATAGGACATATCTGATGTCACTTGTGTTCCTAACAGCTCCAGAGCAGAAGAGCAACAACCAGCATCACACACAGGTGCTTGAACACATGCTGTTGGATCAAGAAGGATGGAGGAGGACTGTTAACCCCATTATCTCTGTGGGCTGGGCTCATGCCTTCTCTAAGACATGGTAAGAGAACCACTGCTGGTGAATAATCATTGAATAGTTATAATCTGGATGACACTGGACTCTGACAGCAGCTGTGCACATGCAAAAAATTTTAAAAATAAATAAATAAAATAATAGTACATTAATGAACCCATTTGGGAGTACCACATGGGACCTAGCATATAGCCATACCAAAAGGTAAGTCAAACTGAGAAAAACTTAAAAAAGAAAACTATGAGAAGGAACATCAGGGAGAAAGGAGGACGAAAAATGAGCAGGGAGTTTGAGTTCTGTTTTTTCCAATAGAAGATAAAATGTCATCTTGTGCCTCAATCAAAATCAAAACCACTCCTTGACCACTATCATCCCCACATCAGAGTAGTACCATTCTATAACTAAAACTCATTACACACTGTGATCCAAATTTGGGGGGGGGAGTATTGTTTATTTGTTTTATTTGCTTCCTGCAATCTCTTTATTCATTATTGTTTCTATGTCTTTGGCTGGATTCTTTGATAGATTTCTCTTCCAAGCTCTCTCACCGCTATGACACCAATACTATATAGCTGCCCTTGGGAGAGCCCTTACTTTGCCCTTTACTATAATCAAAATGATTTCTTCTCATTCAAAGGACTGCTTCAGATTTACTCAATCATGTGATTGGGGCTGCAAACGTCAGCCATAGGGTTACCATATGGTGTGAATGTAGTTACTCGATGAATCGAACAATTCTAGTAATGTGGATAGCACCAAAACAGCCAAATAACACAGGGTCTATTTCACTGTAGCCAGAATGAGCTTTGAGAAACTCCCAGATGGAATTGTAGTTGACATACACTCTAAAGGGATGCTGGGAGCTCAGATGGTGTAATAAGAGCTCTCTGTGCATGAGCATTTAATGGATATTTAAGAAAATTTTATAAGAATCATGTAAGAAATATAAATGACTCTCTAGACAAGATCTTCCCAAACAAAACTTGAGACACAAATATCTTTCTAGTCTTTAGAAATAGTTCCCTGGAAGTGTATGAAAGGCAACCCAGGGGAGAGAAAAGTGCTTCAGCACTGGACCAAGATAGGAAGTGTTTATTTGAGATAATATATGGTACCAATTGAATGTTCTCTACTATGTTGAGACATGTTGAAAATCTATCCAACAAGATATACTCAAAAGTGAGAGACCAAGCTTAATATATTATTTGTGACTCCAGGGGTCCCATAGGAAAAAAGAATAAGAGGCTGTTTGAATCTTAATTAAAGGATTCAGGGGAGAGAGCATACTCTCACTTCTTTGAGCATTTCTGCAGCTCTGAAAGAGCTAGTAAAATGGATATTAGCAAAGGCAGATGGAGTGATGGTGACACAGGTAAGCATGATGACAGGGTTTAAGTCCAGCAAAGTTTGGGACAGGAGGCAGAAATAATGTTGGCAGTAACTTGATGGGGGAACCTTATGGCCAAGCAGTGATAATCAATGCCATTCTCTAGAAGAGCCTAAGTAGTGAAAAACAAGACTGTTCCACCTGGATGACACCAGCAAGGAGATGAGGTGACCTCCACTGTGAACAGTGGGATAGGAGCCAAAAGAAAGGTAAGAGCCACAGTGACCACACAGAGCACTAGCACAACAGGAAAAGCACATTCACTCTCCTTGGCTATTTTACCCACACACTCTCTTTGATCTCTTCCTAACGAGTGTGGGCAAGTAAACCATGGGTTAGAATAATAACAACAGCAAAGATCAGTAAAACCCAGTATTTATCCTCAGTATTTAATCAGAACATCCAAAATATCCCTGGAAGAGAACAAGAGGATTTTTTCTTTCTTTCTTTCTTTTTTTTTTTTTTGGTAGTTGAACTTTGCTAACAGTATTGTACAGAGTAGAATCTTGGTTATTTAATAACTATAAGACACTGGAAAAAAGTACTTAAATATTCTGATTTTACTTTTTCTAAAATTTAAAGATCTGTGATAGTAATACATAATTTGCAGGGATGTTCCAAAGATTGGGGTATATATGTGTGGTAATATCTAACATAATGTTTTATTCATCACAAACACACACACACACACATACACACACACACATCATAGTTTCTTTTTTTTTTTTTTCTTCTGCTTCCCTACTTCAAAAGAAAGGCTGGGTGCTAAGATTTAGGTTAACAGAGGGCATAGCATAGAAAGAACATTTAACTTGATGATTTGGTTTCTAGAACCTGTTTTGCTACAAAGTAGATCAAGTGTAATTGCAGATTATTCATAGTTTACAATTAAATTTAGCTCTGCTGTATAAGAGACTAAGAATGACATAACCTGTCCAGACCAGTAACTACCAATTAGATTAATCAGCTGGGGTCTTTGTTGGCACTATCGTTGGAACTCTGACATAGAGTAATTATACCACAGGACAGGCACACTACTAATGCCTACAAAGAAAGCCCAGTATATCATGAAGTCAGAGATGAAGAAAAGATAATTTCCCACACTAAGCTATAATTGCCATTTTACAGATTTATAGCAATTTTAGAGATTTGTAGCAATTTTTTAAAATATATAAAAGCAAATAACCTGCCAGGGGTATAAAATTCACTATCAGATATTAGCAGTTTCAAGTTTCCATAAAGAAAATTGGTTGGCTGGTTAAATGAGGCTCAATCATTGCCTTGAATAAAAATAGCTCATACGTGATAGTCAATAGGACAAAAACCACTGTGCAAGAAATACCTGGCCTTATGCTTCAGAGCTTTAACAGATTGCTGGCTGGGGTGAGAGGGGAAAAAAAAAATTATTTTTACATCTCACGGTGAAATTAGTCCAGAGCATTCTGGGAACTTACTCATTTCTTTACAACATCTGGAAAGGAGACCGAATATTGATCTCTTTGGACTGCTATGTTTTATCGAGGGTGACGGTTTCTATATTCAAGGGAAAGGTTATTTGAGAATAATGAAGACATTTCATATAGCAAACCCCAATATACATCCAGATAAAAAACTAAATCCCTGTCTCAGGTTGTGCGATTGAATACAAAAGGTAAAAGCAAAAATGCAGCGATCGCTTCCTCTCTCCTGCCAACTCATCACAGAAATTACCTCTTATGGCTGGGGAGCTGGTGTCATCTGCAACATTGTTGTTTGCTGAGAGATGCACACAGGTCAAAGCTGACAGAAAAGCGAACTGGGCCTCCGGTGTTGCCCTTTCTATGCCATTTCAGTTGCATTGCCCTGGGGTTGTGTCATCCTTTTGTTAACACTGAATATTCGTCCCTTAGAAAGCAGTTATAAGGACAGCAAGTAGAGCGCCATTTGCCATTTTCCCATTAATTAATCAGTTATAATTGACATTCAGGATACACCCACATGTGACTTCAGAATCATTCCGAAGATGAAACTGTCAGCACTCATTGTGGATCAGTTAGAGTTAGTGTGCTGTTATTAATCCATTTAAACCTGTATAAATCATATATTCTGGAATGACTGATAAAGCTTGAGCCCTCTGTCAACAGAGTTCCCCTGTTTGTGTAGGCCTTATATGACCAAATACTTGAACATTATCTTCCTGTATACTGTTTCTTCCTCATCAAAGCTATAATTTCAGCAATATAATTCTCCATGCTGATTTTCACAAACCACATGTATTAATATTTTTCAATATCTATCTAGACAGTTGAGCACATTATTGAAATTAGAGGGTGAATGAAACCATTTGAAAGAAAACACTTACGAATTCTAAAGGTTCAAATGTATGAACCTCTAAAGGTGAAATATTATTGATTAAGACATTTATTTTTAGAGAACCTTACTTTTCTCTTGATTTCTGTAGATATACTACTTAAAAACCTCCGAATGGAGGGAATGGGGCCACTGCTTACTCTGTCTCATATAATCTTGGTCTTTATCAAGGTTCTTTAATGCATACCAAGAATAAAAAGAACTATGCCATAATTATAATATGCTACACAATTCCCATCCAACTAGCAATGGTATTCATTCATTCATTCATTCATTTCACAAAGATATATTCCACACCACCTATGAACATGATTCTGCCTATGTGTAGCCTTTGTCCTATTAGGTTATAAAAGTTTCTTAAATAACAAGAACTTGAGATCTGCTTTTAGGATTCCACTTTCACCCTCACAAAGAGATAAATTGAGTAAAACCACTCCTATCACCCAACCTTGCTTCACTTGAGTGGTGATAGGGATTACATGAAATAGACACCATTAGTTCTAACTCAGCCATCCACATCACCGTGTAATTAGCCTTGATTTATAAAAATAAACTTCTCAAGTGCCCCAGACCTTACCTAGCTGCCAGATACCTTAGCCGCTAGGCATATAAAGCATGATGATAAGGTCAATAATGAAGGTCACAGAGAAACTACAGTATCTTAATTTAATTAGAGAGAATATTATTTGTAAATATATATTTCCTGTTAGGTCCAGCTTCTCCACCCCACAATGCACCCTTTCCACCATTCATATTCAAGTGAGGAGGGGGCAGTAATTTTAACAAGGCATTGTGTTTTTTCAAGGCATTCTTTCCCTTATCAACCATCATACCTCTCTTATCTCAGCCCTTACTTCAAACCTTAACTACACGTTTGGCCCTAAAAGACTTCTTTTCTCTAGAAAATATTAAATTTGAAGGTGTCAAAATTTTTATATCTTGATGTTCTGGAAACATTTCTTCCTCATATTATTTTCACTTCTCTTTATGTCTCACCTTTCCAGAGAGTAGTTTTGTGTTCAGTGACCTTTTGTGTTCAGAAAGCCCAACATGAGGTGGTATCCTTAGGCTAAATAGCACCCTCAGATTCACTCAATGAGCCACTTCCTCTGCCTACACAGCCCACTCTGGCAGGGACATTAGAGAACTCTGATTAGGGGTAATCTCCTCTCTTCTGTTCTAA
The DNA here is from genome assembly GCF_964662115.1 of Mustela nivalis. NCBI lineage: Eukaryota > Metazoa > Chordata > Mammalia > Carnivora > Mustelidae > Mustela > Mustela nivalis. The sequence continues at coordinate 43,368,891 of NC_139027.1, forward strand.
TTGTGCATGGATGTGCTTTTATTGAAAAATCAATCAATAAATAAGTACATATATATGTGAATATATGAATTATATGCAATATATAAATGCATTCTTTTTAATATGAAACAAGGTTTGAGGATGAACTAATCACATAAGGAAAGTTTGTGTACCATAGTATTCACCAAAAATACAGTAGTAAGTATAAGTAACTCTTTTGTGTTTGGTATAATAAAATTAAGAGCTATATTTTGAAGTTGAACCTTTGGAACCTAGATCTTTCTTCCACTAAAACCCAACACCTAAATCAGCATAAGACCCAAGGCAAGCTGTCCTTATAAGTTATCAGTGCTATTTACTTATTTGTTCTGTTTTTTTTTTTTTTTTAAGATTTTATATATTTATTTTAGAGATAGAGAGTGTGAGGAGGGGGAGGGATAAAGAGAGAGGAAGAGAGAAAATCCCAAACAGGTTCTATGCTGAGTGCAGAACCCAACACTGGGAGCTCAATGCCAGGACCCTGAGGTCATGACCTGAGCTGAAATCAAGAGTTGGATTCCAGGTTCCCCTTAACCAGGGCTATTTAAACAGTGCATTCTACTGCCTTACATAAAGCTGTAAAAGACCATGTATGTAGAATTGGATGTCACAGAGCTCTTGTGATTTTGTGGGTTCTGCAGGTTCTACTCAAATGAACAATATATCATTCAGACTTAATTTTAAATTTGACTCTTGGATTTCATTCCTTTAACAGTTATTTGATTTGCAGAAAAGCTTAAATTATCCGTGGGGGTATAAACCATAAAGCAGAAACCTTATTGAGACTGTGTTGAAATAGGTGATGGAAGAATAATAATGACCATCTTACCAAGCAAGAGAACTTACTTCATACTAAGTTCATATATAAATTCCAGTGCCATCCCTGGCCTCCATGTTCACCTAACACCAATAATAATGGACCAATGGTAATAGTAATACTAATAATAGTGATTTTTTCTGTCAAGAACTACTAGAACAGGTTTCATGAAAAGTAAGAGTGTTTGGGGGGACCCCATACAAACCTTTTCATCCAAAACTTAAGAGGAAAAAAAAAGTTGGAAAAATAAGCTAAAGAAATTGGGGACAAGAAAGTTGCTTGAGTGGGAAAGGATATGATGTTCTCTCTATCTTAAAAATAAGCTTCTACATAGATGGAGAGTTGTCCAGGACTAAACTAGATACTGCGTAAGATTGGGTTATGACTGATGTACTTCCCTTTGCCACCTAATAAACTATTACTAATACAAAGTGGCAGTACCTGAAAGGTGCAGAAAAAGAGATATATAAAGAGTATCTGAGGTAATGGTGTAGAGCCTTAGCTGCGCATAGATATCATCTACACATACAAACTTTGGGGCCTCCTCTCCTCACACCTTCCACAAAGTTAATGGTCATTTCACATCTTAAGTGTAAATGTGACATCTGCATTTGCAACTGCTGGAAATTTCCAAAATAAATTTAAAAAAAAATTAGCTGGAGACAAATAATAAGAACTCTACAAGTTTGAGTTTATCAGCCTATCAATTCACATGACAAGGTCTATTGATCACTGATGTATTTTAATATTTTAATATTTTTCATGATTTTCATAAAAATATTTTAATATTTTTCATGATTTTATTTAAAAATATAATACATACTCATAAAAATGCAAATAGTTTTTTTTTTTTTTGACAGAGATCACAAGTAGACAGAGAGGCAGGCAGAGAGAGAGAGAGAGAGAGAGAGAGAGAAGCAGGCTCCCTGCCGAGCAGAGAGCCCGATGCGGGACTCGATCCCAGGACCCTGAGATCATGACCTGAGCCGAAGGCAGCAGCTTAACCCACTGAGCCACCCAGGTGCCCGCAAATAGTTTTTTTTTAAAGATTTTATTTATTTATTCGACAGACAGAGATCACAAGTAGGCAGAGAGGCAGGCAGAGAGAGAGAGAGAGGAGGAAGCAGGCTCCCTGCTGAGCAGAGAGCCCAATGTAAGGCTCAATCCCATGACCCTGGGATTATGACCTGAGCTGAAGGCAGAGGCTTTAACCCACTGAGCCACCCAGGTGCCCTGCAAATAGTTTTTGAAATAAAAAACAAAAATTTACTTCTTCGTGTCCTAATATCTTCCCTACAAATAAATACATCCATAATGGATTTTTCTGCATTAAATGTACTCTTACAAATGCATGCAGGTCTGTATCTTCTGTGAAGGCAGGAATATACTCTCCATATAATTCCATAATCTTTTTTCAAATTAAAAAAATATATAATTGTGATAAAATACATGTAACAGCTTCTGGTTTCTGGTTCAGAATGTAAGAAACTTGGATGTCTTATCTCCATCCTAACAACAAATAAAAAGATGAACAAACTGAAAAACAACTCTTTGATTTGTAAGAGAAGAAAGGTCACAGGAAAACTGCTGCCTCCAAATTGGAGAGACAATTGGGGTACATACAGAGAATTGGAGCTTATTGAGGTAGAAGCTCATGAACGAGAAACTACAAGAGGAGCTCCTGGATGTTTCAGTTGGTTAAGCATCTGTCTTCAACTCAGGTCATGACCCCAGAGTCCTGGGATCAAGCCCCACGCTGGGTTCCCTGCTCAGTGGGGAGACTGCTTCTTCTTCTCCCTTTATCCCTCTCCCTGTTCATTCCTTCTCTCTCAAATGAATAAATAAAATTTTAAAAATCAAAAACAAACAAACAAACAAAACCTCTATGAGAACCATTACTTGGGTAGAGAAGTCTGAACTGTAATTGATGAACCGTAATTGATGAGACACTAGAGGCTTTAGTATGGACCAGTCTGAGAGATCAAAACTCCCAAGAGGATGCAATCATTGAGATGAATCCAAGATTTTGTGTGTTTTACCTCCTGGAGCTTAAACAGGTTCTCACAGTGAATATCAAAGAAAAATCCTCTTATTTTCCTGGCTGGTGGAAAGGGGGGTGGAATACCCTTTTTGAAATATTCTAAAATATTCTGTTTTTCTTAACAGGCTCTGTCCTCAGAAGAAACAATTTAACTAGATCTTAACCTGCTGGGGTATTACCAGAGCCTAACTGACCAGGGGAAAAGAAATATTCAATTCCAGCCCACACTGGCCATTTTGTCCCACCTAATGAAGACAGAGAGACAAAGAAGCTCTTGTGAAATTCACAGTCTGGAGGCATAGGCTCCCTGAAAGACTGAGATCTAATCACAGATCTATAAAACACTTCTCTTCCCTCCACATTTTACCACCACATAACTAACAGTTATGTTAAGAAACATAACAGTTTCTTTTACTCACTACGTAATGTGATTATCAAGAAAAAATTATAAGACATATCAAAAGACAGAAAACACAATTTGAAGAGACAAGGAAAGCATCAGAACCAGATGCAGATATGGCAGGGATGTTGGAATTATTAGACTTGGAATTTAAAACCTCTATGATTAATATACTAAGGGCTGTATTGATTAATGGAGACAGACTGCAAGTGTAGATGGGCAAGGTAAACCGAGAGATGGAAATTCTAAGAAAGAATTGCCAGACATTAAAAACATTATAACAGAAATGAAGGGCTTATCTGTAGACCAGACACTCTGAACTTGAAGATATCTCAATAGAATTCTCCAAAACTAAAAAACAATGATTTAAAAAAAAAAAAAAAAAGACTGAAACAAACAGAGTAGAATATTTGAAAACCATGGGGCAACTACAAAAGATGTAACATATATAATGGGAAAAGAAAAAGAGAAAAGAACTGAAGAAATATTTGAGAAAATAAACGACAGAGATTATTATGAGAAATAATGATTTCCCCAAATTAATGGCAGATAGCAAAGGAATCTATAGATTCAAGAAGCTTGGAGAACACCAGGCAAGAAAAATTCTAATAATAACCTACACCTGGCATATCATTCTATAGAAAAGTCAAAGATAAAGAAAAAAAAAATCTGAAAGAAGCCACAGGGGGAAAATACTTTACCTATGGAGGGATAAAGAATTGTATCTGATTTCTCAGTACCATGCAAACAAGAAGACAATAGAATGAAATATTTAAAATATTGAGAGAAAAAAAATCCACCAGTCTAGAATTATATACTCCATGAAATCCTTTAAAGTAAAGAAAAACAGACTTTCAAGATGAATAAAAATTGAGGGAATTTGTTGCCAATAGAACTGTCTTAAAAGAAAAGTTAATCAAAGAGAAGGAAAATGACATAGGTAAGAAACTCAGACATACATTATGAAAGAAAAGAGGGTTAAGGAAGGAATAAAAATTTAAAAAATAATCCAGTTAGAAGTGGAAAGAGGACCTGAACAAACATTTCTTTTTCCAAAGAAGCCATACATATGGCCAGCATAATCCTGAAAAGATACTCAGCATTACTAATCATCAGGGAAATGCAAATCAAACTACAAAGAGATATTACCTTACACCTGTCAGAATGTCCAGAATCAAAAAGACAAGAAATAACAAGGGTTAGTAAGGATGTGGAGAAAAGGCAACCCTCATGAACTATTGGTGAGAATGTAAATTGGTGCAATTACTGTGGAAAACAATACAGATGTTTCTCAAAAAATTAAAAATAGAAATACCATATGATCCACTAATTATTATACTACTATGCAAAGAAAACTAAAACACTAATTTGAAAAGATATATGCACCCCATGTTTATCATAACATTATTTACAAAAAACAAGATATGGAAGCAACCCAAGTGTCCAACAATAGATAAATGGATAAAGATATTATATTTATATATATAAAATGGAATTTTACTCAGCCATAAGAAAGAATGAAACCTTTCCATTTATGACAACGTGAATGGACTTAGAGGATCCATACTAAATGAAATAGTCAGACAAAGACAACCATATGATTTCACATATGTGTGGAATCTGAGAACCAAAATAGATGATCGAACAAAGCAGAAACAGACCCATAAATGCAGAAAACAAAGTGGTGGTTGCTAGAGGGAAAGGGAAGGGGATGGGCAAAAATGAACAAAGGGGTGGCTCAGTGGGTTAAGCCTCTGCCTTCGGCTCAGGTCATGATTCCAGGGTCCTGGGATGGAGCCCCACATCAGGCTCTCTGCTCGGCGGGGAGTCTGCTTCCCCCTCTCTCTGCCTGCTTCTCTGCCTACTTGTGATCTCTGTCAAATAAATAAAAAAAATCTCTAAACAAAAAAAAAAAAAAAAAAAATGAGCAAAGGGAAGTAGGAGATACAGGTTTTCAGGCCAGTTGTAGGGGTCCAGAGGCACGGTGTGGGTAAGTCCCTGATGGAATCTATGATGCCATTAATAGCTCAGTGTTCCTTTGATATGTTTCGAGCCCTGGCTACTATTCACCCAGTTGCTCTTTCCCTCTCCACCCCTCCCAGCTGTGCAGCTCATGACTCAGTACTCTAGATGGGGAGTATCTGCACAGCTGAGGAAATCAAATGATCACTCACATGCCCTCACTTTTCTCCACAGAAGAAGTCATGGGTGGAGATAAACTCTCTTGGTGCTGATCTGAAACCTTGAGGGAGGAGTGATCCAGGTAAAGTCAGACTTCTTCTACCCTCTCCAATGTGTGTAATCTGGGATTTTTTTGTTCCATCTATGTACTGAAACTTTTCTGCTGGACTCCTGGACTTCCACAAAGACTTTCTTATTCTTAGGTGATTGTCTAAGTCTGTTTTCCAGGGGCTCACAAACAACACCCAGCCAGGAGAGGTTGGAACCAGCTCATGGCCACTTCAGGGTCTACAGTTGGGACCAAGGTCTATATGCCTATTACCTGACATAAAGGTAGGTAAGACTTCACCTGAATACCTTGGTCTATGGTAATGGATCTAACAGATCCTAAAAAGATACTTTTGTCTGTGGATGGATGCCAAACTGTTGTTTTTGAGGGTATATATGATGAGGGATGTCTTATCTGTCCACCTTGATAATGTCACTGTTCAGCAAAATGCTCTTTGAATTTGCTTGACCCCCGATTTTATATCAAAATGGAGGGCTGGGAAAATGTTCTGGATGGCTGACCACTGCCCATGAGTATAAGGAAATCATTTTTGAAGGGGTAAATACTGAACTAAGAAGTTTTTCATAATTCTTCTAGGTAAAGCCCTAGAGAAGATGAGCTCAAACAGAGGAAAATTCCCCTTGTAAAAGAGTAGGCCAAAAAACATGAACATACTTAATAAAATTGTTAGACATTGATTATAAAGGTGTGGTCCAAATTTTATATCATTAAACATAAAATGGAAAACAAGAAGTAAGTAAGAAAAAAACCAAGTTGGTTTAATTTAAAAATAACCTTCTACCATTTCATGCCCACTAAAATGGTTATAATATAAAGAGAAAAAACAACTAGTGTGTTGGTAAGCATATAGACTAATTAAATTCCATACACCTTGTGATTGGAACTCTAAAATGGTGTAGCTGCTATGGTAAACATTATGATGGTTCCTTAAATTGGTGAACACAGAATTGTGCAATTGTGCAACTGGGAAGTTGAAAATGGGCATGGCAGACCAGCAGTCTGGATATTTACACAAGAGTTGGTGTTTTAGTTTTGAGCCCAAATTCTGCATGGCAGCAGGCTGGAAACTCAGTCAGGATTTCAATGTTGTAATCTGATGGCAGAATTCCTTCTCTTTCAGGACACTTCACTGTTGATCAAAACAACTGGACACTATAGCCTCACCACTTTGACAGGTAAAATTGACCTTCACAACCACTTTCTAGTAGGAACTTGCAAGGCCAGAACACATCAGTCAAATCCCTTTCCTTTGTTGTACTGATAGGGTAAGAACACTTTGAGATGGTGCTTTTGTCAGTCCAAGATCCTGATCCAGAAACAGACACCATTGGTTAGAGATATTTGTCTCTACAGTATAATCTAGCCTATATAAGTGACACAACAGGTGTGTGTGTGTGTGTGCGCGCATGTGTGATACCTGTATTCAAATTAAGAAAATATATCCTAAATGGAGGCATTTTAGGAGATGGAGGGGGGAAAAAAACCCAGATCTACAACATTGTAGCAAATCTCTCATATTAATAACATTTATTTTGTAGTACTAGTGAATCTTAAGTCATCCAAAATTGCCAATGCTCTAAAACGTATCAGACTGTGACTAGATACATTTAATTGAGGGAGATCTGAAAAAATTTTGTTTAATCCAAGACCATCCTTTTTACTGATATGTATTGGGTTTCATAAAAATATTTTCAAAAAAAAATCACTGTTATGTAATGTAGTAGACTTATTGTTGATAAGTTGATATAGTTGATTTTAAATATTTGGAGATTGTTAACCTACAAAATGGACAAAAACAGTATAAGTTGGATATTTAGGGTAGGACTTAATTATTCAGCATTATTACTAGGAATAAGCATAGATGGAAGGTAAATTACATGTTCCTCTCCTTCATGAACTCAAAAATTACTAATCAATCAAAGTGGTGATGTTAAAATCTGTTTCTTTACTCGGAAGGCATAATTCCTGATTAAAGACCTACCATAGAAATGGACTTCCTTTTGGTCAGTTCTATGCAGTATAATAAGAAGATCTCTATATCAGGAATTGTATGGAGTATATTCCTACTTGCATTATTGTGAGAACTTTCTTATCTAGTATCTTACTTACAATATACTTAAAAAGAATGATGAAAATATCTGCCCGGTGGCTGAACAAAGCAGGAGATATATTTGGTAGTAAGTCAGTTCAAAATAGCTCAAATGCATCTTGTAGGCAGCATCCATAAAGCCAGTAAGGGCTGAGATGTCATTTATTTTATGCCTTGGAACAGGTTCACTACATACTCAGTAATGTACTTGTACTAGCTTTCTTCCTAATATGGGGAGATAATTTTTGACAAATTGTAGGTAATACATAAGTTATGTCCTCCTTCTGGTATGTTTTAACTCCTAAGACTTTGCCCATGGTTAGCAGAAATAAAAATGTTCAATTAATATTTAAAAATTCAACCTCAACAGCAATAGAATTCAAAAATAAGGGATGTATAAATGACTTGCATTTTATATTGGTCAAGATTTTAAGAGTTATTGATGGAAAATCTCATACACTGCTGGTAGAATTGCAAGTTAGTAAAATATATGCTTCCAGACTATTTAACAGAAATATTGATTAGAAAAATATGCTCAAGTTGAGCATACTAAATTATCCTTAAGACAACATAACGTAATGGAAAACAAGACATGTACAAAGATGTATATTACTATATTGTTTGAAGTTGTGAAAGATGAGGCAATCTAATAGCTACTTAGGGTATTAAATAAAATATGGTATAGCATTTTCATAGATAAAATTGCAGACATAATTTTGATTATATATATAGGAAGTATGTGTATAATCCCCATTTTATAAGGCACTCATTTAAATGTTGTATACAAAAATATATAAAAAATATCATACATCATATCACACTGAATAAAATACTAAATGTATTATAATAATATTAAAATGTTAACACCATTATATGCAAGCAATTTGATTATATGATTATATATAACTAAAATGTTTGCTTAATTCATTTGGGTTTTTTCTTAAGCAAGCGTGTACTGCTTTCATAATAAAACAACATTCTAAGATATATTTACTGAGTAGTTACAAGCAGTCTCTAAGTCAAGCTACTGACTATGTATTTAAACTTAAGCAATCTATTTTTTTGATGGCTTTCTGCTGGTAAAAAGATGACTTTATTCAAGAATGTAAACTAGTAAGCATAGCAAAACTAAGTTCAAATCATTATGATATACAAAGGCACATCATTTTGCTTATTAAATATGTTTTCACCTCATCCATGTGTCCCACACAGTATTATTATTCCCATTTACTCCAATGAGGCTGAGTATGTTGAGGAGGGAAGAGATGTCAGAAGCAGTAGAAGGTCATGATAGTGGCATGACCTTTCATTATTCCAGGGAGTTTCTTGATATATAGTTCTCTTGGTTAAAAATAGTTACAAACACTGAAGTGCACTGTATTGTACAATGAAATCTCTATCCAAGTGTGTTGTATAAAATGCTTAATAGAAGGATGCCAGAAAAATACCAAAAATTATTAAATGAAATCTTTTTACCAAGGATTGTTCTGTAATTGAGATAAATGGACTTGGTGAACTAATGGTTCTTTATTGCTCTTCTTAATCTTCTTAATTTTAGTAGGAAAAATGGCCCATGTAGTGCTTTGGGGCTTAACTATTCTGAACATAGAAAAATGACTGAAAATTAATTTAGCAACTACCTTGATTAATGTATAACCCTTTTATTACACAGTCCCTCATTCTTAGTAATTTGGGGGCGGTTCTATGAAATGACAGTTGTTTAAAGATCGGTTAGTATGTTGACGATGGAGGTAGAACAAGTCTGTAACCTTAGGACATATTTGGGGGGTATGATTTTTTCATGCTTAAAATGATTTCAAGGCCCATAGCAAAGATTTTCAAATATTCCATATAGGAAGGAGAAAGCTAAGAAAGTAGATCTCTGGGACCAGCTTCTACTTCAATGACAAAAGACCCAGTTTTAACTGCTACTGGGAGTGGAAAAAAAAAAAGCTTGAAAACCATTGGGACTCTATCTTCAACCTCTATTGGGTAGAGGCTCATGGATTTTTATGTAGTTTCTAATAGAAACATACACAGGGAAATAATATAACCATTCTTCAGGCACAGATTATTTGAAAAATAACTTTAATTATGACAAAAAGTTTCATGTTCAAATTGATACTTTTCCCTTAACCTACAATTCATTCATAATTAAACATCATGAAAATCTTAGAAAAGTTTATCAAGTTCTACAAGATTTTGATTAGGTCATTTTTACCTTCATGGGGGCTTCATTCTAACCTCATGTCCTCAAGGTAGTAGGTTTCTATGGTAGCTCTCTTCTAAGCTGGATAATATTTATCTTCATTTGCGAAGCATCTATTACTTGCAGCACCATTCGTTGTACTCTGGTGGTAGAGTAAGAAGAGGAACACTGGCTTTGGAATGAGCATTTAAATTTAAGTTTAAATCTCAGCTATGTTAATATCTATGTAAGTTTGAGAAAATTTGCCCAGTCTCAATTTCTATAAGTAAAATGTGATTAAAAATATCGAGGCCAGTTTTATAAAAATTTACTGAGATGGTTTACTAACAAATTCATTCAACAAGCACATATTATGAACCTACTATGCGCCAAAACATTAGTAGGCACTGGGGATACAGAGGTGAACCAATCAGAACAAGTTTATAGTTACATAGAGGAGAAATATTAAAGTAAGTCAACACTATGTCATGCAAATAGTGACAAGCATTACTAAGATTCAAAAACAAATTATGAGAAAGAATTACATGGGATACTACTGTTAGGGTGAAGACAGTCTTCTGTCTTCTGAAATTTAAACTGAGACCTTGACAAATTATTAAGAGACTGCAAAGCAAAGAGTAGGAGGTAAAACATCTAAGGCAAGTCAGATGAAAAATAAGGTGAAGAAAAACTTTAAAATCAGAAATAAGTAGAAGCAATTAGAATGTCCTTCAGTAAGTGAATGGATAAGCTAACTGTAGTACATCTGTACAATAGACAATAATGCAGTGATAGAAATGAGCTCTCGAGCCACAAAAAGGCATGGTCAAATCTTAAATACATATTGCTAAGTTACATAAGTCAGTCTGAAAAGATCATGTACAATATAGTATATATATATATATATATATATATATATATATATATATATCCAGTAATACTGGATTACAACCCAAAGTATATACACACATACTATATATATATCAGTATTTGCCAGAGGTTTGCAGGTAGGGAAGGTAACCTTGGCTCAGTAAAGCACAGGGAATTATTTAGGGTGGTGAGACTAACCTGTATGATATTACAATTGTGATTTATTACATTATATACTTGTCCAAAAGCATTCTGCTTTACAGCAAAAAGAGTGAATTTTTAATACATGCAAATTTTAAATATTTAGGAGTTTGGTGGAAAATACAGGATGGAATGCAGAGTGTAAAAAAATTAATCTAATTGTATTACAAATGTGTGAAGCAACCTCTTTAAATGGGGTGGAGAAAAAGCTGCTGACCTAAGTAACTATGAATAGTGGAGTCTGGTAAATTAAAGCAAAAGATACTGTACAATCAACTGTATAATACAGTTGATAAAGTTGTATCTCATGGGAATATGGGTTAACAATTAGGATGTTTATAAATGCTGGAAATTAAAAATTCAGTAAATGACAGTCATGGTAGGCAAGTTTTTCTCTGTTGTAGCATGAGGTTGCAGATAAGCAAGGGGAAGATGTTGTAAAGATCTTAGTGGTAATGGATTTGAATTGGAGACATCAGTACAAAATAATTTTATCTTAATATAGATACAGATGTATACTACAGAAATATGTATAGGTGTATGTGTTAGTCTATATGCATATATTTCCATGCTCTGTCAGTTAACAGAGCCTACAAATAGTGACATCCTAGTAGCAATGAACACACCTCATGCTAGGTTTGGTTTCTAATAATATTCTATAATAAAAGGAACCAGATTTCCTTGAGAAATCACTGATTCTAGGATGGGGCAGTAATATACAAGATGAACCTGGAACATACTGTATTACACAGAAGAACAAACAAACAAAAAAACTCGCAGCAATGGGAATATATCAAAGGGAAGCAGGAGCCAATAAAAAAGAGCTAATAGCCAAAACTGGAGGAATTTGACCACCGAAATAAAGTAATACTGGATTACAACCCAAAGTATAAAGTAAATATTTATGAATTATTGATATAAATTCATAATTAAATAAATTAATAAATAGAGAAGAAGAAACAAATCTCCCAGTCAGAAGAATTCCAAGTAAGTTTTGTATATACTTTGCCCTGAAGGAAGAGGAACATAACTTCTCACTTATTTTTAAGTATGGGCTGTGCATAGTGATTTACTTCTTAAAGGAAAGAGTAGGACCAGTGAGGAAAAAAAAGTAAATTTAGAGTGGAGAGTCCTGACAAACACTACGTTAGCCAGGTTATAAAGGTCAACATCAATAGTGATATCATATTGAAAAGTACATACCCTTGCATAATGTGATGAGAAGAACATTTTATCTCTGTAGTCTTTCTTCCCAAAACTCTACTAATCATGAAAAAAATCAGACAAATCCCACGAAAGGGCCATTTTACAAAATACATAATCAGTATTCCTCAAAATTTTTGAGGTCATAAATAGTTAAGTCTTAGAAAGTGTCACAGCCACAAGGAGCCTAAGGAAACATGATGACTAATCTAATATAATATCTTGAATGGGATCTTGGAGCAGAAAATGCTCATTCAATAAAGACTAAGAAAATGTTAACAATGTTAACATTTGTTAACTATGTTGTTAGTATATATGTTAACTATGTTAACATTGTTATAATGTTACCAATGTTAGCTCATTAATTATAACAAATATACCATATCTAAGTAAGATTTAATAATAGGGGAAAGTGGCTGGAGGGTTTATGGGAACTGTCATATTTTGGTCAGTTTTTACATAAAGGAGGTACTATTCTAAAAACTAAAGATTATTTAAACATTGAAAAAAAGTCATCTGGAACAGAGTAAGTAAAAGAGTGATACTAGATTCAGCTGGAAAGCTAGGTATGGATTAGGTCACACAGAGCTTTGCAGTCCATGGAAAGGTATTACAAATATTTTCTCAGTACAATGGGAAACAATTGAATGCCTAAATCTGGCATGCGCTGGCATCTGATAGGATACCATTTATGACTTGAAATGATAATAATAAAACTCTAGCAGTTGGGTAGAAGAATGGATAAGAATTAGGTGTGGGTAAAACAAGGGTGTGAGGATTAAAATGGCAACCTTAGAGAAGTTCTTGTAATAATACAAGATAGAGATGAGGGTAGCTACAAAGACCTTTAATGAATTTGAAGTATATTTGTATATAAGATGGGAAAACTTGGTCATAGATTGAATGTTGGGTTGAGATAGAGTGAACTGTCCATATTAACATATATTTTCAGCACTCTGGTAGGAGAAAATTTGCAGACATGTATAAAAATACCATAAGAATGCTTAGAGGAATATGCAGTGTTTCATTTTGGATATGTTGAGTTTAGGAAGTTTTAAGTTTGGTTCAAACTTGAAGATAATCAAATTGTCAATTGTATGTGCTCAAAAAAGGGATCAAAATAAGAATAAAAATTGGATAAGTAAGACATTTTAGGTGATATTCACAAACATAAAAAAGGAATGAGATCCTCTAGGAAGAGAGAATACAAAGCAAAAAAGATAGAACTAGGAAGAACTGAAGCATTTAGGCAGAATAGTAAGAGGTAGTGATGAGGGAACAGAAGGCTAGCTGAAGATAAAGCAGAATGGCACCCTACACCACCCCTCCCCCTTGTGACATGTGTGACATTCCTCAGGCACTCCTGGCTGTCCTAAAGGAAAAACAAATAGTTAACTTGTGGAGATCAACAATCCTGCAAGACCTGAGTCTCCCTCAGTTTACAAATGTCCTAGTGATTTACAAGAAGAAGCTTTCTTATCAATAGCCTAACTTCCAGATACCCATAATTCAGTTCCTGAAGCCCTAACATCACCCTCCCCTCCATAAAATTGAGGGAAGCTGAGGCAGAGGGAAATGTAAATAAAGTGGAATTTCTTCTAAATCTAAACCTCATTGACAAGGAGATGTAATAGGAGTGTGACAATCCTCCAGGAAGCTCTCAACTATTTTACTGTTAAAAAGGAAAAACAGCCTTAGCTTGACAAATAGCAAAGCCTCTAGTACCCTGTGTGTCTTCTTTAATACATAAAAGTTCTTTCAAACCCTCCCTTTTCCTTACCTCCCTCAACCCCATAGTATATAATCAGCCACCCCTCACAATCCCAGGGCAGCTGCTCTTTCTGTGCGTGATTCCTGCCCCATGCTTTAATAAACCATCTCAAGAATTCTTTCTTGGTCATTGGCTCCGGACCTCACTTATTTTATAAAACTTAATTAGTAGTGGGAGAAAGAAAGAGAGCTTGACATGTGGGAACATGGAAATGTGTTTCAAGAAAGGAAAATGCTCAAGTCTATTTTATGCTGCTGTGAGTTCTAAGCAGATGAGAAGAAAAAATATTTTATTGGATACAAGAATATAGTGGTCATTTTTATGTCTTAAGAGCAGTTTTTGTATAGTAGTGTGCACAGGAATCATGCGCTGAGGAGTGAATGGTAAGGAAGTCAATACAGCAGATATTGAAATATTTCAGAAACTTTGAGTGTGATGGGAAGAAGAAATAGAGCACAAGCTGGGAGGAAATATGGATTAAATGTGGGGTATTTTTAGGGAGATTTACTCCTAGGTATTTGAGGAGAATCCTGGGTTCACTGAGAAAATGAGAAGTGATGGAATATGGAACACATGTAAAGGTATTGGTATTTCATACAAAGAGGAACTCTTCCCTCATGGTAATGAAGGAAATGGATAGAGGGAGAAGACAATGACTGAGGTAGAGAGAAATTCTTGAAAAAAATGGTGGTGGAAGAATGGGGAATTTTTTTTAATTGCTTCTATTTTCTCAATAAAGCATAAGGTGTATTAATAGCTAAAAATGAAAGAAGGGAGATAATTTTTTTTTTTTTTTAGTGATATGATTCTGGAATACTACAGGTATTTTTTTTAGAGTGAACATACTAGAGAAATATAATCAAACGTCTTACAGTGAAGTACTCTTTCAAGGAGATAATCATGACATTATAGAGACAACAATATTCAGGTGGTTGGATGCAAGAACAGAGAATGCAGCTGGTTTAGTGCATTTCAGTTTGAGGTTTTAATAGTAGCAGAAAGTATAAGTAAGGATGGGTGGATTAACAAAATACTGAATATAGGTATGGGTCATAGAATATCAACTGAACAAAGAGGGAAGTGAGACAGAAAGACTGTGTTAAATACTACATAAAAGGTAATGGAGTTTAAGTGACAGCAGATTGTATTAGTAGGGATAATTAATGCTAGTTGCCACAGCAAACCAACCCTCAAATGCTCATTGACCAGCGCTACAGAAGGTAACTTCTCAGGCAAGAAAAGTTTGAAATGTACTAGACAAGTTTTTATTCTATTGAGTGACTGGCTGGTTTTAGATTGCCTGCATTGTGGGACGCTGTCATCTCAATGCATGGCTTTCAAAGTCATTTAAGCAGATGAAGCAAGGAATGTAAGATTTGCACATTCTCTCTTTACTTTAACCAGAATTAACCTCATGCCCTGAATTTGCTCCAAGGAAGTTTGTTTTGGGGAGGATATTTGCTAAACACTTTCTCTGCCACAGAAGCCAAAGGTTGCTTTTAGTGTCAGTGTAAATTAGAAGAACTGGAAACATGGAAAACTATAGAATGTCTTTTGGAATGCAGTATGTTGGTAATTGGCAGTGTTTGTTAATAACAAAATCTGTGGCATGACCCTAGCCTTGTATAGCTGAGGCAGAGAGGATGAAAAAGACTTTGGAAATGAAGCTGTAAATAATGGAGCACAAACAAAACTTTCAATGAAGAAAGTCTGTAGACTTCAGCAACCAGGTAGGGAAGAGAAGGTTAGAGGTGTATGGCATAAACTTGAAATGAGCTGAGAATTTCAGAAAATGGGGAGAAAGTTTATGACCTGAAAAAATACCCAAGAATGAAAATGCATACATTCCCAGTTCCCCACCATGAGATGTTTTTGGCGTGAGAGGGTATGAAATCTCCTCTGCAGAGGGGATTTGATGACATATCAGAAGAGAACCAGATTTTAGTTAAGGCAAGATAATGGGAGAAATGTTTCAAGAAAAATTTGGAAATACGAGGGAATTTGTAAATGCACAAAACAGCAGAGGTATAGAATTTGGGAGGAAAGGGTTTGGTGGGATCAGCTGAAGAGAAAAGAGAATGTATAGGTCATTACATAGATGAGATATCAGAGAATAATCAATAATCAAAAAAGTTCTGAACTCTATAACTGAAATTATAGTTTTAAATACTATAAAAACATATGAAAGAAAACTATATTGAAAATAAAATGTGTGGCAAAAAAATGCAAATTAATTCTGTGGTTAGGTTTTTTTAAAATTTCAACTTTTTATTCTTTTTTGCCTCTCCATCTAGTCTGCAAATTTTCCCAAATAAGTGATCATATTATTAATATCCCTATATTTTTCTTAGCAATTATCAAATATTTCTGGGCATATTATTCATGTCCTTCTAGCTATCTAAGATTAACTTGCCAAAGTAGTCTTGCTTATTTTTACCAGGCTGCTCTTGAATTAATAGGCCTTTTCAGTGACTAAAGAAACAATATAGAGGAAAGTCAATGTGATTATTTAAAAATCTATCATTTGGGTGCCTGAGTGGCTCAGTCGGTTAAGCCTCTGCCTTCAGCTCAGGTCATGATCCCAGGGTCCTGGGATCAAGTCCCGCATTGGGCTCTCTGCTCAGTAGGGAGCCTGCTTCTCCCTCACCTCTCTCTCCCTGCCTGTCTGCCTACCTGTGATCTCTATCAAATAAATAAATGAAATCTTTTAAAAAAATCTATAATTTTCCTGAATAACTAAGGCCATTTTTTTTTGTGATATGTGTTTCAGATGTGCCCCTTCTCTCTCTGTCTCTGTTCTCTCTGACTCTCTCTTTCTCTCTCTACACACACACACACACACACACACATTTTATATGGATAGTCTTAGAGAAATAAAACTTAAGAATTCATTAATTCAAAACTTAAGAATTCATAGACAAAGAGCTATGGGTAAACTTGATTGGGGTATTTTTCCTCTCAAAATTTACTTTCTTTGATTATTCAAATAAGTTTTTCAGGCTTTTCAAAGACTTGATCCATAGCTATAGAAAACAAAATTTTTCTGCATTACATCTCTCTTCCTCAAAAAGCAGGGTTGGTGGTGGGGATTAAGAAACTGTCAAAAATTTGATAGAACTCAGGTATGGTCCAGAAGGCTGTTTGAGAAATGAGCAGCATTAAATTGAGGCATAATTGTGGGACACAGGAGAACCTAAATATTTCTGAAAATGAAAAAACTAACCCTCTTAAGATGGACATTAACAACCGAGAAAATTTGTGAGCAGTATCTTGTATCCAAGATTAACAGGCTCCCTATCCCACACTTATACTCACCTCCAATGCAACATGGCCAGGAATATCATTATCACTGTTACTCTTCTGCTTGGAAAATAGAAGGAAGCAAGTTGCAATGAAATTGAGGGAAACAACTAAAGCTATCCAATAGTGGAATGGACCATTTGTGGTTTGTTTGTTTGTTTGTTTTTGTTTTTGTTTTTACCAAAAGGGAGCTCCCAATCCTAGAAATGGTGAGGTCCACATGACCATCTATCAGTGAGAAGGTAGCAGGGATAGCTTTCAGAGGTTGATAGACCTAGGTGGTTCCCACTACCTCCTTACTCCAAGGACTTTAAGTCAATAATTAAGTACAAATGCACAACATTTCTGTTGGCTTCGCTAGCCTCAAGTATCTATTTAAGTGAATAATGGGTGATTGACACTTTCTGTGATTTCCTGTTGGAACAACATACATGTCCAAAGTTCCCTCCCCTCTTTCTGCCTGAACTTAGAAGACTACAAGTTGAAAGTTTGCTTTGAGCTTGGTTCCTCTGGAATTCACGAAGCTTCAAATTAATGTCTGTCAAATTACAGTTTTAACCAGACCCAGGACTGCCACTGACTGCTAAGGGGAAGAATCAGGCTCTGTAAAGAGATTCCCATGTACCCCCGCCCCAGCAGCCACTCTGCTGTTCCTGTGGAAACTTTCACCTGACAGCAGCATGTTGTACTGTGCAAGTGAATGAGAAGGTATGTTCCTTTCATCACCACAGCTCCTAGAGAGCAACCACTTCTTAGAATGAAATAATGTGGTGAATACCATTCTTCATTCTGACAGATAAATTGTTCATCAGAATGGTGAGTTCTTTTCAGAACTTGTACTGTACTTCTTTTTCCCTCTCTCTCACAGTTAAGCATTTCCATCAGAATGATTTATATAAGATTGGGAAAATGAGGGATGAAAATAACTCATATTTCCAAAGTGCCTACTATGTACTAGAAACTTTGAATACTTTTATTTTTAACATTTTCCCAGGAGAAAAATGGTTTACATGGTTTGCTTAAAGTGGCACATCACTCAAATTGGAAAGCCAAGACTAAAATCACCCTAGGTCTGATTGCAAAGCCCAATGTATTCTTTGTGCCCTTAGTAAAAGTGAAGGCCTCTGAGAAGTAGGCAGGTAGGCAGTAGGGAAAGGGCATGGATCCCAAACCCAAAAAGCTGAATCAATGATGGAAGGTCAAAAATAGGGCAGAGAAGTATAGTGAAACAGATTGGGAATGGGCTTGGAATTATAGTATCAAAAATCTAGGCTTAGGTTCAATTCAGAGTATATTAATATTAAACCACAAAAGTAGTTAGCAGCTATGGAATCAAAATGATTAGGTGATAGGAATCATTGTGAGATCTAGAAAATAATTTCATGATATATCAAGAATGCTTATCCTTTGCTGCCAATCGTCATTCACTCTGAGAAATAATAGAAGAATACCAATACAATTTTATTAATAGTGAGTAATGTTCACCTTAGGAAAGCTCTTTTTCCTAAGAGATATGCTGATATGCTACATGGCCTCAGCATGAAGTCTCGGTAAGTTCTGTATCATACCAAATCCATATAATACTATCAACACACTCAGATTTTCTGAGAGAAAAGACTGGCAAGTGGGTAAGTTAAAACATCCATTCCTAATATGAGCTGCGTCTTTGAGAACTGTGCAAGGTGATGTATCACACTCCATTCTTGCCATTGCTGAGGTCTTTCTAGGTAGTCCAGCTGTCATCTGGGTACCACAGCCTTAGTAGTCCCATCTTGTCTTGGATTTCTGATGTCCATTGGGAGAAAAGGATCTTGGGTTTCTGTTACACTTCCTTCAGTTTACTTCAGAGCTTCACAACCTCTGCTCCAAGGGACGCCTCAGTACATTGAAACAATGATTATGTCATGATTCCTACTACTGCCTCAAGTTACTGTACTTAACAAAACAGGAAATCTTCTAATATCTGCATATCTTCTTCGTCTCTCCTGGGTGTTTCTCCTTGAACTTTACCTCTGTCCTCCTCTCAGTCAGTTTATGAACTCCTCTTTCCACTTATCAGTAATTTATCTGTCTTTCCAGTTAGATAGTCCTTGAGACCAAGGACTCCATCTTCTTCACATTTGCATTCCCAGTATCTATCCTAGTGCATAATATGCTACACATGCTTTTTAATTGTGAGTTGTTTTGCAGCATCCTTGTCGTGGGACTCTACATTGCCAGACCCACATTAACAGTTCTCATCTTTTTTCCATGTGACAGCTTTTGGTTTACATAAGACACTATGTCCCCTATTACTAATCTTTTGTTTTTTGTCCCCCACATTTCCTCTTATTTCACCTATCTTCATGGCATAATTTTGACTTTACCCATTAAGTTGATGGCTTTATTTTCACTGCTTCTCTGAAAGTGTGGCACCCTCGTGAGGAAGGGTAGTTCGAAGGGATGTGCCTCCCCTCAAATTCTCTTTCTTATGAATGTGTTTGACTATAGTTCTATTTTTATGGGTGGCTTTCTCACAGGCAGGTAGAGAAGTTGTAAATCTTGATGAGAAGGACTGTCTTATTTCTTTCATTTTATTTCTATTGAACCATTTTCTTGTGTATTTCAAGTTTCTTCTCCTTTTGGATATCTTTATCTTTTTGAAACTGTGTCCTCCTTTTATGTGAATTTCCAGTTTCTCAGGTCCAAGAAAAGCCTTCCATCTCCAAATGATGATATGTGTGAATTTTGCCATGTCTAGATAATGACTATTATTTGTTTGTCCCTCTTCTCTAGTCAGATTACACCTGGCAAGCAAGAAGGAAAACAATCTTCATTTGAGAAGTATAATATTCTCAAACTATTCAGTATTGCATTTAAGATCATCATCTTCCTTTAACGTATTTCTCTAGCCTACATTCAAACATCTCACCCCACATGGGCCTGACACTGTAGCCAAAAGTGCTTCCCCTGTTCTTCCAACCATAGATGCTTCTATCCATTTGATACACTCATAATGATTCTCTGTAGAACAAATGTAAATATGCTTGATACCACCGTACCTTTAAAATATTTTCTATATATTTAAATTTATATATATATAATTTATTATATATGGATATTATATATTTACATTACATATGTTATTTATAACACAAATGATATAAGTAATTTTATTATAGGCTGAACTCTGGTCATAATTCATTATATATGGATATTATATATTTACATTACATATGTTATTTATAACACAAATGATATAAGTAATTTTATTATAGGCTGAACTCTGGTCATCCTCTCAGGAATGTTTCTATCTATACTGAGAATTTCTGGATAGTGAAACCTTTCTTTCTATTCCTGCAGGTCAGTGTTCATTTCCTATGTAATATTGTATAACAAAATACCTTAATTGTAGAAGCTTAGATTAAAAACAATTATTATCTTCAGTTTCTGTAGATCTTGAATCTGTATATACTTAGTTGGGTCCTTTTTTCAGGGTTTCTCACAAGGATACAAACCAATTGTCTTTTCAGTTTGAATCATCTCAAAGTTCAAGCTGGGAAGTTATCTGCTCCAAGAGCATGTGGTTGTTAGCAGAATTCAGTTCATCAAGAACTGCTGAACGAGAGGCTGCTCTCTGTTCTGCATGGGCCATGTGGGCCTCTCCAGAATGGCAGCTTGCTAATCAAAAGAGTATAGGCCAAGAAGACAGTAGAGAAGGAGTGCTAGCAGGAGTCACTCTCTTTTGTAACCTAATCATGGAAGTGACAATCCATCAGCTTTGCCACATTTTATTGGTTAAAAGTGAGTCACTTAGGCCAGGCCACATACGAAGTATTAGGGTTAAATACCAGGAGATGTCAGACCTTGGGTGGGATTTTATACCAGATTAACTTATTAGTGATAAAAATAGCCTTGCTGAATTGAATTGATGTAGTTTTTCACGTGAACATATTACTGGATGATAAAGTGTGAAACTGTCAAGGTCATTTTCATTTTATAAAATAGATGCTTAGAGATAGCAAAGCCTTAAACTATAAAGGTGGAAGGTTACAGACTTGTTTCATAGCAATTCCGTCTCGTGTTTGTTTCCATCAGTTTCTTTCTAATTGTGGTTAAATTTCCATATCTTTTTTAAAAAGATTTTATTTATTTATTTGACAGACAGAGATCACAAGTAGGCAGAAAGGCAGGCAGAGAGAGAGGGGGGAGCAGGCTCCCTGCTGAGCAGAGTCCGATGCCCACATCCCAGGACCCTGGGATCATGACAGAGGCAGAGGCTTTAACCCACTGAGGCACCCAGGTGCCCCATAAATTTCTATATCTTTGTACCCTTCCAGATTCCCAGTAATTTCTATTGCTGCTCTAAAACAGGGGCATAGAAACAGAGTTCGTGGTATATCCTATCTTGACCTATATTTGTTGTTGTTATCAATTCTGATTGCTCGTTAACAAGTTGAATTCCACTGCTTTATTTGCCTTAATGAGTATTGTTAAAATGGTATTAAAAATCAAATTAAATTGGAATTCGGTGATAATAACAATACAGTATAGCAGTTTCTCATTAAGGTTTCTCATACGGATATGAACTCCTGCATATTTCAATTTACATTACTGTTACTGTTCCTACACTAACCTAAAATAGAATTTGGAATACATATTATAAAATTTTTGGTTATTCTGTATCTCAGTATCTTGAAAGTAATAAAATGATGCCCAAGTTGTAATGGCCTACTTGGACTTTGCATGCCCAATTACTCCCATCTACATTATCAAGCCACTTAACCTCTACTGGAAAGTTTATTTCTGTTCTGTCCCCAGTTCTTGTGCCAACACTAGTACTCAAAAAGGATTCTAAGGAATTCTGTGGTATACTCTTAAGTTTAGTATTAACTCTTAATAACCCAGTGTCTCAGTCTTCACTGACTAGATTCTGTTGTCATTCCCAAGTTTTTTAGTACATTTGGTTTGTTCTATGGGCCTCTGCCACAGAGAAACTTCCTGCCATAGACTCACTCAGAATTCCAGTGAATTCCTGCTTTGGACTCCGTTATTTCAGCTTCTGTCCTGTGACCTGAACTCTCTCTCTATAGCTGAACTTCTTCAACTAAATCCCAGTTTCCTTGTGACTAAGATTCCAACATCGATTTCCTCCTTACTTTTAAATGTCCTTTTTTACTGGATAAATACCACATTTTCTTGGCTAGACTGAAACTCCAAATATAGCAGTACACTTGTATCTTTGATGACTGATTGATTTGTAACTTGGGAAGTTCATATTTCACTTCAATTATTTTAGCATATATTCCTTCCCTTGCAAGCACTAGAATCTTTTTGCTTTAATTTATTTTTTTGCTTTTAATTTTAATTTGCTTTAATTTTGCTTTAAATTTCAGGTCTCTGATTTTAGGATATGTCTAAATCCCAAGTTGTATACTATTTTTCAGCCTCTGTCTATTCACACTTCACCTAGCAGCCAACAATGAATGCCTAGTCTCGAAAACTGAGCCCCTTTGTCTTGAGACAGAGAACCCGGCCTAGCATTATATTGAGAAATTTCCTTCTAGGACTTAGTGGAGTCAGGTATTATCCTGCATAATCAGGCCTACTTATAGACTGCCTGGAGTTGATTGAACCCTTGGACAGTGTATTTATTACTCAGGGAAGTGTGCTCTGTCTCATATCATAGATAAATCAAATAGTCGTGATTGATTAGGATTTGTTTTATTTTTATATTATTGTGAGCCCACATAAAAATGGTCACTGACGTTGGTTCAGTGACTTGAAAGAAACAGGGCTCAAGTCTGAAAGAGTTTTTGAATTTTTTGTCATTATATCAAAATGGGTGTTTTGCTGTTGTCATCACAGGAAGAAGGAAGGGCTGGATTGCTGACATGCTTACCCAATATCCACTCCACCATTTCTTCTTTAGTAAGAGAACTCTGATTTGGGGGAGGAGGTGGTTGGCAGGCAGCAATATGCCCAACTGAAAAATAAACCAGCAAAAATAAACAAGGAATTACAAACAAACAAAATACTCAGTCCTATATTTCTGAGATTCTTTTGCAGCTGGATTTTATGCTATAACAAAATTTGACCTATGAGAGAGATATGCAGAAGTCACAAAATAGGTATATCTGGAAAATTTATTTTAGAATGAGTGCTAATTCAGTTAATACATATCCTTTTGTTTTTCCTTCTTCCTTTCTGTCAGAAGTACTAATACAACATCTGAATTCCGCCAGAGCTGATAATCACCTGCTATATCCTAGTTTAGTCTTATTGGTTGTTTATGCCCAGTATCTATTCTGACACTGGCCCAAGTATCGATTAGCCAAGTATCTATTCTGATTAGTTCTATGTCCATGCTATTCCAATAGTTGTGAATATTGAATAATACTGCTTGTTTCTGCAGTATTAGGATGATGATCTCTTGAATAATGATCAAATGAGTTTCCTTGAGAATTATAGTCTTTTCAGCTGTTAGATGCTTGAGCCATTCCATCAGTCCTATGTTATCTACTTCCCAAATGTTTTTTTTTTATCTTATTATGAGAAGACCCTCTTATCTTGTTTAAGTCCATGGTGTTTATAGCTTCTATTACAAGAAACTGATCATAAGAGCTGACTAACAGAGGTAGTTACTTGAATATTGACTTATAACCTCTTTACAGAACTCTCTTTGGGTATACACAATCTGTTTAATATTCCTATTGCCTGGAGTGCTTACATTCAAATTACCCTCTGGCACTGGAGCCTGACCCCATACCTTAGACTAGCCAGCTGTGTAACCCTAATCCCACTATCAAATTCTTGAAAATGTTCCCACTGATCTCTGCATTTAACCTAAATCCCTTGCAGTCACTAACAAGTTCTTTAATCGACCTAAATATTTGACTTTGCTGTTTTTCTGATGTCAAAATTTTTCCTACCCTGGAGCTCCCACTAGTACATGTCTATCACTTCCTTGTGTAGATACTTCAGACACTGAAGGTAAATTATATCTTAGTCAGTAATTTGCTAATGGGGCATCTGACTTAATGTAATTTTCAGATTTGACCTTTTAGCACACCTAGGACCAGAAAAACGTGACTTCTCATTCATGAATAATGCCCTTTCAGGTATTTTGTTTCTATCCTCATATTATCACAATTATTCATACCTCTGATGCAGCTTGGGTAGTTTTTGTTATTTCTTTTATTTAAAGGAAGAAATAGAAATCTAGATGACTTGTTAAAGACAACAGTATTAACCTATGGCAGAGCTAGGTTAAAATCATGGCAACCACTCAGCAGACTAGCATGTGTTTAAACTGAGGTACTTTGTAAAATACAAAGAGTGGTAACTGTAAGCCTGTAAGTAACTGAATATATTTATTTATTAGAGATGGTAAGTTATATATAGTATCTCTCAATTTTAATTTCCCATTATTCTAAAATAAGTGGATAAACTAAGGCATACTGTTTTTTCTCCTGACTCAAACAAGACATATCTTCAGTTCATGTGGCAGATATTTTGTAGATTATTAATGAGGACCGCTTACACATAAAAAGTAATTCTCATATACTTGAGTAAATAGTTAATATTATTTATTTTTTGCAAAAAGCTCATTTCAAAATGTGGGGTAGCCATGATGCCCCCTATGGAGTATATAACTTAATAATCCTCTCCAAAGGATTTGATTGGATATCACCTCCCAGTGAATTCCTACACCAAAACCTGGGAGCTTTCCTCCATTTCTTCTTACCCCTCACACTCTCCTATTAAAAGTAGTCACTAACTCCAAGGTTTTTATTAAATATTGCTCCAAAGAGCTTTGTCACCGTCACATTGTTTCTACCTTTACTCAGATCCTTATCACCTGAACCACAAGAAACTGTCCCCTAAATATTTTTTCTATCTCAAATCTCTTCTTTTAGGCCGCTTTCCACTGAACTGTATGAGTTTTTTTTTTACTTAAACACAAATCAAATGTCTTTGTCTGCATCTTAAAATACTTCAGTACCAAATATACTTTACTTTCACTACCAAATATAGTCTGTGCATACTTTCCATTATCTAAATAAATTCAGTCCTTTCTTCATCTCTCCATCTGTTTCACTAGTGCTTCTTCCTACCTTTGAATTTTAACCTTGAGCCATATCTAAATATGTGTAACTTTCCAGAGATAACATGCTGCCTTTTAGTTTTATTTCCCCTCCTCTTGCTTTGGTTTCTCTTCCTCCTTTGTGCTCCTTGAATATAACTTCATCCACTTATAAGGCCATTCCCTGTCTTTTTTCATTAGAAAGTATCTCTCTCCAAAACTCTGCTCAAGTATTGCTTTTTTTTCTTTTTCTTTTTTCTTTCCCCCAAGATTTTTCTGACTTATTCAGGAAAAAAAAGCCACTACTCTTATGTGATCAATGTGTCTGTCTTAAGCATACTTTATGATTTATGTCACTGTGGATTGTATGTTGATATTGCTTTTTGATCTAGTCCCCTCATTCCTCCTCCTGCTTGAACCACCTCTACCACACCAACACTTAATTAAATGCCTGGTTCAAGACTGACATTCTTCCAACTGTTATTGAATAAATATATGAAATGATATCAAGGGGAAAGGAAAGACTGAAGTGGAGAAAAAGTAGCAAAGCCGTCTTTTATCACTGAATTATTTGGACAGAGTAGCTTAGCAAACCTGCAAACTAAATCTATGTAAGTAGAGCAAGAGTTAAACCTTTCTCTACCCAAGAAATGATTATAATTATCACAAGCCTCATTATGAAGGATTAATATAGTAAAAAATTAAAAGGTGCTCCAGAATGTTTCTTATACATTTCTGTACAACATAGCAACTTTTTAAAACTTTCTTATTTCATAATCAAAGATACTTTGTTAAGAAAAAAAAAATTCAAAGTGTGGTATAGGAAGTATAGTGTGTTATTATTTGTATAAGGAGAAATGAAATATTTGTTTGTGTGTAAGTGTCCATGTGTTAATTTGTATTTGCTCAGAAGAGCTCTAAAGGTAGTTACCTTTGATGGGAAGACTATGGCCCAAACCAGGAATGGGAGGGAGGTGGAATTTTCACAATTTTCATAGCATGCTTTTTTCTAATTTTTTAGTTTCCTTCCATATAAATAGATGTATAATTAAATATTTAGTATGGAAATATACAGTCAGACAAGTTATGTTGAAAATTTAAAGAAAAAGAAAGCATTAAGTGGATGGGTACATTCTTAGGTATAGAATCATCTGGGGATTTGCATCAAATATCAAGAATTTTAGACTCATTCAGATATAGCTGTAATAAGATCATGGGACTTCCTGAAAAGATCAAATAGACCTGTTTTGCTGCATTGTGAATTAACTACATTCACTCATTTGACAAATTGTTCTCCCATCAGATACACATAGTTCAATCTTTCATCTCTAGAGATAGTAAAGCAAAGCTACTGGTTCAGTTAATCTCTACAGACAGTTTTTGTGGAGAAGTCACACAAACCTAAATGATGTTGTGTTTGTTTCTTTGTTTGTTTTCCTAATACATTTGTTACGTGAGCTGTTGCTTTTCTCAGATCTTTTTGTCCATTTGGCGAGATCAGACCAAACAAGATAGTGGGAAATGTCAAAGAGAGAAGCAAGATTATCCTGACTGAAGATGAAAAAAATGCTTTGTGTCAACTCTTCTATCAGTGGCAGATTGTTCCTGGCAGAGATATATTTCAGCATGATCTCAAAAGTTAACTTTTGAGATGATTTATAAAGCAGAGGCAGGTCATCGCTATCCAAAGGAAATCCATTGAGAAATATTGACAAAGCAACCATTTCCTACCCTTTCTTCATATCCTGGTGCTTAAATGGGAAACTATTCTTCTCAGGAGGACACTATCAGGCTGAACTGCGGGTCCTTTGAATGGAGGTATAACTTTGCTGGTGTGAACTCATTCTCGGCGATGGATTTCTATCAGCTATGAATCTCCATTCACTTCAGGGAAGCTGTAGTTCTTGAAACATTAGACTCTGCACCTGAATGGATTGCTATTGACAGTAAATCTTTAGTGATACGAGTAAAAGAAAGAACGAAAACTCCCTTAGTCATAATAATCACAGCTTAGAGTAAGTATGACATTGGAATCAGTATGGGAGGCTGAGCTGTTGTGCTTGTTAACCACTGTCTTCCCAAAAGGATAAGTCACTGACAATTCTTGGGTGAAACTTTCCTGTTTTCCTCATACTCTACCTTGGTATAGGCTTTCCTTATAAATCTAGCTGTAAACTGATCTCCTATCACATCTTAGAACAGCTCAAATCCCAAATACAGCATGATTTCTACCTCTTAGCAAAGACTCACCTCTACAGCCACAGACTGACCCTAAAACCTGGCCACAGATTAGTCTTCAAAACTACTCATTCACACTCCCAGAAAAAGTAGTGAAGGACCACAGGCATGTTATAAAGTAGATATAACAAAATAACTTTAGAAAATGTGTAATTAAAAGAAATTAGTTTAGAAGACTCAGAAGAATATATCCTGCCTATTTATGAAATAGGAGCTATAAATAAACCATGGTCAATAATATTTATGAGCACCTACTCAGTGTAAAACAGTTTTATTTTCATTGTTACCTCCT
The DNA here is from genome assembly GCF_964662115.1 of Mustela nivalis. Taxonomy (NCBI): domain Eukaryota; kingdom Metazoa; phylum Chordata; class Mammalia; order Carnivora; family Mustelidae; genus Mustela; species Mustela nivalis. Next base: position 43,396,635 of record NC_139027.1, read on the forward strand.
TAAATCCTCACAGCAACCTTGGTGATAACAAGTTGCATTCTCCAGAAGTGACTATGAATCAGAATTTAATAGATAGAAGTTTTATGAGAGGGTGACCTTAGGATGAACACAACTGGAGGAGAGGAAGTGGCAGCAAGACTGGGCAAGAGTCTAGCAGCATAGCAAACCCACACAACAACTTTGGCTAATGCCAAGCAAGCTCTAAAACTAAAGTGTCCCATCAAAGTTGGGAAAGTCTCATATTGGACAAAACAACCAGGCCTTTTTGCCCCTATTTCCATCAGTCATTGCATCGGGGCTGTCCCCTTGGTTTGTAACTAAGGCAGTCATTGAAGGGGCTGACAGCTGAGAGCTGCCTGCAGATATCACTACATCAGCCAGGACAAGTCCTTCTTTGAAGGAGAATCTGGGCAACATGTCTCTACATCTGTTACAACCTCTTTCTAAAATGGAAGAATATGAGAATCAGAGAGATTGGGAGAAGTTAATGTATGTAGGTTCTCGCTCCAAGTATTAGGTCTGGAAATCCCAGCAGGGCTTGCTGGTAAGTCCACAGCTCCTCCCACTACTCCAAGCTGCCTCTTCAGAGCTTAAAAAAATCTGAAATTCTTTAATAACACCCAGTTTAAAAACGCTTTTAACATGCTATTTAAAAACCACCTTCCTTCCTTTCTATACTAGCATTTCTTAGGATGTTCATCATACTGACTTTATTTTCCTTAGCTTCAGAATAATCATCTCTGTTCCTTTTAGAAAAATCCACCACTCAAACACTTCATTTCATCTTGTCTATTTCTCAGTGTCTCTGAAAACTTGCCCCATTAATTATTCTCTCCATCTTACCTTCAGCTTCCCACTCATGCTAATTTTCCCCATCCATTTAATATACATCCAAGATTTCCTGTTTCAAAAAGAGAACTTCTGGTAACGGTGCTTCTCCCTCCACTGCTTTCACTTCCATCTACGTGATGCTAGCTCCTAGAATCCTCAAGATCTAGCTTTGTCCTTATTTTCTATACTCAGCCTGTTTCTCAAAGTGCACTGCTGACAGGAATTTGGGTGTTTTTTTTAAGGTATTTTTTTATTTATGTATTTACTTATTTATTTGACAGAGAAATAGAGAGCATAAGTAGAAGAGCAGCAGGCAGAGGGAGAGGGAGAAGCAGGCTCTCTACTGAGCTGGGAGCCCAATGCGGGGCTTGATCCCAGGACCCTGAGATCATGACCTGAGCCACTGAGCCACTCAGGTGCCCCTAGATAGGAATTTGTAAATGATTTCTTTTTTTTTTTTTTCCCTGTCAACTTCTTCCTGAAATCAATCTTCTTTCCCTTTCTTTCACATCTGTCCATCTTTTATTGTGCTCTTCCTCCTCCCCCTCCTGCAGTTCTGTGGTCTCTTCTTAGGTCTTTGACTCTGAAGTTTTAAATTCTTTATGCTTCTCTCTTGGCTCTCTCCTTCCTCTTGTTTGTGTTACTCCAGGGGTGAGTTATTCACATCTACATCTCAAGCTATGATCACATTTTTTAGTTCAAGACAGGAATTTACAACTTAACTGTTGTACAAATAGAGTTAGTTTTCAAACAATTGATTATCTAGTAACTTACTATTCATTGATGAAGCAACACACTTTAATTGTTTGATGTCTTTAACTTCATTGTGCCCTTTCTCCACACTTTATTTCCCACTTGTCAAAATCCCAATTGTTCTTTAAACATTTCAAAATACCAAGTTACTTATTTTATTGACATATTTTAATTTAGTATGTATGTAATAATCTTATCAGGTCTTTGAAAACTCATTATCTTGTGTTGCCATGATATATAGAATATTAAAAAGGATTGTTCAGTGAGTTAGATAAATAAAACAACACTGATTCAGTGGCCAAATGAAAATATTCCCTGACTGAATATGAACTTACACATTCAACAAGTATTTCTAGAACACCTATTATATGCCAGGCACTGAACTAGTTATAGAGGACACAGAAAAACAAGATTTCTGTACCCCAGGAATGCATGAATAGTACAGAGGCACATAAATAATGTATTACAGTCAAAGTCTGTGGCAGAATACTGAAAAAACAAATGAAAGTATTTTATATGCCAAATTGGGTAGTCACCAAAATGTCAGTTTATTCAAAGGTAAGCAGTGTATTATATTGCTTTCTATTGAAGGGGAGCAGAATATGCCACTGCAAAATAAGCTACTGATTATTTTGAATTAATGTTACTTAAGAAAAGTGCAAGAATAACATTCTGACCTTCCTTGGTTCTCCTAACAACAGGTAATCTGTCTCCCATTCGAAAGGTACCTCCCTGTACCAGGAGGGTAAAGGCATTCTTTCCATTAGAGATAGAGAATTTAGGGCCAAGAAAACAGTATAAATAAGCCTTATTACTTTTTTTACTAATTTACTACCTGAAGCTCAAACTCTTTTGTTTTGTTAGTTCTTCACAAATACATTGTTTCTTTGTTTAAAAGGCATAAAGCCTGCCTGCTTTAGTTACTTCTTTAAGCCACATTGCTTTAGAGTTTCCATAGGCACAATAATAATTTTTTTTTCTCCTGTTAATTTGTCTTAGGTCAATTTAATTGTTAGGCCAGACAAGGAACCTAGAAGGAAGTAGGGAAAAGTTGTGCTTCCCTACACTATTTTCCCATTGGGTAATTTTGATTTTAGGACTTCAGTTTCATTAGGTTATTTCTTTATATGTATACTGTAAACACACACACACACACAAATACATATATACACAACATATACTCACAGAGAGTCATATAAAATGTGTTGTTCATAAAAATAATTGAATGGTATTTCAACATATTGTACAATACAAATAAAACAGGTAAAATTAGTCATTGACTGTGAGCCAGAGAATTAGTTTAAAAAATATATATATATACATGCATATATATATATATATACACACACACATATATATACACACACATACACACACACACACACACACACACATATATATATATATATATATATATATATATATATATATATGTAAAATGTTACTTCCATAATTATTTGTGGCTCAGTTTGCTATCTTTGTTAAAGTTAAGATGTGCTTATTTTCTCCAGTGGTGAAATGGAAATAATGATATTCCCTTTTCAAAACAATAACTCAAATAAGGGGCAGAACTACATAGTGGGAGAACTGGCTCCACCTGAAGCTCAGATGACTGTGAATATATAGTAGAAGATTGTGCAACAGAAGGGTATTCAGAATGTATGAACTATTCTCATGTGCCAGCATTCTGCCAAAACTAACGTGAATGAGAATCAGTACTATGTGCAACAGAAAAAATAGTATATGAGGTGCGAGCACTGTTCTCATAAATTTGCTATCTATTTGGAAATACAAGCTGTATTACAAACACAGTAAACAAATAAGCAGCACTCCACTGTACTCAGTGCTTTTCTGAGTGCTCACCGCAGTGCACAAAAAAATTTCACCAGGTTACCAGCGTAGGAATAACACACAACCACAGCATGGCACATGTGTGTGTGTGTATGCACTTGCATGTATGTGTGTGTGTTAGAGGCAGAAAGAAAAGGGGAAAGAGAGAATTGGAACAGAAAGATTCAAGAGTATTTTTGGAGCAACATTGTTAACAGTGTCAGGAGATACATATTGAAGAGAATGGACATTAACTTTTATATCCCCCTCACATTTCTTATTTTATTATTCCTAAATTCTCTCCTCTAGCAACCACCAGTAATTATACATAAATCCATTAAACAAGAATGGCATGCTTGTTGATCTTTAACATTAGCAAAGGTATATGGGGAAAAGCACTGAGAAAAGTTGGGTTATAAAGGTAAGGTTTTTATTTTGCAGCCATGTTTAGAATAGGAAGAAGCCCCTCAAAACATTGATCAATGGTAGGTGTTAAAGAATAAAATAAAATATATTAAAATTCCATGCCCTGGATATTTCAGTGGAAAAGTAGGCATCTTGTTAGGAAATATTAATCACAAAGAGTACTACAACTGAAATACTTGAACTTGTAGATTAAAGGAGAATGAATGGGGATGCCTGAGTAGCTCAGTTGGTTAAAAGAGAATGAAGGAAGAAAAGAGAAAAAAAGGAAGAGGAATGATTAGTGGAGTCTCCTGGATCATGCCAACAGTTTCTGGGATAAGGATAAGTTGATTCATTGGAATACCCAATGCATACGCACCTCTCCTATATTCACATTGTATTTTCCTGAGTCAAATGTAAAACTTGAAGCAGATTCTCCCAATTCTTCATAATGTAGACCAGTAGTTGTCAAGTTAATCTTGGTTCAGAATTACTTGAGAGTGTTTGAAAATGCAGACATTTGTGCTCAAACCCAGTGGGATGGGACTAGAGAATTTGTCTTTCAAACATGTGATATTGGTGCTATTGGTTTTGGAACCTCACTTGAAGGACAACTGCTACAGGGTGATCTTCTTTATTATGAAACATATACTAATCATGGGTTTAACTGAAACTTACATTTCCAAAAAAGACTGTGTCCCATTCCACACAGCAGTTTACATTTTCAAAAATAAAATCACAATATGCAAATATCTTGGCTGGAACATTTTAAAAGGTAAAATTTATTCAATCCTGGACCATTGTCTTCACAAATAAGAAATAAGTTGATTCCAATAACCCATTGCAATAACCTGTCTTTGCCAATGCCCCAAACTGAAATGAGAAAGTAATGAGGCCAAGATGGAGGAGATCTCCTTTGTAGACATTAACCAAATCAACATCTGGCAATATACAACTGAATTTATTTATGTAATAGAAACAGTCCCAAAATAGAGAAAGAAAGGTAATAAGGAAAACTTGCATCAAGGTGCATTATCTTTATGACAAAAATCATGCTGTATTGCCTATTGGTATCTTAGCATTATTCTGCATAACTTTTTCCATCATCTCTGTATTTCAGAGATTGGAGGCCATAAAAACACATTTCCCAGACTCCCTTTCCTTGCAGGGCTCCAGTTTTTTTTTTTTTTTTTTTTTTTTAATTTTATTTATTTGACAGAGAGAGAGAGAGATCACAAGCAGGCAGAGAGGGAGAGGAGGAAGCAGGCTCCCCGCCGAGCAGAGAGCCCGATGTGGGGCTCGATCCCAGGACCCTGGGATCATGACCTGAGCTGAAGACAGAGGCTTAACCCACTGAGCCACCCAGGTGCCCCAGGGCTCCAGTTTATATTATACCAATGAGAGGCTTTTGCACAAGGTTTGGAAGAAGGAAAGTCATTACTGTTCCTGTTGTGGCAGGCAGGTGTCTGGCCCACTGAACAAAGGCAGGAGAGGTTTGGTGAAGGGCAGATGTGTGTGCTCTGGTGGAGAAAAAGTATAATTTTACTAGTGATTTCCTATTCTTACTCAGCTTGAAATTTTGGGCAGATAAGATCTGCTGTTGGGTATTCTCTATGGGTCCAGCATTCCTTAAATTCTGCACAAGAACAGAGTCTTCTTGAAATTCTTGTGGTTATAACAGACCATTTTTTAATCTTCCAGATTTTATTTTTGTCATATGTTTGACTATAGAGTCTATTGGAAATAAGGTAATACTAATATCTTATACCAATGAAAGCAAACTGTATACAGATAAAATGATGTCAAATAGGTTTGACTTTAATGACATTTAAACCTCATTGTAATCCTGGTGACATGATGTATTATTACTATTAATCTGTTTCTTCAGGGAAGTTTTCAAGACTTTGGTGACAAATAATTTGTACTTGACTTGGGCTCTAATTTGCAACCATGCTTCAAGTTTCAGACTTCTCTCTCCAGCTTCAGTGGCTGGTACATAATTGTAGATGGATGAACTGAGGATGAAACGGAGACACTTACTGTCACAGAATCCTGAGTCACACTCATTGCTGATGTGTCTTTGCTTGCCAACACTAACAGCTCCTGCCTTTTCCACCTTAGAATCATTATTTGATTCCTGAGAGAACATGGTGGTTCTTTGTTATGGGTCTCACAGTTTCAGAATGTATACCCTCAAGAAAGTTCCTCTGAAGAACACATCTAACAGCTATATAGACACTTTAAAAAATGGTGTTGAGTGCTAGCATGTGCAATTTTTTGAGTTTTATAATACTGATTGTTTTTAATTGCTCAAAACTACATCCTTCTCAGACCTTGAGATACTTTCTAAATGAAATATTATGGATAGAGTACAATAGTATATATTCTGAGATTACAAATCATAGATTGTTTAAATCTCAAATTTGAGAACTAGATCGTAAACTTTGTTATCTTATGGTCACAATTTCTTTGGTTACATTACTCTTGTAAGATCGTAATGCCTAGACTAAAAAATTGGATTAGCAGTGACATTTCCTCAAAATAGTCAATCATTACTATTTGTACAAGTAATAGATTTCAAAGTCTGGTCATCTGTGCACTTTAGATGGCACAAACAGCATGGGCACAGAATGCCCTGGACAAGAGATCCTGAGACAGGATTCTGAACCCCAGTTTGTCAGTAACAGTAATGAGCTACAGTTCCTGGGCAATATGATTAGGTGCAGCTTCATTCAGTCCCAATGTTCTATTCTGAAAAGCAAAACAGCTCTTTAATGGTCAATAAAAAAGCTTATCACAACGATAGCATTCTATAATACTTGCAATAATTTCATAATACTTACTTGGTGTGACTTCATTTACTTATAGAATTAGCTTTTAAGAAAAGTCTTGAATATAATTCTGTTTCATTGAAACAGACCTGTGCTTTTAGACACTTACTGTATTATATAATTGCAGTAAGACTGATAGTGAATCAAGGATACATTGTTATAAGCCAAAGCCATTCTTCTGAATGGCAATTAGTTCACAGTGGTTCCTCCACAATGATAAACCAGGCCAGTGATAAATCACTTAAAATTTTTTAAAGGAATTTTAAAGTAATAAATAATTTAAAAAAAAGAACCTTACCAAAAAAAAAAAAAAAAAAAAAAAAAAAAAAAAAAAAAAAAAAGAAAGAAAGAAAGAAAGAAAGAAAGAAAAGGGAAAAGAAAAATGTCTTCCTCTATTTGGAGTATATATAACTGGCTTTCACAAAGAGCTGTACACTTCAAAATACTGACTTACATTTACTATGACAGTTGGATTTAGATTAATTGTCACATTTCACCAGATATAGGTAGGAAATAGCTGCAGAAGTTCCTGAAACATTCTTGTACATCCAGGACCAGTGCAAAAAGTAAGCTATCATTCAGGCACTCTACAATCAGTGCTTGACACACAGGATTAGACAAAGAGAAACACTGTCACTCTACCCAGGACTCTCTTCTTTGGAGTGACCTTTTCTCTTAAGACAAGTGTTTGATGGTTCCTGACATTTGGTACAAAAATTAAAAAAATAAAATAAAATCTAAAAAGGTCAAAAGTTTTCTAAAATCATGTTGTATAAAATGTTTGGATCTTGCTAAGTGACAGCTAAAAGAACCCCAGGTACTGTTAAATGCAAACATTCTCTTTCCATTGCATTAATGCAACATTAAGATAGTTCCAGTTTAAAATGAAGTCAAGAATGCAAAAGATATCATTCCCCTAGCAGCAACCTTTTTTTTTTTTTTTTCCCAATTCTCTGTAGGTGGTTTGTGAGGTTAGTAACCTGCCAGCTAAAAATAAATTCCACTATCCATAAGATTGTGGAAGGAGAGCAGATATTGTTAGGAAAATCTAAGCCTTAAGCATTATCTATGTGATGCAAAGAATAATTTCAGTTCAGTTAAACCAAAAAAAAATTTGTATTTGTACATCTGTCACTCCATATTTATCAATCCCAAGTCCAATATGAGAAGATATTTTTCTCCTGAGTTTGTAGTGGGGACCCTTCTCCATACGACTGATACAATTTCTGTCTTCAGTGCAAAATCACTAAAAAGGAATTTATTTATCAACTAGTCTATAAAGTAAACAAGTTTGATTTATATTGTCTTCTCATCTGGTCAGCCAATTCATTCAGCAAAATCAAATAGATTTTCTAGCAGACATGGCATTCATCTGTTCATTCATTTGTTGGAGGCTTAAAGGATGAATTGAGAGATTAAAGGATGAACGTCCCAAAGGGAGAGACAGGAAGAGCAGAGCTTATGCACTGTAAAAATTTCAAGTGGCCACTGGCCATCCACCATCATACCCTTGACAAAGCGCAACGTATGCCTTCATCTTCCTTCAGCCACACGGCTCCTGCCCTGGTCCACTAGACCAGAGCATTGTGGGTATAGGGAATCATCTGAATCTATAGGTATATGAACCTAGAGAAGCATAGAATGCAAGTGGTGGAATGAAATTTAAGGGTTACAAATGAGGAAACTCAGGCTCAGAAACATGATTTAGTCAAAATAAAGGCAGAATTGGCCATAGCAATCACGTGTTTTGAATGTTAGGCCATAAGATGAGAGTGAAAATATAGGTTAAGCAGCAAGTGGAAGTTAGATTTGAGTGATGGGCAATTATATTAAACTGGATTGGAGGGAAAGTTTGGCTAGTGATGATTTATTTATTTTCAAAGCTGCCTTTTTTTTTTTTTTTTTCATGAAAGTGACTGATAGATGTATGTAATAATAGGGGAAAGGTAACAAGAGAAATAAAATGAAAGAATCATCCATTAGGAAATCAAGGAATGAGAAAGGAAATGCCAACTACTTTAAGTTGGTTAGATATAAAAAAGGCTATTGTTCAAAATATAAAATGTTTCATTCAGAGGTATGGGTATTAATCCAATAAGTTTTGTTTTAATTTTGTTTTTTAGTTTATCATCCTGTTTCATGTTTTCTTCTGAGTTAAGATAAATGGAATGCAGACAAAATCTTTGAGGAGAATTGCAAAGAAAGAAGAAAAGACTTTTTAAATTGTGATTATTGATCCCATTTCTGGGGCTAATTTAATTCTTTATTCATCAGAGCTCTTAGTAATATGTCTTTTTACTAGCCATTCCCTATATGCATCCACTCATGTATGTTTAAAAATCAGGAAGGATTTCCAAGCTTTTCTGGGTAAGTTTAGAAAGGTTCAAAATAAATAACTCTCTTTGGGAGTAATTTGGGGTATTAGAGGAATGTTTCTTAGAACTACCTGCTGAATTTTTTTTTTTTTAATTCATATAGTATCTTCCCCTGTCAAATCCTGATAACCTCCTTTAATCAGTCCTTCCCCTTGTGAGTGGCTCTCAATTTCCTGATGATCTACTGTTACCCATGAATCTAGATACACCCTTTAGGTAGATGGAGGAAGAAAAAAAAATACTTAAAACCTAGCTGAATTGTACAGTTAAAAGCAGAAACTTGATTTATTCTTGTCCTGAATTAAACATAAAACGAATAAAAAGGACAAAATAACAAAATTTCCAAAATACTGGCTTGATTTGTCTTTAAATTGATTAATTTTTACCATCAGTGTATTTGGAAGATAAGCTTTAGAGCTTTGAAAAAGAATGAAATGGAGAATTCTTTTATTAGATAACGTTTCTTTTGACCAAACAATATCATTCTGGCTAGTGTAAAGGCAGAGAACAGCATAATAACAATTTACTATAACAAGAACAATTTGCTATTCTTAACAATGTGTTCTAAGAATAACACAAATGAGTCAAGTAGGACAAATTTAAGAGGTGATGGAAAGAAATGGGCCCAGTGGTAAATGCATGCCATTATTGAACGGGAACAAGTTTCTCAGCTCCAGCTGCTTTTGCCATGTCAAAATGTAGGTCTAACATTATTAAAGAGTAGCGAGCATTGTAGGTTTTAATGTAAAATCTTCATTTGGGGCACTTGGGTAACTGAGTCAGTTAAGCACTTGATTTTGGCTCTGGTTCTGATCTCAGGGTCCTGGGATTGAGTCCTGCATTGTTCCACATCTTCTCTGCGTTGTCTGGCTCCATGCTCAGCTGGGAGTCTGCCTGTAGTTTCTCTCTCTCCCTCTCCCTCTGCCCTTCTCCCTGCTCTCTCTCCCTCTTTGTCTCTTATATAATTAAATAATCTTTAAAATCTTACATTTGAATGTTAATAATTAAATCACAGCTTTAAAATAATTATGCTGTCCCACAGAGCTGCCAGCCACGTAGGAACTGTAGGCTACCATTTTTTAGCCTCAGTGTTAACATAAGTTTTCTCTATTGTTGTCTCATCTTGGCTCTTAAAAGTGACTCTCTGATTTGAGCTAGTTATGTGGCCATCAGGTCTGTAGATTCCAAAATACTATCCAAAGCTGACTGAAGGAAAACAATGTATTTGCTCTGATGTAAAGCAGTGAGTCCCAATATTTCAGGGTTTTTTACCAAGCCAGAAAATTTCAAAATAGATGTTGAGGATGTATCAATGTCAGGAACATTAAAATAAATAAATAAATAAATAAATGAATAAATAAAACTAAAAAATGTTAAATACAATTATCAATTAAATAAAAAGATGTAAAAACTTTTTATTTAAAAATGAGCAGGTCCTTTGCACTCAAAAAAGGATCATTAACCATGATCACAACAAAATCTTTTTTCAAACTCCTCCCTCCCCCACTAGTGACACTGTAGACACCATCACTGTTTAGAAAACTCTGCTTTAAAACTTCCAAAGATCTCACCCTATACTGGTAGTTCTCAACCACAGGTAATTTTGCCCCTTCGTCTTCCACTGGAATCTGGCAAGTGAGGAGGGAAGTGGTTGCTACTGACACCTAGTTGGTAGAGGCCAGAGATTCTGCTAAATATCTTACAATGCACAGCACAGTCTTCTTACAGATTATCTAGTTCAAAGTAACAACAATGCTGAGGTTGAAAAACTCTGCTTACTTGATCGGTCTTTCATTGACAGGAAAGGTTAAACTCAGTATAAATTGCAGGAATAGTTGGCTGTTGGCATCTGCTCCCTTAATCCCTGGCTTTCCACTGCATCACCTTCCCTATCTGTCCACCATCCTGGTACTTTCAATGGGCTTATGTTAGGATTATTCCACTGATACCTAAAATCATGTCTAGACCAAGAAAACATTTTAAGTTCAAAAATAAACTAATGGAGATATTTTTCAAATATCAAATATGCTTACAAATTATCTTTTATAATTATACATCCTAAATTAATGAATATATCAGTATGGGTCATAATGGTTGAAAACCTTTTTCATTGTTGAGGTGATAGTTACATAACATAAAACTGGCCATTTCAAAAAGTGAACAATTCAGTAGCACATAGTACGTTTATAGTTTTGTGCAACCATTAATCTGTCTTCCAAAATATTTGTCATTCCCAAAGGGGACTCCTTACCCATTAAGCAGTGGCTGCTCCCCATATCCTCTTCACCCCAGTCCCAGGAAACCATCAATCTGCTTCCTATTTCTATTCTAGATGTTTCATGAAAATGGAATAGTACAATATGTGACCTTCTATATATGGCTTGTTTCTGATGGCATGTTTTCGAGGTTTATTCACAATGTCAAATATATCAGATGTACACCATTCTGTTTTATACCTAAATAATGTGGCGTTTTATGGATCGACCTCAATTTGGTTTTCCACTCCTCCACTGATAGACTTTTGGGCTATTTATACCTTTTTGGTAATTGTGAATCACGCTGCTCTGAACATGTGTGTACATGTATTTGTTTGAATACTTGTTTTCAGTTTTTTTGGTTATTTACTTAGGGGTGGAATTACTCAGCCATATGGTAATTTTATATTTAACTTGTGAGGAACTGCCAAACTGTTTTCCACAGGGAGAAAACTATTTTACATTCCTACCAGCAATTGATGAGAGTTCCAATTTTTCTACAATCTCTCTAACACTTTTTATTTTCTGTTGTTTTGACTGTACTCATCCTGATGGTATACCTCATTGTTTTGATTTGTATTTCCCAAATTACTAATGATGTTGAACATCCTTTCATTGCTTATTGACTATTTATAAAACTTCTTTGGAGAAACATTTATGTGAGTCTTTTGTTAACTTCTTAATTGAGTTTTTTGTCTTTTCATTCTTCAGTTATAAATTTTCCTTATAGATTCTGGATATTATACCTTTATCAGATATTGTTTGTAAGTATTTTCTCTCATTTTGTAGGCTGTCTACCCACTGTTTTGATAATGCCCTTTGAAAACAAAAGTTTTTTTTTTGTTTTGTTTTTGTTTTGTGTGTGTGTGTGTGTGTGTGTGTGTGTGTATGAAATACAATTTACCTGTTTTTCCTTTTGCTCATGCTTTTGGTATCATTTCTAAGAATCCATCACCATATTAAAACCAAAAGATCCAATGGCTAACTGCCAGTCATTGCCCAATATTACTAGGGGCCTGACTTCTAAAACTTTAAAAACATTTTAGAAATTCCAGCTAAATAAGTCCTGCACAGTCCTAAGAAAAACAAAACATGAAAACAGCTCAAATTACTTCCAAGAAATCCAGCTGACCATAATTAATTCAGAGAAGCAATCACCAGAGCTAATGCTGTGTATTGTAAGATACATAGCTCACTCACTTCTCAATAATAGGTTATAATCAATATGCCGACCAGGACCAGAAGTGGTTTAGTATGTCTGCAGGATCCATGTAACTTGAAGGGTACTTATTTTTTTGTATTTTCCTTCTGATGAATGTTTTTCTGAATCTAACTTTAAGATGTACTGCCTAACAATAACAACAGTGCTTGTTCTGAAAATGATTTGAAATAAAAGTTCTTGGAAAATCCAGGGCATATATCTTCATGTCCATTCAATTTACAAGGCCAGACAAGTTGAGTCTATAGACATAACATAGGGATAGCACTTCCCTATAACATGAGTTTTCTTCCTTAAAAAAAAAAAAAAAAAAAAAAAAAAAAAAAAAAATCTGTTACCAAACCTAAGGTGATGAAGATTTACCCCTATGAAAGTTTCCTTCTAAGAGAGTTATGGTTTCAGCTATTATATTTAGGTCAGTTATCCATTTTCATTTAATTTTTGTATGTGGTGTGAGGTAGGGATCTTTTATCCTTTCACATGTGGATATATAGTTTCTCAGCAGCTGAAGAGATTATTATTTCCTAATTTAATGTACTTGGCACCCTTGTCAAAATTCAATTGACCAGAGATGTAAGGGTTTATTTCTTCACTCTCAGTTCCATTACATTGATTCATATATCTGCCCATATGTTAGTGTTACCTTGTTTGGGTTATTGTAGATGTATAGTAAATTTTGAAATCATAAAGTGTGAAGTGAGCACTTTCATATACTTAGCCCTATGTGAGGTACTAGGTGGAAGTTGAAAGAAATTAAAAGTTGGTACCTGTCTTCTGGGGGAAACAATGTATATTCAAATGAACACAAAATATTAATGTAAGATAACATATGACTAAATACTAAAATGTGTTGTTCATATAATGAGTATCATAGAGTCAGAGAATAAGAAGATACAATAAGCCAAAATTGTTGAAAGTATTCTTATAGTTAAAATGGAAACTGATACCTACTTTCAAGGAAAGGTAAGAATTTCAGTAAGAGAAGAGAGGAGCATGGATTAAAATAATTTTTACATGTTTATATTTCACTCTTCTCCATGTATTTTCTAGTTTATCATGACCTGCTATTACTTTGGCTTTTATGCACTAGGAATCTGATAAATTAGTAACTAAACTAGCTTCTTTTGAACTACACAAATGATAGAGTAGTAATGAGTTCTAGAAAGTAAAAATCAAGGAGCATTGCCAATATTGGTGGTGCAATCAAGAACCCCTTCCAAATAGACCCTCATTCACTCAAGACCCCCATTCTGCTCTGGCTGGCTTTGCTGACAAACTCGGTTATTCCAATCTTCTCCTGTACTGGGAGTAACCTCTTTTACTCTGCTTTCTTTGGACCACATTTGTTTTGTGCATGCTTTTTGATTCTATCATCATAGTAAGAGAAAAAGTGTCTACATATGCTAAAATGGTCAGTGAATTTGTTAAAAAGAAGTGAGCAGCAGATTCAGCCTCTTTTCCTCCCAATATATGATCAATTTATGGCTAGTTTCTTCTGTCATTTTTGACTACAACTTCTTCTCTTCATTCCTCCTTTCCTCCCTTCTTGCCTTCCCTCCTTCCTTCTTTCTTCCCTCCTTTTCATCGTTGGCATTCATCTGCCTCCTCGTGCAATTCCCTGCTTCTACCACAGCTCTAGGCCCTTGTCATGCCTCCCTCATACAGGGTGGTTAAAGCTCCAATTTCAAATAATTATTTCTTCCGTCTTCTGAAACTATTATTAGGGAAGGTGACTCTGTGAGAATTATGGCACATTGTACTCAACTGATCACTTTGTGTCAATGTTGGAGAAAAGTTTTCAGTCTAAACTACACTAAAAAGTCCCCATCTTCTCTTTTGAAAAACAATGGAGGAAGCCATTGAGGTTGGTTTGCCCTAACTCTGTAGCATCCCTGAGAGTAAATATGTTTCTGAGATTCACCAATCTGAGGCCCACAGAAACCAAAGATATTTTCAAGCTCAATAATAGAGGCTCTCTGACACTCAAAAATAAATCAAAACAAAAAATAAAATTGAAATACAGAGAGAAGTTGGTCAATAGCTGTACAGGTGCCCACTCTTTAATTAGTCACCAGACTTGCTGGTTGGTTTTTTTTGTTGTTGTTTTTTTTTTTTTTTTTTTTTTTTAAGTTCTGCATAGTTTCCTATTGATAAATATTACTAATCTATCTTCTACCTTAAGGGAGAAATGTTGGGACTGGGGTGCACATTGTGTATGAGGTATACCTATTGAATAAAATGTCTGTTAAGTGAGCATTTAAAAAAAATCACTAAAGTATCTAGGTTAATAAAAACTGTGAGTTCCAAAAGAAATGGTTTTGCCTAAGATTCATATAATTGAAGAGAAAGTGTTCCCAAGGAGTATATTTTAAAAACTCCATTCTGACATTTACTTTAATTTCTATGGTAATAATTATCAAACAGAACTGGTTTCCTGCACTTGATGAATAACCTTATGAATATACAAAGACATTCTCATAACCATGAGCTGTGTAAAAGCATGTACATTTGAAATGGAATATAAACATCTTGGGTTGCTGTTGTCCTTAGAGGCTGTGGAGGTCTGATGGAACAGAGAGGGAGTGCTGATTTATTGCAATGCTAAGTATTATACCAGGGATGTCTGTGATCCAACTCTGGAAACACAGAGCTAATCTTTTTTTTTTTTTTTTTTTTTTAAAGATTTTATTTATTTATTTGACAGACAGAGATCACAAGTAGGCAGAGAGGCAGGCAGAGAGAGAGAGAGAGAGAGAGAGAGAAGCAGGCTCCCTGCTGAGCAGAGAGCCCGACGTGGGGCTCGATCCCAGGACTCTGGGATCGTGACCTGAGCCGAAGGCAGAGGCTTTAACCCACTGAGCCACCCAGGCGCCCCACACAGAGCTAATCTAAGGCAGAGACTCCCAAAGGTTGTACCCAAGCAGCAAGCATTGACAGAATTTTTGATGCCACCTTTTTTTCCATAGTTCTTGCACTCACACATAACTGAATATCATGTTGGGTTTATAGAGGCACAAATGAGGCCCTTCCATGCTGTCTATAGCAGGTAAATGCTCTGTAAATGCGTAGGCTCATGTGTAAACTCAAATGTGCCTAATTCCTCTGTGGAGCAAAGTGCCTAAATTTGGGTTGGGTTCTCTCCATTGCAATTTACTTCCTCTTACTTGAACTATCTGGTGAGTTTGACAAAGCTCCTAAACCTCTCTGAATCTTAGGTTGCTTAACTATAAAGTGAGAAAGTTCAACATGATGCTATTTAAAGTCTAAATACATGTAAAATCCTATGCAACTGTATGATATGAGAAATTAGCTAACATTTGTGTTTCAGCTGATTTGATTATAATTTAGTTCAAAACCTACTTTTGAGATTTAGCAGTAAGATCCTTTGGAATAATTTTCATAAGTAATGGAACTGACTGCCTCAAAAAGAGGCAGCTTATTTCTGTCCTATAGATCTTCTGATAATGATGAGTGTTACTCTACATCTGTGTTGTCCAGTACAGTTATCACTAGCCGCATTTGGCTCTATTGAGAATGAGGAACTAATTTTTTTGTTAAGTAATTAAATATAAATTAAAATAGCCACCCATGGTCAGTGGCTCCTGGGTCAGCACAGATTCCAGCCTCTATCTCTTAACAAATCTTGATACCATATGCATTTATGAAACAACTGCTTGCATAGTATTCCTTTTTTTTTTTTTTTTAACTTTATTTGACAAACAGAGATCACAAGTAGGCAGAGAGGCTGGCAGAGCGGGGGGAGGGGAGGGACAGGGAGCAAGCAGGCTCCCTGCTGAGCAGAGAGCCTGATGCAGGGCTCTATCCCAGGACCCCAAGATCATGACCTAAGCCAAAGGCAGAGGCATAACCTACTGAGCCACCCGGGCGCCCCAGTATCTTCTTTTTTAAACCACAGTTTAAGATCTCAGTATATCCAGTTTATCTTCTTACTATTGTTTAGTATCTCGGTGCCACAGACTGTGATAATGGGACTGTGTTAATGACCTGATGTCTATGTTATTTAGGACATTGTCAATGGACCTCAAGTGGTATACTGTCTACCAAAATGACAGATATGTATATTAAATATCATATGATGGTCATAGATAACTTGACGCATGTAGCCCAGGGTGCTGCTAGAATCCAGAGAAAGTCATTTACATCTGACTAAAAGGAAATGCTTTCTCAAAGAGGTGACATTTGAATTGAGTTTGAAAAATAAAAAGAAGTAATGGGATACAGTTAGAAAAACTTCTGGCAAGCACAATTTTGGGATAAAATAAAACAAGATAGATTTAATATGCTTACAAGAAAGAAAGAAAGAAAGAAAGAAAGAAAGAAAGAAAGAAAGAAAGAGAGAAAGAAAGAAAGAAAAGAAAGAGAAATTGCCCACCTTTTTTAAAAGGAAAGGAAACTGACAAATAAATTGGCAAATGCACAGACTAACACTGCAGCTGCCACTGGACTGAACTGACCCTGGAGGTTATTGTTCCTTGTCATCTAGAGGCTTGGGATTTGAAATCTTCCCAGGATACTAGACAAGGTGATGGGAGTGTAAATAGAGACCTCCATAATGCCAGCATCCTGCAGGAAAATGCTGCACCCTCGGTGAAAGGCTGGATCAACCAAGAGAAGAGAGAAGAGAGTCAACCAAGCAATATCTCTAAGGTAGAGATTCTCAAATTTGGCTGCATATTAGCATCACCTGGGGAGCTGACAAACAAACAAATGCACATCAAAGGAACAAAAAGCAAGGATGCCAAAGCCATGTCTGGCAGACTAATTAAATTGGAATCTCTGTGGGCATCCATCTTTATTTAAAGCTCCACAGGCAATTCCAAAGTGCAGCCAAGTTTAAGAACTGCTGTTGGAGGTGATCTCTGATAATTTAGACTGTAAATATCACTTAAAATTGGGAATTAAATTTATTCTAAAGCCTTGAGCAGAAAATTATAATCAGAAATACTAGCAAGAATATCTCCCCTAAATTGTTGATACTCCTTAGGCTCTTGGCAAGAGCCCCTATAAGAATATTCCCACAATTTGGGATGCAAAAGGAAATCTTCCAAAGTTGAACTAAAACAAAAACCAATAAATAAATAAATAAATAAATTCCACAATGAATTGAATTAGAAGTCCAAGATTTCAACACTGTTGAATGATAATCTGAAAAAAAAAAATCATCCTTTATAATGATTTCTTAAAAAGAAAGTAGAAAATATGGAAAGGAGAACTATAAGAATAGACAACCATTATTGAAGGTTTATTTTGTACCAGGCCATGCCAGGCGTATTCTGTGGGTTTGGTGTTACTGGTAGCTTGAAAAGTGAAAATAGACAAAACCTAGCGAAGAATGTGTGTATGAGGGAACTTAATGTTTTGTTTTGTTTTCTTGACTTTTTAATTTTAGGGATTTAGACAAAACACGACTTTTCACTGCATTGATTGTTATTAGGAAAATTTTGCTAATGCATATTTAACAGATACTCATGGCGTTTAAGAGGAGAAGCTAGAACATACTGCCAATCATCGTCATTCACAGAAGGAAGCAATGAAGCCACTGAAATTAAAGAACAGTCTATAGCTTCTTGTGCTCACCTGTACCACCTGTTAGGATTTACCTCTTAACCTGACTTATAAATGCCCCTGCATCTATAAATCTCCTTTCTCAATGAGGACTGCCACACTACAAACTGATTTTTAAATAGAGGCTGACACGACCGGGGCCCATTATGCAGGAAGAAAATAGCCAAAAGGAGAGACTAGTTGAACTTTTGGATAAATAAGTGATGCTGGGTAAATAAAGTACTTTAGATGGACATGTTGGGTTTTTTTTTACTGACTAATATCCAAACCTTTTTCTCTGCCTTTGATAACTATGGTGTAGTGAATAATTTTCTGTGTCAACTTGGCTTGGCCATGTAGCCAGATATTTTATCAAACACTCATCCTGAGGTGGTCGTGAAGGTGTTTTTTTTTAGATAAGATTAACACTTAACTCAGTAAACTTTGAGTAACGCAGATTAACCTCCATAATATGGGTGAGCCTCATCCCATTAGTTAAAGGCCTAAAGAGAGAAAGACCGAGATCTCCCGAGAAAGAGGGAAATCTGCCTCCAGACTGCCTTAAGAATTGAGCTGTAAAATAAACTTCTCTCAGTCTCCAGCCTGTCAGCCTGCCCTGCAGATTTTGGACTTGTCAGCCTCCACAATCTCGTGAGCCAATTCCTTAAAATAAATCTCTGTCTCTCTCTCCCCCCCTCTCTCCCTCCTGCTCTCTCCATTCCTGCATACTTATCTACACATTGGTTTTGGTTCTCTTTCTCTAGAGAACCCTGACTAATATATACAGCAAATCCCATATTGGCTCCATTTCTTTGCCGCTTCCTCTATCTACAGCAATTTACATCTGACTTCGCAGTCTCTCCTATTGAAAATGAAATGTATTTCCTGCTTCATAAATTTGACCTTGATCTTGTGGCTTGTTTTGATCCACGGGCCCTTAACAGACGCTATAGTAGCAGAGGCCTAAAACTTTGCTTGCTTGCATGTGTTTCTCTCCTGTGCCTCTAATTCTCCACCAGATAACTGTGTTCTGACGAGTCCAATGGCGATTGCAGACAGGGGGACAGAGTTGGCCCAGATCACTTAGGTCATAGTGTGGGTGGCTGAAGGAAAGCATAGCTGAACAAAAATTTTAAAATGAGGACCAGGGACTGTTATGTAAGTCAACCACATGGATATTAAAGTCCTGCTTACTTTGGGAATTAGAGAAATGATCAGCCTCTTCTTGAAAGAGAAGAAGGCCTTAGAGATAAGACAAAAATGAAAACCAAACTGTGTCAAGGGTTATGAAATGCATTTATGCTTTGATATTTTTTAATGTTAAGATTGAAAATATTTTTTTCAATAAAAAAAGCACACAGTTCATAGAGTAATTTAATCCCTATATAGGTCGTGATGCAGACAATGCAGTAAGTTCAATGAAAATAAACTTAAACCTTTATCTTTGAGAAAATTTAATGCTGGAAATTCATAGAACTTGAACTGTTGGATATCTTCGGTTGGATTCCCTTGTCTTGTCAGTTGAATCTAGTTAGTAGTTACCTCTGTGCATGGCACTACTTCCTCTTAAACCCCAACTGACATGTTGTCCGTGTGCTTTTACCAAATGTTTATTGTCCAGGTATACTGACTTAATTTATTAATTTGAATTTATGCTTTGCTTTAGGTGTTATTAAATTGTAAGGTGTTATTTAGGTGTTATTAAATTATAAGATTAGCAGGGAGTTAACACATTATATCTTCTTCATACGTGTTTTCCTCCCCAAGGACATTGAAGGAAAATGATGTTACTTTAATGATTAATATTAAATTAATATTAAATTTAAAATATTTTTTTCAAAATATATATGTAATCAAGCAAGATCAGATGCTTAGAGTATTTCTGTCCCCAGAAATACTAAAAATACCACAGTGAAAATGAGTAGTAGATACATGGTTTGTTATTTCAAAGAATGAGTCAACTAAGAAATACTACTTTTTGACAGAGCCAGAAACCTTCATAATTTAGCTTAACTATTTATTAGATATATATTTTTTTTCCTCTTTAATTCTCCAAATTTCCTTGAACTCAACTCAAATCCCACCCCGCTAACTGCAGAATTTTGGTTTAAAACTGTATAATCTTGAACACCAAATTTCTTGTGTGTCAGTTGCATGATGTTGTTTAACCTTTCTATAGTCCAGTCTCCTCATTTAGCAATATGAGGTTAAAAAGATAATTAAATTAATCAGAAGGGTACATAGCAAATATAACACAATCAAAAAACATATTGTAGTGCCTAAAGCCCGATGTGTGCCCAAATGTTAACTTTTATTTATTTATTCTTAATTTGAGTATAGTTGGCATAATGTTGGTTTCAAGTGTGCAACTTAGTGACTTGACACTATGTTCACCACAAGGGTAGCCACTATCCTGTTATGTCACTATTGCAGTATCATTGACTTTATTCCTTATGTTCTGCCTTTTATTTCTGTGACTTCTTCCTTCCATAATTAGGTATCTCCCTCTCCCCTTAATCTATTTTGCCTAATGTCCCACCCCACTTCCCTCTGGCTGTTTGTCCTCTGTATTTATAGGTCTAATTCTGCTTTTTGTGTATTTGTCTACATCCCATTTCTGAGTGGATTCATATGGCATTTGTCTTTCTCAGCCTGACTTCACTAGGTCCATCCATGTTGCTTCAAACAACACAATCTAATACTTTACTATGATTGCGTAATATTCTAGTGCACATATGTAACCCATTTTCCTTATCCATTTGTCTATTGATGGATACTTGTCTATTGTTGCTCCCACATCTTGGTTGTTGTAAGTAATGCTGCAATGAACATGGGGGTTCATATATCTTTCCAAATTAGTGTTTTTGGGGCACCTGGGTGGCTCAGTGGGTTAAAGCCTCTGCCTTCAGCTCAGGTCATGATCCCAGGATCCTGGGATGGAGCCCTGCATCATCGCATCGGGCTCTCCGCTCAGCAGGGAGCCTGCTTCCTCCTCTCTCTCTGTCTGCCTCTCTGCCTGCTTGTAATTTCTGTCTGTCAAATAAACAAATAAAACCTTTAAAACAACAACAACAACAACAAACTAAGTGTTTTCACTTTCTTTGTGTGAATACCTAATAATGGAATTATTGGATCATATGGTATTTCTATTTTTAATTTTTTGAGGAGCCCCCATACTATTTTCCACAGTGGCCATACCAATTTATGTTCCCTGCAACAGTGCATAACCATTCCTTTTTCTCAATATCCTCACCAACACTTGTTATTTTTAGTCATTTTTATTTTAGACATTCAAATGTTAACTTTTAACTGCCTTAATTATAATCACAGCTTATTATATTGACTGATTCTCTATAAAGTCCGGGAGGCAAGGTTTCTCACTTTTCCTTTCTCTACATACCAAATGTGTTCAACAAATATGTATTGATATGACAATTTTTTTT
Source organism: Mustela nivalis (assembly GCF_964662115.1). Taxonomy (NCBI): domain Eukaryota; kingdom Metazoa; phylum Chordata; class Mammalia; order Carnivora; family Mustelidae; genus Mustela; species Mustela nivalis. The sequence goes on from NC_139027.1 coordinate 43,418,142, forward strand.
TTTTTAATCTCATAGGGCTATGGTCAGGATTTATCATCAATCCCAGTGTTGTTTGGGTAGCCCTGCATTTCTCTGAGTTTCCTGGTACCAGGATTTCTTTTATATCAGTTCCTTCCACAAAGTCAAATGTTGAAGTCTCACTTATCTTAGAACCATGCTCAAAATGACTCTTGCATTGATTATAGCTTTTCACATTTACAGTATCCACAGAAGGAACCAAAGTCGTGTCCACAGTCTCAGGTAGAGGTGCTGGTTATATATTCCTAATCCCATCTTTGAGTCTCCCTCTAATAACCCTGGCCGTTCTACCAGTTGTACTTATCATGATGGTAACAACCAGGGGAAAGCTGAGATTTAAAAATAAAACAAAACAAAATCACAGCAGAAGTCTTACTTGTCTGGCCTTCCAGACTTGGTAGTGGGATGCACAGTGAACAAGAGAATTAGTGGTAACTCTGCCTTCATGGTGGTCTCCAGTTTGTTCCCTTATATCAACCCATTGTTTCAATGTTTTCTCCCATTGTCTCTTTAGTTGCAACCGACTTCCCTGCAACTCTCACTTACTCTTTTGCACAAAGCTGATCTTCTTTTCATGAATTTATTCTTTTTTTTTTTTTTTGCTTTCCTATATATGGCAACTATCTTGATGATAAACTGAGATTTACATTCAACCATGAACAAGAGAAACAACTTTCCTTAAAAGAACAGTAGATCTAATGTTCTTACAGTATTTCCCATGCCCTGTGAGTTTACACAACCGTTTATTCCCATCTCTGTGCCTGAATTTCATAATATCAAAATTTCCTTGTCTTGGGACGTCTGGGTGGCTCAGTTGGTTGGACGACTGCCTTTGGCTCAGGTCATGATCCTGGAGTCCCGGGATCGAGTCCCGCATCGGACTCCCAGCTCCATGGGGAGTCTGCTTCTCTCTCTGACCTTCTCCTCGTTCATGCTCTCTCTCACTGTCTCTCAAATAAATAAATAAAATCTTAAAAAAAAAATTTTCCTTGTCTTGACAATAGGGTAAAGAGCCCAGCAAATTAGTAATTAGTTGTTGGTGGTTGCGGTGGCTGCAGTGGTGTTTTTTGTTGTTTTGTTCTGTTTTCTTAATGTGAATAAGTCTTGACTCTCTATGCTCCTCTTAGTAAAGGACTATGAGCATTTATTTTTATGCATACTTCTAGAATATTTAACATATCAAGAAAATAAAAGGTGATTATTTGCTCTCTCCTTAAAAAGTATACCATATAAAGGAACTCTGAATAGTATTTTACAGCCTTTTCTCCCCTGGCTGTCTTAGAAACACTGTTTGTTATCAGTCAATCAAGAAAAAAATCCGTAAGTCTATTGATGTGCAAGCCACTGAGAAAAATGCAAAGACTAATTTCAATGAACATGTATTACATATCAGATACTTTCTTAGATACTGTCAGAGAACTATTCTACCCCACATGAAAGCTGTAATTCCAGCATTCAGGAGCTCACTGTGTTGTCAGGTGATCTGCAACCCAACAAACAAATTTCCCATATTGTGATTAATGACATATCAAAGTGTGAACAAAATGGATGGGACTCAGAGAAGGGGGGGTAAACCTCATTCATCAGCAGATCTCAGAAGGTCTTCAAGGAGATGGAGTTCATTAGCCTGAAAAAAGACAAAAGGAACTGCATGAACAGTAACATGGAGGATGACTAGGCATAGGAATTAGCAAGCCAGGAAGCACAGAGCTTAAGTGTTAAAAGAGGGAGAATGTGGTCTGCAAAAGAAAATGGCTAAATTCAAAGCCCTCTGTCAACCATTTAGATTTCAGGAGCGTCTCCAATTGCAAAGTCTGATTTGAACATTTATGTACTTAGGTATGGGCATGGATTAAAAAAGACAATTACAGCATTACATAGTCTATTAAAGGTAGAAATTATATGTGAGAAAAAAAGGTAAACACACATATTAAAGGTGCATATAATTATCCAAAGTTGCAACAATCCGAGGTAACTATTGTAGACATTTAAGTGTGTCTTTCCATGTAGTGTTCTCTGTAGATGTATTTATAAACAAAAGTAAAAATGGATTATACTTCCCCATTTTTCAGTGCATTTTTTTCATATAAGAATATATTTTGAATAAATCTCTCCATCTGTATTATCTTAAAGAGCATGTTTTGTATAATATACTTCTTATACAGTCCTTATTGTTGAATTTTTTTTTCCAATTTGTGAAGTCTTAAACATATCTGTAATTATGCTATAAGGTTTTAGATTTTTTTTTTTAAAGATTTTATTTATTTATCAGAGAGAGAGAAGGGGAGAGAGCGAGCACAGGCAGACAGAATGGCAGGCAGAGGCAGAGGGAGAAGCAGGCTCCCCGCTGAGCAAGGAGCCCATGTGGGACTCGATCCCAGGACGCTGGGATCATGACCTGAGCCGAAGGCAGCTGCTTAACCAACTGAGCCACCCAGGCGTCCCAAGGTTTTAGATTTTAGTTGTTGTGTCAGAGGATACTTTTGAAAATATTTTAGTGTATGTTAATAATTTTACCATGATGTAGTTTTCTTAAAATACAAATGTGTTGCAAAATGTACAGTGAAATTTATTTTTGAGAGAAAGAGAGAAAATGTTTGCATGTGAGTAGAGGAAGTGGGGAGAGGCAGATTTCCTGGAAGGCAGATTCCTGGAGGCAGATTCCTGGAACCTGCACCATGGAAGCAGGTTCCATGCTCAGTGTGGTGCCCAATGCAGGGCTCAATCTCATAACCCTGAGATCAGGACCTGAGCTGGAATAAAATTTGACACTTAACCAACTGAGCCACCCAGGAACCCCAGAAGTTATATTTTTAAAAGATCTTAAGAACAGAAATATGTAAAGTAAAATATGAAAGAACTGCTGTCCTTCATCACATTGTCTCTCTGTCTCTTTTTGCAGCCCAGCTTCACGACTGTTGTTAATTGTTTGATGAGTACTCGCTCAGTCTTTCGCCTTTATTCTACATATGTGAAGTCTGTGCATGTTTATGTTTGTGTGTATGTGTATAAATGTGTATTTGTAAAAATGATGGCATAATGTATTATTTATAGAAATGATTGGTTTTTCAAATAATCCAGATCATGGGCATCTTTAATATCAGTATATAAAATTTTAACTGATTCTTTTTGACTAAGCTGCAGTATTCCATGTTCTAGATTGGTCCAATAGCTCCAACCCTGGTTCATGCCATTCCAAAGAAATTTATATTAGAAGGAATAAGACAAGCTGTTTTCTAAAAGTTTTAGATTTTAAACCTAAAGTCCATTCAGAGATTAGTTAGTGGATAAATTATCCCTTATTTGGTTAAGCACAGAAATTATTAAAATCATAAAACTATAAAAAGAATAGCAGAATAGATGGCTCATTGGTTTATTAAATGTTTCAGAACAGTAATAATTTTGAAAACTAAATATAAGCAAGATGAAAAATTAGACAACAAGGTTGTTGATCATGGTTTCTCTGAGGAAGTACACCCAAAATGCCCACACACATGCTGATTCCTTTAGGTACAGTGATGTTTGAAGAGCCATTAGCAGTAGGTAGAAATAAATGACTGCCCTATAATATTAAAGGCACTTTGGTGTACAAGGATTTGAAAGGCTACAATCCATTCTGTAGAACTGCATTCACTGTTAGAAAATAATTTTTTCTCCTCCAATTCCCAATGTCTTCATCTACAAATTTGGAATAATAGGAATATTTGTTCATACAGAACTGTTGAATTTCATCTCTTATGAGTCTGTATGGTAAAGCATATATAAGCTAAAGCACCATTCAGTGTAAGATCTTCCACTGAATGTTGCTATATGTGTGTATATGTGTGTGTGTGTGTGTGTGTGTGTGTATACACACATATATGTAATTACTAAATGATGTAGATTATAGTAATATCTGTACTATATCTAAGTGATTGTTCACTTTTTGGAGCAGGTTTCCTAGGAAACATTCTATACCAATTTTATATTTCAAATCAATCAAAATATCACTTTTTTGTTGTAGTTTTTGTCTTCTGCATTATGGTCGCTCAAGGTACTGAAAAACATTCTAAGTAATCCGGATGTACTTTGTGACAGTATAGTCATGTTTCACATGGCCAGTTAAGACATTTTAGTAACAAATGTCTTAAATTTCCTCCTCAGCTACAAAGCCTTGTGTCCATGATGAGCTCTGAGGGAGGAAAAGACATATGGACCACTCATGAGCTTGTAGCAGATAGAGACATGAGTTCCCAATCATGACCTCCTCTTATTTCAGTGTTTTTTGTTTCTGTTATATTTGTATTTTGTTTGGTTTTTGGAACCTCCAGAAAGTGCAGTTTTCTAGCTTATCCATTAAAAGTCCACGGTTGGGCGTCTGGGTGGCTCAGTGGGTTAAAGCCTCTACCTTTGGCTCAGGTCATGATCTCAAGGTCCTGGGATCAAGCCCCGCATCAGGCTCTCTGCTCAGCAGGGAGCCTACTCCCCCTCACCCTCTCTCTGTCTGCCTCTCTGCCTACTTGTGATCTGTCAAATAAATAAATAAAATCTTTAAATAAAAAATAAAAGTCAAGTGTCAAGTGGTACCTGGGTAGCTCAGTCAGTTGAGCATCTGACTAAGTTTTGGCAACTCAGGTCATGGTCTCAGAGTTGTAAGATCAAGCCCTGCATAGGGTTCTGTGCTCTGAATAGAGTCTGCTCAACCCTCTCCCTCCTCTCATGCCTCTCCCCTCGCTCAACAAATAAACTGAGTATTAAAAATAAATACTTAGGTAGATCGGTGGATGGATGGATGTCTAGGGTCAAGATTTGTATATTAGATGTTTTACACTCCCCTGAAATGTAAAGCGTTTTCAAAATATTTCTTGATTATACTAAAGAACCCATGGTTTGTAACTCACGTTTAGTCTTCTTTCATCAGATTTAAAACAAAACCATGTTCTATTTTTCACTGTCATCATTGTCTTTACTTATTTTTTTAAATTTTTTAAAGATTTTATTTATTTTATTTGATAAGAGAGAGAGAGATCACAAGTAGGCAGAGAGGCAGGCAGAGAGAGGTGGGGGAAGCAGGCTCCCTGCTAAGCAGAGAGCATGATGTGGGGCTTGATCCCAGGACCCTGAGATCATGACCTGAGCCAAAGGCAGAGGCTTAACCCACTGACCCACCCAGACACCCCTATCTTTACTTTTATATTAAACATGAGTATATTCTCTGCATTGTATCTTAAATACTTAGAAATAATGGCATAAATTCTATTAAATATGAAGTCAAAATTCAGGGCAGAGGATAACTGAAAACATTCTGTTTATTGATATGACTAACAGTGCAGAAGTAGCATGTAGCAGAAATTTACTATTGAAAGTAATTGGAATATAGTAAATAAAGTGTGATAGACAAGGAGGACAAAGTTTCTATAATGGATGAGAATAAGTCAAAGGGAGGAAAAATTTGCAGAACCTTAATTACAACAGCAAACATCACATCCTTGTCTTCAAAAACAGATGAGTTAACATTGTCAGTCTTTGTTGGCCAAGATGGGCTACTTTTAGCAGTTATCATCCTCAAATTTTGTTGTTAAAGTAGTTTAAGGAAAGAAAAAATATATATTAGTTGAACCCTGGGGGAGCTGCTATTTAGAAGAAGGAGTTGAAACACTACAGAAGTCTGGAGAGCTAATGAGTACTCTGAAGAGTGGATTCCATAGGGGAGTTTGCCAGATCAATTCACTTATTGTGTATCATTTTGAAAATATACAGTAGAACAGGAGTGACTCTATGTTTTTCCTTTCTAAGACCCAATGTAGGGAGATATCAAAGCATCTTAAAATTGCATATTGTTTCCTCAGCTTTTCATGTGAAATATTTTATGAGCGAGCATGGCAATGAAAAACAATTTATAGATGCACAGGACAACTTGAAAAATGCATATCATACCTTAAATTAAAGAGCAGAGCCATTTAGAGAGTGGGAAGGCTTTAAGTTCATAAAGACAACATGGTGAAGCCACTCCTTACATTCACCTCTGTCCCTGACCATGTCATTTGATGTAGACTCTATAGTCTACACAGTGATGTCATCAGTCATGTTAATAGGTTGATATGCTAAATGGTGGTTGAGGTTCAATTTATTTGTTACTAATAATAGTTCAAGCACACATTGGTTATGAATACATTACTTATTTTTAAGTGAAGCAGGGTTGATTTACATTACATACATGCATTGAGATACCCTAATCTGAATGAGAAAAACAAATACAAAATTTTAACTCATCAGGAATTGAACCCATCTTTGAATAAGGTATTGAAAACGAAATACATCGGAACAACAATATTAATGTTTTCTGTGACTGCTGCCAATTTGAATATTTCTTTCTCAGCTAGAGAGTCCCTTGCCACTCTTTGGTGTACTTTCATTCCTTAAATCTTTCCTTTGAACTAAATGTCCTTCTTTGTGATTATACCTACTACCTCCCACCAAAATTTAAATCATCATCTTTCCCTACATTTGCATGATTCCAAGACATCTCTCCACTAGTACCTATAGACAATGACTTTCTTTCTAAATATGTTAGGAGTACCTAATCATTGAACTTATTAAATCGATATTGTTACTGTTTACGTCTTGTAACACTACCAGCCCTTGAATTTTGGATCTTACCTAATTCATCTCTAGATCCACAGATTTTAGCACGGGGCCTTTGTATACTACCAGTAAGTAGAATAATATATATTAAATACAATTAGTTTTCTTAATTTTATGTAATACCAGAAATCAACAAAGTCAGTTTCTTAAAATAATTTTATTTTGGATGCCGTTAGTTGTGTGATTTTGCCCATTACAAGGGCAAGCAGATAGTACAGATTAAATCTGTTCTTTCTGAGATTTAGTTTGTTCAAAGAATATAAATCTGGGTACTGAAGGGCTAGTTTCTGCCTCTGGGTAACACTGTAGGAGAGGTTCTAGTCAACCACTAGCAACTGCTAACCAGCAGGTCCTGAAACCTGACCTTGGTCAACAGTGGGTCACCACATTGACTGTGGTGATTCAGCGTATCAAAGCAACATATCCTAGGTGCTGTTGAGACCAACTGTTCTCTGATTTACAGAAATGGGCAGGATTTCTCACCAGCCTCAATCATTTGCAGGTAGGTCCTCTCCCACTCCTGCTTTTCACAAAGTGGTTAGAGAGTACCATAAAGTATGTAATAAAATAAAATGTTATTGGACTAATGTTAACGTTTGTTTTGTGGCATTTAATTTAGCCAGAAATGATCACTAATGTGAATTTAACATAATAAATAGGAAGTTATATATATCCAAATGGGCACTAATAAAAACTGGAATTTATGTATAAATTACTTTATTGTCCATGTTTGAATTACAAACTGAGCAGAGGAATTAAGAATATTCTTTAAGGTCTGAGTTCAGTAACCCGCCCTGCCATGTATTACCCCACATATGGGGCATTTAGCAAGTAGTTTTGAGTCCCTGATAGCAACTTCTTCATGGGGTGGTTATGGAGGATGTAAAGAGATAATGAATTTAAGGAGCTTTTGCAGTGCATCAAGTTTGTTTTGCAGTGTTATCAAGTTTGATTCTGTATATGATTTTTTTCAAAAAATGTACTAATCTTTATTGAGTTCTTACTATAGTATAGGTGTGGGCTAAGCTGTTTACATTCATCATCTCATTTTATCCTCACAGTATACTATCACTATTTCTTCCTTTCAGATACTTCACTGAAGGTTATAGATGTTCAGTGACTTGTTCAAGTCCCTGAGCCAGGGAGTGATTGATAATCTACTTTGAACATGAATTCTCTGTCTCCAAAACCCAAGTCCTTAACAACTGTAGTATAAGTATATGAATGAATATAATACCTCTTTAAACAGATTCAGTTTATTATATCTTCCTAAATTAATGGCTAAGAAGCTTACAAGCAGATTTTATCTATTAATAGCATATAAATTAGTTTTCTCCTCCTGTCATCTCATGTTATTGTCTGTGCTTCTTTAAGTCATCTCAAATTATTTATGAAAGAAAAAAATAATATAAATAAGAATTTTAAATAGTCAACCCATCAGTGTTTACTAACAGAATTGACTGGTAAACTGAGAAAAATCCCATAAGAAATTGAAAACAATTTATTTGGTCACTATTCCTAGAATAGAGTTAAAGAGATATGTACATCAGTGCAAATATTCAGAGCACTGTAAGAAATAGAAAGATTGAGTGGTATTAATGGAGAAAGTTCCCCCCAAAAGGCAGTGATTTGTAATGCAAACAGCACTGGTGTTAGACTCATGGGCCTTGATCTAATACCTTTCAGTATGACTTTAGGCAGGACAGTCAGTGATATTGAATTGAGTACCAGGACAGTCAGTGATATTGAATTGAGTACCAGTTTTCTCAACTGTTAAAGGTGTAAAATTTCCTTATCTGATAATGGTGCCCTACTGATATCACAAAGTAAACTTTAAGGGTATGAACTGTAAAGAGTCTCCTTCCTTAATTATTGTTATTTTGCTGCTGTTGCCAGCATTGTATTTAAAGAAAGAAAGGATAAGAAATCCTTTAGTTTCAAAGGGAACCTGTTCAGAAATTAGATTGTGGGTTCCAACCTGAATTTTCAATTTAGTCATACTTTACTTTGATCTTTGTATTACACAAAAATTTAAATTAGACTACATAGAGAGCTTGCCAAATATCAAGGACTAGCCAACTTTCTAATTCCTAGAATACCTAAAATATAACAAATTTGGGGAGCAAATGAAGCATATGAGGAAATATGCACTGGCCATATTACAAATCGACAAGAAGGAATTGTTTAACCAGATTGTATCAGTGTGTGTATGTGCATTTGCAGCAGAATGTGAGTTGCACAATAATACATGTTTAATCATTTTGATGTCATATCAAAAATAAGGTGTTAAGTATAAGCACAAAACAATAAATCACAAGCAGTGAAACAATTAAAATGATACTTTGTTTCAAAAGTGCAGTAAAAAAAGTCATAAAATAAATTTTAAATTGCCTTAGTTAATATACATGGAGCAAGACATTGTGGTCCATATTATATCTTATTTCCAAGAGGGTCGTTGGGTAGGAACATTTTTCAGCCTGTGCTAAATGTGATGTGGGAGAAAATTAGGAAGAGCTATCCCTCCGTGAAGAAGGTGTTTTAAAAGATATCTGTGCCTCTTTTGGAGACCTTGACTTTATTTCCCGCTTGCCAAATATGTGAGAACTAATTATGCTGCTCGGAACTCTATGAATTTTCTGTCATTTCTTAGAATAATTTCAAATGTCGCATTTATCAATATCTGATAATTCCATGGCTATACATGGGAGGATGTTGAGTGGTAGGAAAAGGAATACATTTATATATATATATGTACATATATAGAAATATTTATGTATATTTTTGTGTATGTATTTATATTTATATATTTATGTATTTATATTTATTTTATATTTACTAGTTATATAAATATTTATGTTATATATCATATATAATTATATATTAATATATAAAATTTATATATAGTTTTACATATGTATTTCTATTTATGTATTTGTATTTATATTTTTATATATTACATATTTATATTTATATAAATATTTATACCTTATCATAATTGTATATTAATATATAAATATGAATCATATAAATATAAATATATTTATAAATAAACCATAAATATAAAACATATGATATATAATTATAATATATAATATACATTATATAAATATTTATATTTATTTATATTTATAGATGTGTATGTATATTTATTTTTATATGTGTGTGTATGTCTATGTATATGTATGTATATGTTTAAATAGATAATACTTAAAGTAGGAGATGAAAGCAAAGCTGTGCTTCTGCGTTAAAGAATTTCCATAAATGCAAGGAATCATTTGTGTGTTCATTCAATCTCTGCCAGTGAATGCCATGAAAGCAGGAAAGATACCTGTCTTTTCATTTGTGTACAATGTCTAACAGTGTTCATGGCACTATAAAGTTACTTAACAAGATTTTCATTAGGAGAATAGTTGGATATATAATCGAGCTAATAAATGAAGATTGGGTAAACCAAGTATATTCACAGGAAGGGGTCCTAATTTGGAGAACAGTTTTTAAAAAGACAGTTTGGGTGACAGAGAACTAAATCACCTTCAGGTTAGGTGATCTTGAAAGCCAAGGAAAGGAATTTCAATTTGATTTGGTGGAAATAGAGACCTAGTAGAGAGAATGTCAAGGATAAATGGAGAGACAAAAGTAGACATTATTAACAATGACCAGTTTGGGGTATTCCACTGAATCCGTTCTTACTTTCTTCAAAATTCTTTTTGTAGCCTTAATTTCTCTTTCTCCCGCACAGTAGAATAATAGAAAAATAAGAAGAGGCTTACCTGATTCAAGAAAAGAGGAGAAGGGAGAATAAGTGGCATAAAATAAGACTTGAAAACTGAAACTAACAATCTCTAAGGTACACACTGGATTCACATAGCTACAGCTTAAACTGGGGAGTAGCCCACTGTGTCAAAGATCCTCAGGATCACCTTCAGGTTAGGTGACTTCCTACAAGGACTCTGAAGTTGTTATATTTATGTTTACACTTTATTAGAGCAAACATGCAGATTAAGATCAGCGGAGGGAAAAGGTGGATGAAGCAAAATCTGGAGAAAACTAAATGCAAGCTTTCAACTGTCCACTTCTAGTGGAATCATATGGAATGTATTTAATCGCCCACCCCCCAGTATGATGTATGACAACACACACAAAATATTGCCCACAAGGAACCCCCCTGCTCATCTAGGTGCCTAGAGTTTTTTGGAGGTCGGTTATATGGACATTCCGCACTGCATGACTGACCTCAGCTACACAAGCTCAAGACCCTGAGAGAAAGTAAGTGTCACCATAAATCACATTGTTAGCATAAACTATGTTGAAAACTAGTGTAGTATGGTCTAAGGCAAATGCATGCAGAAACACTTCCATCAACTGCAAAATTCCAGGAACTCCGTTCCCAGGAGCCAGCCAACAACCAGCCCTGAAAACAAGCCTTTCCTGGGAATATACAGGGTTTGAGCAACTCAGGCCTGCAGAGTTAGTCCTCTTCTATTCACTCACATTTTAGAAATTGCCGAAGTTTATTGTACATTATTTTCTGGGTAAAACGTAGAAGTTGTAAAGAGAAGACTGATTAGGTCAGTCTACCCCTAAGCTTTATTTTAGAAGCTAAGTGAGTAATAGGGAATACAAACTCAATACCAAAAAACGAAATACAAATAATTCCACGTAACTGCCTCTGCTTTACAAATTAAAGGGGACGTGATTTAGTAAAATTCAGTTGATATATTATAAAATGATAGTAGAGATACTTGGTGAATATCTGGTATGACCTATCCTTTATGTGTCCATCTTTGAGTCATGAGAAAATTGTAAGTCTCAGGGTATTATTTCAACCTCTGTGGTTGCTGTATTTATGACATCCTAGGCCAATGGCAGAAGATGCATTGAGAGAAGCTGGCAAATAAACCATTATTTTTAAACATTTTCTTATCAGTCCAACCCACTAATAATGCCCTTGTGCATTTTAATGCCAGTTCAAGATCTCCTTCTTCTACCTCAACTAATATAAAAATCAGTGGTCCAATAGAAAACACTCAACTTAGTTTTTCTTAAAAAAAAAAAAAATGATTCTGGAAAAATAGATGCATATAAAGTTCTGCTTAGTGATTATCTCATGGGGGTCCCTTAAATTTTGAAGTTTTAGGTAAACTGGTATGACTTTTGCTTAAGAAGTCTGAAGAATATTGGCACGCCTGGGTGGCTCAGTGGGTTAAAGCTTCTGCCTTCGGCTTGGGTCATGATCCCAGGGTCCTGGGATCGAGCCCCGCATCGGGCTCTCTGCTCAGCAGGAAGCCTGCTTCCTCCTCTCTCTCTGCCTGCCTCTCTGCCTACCTTTGATCTCTGCCTGTCAAATAAATAAATTTTAAATTAAAAAAAAAAAAGAAGTCTGAAGAATATTGAAATTAAAAACATCTTAGCATTACTCCCACATGATCATCTAAACATATCAAGGGATACAAATAGTATTTCACCACCTAAAAAGTTCAGTGTTGTATCCCCACAATCAATACTCATACCATCCCTCTTCTCCATTGGAGATGACATGTCTTAAAATTGTATGCAGGCTTAGCTAAAGACTGGTGATGCTGCAAATGGATGAGAATGTATTTATCCTCAACCCACATCCATTTATATTAAGATGATTCGGGCTAGAAAAAAGGTGGTGTGTTTGTCCCATGCTCACTCATAACATTTTATGAAGAAATGCTAATCACTTACTTAGCATGTAGTTAAGGATTTTGAAAAGTAAGTTCTGCCTATCTCCTCCCCTGGGTTGGTATCATGCCTTAAATTGCCCTGTATCAATCCTCTGGCCTTGTCAGCTTTTACTTTAACTTTTTATATTTTTGTATAATCTGAATGTGAATCTGTAAGTAGAAGTTCCTTAAAGTGTGAAGCACAGCAACTTGCTTTCAGTTTTACCCCTCTGTCTGGTTGTGAACATTGGTGGCAAGTCATAAAATACTGTGAATATCAGCATCTGTTGCTTGTTCATCTCATTAGTTAAAACATGAAGTTAAGGGCTAGGGTTTTTTTGTTATTATTAACACATAATGTATTACTTGCTTCAGGGGTACAGGTCTGTGAATCATCAGGCTTACACATTTCACAGCACTCACCATAGCACATAGTCTCCCCAATGTCCATCACCCAGCCACCCTATCCCGCCACACCCACCCCCCAGCAACCCTCAGTTTGTTTCCTGAGATTAAGAGTCTCTTATGGTTTGTCTCTCTCCTCAGTAAGGGCCAGGTTTTTATAGATACATGTCTTAAACTTGAAAACTGACCTCCTTTCTACTAGGACCACCAACCTGAGATTTCCCTAAAACATAATCTCCCCAAAGAGAAGAGCAGTGTTTATGGTGCTATTGCAGAAGCAAATTAAAATTAAAAACAAAACAAAACAAAACAAAAAAACAAAAAAAAAACACTCCATTCAGTTTTTGATGTTAAAGCAAAATACAAGACAATTAAGAGCAACTAACAGGTGGCTCCATAAAATAGTGTAATTTTCTAACACTTTCCTATCTCCCTACTTTGAGATCAATCTCTGATAATGGAGAGGCCTCCTCTGTGAAAAACACTTCAGAGATGAAAACTCGGGGTATTTATATGAAGTGAAATAATGAGTGAAAAGAGCCAGTGGTTTCACTCTTTGAACCAAAACGGGCCATTTGAGAGAATTTTATGTTTCAAGATTTGCGAAATGTATCAATTATTATTCTTAAAGTTTGTTTTAAAATATTCTTTATGAAGATGTTTTTAGTATATTACTGTGACACTATAGACATAGGGAGCTGCTGTCACTAGCTGTGTCCCTGAATTACGTACTTGAAGCCAAATGTCATGTGAAATAGCTGCCCCCTGGTAGTACCCCTGGTTCCACCCCCCCACGATCATTTAATAAACAGTTACTATATGGTAGCACTTCCACAAGTGTTTTGCATTCATCCTCTCATTCACTTCTTAGGACAACCTATGGAGAGTACATTATGGCTACTTTAAGAAAACTAGAATTCAACAAAGTTAGTAAAAATGCCCAAGGTCATTGCCCAGGGTAGATAACAGAGAATGAATACAAACCCACATATGTATCCGAAGCCGGTGCTCTGAACCATTGTGCTGTCTCTTCTCATCTGCTTTACTAGTGGCTGTAATTTTATAATTCCTATTTCTGAGTCAAGCAGGAAGTCACAAGGAAGCAGGAAGAAGAGAAAGGGATGACTGTATATGTTGATCAATAAAGAAAACAAGGCACAGAGGACTAATGCAGCAAATTCAGCCTTATCCAGCATGAGGGTATTAGAAAAACCTCCATAACCAACTTGTACTCATACCAGATACCACACTTTTCTCATTTACCCCACCACTCCCGTCTTTTCTTGTACACAACTCATCTCTCAAAATCAAAGCATCATTTCAGTGGGGTTTCCCGTTTGCAGTCACCTTCCATCCTAATTTAAAGCCAAAACTCCATTTGTCAATAATTTCCACAAAATATTAGGACATATGTGATGAAAGGAGACATTTCTTGTGCAAAAATTAGACACATAAAGGAACAAGTATTAAAGAAAAAAATTAGCTGCTACATTGGAAGAACGCAAAAACATTGTTGTAGAAGTGCAAAGAAAGGAATAATTGCTCTCTAGCTTGCAACAGGAGACACCTGAGATAATTCTCATCAACAAAGTAAATTTTCTTTAAGAAGAAGGAAGGAGGCAGGAAATTTGAGTGAAGACAGAATGACTAAGGTATGAAACTCTCATGGCTATGGTATACGGATAAAACAATAAATGGAATAATTTGCCAGGAAAACATAGAGGAATTTGGGTAATCAAGTGAAAAATGTGAAACTGGGATACTGCTGTATAATAATGGCATTTTATCAGACAATCTGAACGGTCTGTTTCTTGTTGTTGCCTCAGTGAATAGAAGCTATAGAAAATGCAAACATCTTTCAGGTGAGAAAATATTTCATTATTATAGTACAGTAAATTTTCATCTAAAGCCAACAGTTTATTAGAAGAGTGAAAAAATGATAAGATAACTATTGCATATTGGATTGTTCACTTATTATAATTTCATAGAATTTGTGCACAGTATATGCTTTGTGAGCACAACCCTAAAAATAGATAAAATTATTTGCTTTCCTAAGAATATCTTATACATAATAAGTAATTTTACTACAGTGATACAAATGTGCTAAATACTTCCTCCTGTTATTCAGTCTATTAAGGCAAATGGACAAATAGGAGAAATATTGTGAAAAGAGGCATGAATGAGAGGAAAATTTGGGTTTAATGGAAGAGAAAGGATAAAATTAGAAACAACAACAAAATCAGTAATTAGTCATGACCTGGCCCACTGGAGCAGAACTAATATAAAATACTGGCATGTAACATAATGTGTGTTTTCCAGGTCTGGTTTAAATTATTAGTGCCTAAAAGAAAATGAAAATGAACATTAATCTGCACTGGACAGAAAAAGAGTGTCAATAAAATTATAAATGATAACATGTGACATTTAAATTAACTTTCACTTGAAAAAAATGTTTCTTGGGGCACCTGGGTGTCTCAGTCAGTTAAGTGTCTGCTTCAGCTAAAGTCATGGTCCCAGGGTCCTGGGATCCAGCCCCCCATCAGGCTCTCTGCTCAGTGGGAAACCTGCTTCTTCCTCTCCCGCTTCACCCTCAGTCCCCACAGAATACACACTGGCTTACTCTCTCTCAAATAAATATTAAAATCTTTTTTAAAAAGTTTTTCAAAAACATTAAAATAAAAAAGCCTTTCTTACAAGATATGATTAAATAGAATGCTTTTAAAATCTAAATCCATCTACCATTACTGCATCATTTTCTATTGCAGAGATGACCCGTTATTAGAGAAGTGTGTGTGTGTGTGTGTGTGTGTGTGTGTGTGTATGTGTGTGCGTGTGCGTGTGCATATATTATTTATGATAGCAAATGCTCAGGGACATAACAATACAGAATATATTTCTCAAGCTCCCATTATTGCCTTTTAGGTCACTTTAGAGTGAAAAGTTTTTGAGCTATCGCTTAGGGAAGTCATGATTCACATCAGCCACTGTAAGAAACATGAATGATTGCAGTCTCTAGAATGGGGTAAAGAACAAAAGTAATATGGTTATGGCAGGGACAGCCAATGATCCCACTAGCACTACTGAGTTAGTTGTTCAGATACAGAAATTACCTTTAAGCAGGGCTGAGCCTAAGCCATTAAGGAAAAAAAAAGTATCTGCCTAGAGGCCAAGAAACCGCCCTACCTCTGCTAGACTATTTCCTCCCTCTAGCTACTGAAACTGCAAGGGAGAATCTATAATCACATCTTCATGTATTGATTTAAGCAGCATAATGGATGCTTTGAGGATATAAGAGAGATGCCACTTTCCTCTACAGGACTGAGTTACTCATTCCCTCAGCTTCTGGAGATGTTGACATCATAAAATTTTAACTGAGACCCTCTCTGGAAATTGTACTCTTCTGAAGAGTACAATTTCACTCTCCTAGTATAGTGAATCCCAGAGGCACTCCTCAATTAACCTTTTGCCCACAAATCTCAGTTTCAGAATCTTTCCTGGGGAACCTGACCTAAGATAGTTGGTGCCAAAAATGCCTGAGGAAGATGACTTTGCATGAACTTTGGGAGCTGAATCAGCCACCAATCAGCTGGCAATGAGAACTGGTGGAGTGTGGAACTTTGTTAGTGCCTTGCATTTGTTTAGCAGAACAGTTGTTGAGAACCTCACTCTGGCAACTTTGAAGGGCCATGTGCACTAGAGGGGGCCTATCTCAGGTACTTAAGAAATTCTCTCTAAGTAATAATCATTAGGATAATAGAATGGAATAGTTCTTACCGGTGTAGGCACGCTGGGTCTCAGGACCCAGAGGGGTACCCACAGGACCAACCAAGAGGGTCCTTGGCTATACAAAGGATAGAAATCAAACCCAAGTAGCAGGAAATGAGAGCAAAGTTAATTGAAGATGTATAGAGAATGCAAGTATAAACAGTGTCTGGGAGACTGAGAAAGGAAAAAGACAATGAATTTGATCATTGCTTGGTGTCTGGAGTTTTTTCTGAGGATGGTAGTCTTGTGTCATATATCCTCTCAGGCATCCAGGAATTGGTAGAACAAGGACAAGTGCTCAGGTGTCCTTCATAAATTCCTTATGCCCTGCAGCCAAGGGTCTTGGTATCACGATGTCTGGAGTCAGTGGTCTTGGAAAACATACATGACAACCTCACCTGTTCACTCCTTGGATGTTATCTATTGTGCCGAAAGACACCAAAGACATCATTACCTACTTCACTTTTTCAAGGAGCACACACGTTAAGGCATGTATAAAAAGGGAGTACAGGTCCTAGTAAGAACAGAATCAGGAAAAGGAACAAATAAAATAAAAACAGCTTTCTTTTCCTGGAGTCCCTTCAGTCTCTCTGTCTCATTGCTAGGGGCTATTGATGCATTGGATAAAGAAATCAAAAGGCAGAGGATGATTAATCACCAACTAAAAGCTAAGAGTCAAAGCTAGAGGGCCTTCTTAGCAGCATTTTCTTAGTAGCGTATATTAAAATTCACTTTTTCTACAACTAGAGGACTGAAAAAAGCTTAGGAACAATGCCCAAGACTTAAGCATAATAGTATTAAAGTTATAGAGGAATTTAGATTCTCACATTTGAAATATCTACCTTGCTATGATCAAGATCCTAATTAGGAAGGAGTAGGACCTAGAAGTATATGATGGGGTTATCTGGATAAATGCAGTCTAAAATATGAATTTCTCAAACACTTCTGAAGACTCAGGGCCTGTTTAAGAGGCCCACAAGTCTCTGTTAAATGCCAGAACTCCCCTCTTGCTTGAAATCAATGTAGGTGTCACTACCTTGCAAGAAAGCATGCACCCCAATCAGGATCTTTCCACACTACCCCTGCAGCCTACAAGATCAATAATTAGGATTAGGTTACAATATAAGCAAACTGGGGAACTTCAGGACTACATCCTGGGGGGACTACATCCTGATTGCCTGCTGGGCTCAGCCAATATTCACTGTTAATGGGTCAGGGGAATCTTCATAGGATTGTCTTTGGAGGATGCTGGATTAAGGAGAGAACATAAAGTTGAAAGAATAATTTATCCTTCCATAATACAAGATTAGACACCCTGGCAAAGCACTTGGAAATAGTGCTGATATGCTAAGATTGTTTCTGGAAGTTTAGAGAAGGTGATGGTCCATGCTAAATGCTATAGAAATATAAACAACATAAGACTGGAAGACTCACTAGTGGAGGGACTAGATGATTCTTGGTTTACATGAATGATGAGATGAGCTGGTGGTAAGGGCACAAGCATTATTGAGCAGCTAAGTGGTTGTCTTCTGTGGACCTGTACTGGCAATGAGAGATGCTTACACAGCGTGTACTTGTAAGTGGCAATAGAGATAATGAAGATTATGAAAAATAGGAAACAGGTAGTAGACAGGAGCATCATCATCATCATCATCATCATAAGTAAGGTTATCTGAGAGGTAGCTGGAGAACATGTGATACAATCTAAGAGAGATCAGAAGAACCTATCAGGATGTTTAAAAATACCTGAAGTTCACAGGCAATTTGTTTTCAACCAGGAGGAACCTTGCCCCTCACAGAACATTTGGCAATATCCAGGGATATTTTTGGTTGTCACAAATGGAAGAGTCATGTTACTGGCATCAAAGTGACAGAGGCCAGGCATGCTGCTAAGCATTCTACAGTACACAGACAGCACCCCACAAGACAAAATTACCCAGCCACATGTAATGTCCATAGTTCTGAGGTTGAAAACACCTTCTATAGGAATAAGGTTGATCGAAACAAAATAAATCAAGGATGGATCAGGAGGTTGAGGGTAGCCATTCCCAAACAAGTCATAATTCCTGGATTAATTTCCAGATTGAGGCCAGTTTTCCCAGATCTGGAACCCAGTGACTAAGAGAACATTTGATATCTCAGGGGAAAGATATTGCAATGCCACTGACAGTGTATAATGTAATGATTTCCACAGTCCTTCCCCATATAGACCTACAGTTATTTACTCAGGTAACTGCATACAGGGGAAAAGGAATACACAAACATTTTGAAGACTACTGGGCCCAGAAATTAAGATGATATTACTATCTATGGATCAAAACAGTCATTAGAATCCCTGATAGAAGCATATGGGAGGTAAGATAATACATGAATTTTTGGCTCATATGGGTGTCTCAGTACCTGCCCAACCAGTAATTATCTTCCATGTGTCCAAAGGTATATTTGAAATGAACATATATAAGTGTTGGCAGAATTCAGAAGTTGGTTACTTGGCCTACGTTAGAGCTATTATAAAAGTGAAATCCTCTGTAACTACCTCCCTCCATTGGCAGTCAAACTGTAAATCAGAAACAATATCCTAACCCAGAGAGAATGGCAGAAATTATTTTCACCTTTAAAGGATAAGGAAGGCTTCCAGACAAGATGGTGTACCAAAAACTACTGCCCAAAACAAAGAAAAAACATGAGAATATTATTAAGAAACAAAATATTCATAGTAAAAGATATCTAGAAACAAAGGGCAGTGTTTTCTGAGATAGAGGAAACAAACAAGTAGAGCCCTAAGATTGTCCAAGTTCACTGCCTTGAGAGATTTTTGGACACAGCACAAGAAAACAGAACTCAAGAAGAGTCTGACAGACTCAAAGATTTGAGGATATAGAATTGAGAATCCAGGGAGACCAAGGAAGATGGATTTTGAAGGACAGTGCAGCAGGATAAAAAAAGAGCATTGTCGATAATTCTGGAAATCTGAGAGGTAGAACTCCACAGATGGGCAGAGAATTCAGAGTAGTAATCACTACGTGCATATTTGAAAACTACCTGAGACCAAGGTAAAAGCTTTTGAAAGGACAGAGGAAACAGTATCTAATATTCGGAGTGGGAAAGATGGCTTATTTCTACCATGCCCAATGACAAACCTCATCATCCATGGGACGCTGAGTAGACTAATCAGAAGCAACCCAGCTCTGGTTAAGACCTAACAGATCTTAAAAGCAAATCTCAAAAATATTACTATTTTCCAAATAACACCATTCCAAAGCAACTCTCAAGAATATTTATAGGAATATAAAAATATCCAGAACCCCCCAAAATAAAAATTTACATCAAATAAGACATTACTAGACCTCAAAGAAGCAGGGAAGTATATCACCAATAAACAGTAGAAAACCAGTCAATTGACATTGACTTAAACCAGATACACAAGAGTTTGAATTAACAGACACATAGAAGAAGACCTTGTGAACTTCATTCCCCTTTGCTCCAAACAAAATTAGGAAAAAAAGAAAAGGTCTGAGGAAGTCTGACTAGGGTTGTTCCACCTCATCATCAAGGCAGATTTTGGATGTTTTCATCAGGTCTTTTCATTGGTTCATGTATGTATCCTCCTAAAAAGAAGTAAGATCAACGATTTCAGTTTAGGATTAACATAGAAACAAGCAGATAGGACTTTTTGATCTGCTTTGGTTTTGGTTCACTTTGGGATAACTAGTCCAGGAAAAAGTAATACTTCCTATATAATTCTCCCTAAATTTTCTGCCACTGCTACCCATATATTAGTCTGGGATAGCTTGCTGAGGATTTGTTGTTTGTAATAGTCTTCTAGATCTTTTTAAAGTCTGCTATGCAAATGCACATTTATTTAACAGAACTTTTAGTGTAATCATATATTATTTATCACATTAAAGTTAGAGTCTGATTGTTCAGACCTTCTGTTATTTCTTGGGATAGACTGAAATTTGCCTCTTTGTCTAAACTAGAGCCCTCCATTGTTAACTAGGATAAGACTTGGAGTTGGTTCTCATCAGAGAGACCGAAATTGTGCATGAAAGTTCCCATATTTGTTGTCTTTTCTAGGTTTGGGCAGATAGCCAAATAAGAACACAATTCTCAAAAAAAAGGAAAATACATGTAGAAAAAAACCCCTCTGTCAAATAATTATCGGTGTTTGAAATCAGCTAGATGACCTATTTTGCATCTGTACATTTGGACGTTTTTGGATGCCATCAGACTACAGCAGTCTAGATATGAGAGATAACTTTCTAAGAAGAAATGTGAGGTTCTCTAGATATAAAATAAAATTTTAAAAAAGTTCGAGAGGAAAAAAAAAGAACTTAACACTTTGTTTTTCAGAGACATGAAATAGAGAAATGAAATAATGTGACTAATTGAAAGTATACTCCTAGCCAGCAAAGGCTGGGCACAAGCAACTGTTTTCTTGGTGTAGTTTACTTTCATCCTTCTGTGTCTGTTGCTCGTTCTGCCAGGGCTCCCAGCCTTCACTCATGCTAAGCAACCAGCCTGTAGTATCTTCTCTGTTTTCCATGAACTATTTGACATTTTACCTTAAATTTCACATGAATGTTTCCCTCTTTCTGGGAAGTCAGCCAACGTCATTCTATGCCAGTCGTACTCTGGGTACTTGTTTCTCAGAGTTCTTTTTAGCAAAATTAAGCAATTTTCTGTTTTCCAGTTGTGACATCCAGGTATATATGTATTTCCACTTTTAAGGAGAGTTCTTTGGAGTTAGGCCCCATGTGCTGTGTACTGTTAACCTTTGAGCCTTCACCGTTGTCAGTTTCTTTCCTTATGCTGCCTCACTTTCCTATGTTCCTGAGTATATGGCACTTTGCCATTTATCTTGAATTTTCTGTTTATTCCTTTCATTTCATTGACAGCTAAACTTCTTAGAAAAGTGGTCAAATCCCCTGACTACTTTTGCTTATCTTACATTCCCTTTTTCAACCTTCCATAGCTAAAATACTCTGAATATGGAATTTTAAATGCCAAAAAGAGGTGTTCTCATTATTAAACTAGTGATATTTTTTTCTGGGTCTCTTTTTTCATTACTGACTGTTTGGATTGTTTATTTTACTGCTTCCTTTCACCTACCTGTAACCATTTAAGTCTCTTCTTCCTATTATTCTGCCTAAAATGAATGCATTCCTGAATATAAACAATATAAACATTTGGAATGCTATGTTACAACATCATAACCTTCCTTTCCCAACTGACAGCAGTTATGAACATTTCATTCAGCAACAAAGACTATAAGAGTTGACATCTATTATAGAGAGTGCAGGGGTTATCTCTAATAACTGTTATCGGAATAAAGAGTCAATCAATAGAGTAAACAAACTCTAACTCATTAAAAAAGACACTGGCATGTAGATGACATAGGATTGGCTTGAGTAGATCTTTCTCAATTATTGGAAAAATAGTTCCTGCCAATTATCTGCTGATAAGGCAGCTTTATATCAAGGGCCAAAGCAAATTTGTGATCCACAAATAATAATGTGATAATAACTTTCATCTGGTATTTGGTGACTGAGAAATCTTAACTGTCAATATTCAATGGTATCTTCTCAGTTTTACTAATAATTATTGACATAGTGAAATGATTATGAATTTGCTTCCATAGTTTTTGAGGCAAATGTATGGACAACTCTACCATGAGATTAGAAGTATTAGAGAAACTAAGGAAGAAGTTATTATACTTTGAAATCTTCAAAGCACAGGGCAAACCTGTTTTTACTTCACTTTTATCTCGAGGATTTCATATATTCTGAGGGAATCATCAAAGGGATGGTATGGTGTATACGATAGATTTATTGTAACCATCTCTGAGGAAGTTACAAATCATATCTGTAAGAGCTGGGTAAGAATTTTAAATGTGTAATTATTTACTGATGCATTATAATGTGGAAGTTCAGATTTGGGGCTCTGAAATCAGACATTCTAGGATTGAATGTCTATTCTACTACTTTCTGTGTAGCTTAGAGCAAGTTACTTGCCACTTAGTTTTCTCAGTTGCAAAATTGGAACTTAAAAAGGGCCCCACCGGGCTGTGGTGAAGATTGCGTGAGCATGAAGAATATGTGGTACACAAAAAGTGTGTGATAATTGTTTGTCATTACACTTGATTACATCATTTACAGCCCACTTCCTTGGCTTTCCCTAAGGGGAAAGATTTAAAGCCTTTAAAATACTGACTGTCCCTATACTTGTCCTTAGGAATTAAGAAAAGTGATAACCAAGATTACTTTTAACTCTGCTACTAGAATTTTTTTTTTGCCAGAGGCAGAAAGGGAACTGAAGATGTGACGGAGCTATGTAAAACTAAGAAAGACCTGTGGCATCTTTGTTTTTTGTTTAATATTTTACTTATTTGCTTGTCTGTTTATTTATTTGACAGAGAGAGAGCACAAGCAGAGGGAGAAGCAGGCTCCCTGTGTGGGCCTCAATTCCACAGACAGAAACAGAAGAAGGCAGGTGACTGGAACTGAAGGCAGACGCTTAACAACTGAGCCACCCAGGCGCCCAGCTTGTGGCATCTTAAGAAGGGCCAGGCGGTACCTGTTTCTAGTCCTAGAGATACAGTACTTTGGGGAATAGTAAAAGCCTAAAAAATACTAAAACCGATGCATGCAATGATCACTGAAATAAACTGGTCAGCTGTAGCTCAATTTTTAATGCCGGTTTATCTCATCTAAATCTTAGGTTTCATTCTTTTAGTTAGCAAATATTGTAAACCATAGTTAGATATTCAGGGTTAAATCTGGGTCTTCAAATTTTAAAAATGTAGATAACTATCAAATCACATGAACTGTACCTAGCTCTAAAGCATTTTTTGTCATTTTTTTTTCCTATTATCAAACCAGATTTTCAGCCTTGGCATGCAATATTTGTGAAAATAATGCTTGCATTTTTATGTTAATATACAGCTGGAAGAGAGTACATAGCAATTATGTGATGACTAAAAGGCCCAAAAGCGTAATAGCGATGTTTTGAACAATTTAATCTATTAAAAGCTCAGTTAAGTGAATAAAGAAAATACTTTTAACATATGGTTGTAGTAAAGGAAGGACTGGTAAACATTTTAGCATAATGTGATATTTTTGAGTAATTTTACCTCTTAAACCAATATTTTCAGAAAATGGAACAGAAGACTTTTTAATCATCAGAATTCTAATTTTTCCCCAGAACTCTAATTTTTTTATAGCATGTCATCTAATCTCTATCATATAGTTTTTAAAGTTTCTGCAGTCTTGCTTCCTCTGACATCTCAGTATGTGTTGCCTTCTATTCTCTGAAAGCAGTCTGTAATGCAGACTTGTCAGTGTCTTCCAAACCCAAGTCTCATCTCTGCTGCTCTCTCTCTCAGGATTGCCCTCTGGATGCCCCTTCCCCACCGAAGTTCAGTTGACCCTTACTGTCCAGTGCTGCAGTGACCCTCTCTTGCTGCCAGTGCATATTTATTAATTACTCTCGTGCACATACGACCTTATCTAGCTTACAACTCATCTCCTCTATCATGACTCATGATTTTGTCACACAATCCCAAAATGATAGCACTTTTTACCCTTCCTTTTTCTCTCCAACTTGACCCCCACTCTTAAAAAGATTGCTCCTATTAACTTTGCCTTTACTTTTTAAATAGCCCAATCTCGGGCATCTTCAATGCACACTTCTGAAAACCACTGATGTGGTTTGAAAGCTGGAGTTAGGAACTGATGGCCAAGAAAGAATTCTTGAGACGTCTTGCAATTGCAAGAAAGGTGGTTTTTATTAAAGCTTGGGGACAGGACCTGTGGGCAGACAGAGCAGCAGTGGGGTGAGAAGTGGCTGATTATCTACTTTGGAGTTGGGGAAGTAAAGACAAAGGGAGGTTTCCAAAAAGACTTTCATATGCTAAAGAAGACTCTCAGACTCCCAGGACCCTGGAGGCCTACCCATTTTCTAGCTAAGGTTGTTTTTCCCTCTAGCAAATCATCAACATTAAAACAGTTGGGAGTTCCCAGGTGCATCCCGGACAGTTGCTTAAGCTTTTTTTTTTTTTTTTTTTTTTAAGGTATAATGTATTATTTGTTTTAGGGGTACAGATCTGTGATTCATCAGTCTTACAATACACAGCGCTCAGCCAACACATACCTTCCCCAGTGTCCATCACCCAGCCACCTTATCCCTCCAGTCCTTTAAACTTTCAAGAATCTATCTCTTGGTTTCCACTAATGTAAGATCAGGAGATCAAGCCCTGCCTAGGGCACTGTGCTCAGGGCAGACTCTGCTCAAGTTTCTGTCTCAAACATACATACTTACATACAAACAGCTGGGAGTTCTCTGCCTATCTCAATTATTTGCCAATGGGCTGCAGATTATAAGGCAATTTAATTTCTTCTACATTCCTTTCTTACCTTTGTTTTCCATATCAACCACCACATTCGACATTTCCAGCACCTTCCACGTTTATGGTTTGCACTCTATTTTAGTCCTCCTCTAGTCTTCCTAACCACTCCTACTTTTCTTACTGATTTTTCTTTGAGGGGTTTCTTTTTAAATTTGATCTCCAGCCTGTGCACATAATTTTTGTGTGTTCTCATATGCAGCACTATTTTTGATGGAACACAAATACTAATTATTTCTTGTTGGGTCCATAATTAAAGGAGTGAGACTAATACAAAGTGAAGGACAAGCAAAGCTTTATTTCAAGCCAAGCATCAAAAATCAACTGACCGTCCAGGGCCATCTCTTGCAAAGAGGTGACCTCTCTCTGCCTTACCGACTAACTTTTAAGGGCAAAGGCCATGTGGTTGGGCCTGGCTACGCACAGGTGACCAATGAGATTGTAACACACAGAGAAAGCTGCAGAGTCATGCTAGGTCACACATAAGTGACCAATTGAATTACAATTTACCCTAGTAGATATTTGAACTAGCCTATTACCTTGGTCAGAATTGGCACCCAAAAGGTACCCAAAGGGCGGGACCCATACATAGGGAGATAGTATGTGTCCCCACTGATTGAATACCTCCACCTGGCCTGACCCACCCTTGTATTTGGGCTTTGTTACCTGGGACTGGTTTCCAGGACTTGTTTTTAAGTAAGTCCCCTGGGGGAAGGGGGAACAGGGACAGTTTAAGGTTTACTGTATAAACAAAAAAGTCACTATTTAACTGGATGGAATCGCTCTGGCTAAATAGGCCCTTACATTTCTAAATCTATAAATAATGGCAGAATACTTTCTCTTAATATTTAGCTGCATTTTAGATATCTTTGCATGAATCATCTACCTTCAACACATGTTTGACCCATCCTCTGGACCCAAACATACCTCTCCTTTCTACTATTCATACAGTGAAATGCACAAATACCTACTTTGGACAGCTAACGTGGGCTCTCAGTTGTTCCCTGTTACTTATCTGACACCTTCGCTCATTTACCAAGTTCAGTAAATTCTACTTCCTTAATATTTCCCAAAGCATTGCATCTTTACCCTTGCCCCTGTCACTGCTTAATTGAGAATTACTACTTTTCAGTGGAATCCCTGCAAAACTCTTCTGACTGTTCTTTTCTGTTCTTAGTTAGGATCATCCTTTATCTTAACTGCCAGTAATTTTTCTAAAATTTGCATCTGATGTCTTCCTTTGCACATCGCCATTAAAATCCCCTCCCTGGGCTCTTTAGTCCTTTCGCCTGAACACCTAGGGCCAAAGTTGAACAAAGGGGAGTTAACATTTGAGAGAGAACCAGATGTTTTTTCACCCCCTCCCCCAATTCCCTTTTAATGGATTAATAAAACTTTTAAACATCTTATCTGTGGTCACCCAATACCAGTTTAGTTCTCGATATCCTTTGGAAAGAGTATGATATTTTTCTGTTTGTTGTAGGTAAGTGAAGGTATACAAGAAAAAAAGGACCATTTTGACATTAGACCTTGAGAATTAGCCAAAGGACTTTGAATACATGAGGTCGAACTAGTTGCTAGCTTTTACCTGGGGAGAAAGTTTTCAGTGTTTGGGGTTTTCCATTTTTTACTTTTTTATTTTTATGATTCTCATGGTACCACGGGTGGGTGGGACTATTCCTGATATTTATACATGAACAAGTATGTGTTTAGTTGTAAATCATGTCCAAGATTTCTAAAGCTGACACAGAGTTTTGTAGAAAACACTGGGAGTTGTACTTTAAAAAAAATCCAGAAAATGATCAAAAAGAAATCTGTAGCTGGAGGAAGGGAAAGTAAAAAGGACAAGTCAAAATGGGCTCACCATGCCAATGGGATGAAAAAATGTATAGTACCCAGTGTGAATTTACTTGACATTCTTTTGCTAAACTCTGTGCCTAATGAGAGAAATTAACAGCCAAGTGAGTATTTTCTTTTAACTTGATATAAATGCATACAAACCCAAATAAAACTGCAGATCTAGGCATTTTAGAAGCTCATTATTTTGGGGGAACTTTAAATAGCTTGTCAAATTAAATTAAATGGGAGCACTGAAATAAAATCATAAAAGCAGAACTTTTAAAGTAGACTACTAAGGACATTCCAAAGATGTGCTAAAACTGTATGTGAGTTTCACGTTCCCCTCCTTCCCTATAGAGCATCTTTCCACAAGTATCTTTGTGGGGTGACCCTGTGACCACATCGGGGAGATGCAGGTCATGCAGATGGTGAAAGGACAGAACAAAATTCTTTCCTTTTACCCAGGACAGAACAAAAGAGATAAAAGTTGATTAAATACACTGCACGGGAGCAGTGGGCAGAACAGCAAAAGAGACACAGTCCAGGCCAGGTGGTGGTGAAGGGTCACAGTTATAGGGTGGAATGGGGACATATGGAATTTTCCCTTTTTTTGGTAATCTTAGGAACTGTGCCTGGGTGTAACTGCTCAGTTAGGGCTTACGGCCATTTCTAGGTGGGTTGCTTAATAAGCCTGCTTTGCATCAGCTCTGAGGTCACTTTTGCCTTGCCCAGGCCTATTGCCCAAAAGTGGCCTTTGCAATCTTTACCAGTTAAAATTTCCCATTCTCCAGTATATTCTACGTATATTTCCCAAACTAATTTTCCTTAAGCACATAGCTGATCATTCCTAAAAGGAAATATAAAATTCTACTCTTCAACTCCTCCAATTTTACCTCCTGCAGTGAGTGGTTAAAGTTATATGTGTGTGTGTGCGTGTGTGTGTGTGTGTGTGTGTGTGTATTCCAGATTCTCTGTATGCATCAATAAATAGATTATATTCATAATATTTAAACCACATACTACTTCCCAGTCAACATTTTTGTAAAGATTTTTCATTTATTTACGTATTTATTTTAAAGAGAGTTCGCACACAGGGAGGGCAAAGGAGGGGCAGAGGGAGAGAGAGAGAGAGGAAGTGAGCTCCCTGCTCTGCAGGGAATTGCCCAGGACCCTGAGATCATTCTGAGCAGAAACCAAGAGTCTGTGACTGAGCCACCTAGGCACAACCAAGTCAATTGTTCTTAATTTAAAAGGACTAAATAAAAATGGAACTATTACTTATCATACATCCTCAAAATAAAAGATAATTCTATGAATTTCATTGTGAAGATGAACCATATTTAAATAGCCATTTCTGATTGTACCTTTCAGCTGTTTTTAATTAATTTGTAATGTAAATCTTAAATCTTTCCCTTACAAATACACATATCATATGTATATGTATTTAAAATATTGATAAACGTTAACAAATTGCCTCAAAAAGATTCAGCCACTTTATCCTCTTATCACCACTTTGTGGGAATGCCTATTTCTCTTCACCCTTTTCTTTTTTGTTGTTGTTGATTTTTTGTTGCTGCTTTTTTTTTTTAAGATTTTATTTATTTATTTGACAGACAGAGATCACAGGTAGGCAGAGAGGCAGGCAGAGAGAGAGAGGACGAAGCAGGCTCCCCACCAAGCAGACAGCCCGATGCAGGGCTTGATGCAGGGCTCGATCCCAGGACCCTGAGATCATGACCTGAGCCGTAGGCAGAGGCTTTAACTCACTGAGCCACCCAGGTGCCTCATCCTCACCCTTTTCTAAACACAGTATTAAGAAATGATAATCACATTTCAGTCTTATCTGTAAAAAATGATGGGTCTGCAATTTTGAGTCACATTTCCTTATTATTAAAAAGCTTTAACATATTTTTCTGCTCATTTGTCATTAATAGTCCTTTTCTACAAAATTTCATTTTCCACTAGGCTAATATTTTCTTTTAGTATTTTTCTGAAAATTTTGTATGTTAAATAACTTAACTGTGTGCTTCATATTTTGCATTGAATTTTTCATTTTTAAAAAATCTGGGATTTTATTTTTGTTGTTATAATTAATATTCTTCTTTTCAGGGAAAAATGTACATAATTCATCAGTCTTTTTTGGATTTTTGACTGTGGTTTTTCAATTCATAAAAATTATTTACCCTTTAAATACTCACTTTTAAAAAAAATAAAATATGAGTTTATTCTTTTTATATTACATTTATTTATTTATATAGATTCACCTCAGATATGGAATTAAATCAGAAACTGGGTTACTTTGTCTAAGTGGATAGACAAGTTGTTCTACAAAACATTGATGAAGCAATTCCTTAATTTATTTATTCGTATTTATTCAGCACTTTGTTAGGCACAGAGCAACTCAACATTCTTAATAGAAGAATGTTAAATAGATATATTAAAGTCAGGAAAGTTTTTCTGCCTGATAATAATGGGAATGCTTTGCATGTTCACAACTAAGTCCAATTTCAGTATTACTTTAAGATTATTTTTCAGGAATTATCTGTGTATACTGACATAAATTAATATTTTTTAAAAATCAGGAATAGTTCATATATATGTATACATATATTTTATTTATTTACTTATTAGAGAGAGAGAGAGAATACAAGCAGGGTGAGTGGGAGAGGGAGAAACAGGTTTCCTGCCCAGCAGGGAGCCCGATGCAGGGCTGAATCCCAAGATCCTGGAATCATGACCTGAACTGAAAACAGCCACTTAACCGACTGAGCACCAAGTGTCCAGGAATAGTTCTTATATATTAAAAGTTTAATGTATGTGAAAGAAACTATTTTCAATTTTGAATTACATTAATGGGCTTTATCAAGTTCTATTCTTATTTTGGCAAAGTAGACAACACAGTAGATTACTCTCCTAATGTGCATTTAATTTCACTTTCTAATATTTTCTATTAGATTTTATATTAATATTCAATAATTGTTATGTGTAAACTTTTCTTTTTGCTGTCATTGTCATATTTTTATATATGGCATGCTAGTTTAAAAAATAGAAAATTTCCTCATGAAAGAAGATGGTAGGTGAAAAAAAAATAGAAAATTTTCCTCTTTTTAGGGAAGAATAAATTGAAATTATTAGCTTCTGAATAGCTAACAGTAATTCACCTGTGAATCCATATGGGCCTGTTGCATATGGAGAAGTCTTGTATTTAGAAAATTGACTCAAATTCTATAAGAATATTTGGTAAGTTTGGGTTTTCAACCTCTTAAAGAAGCTACTTAGTGGTTGGTCAATTTTGTGAATTTTAAAATATCAGCTATTGCTTGTCTTCATATTTATTTTATATTCAGTGTTTTTGTTTCTTGAATATAATGTTCACATGGTAAATAAAAAT
This sequence comes from Mustela nivalis, assembly GCF_964662115.1. Classification (NCBI taxonomy): domain Eukaryota; kingdom Metazoa; phylum Chordata; class Mammalia; order Carnivora; family Mustelidae; genus Mustela; species Mustela nivalis. The sequence goes on from NC_139027.1 coordinate 43,448,278, forward strand.
GATCTCTAGTAGGATGAATGCAAAGTTTGAGAGAGAGAAAGAAAGAGAAGAAAGAAAGAAAGAAAGAAAGAAAGAAAGAAAGAAAGAAAGAAAGAAAGAAAGAAAGAAAACAAGGTAAAAACTTGGCGACATTATAAAGTTACCTTAATTGTAAAATGTATGGAGTTTTATAGAGATGATTTTCCAAAGGAAGAAATCATATAGCACAAACCTACACACAGATAAAGGTCCCTGTGACCCCTAAAGCTCAGACAGAGAAACATGGAGCTGGCACTGCTGGCGGTGGTGAGAATTACACCCAGTGACAGCCTTTCTGATACTGGCTCAAAACTTTTTTATTATTATTATTTTTTTTTAATTTCCTAAATTAAGTCACTTCCTAATACAATTATCCTAGAGACTATACTCTTTAGTTCTCCGCTCATTAGGAAAAACTAACTCTATGAAAAATTCCCAATGTGTATTTTGAAACCAGATGAATCAAAAAGCAATATTCCCTATACAGTGTTGTCCAGCAGGCCCAAGTTGGTTGGTTTGCATTCTGTGGCTAATTTCCTTAACTATGATTCATTTTAATTGGAATATAAACTGGCAAGGTCTACATATTTCAGGCAAAAATGACAGAAACAGTATTAATTACTATTACTATAGCAAGTACTTGAACAATTTATTAGGGAATATAGGGCATATGAATTAAACAAAATTCAGTAACATACTTGTTGGTAAGGAGTATGCAAGAATGATTTCATTTCCATGGGTGAGTATGATTTTTCTTTAGTATATTTTACTTTGTTTATTTTAAGTACCATCGTGACCTCTTGGTTCCTTATAAACATCACTGGTTTTAATTAATGAAAATGTTTTTAAATTTAATATTTAAATTTTTACTACTTGGTCTTTCCTTCAGAATAATCACTTAATTTTTTTTTTAATGCTGTCCCAGACATTTTTTAAAAAGCAGCTTTATAAAAACAAAGTAGCTCAGGCTCATTTGGAAATTTTCCGAGCCAGTATTGGAATTCATGGATAAAATGTGTTTTGTGGAGAGGAAGAATTCAGACTCAACGACTACAAATTATGTGATTTCAGTTATCTAACATTCTGAAGAGGCAAAACTAAGAAATGGAAAACAGTAGAATGTTTGCCAGTTGTGGAGGAAAGGATAGCTGATGATGAAAGGACACCTGGAAGAATTTGTGAGGTAATGGAACTGATCTTCGTAGTACTGGAGTGGTAGATACAGGACTTCATGCGTTTATCAAAACCCATCACAAAGGGTGAGCTTCAATGTATGGAAATTAAAAAAAAAAAAAATCTATCAGGTGCTTGGCACCCCAGAATGTTATAAAGACTTTGACAAATGAATCTAACTGTATGAAAATTTTGTGACATAACCTTATTGCAGAAAGTGGAGATGATAAGAAGTTGATTGAATCAATACTGAAAAATGGCATTTAGACTAAAAATTGTCAAGCTGAAGAAAAGTGGAACTGTGCATGAAGAAAGTACTCCAGTTGGGGATTGTTTCCCATGTTGCCGTGTTGCATAGCACGGTGTGAGACAGTTCTGCATCTGCATTATATGTCTGTTCAGGTTCAACAGGTGGGTTGTGGGTCCAGGTTTGTCACTGTTAGGCAGGGAAAACAGAAAAGCAAGAGAGAGTACATGACTAGCCCTAGACTGGAGTATGAGACATCAGTATGAACTTAGTTTAATATGTACATATGGATAGATACAGAAATAGTGATAGGTATGTGTCTATACATATGTTAGTTGTATGCATGCATATATACCCTAGACAAGTTACGAAGAGATTCTAAAAGCAATAACAATCCCATAGCTAAGAGCACACCCAGCACCTAGTTTTTGGTTTCTAAACGCCATTGTTCAATGAAAAGGGCAAGGGCTCTGTAGAAATGGGTGTTTTACAGCTGAGTAAGCTAAGGTACCAAATGAGCCCAGAGAATTTTTGGTATCAGAAAGCAAGTAAGTGCTCAAAAAGCTAAGAAGGGGCAAGTCAAGAGAACATAAAAGCCAAATTGAAAGAGCTACTAATAGTCAAAGCTGGAATAATTTTAGCAGTAAAACGCATAATATTATATTGGACTTAAAAACAATGTATAAAACAAATATACATGAGCCCATATTGATATAAATAAATGATTGAACAAATAAATAAATGGGGAGAAAGGACACATCCTCCTTACAGAAGAATTATAAATAATATAAGTAAATACTGCCCCCTCCAGGAGATGGAACTGAATTCCATGCCTATTCATGTTAAATACTTCAAAAACTAGATTAAAACTTCTTTAATCTGAATAAGGGTATATCCAAAAATCTACAAAGATCATATTTAGAGGTTAATATTAAAACCCTTCCCCTTGTGAATAGGAGACACATAAGAATTCTAGCTAGTACTACAAGTTTCCAGCAAGGAAAAAAAATGCATACATAATGGAAAAGAGGGAAAATGTGACTTTTTAAGTAAGTGATGTGATTGTATGCATGGCAACTCCAAAATAAACTACTGAAAATTGTTATAATTTGGTTTTTCAAGGTTTCTGGATTCAAGGATGGTTTAAAAAACCACATATTTCTATACATTAATGACAACAACAGAATGTGAAACCTGTAATGATATCATTTATAACAGCATTAAAATATATCCAATGCAGAGAAATAAATTTTATAAAAGATGTTCCACCTCTTTACACAAAACATTCATTGGCACTAGTGAGAGAAATTAAAGAAAATCTAAATAACTAAAAGTTTCTGTCATTATTGATATTGAAAAGTCAAAATTATAAAGATGTAATTCTTAAATCAATAAGTTCAGTGTAGTAATGATAAAAATTACTTAGGATCTTGAGGGGTTTCTTGCGGGGTGTGAATTGATATTATTTGAAAGATTTGTATGGAAGCATACAGGGAAAATAGCCAAGACAAACAATGATGGACAATAAGGATGGAGGCATCCACTGATTACCAGGGTGGTGTTTTTTTGTTTTTTTTGTTTGTTTGATTTTGGGTATTTTTTTAGATTTTATTTATTTGAGAGAGAGAGTGTGAGTGGAGAGGAGCAAAAGTGGCAGGAGAGGGACAAGCAGACTCTACGCTGAGCACAGAGCCTGAAGCAGGGCTTGATCTCAGGTGAGATCACGACCTGAGCCGAAACCAAAAATTGGACGCTCAACTGACTGAACCACCCAGCAACACCTCCCCACCCCAGGGGCTATTTTTTTTTTTTTTAAAGATTTTATTTATTTATTTGACAGAGAGAAATTACAAGTACACTGAGAGGCAGGCAGAGAGAGAGAGAGAGAAGGAAGCAGGCTCCCTGCTGAGCAGAGAGCCCGATGTGGGACTCGATCCCAGGACCCTGAGATCATGACCTGAGCCGAAGGCAGTGGCTTAACCCACTGAGCCACCCAGGCGCCCCCAGGGGCTATTTTTAAACTCCATGACATTAGACAGGATGTTGGTGTCTCTGTTATGGATCTGCATTTGGGCTTTTAATGTGTACACATTCAGACTGAATAGACTTACTTATTTTTCAGTCTTTTCAGTGAAAAAACAAAAAAAGTCTGAGAAAACAGTTAACCAAGAAAATAGGTGATAGACCAGTAATGAAGATACACATTTAAAAAAAAGGAACACACTGTTCAATTCCTTCAGATAAAGCTATGACAAGACAGACTTAAATACCAGACCATATTATGATGTTTCAGAAATTTCGTCATTTCAAAGTATCAGTGAACTAATTTAGAAGCAGAGCTAGAGGAAAGGCATAATTTTAGCTTTTAAGGAAAACTGCAATAAAAAAGAACATATGATAATTGGAAGCAGTTGAATATTTGCAGAAAATGGACAAAGAGACTACAAGCAAAACAATAATTTAAAATGGAATAATATTAAAGATTCTGAGAACTCAATTCACTAATCTGGAATATAATAACAGGAACCAAGATACTCTGAAACACAAAAACGGGCACTTGGGGATGCCTGGACGGCTCAATCAGTTAAGTATCTTCCTTAGGCTCAGGTCATGATCCCAGAGTCGTGGGATCAAGTCCCACATCGGGCGGAGCCTGCTTCTCCCTCTGCCTGCTGCTCTCCTTGCTTGTGCTCTCTCGCTCTCTGACAAATAGATAAATAAATAAAATAAAATCTTAAAAAAGAAAAGAAAATGAAATGGGTGCCGGTGGCTCCATGCATCTTTTCACTGAAAAGACTGAAAAGATGAAAGTGGTTGTAGTGTACCAAACCCAAACTCACCACCCACAAAGGTACACAGAGGGCTAGTTAACTTAGTTAACTTCTTTTAGTGAGATGATAGTATATATTTGTAGAAGTACAAAAAATCTCTGATGCCGTCACTGTCTGTCTGTGAGACCAAGTTTGAGCTTGCTCTGAGGTGCTGGCTGAGCAAATCCCCGTTAGTTGTCACTGACAGAAACCACTTTCATTGTGTATTCTGGGGTATTTTGAAAGGTTCCACAGGTCAGATGAAATTTTAAAGGGAATAATGTCTTATTTTAGTTTATTCAACAAAAAGTAGAATCCTTCTGGTTTTTTCCTTCATGAATTACTTTTACTTTTTATTTTGAAGTATATCACACTGTACTTGGTTTTACTTACTAAAAATCCCTAGGTTAATCACGCAAGTCTTGAAGGCCATTTGCAATACTTTTATTGTACCTGTGCTAGTAGCAAGTGTCTTTGTATAGATCTGCATTTGGGCTTTTAATGTGCATACATTCAGACCTAGACCTAGTGGCCTGCCTTGATAAAATCTAAATTCTTAAACTTTTCCCATCTTACCCCACTTTTCAAAGCAAAAAGAAGAGAAAAAGGAGCTATCTGCATGACACAGGCCCCATCATTCTTGTCATTCTGTTTTTCAAGCATGACTTACTTGGATGTTTGTTAATTTTACTTTTCCTCTACAGCTCAAAGCAAATCAGGAACTATAGCAAGACTGGGCCCCTTCACTGTTGACAAATATGCTAACGAAGACTCCTTATTAATCTTCCCTAAGTGGTTCTAATCCATAAATTTAGGGAAAAATAATGTAAGCCAATATTATTCAGGTCTAAATTCATCTGATATATCCCAGAAGTACAACTTCATCATAAGATCTTCCCATCTTTTGTTTATTAAAAAAAAAAAAAGAAAAAGAATATTCAAAAAGTGTTCTCCAAAGAATAACTTTGCTGAGATTCTATCATAAGCCAGGAATTATCAAAACACAGGAACTAAACTGAGAGGAAGAATTTGGGTATGAAACTAATAGATTAAAGGCTCAGAGCCAGATATGAGAAATGTTTACAAATGGAACACAGAACTTAGAGATTGAGCAATTTCTGAAGTTGGCAATAGAGGCATTCTGTAGATTGCTTGTGACCTTAGAAATGGATAGAAAGGAAGCATTAAAGTAAAGTGAACCCCATATTTCCATAGCTGCAGAATGCTGAAACTGCAAAGCCATATTAAACTTTTTTGAGAAATATCACTCAAGTTGGGTCATGAATTCAGTGAAAAAAAAAAATGTGCAGGAAACAAACAAAGACATATCTTTTCACAAGTCTCCTGAAAAATAAAGCACCTTGGAGATTTTTGTCTGATACCTCACTCTCAAAAATAAATGATTCTAAAGAAGAAGTTGCCAGAATCTCAAAGAAACATCCATAGATTGCTTTAGGAAATGACCACAATTGCTTTCATTGAATGCTGATTCAGGAAAATCTGAATATTATTTCTAGAATGTGTGAAAATAAGTTTTACTTTTCAGCCATTAAACACCCACGTCCACAAACAATGTATTACCAACTCTTATTAATACTACCTTCTAAATGCCTCTCACCATCTCTGTTGTCAGCTGATCTCTGATGAAAGAGCAAAGGCAATACAATGGAGCAAAGATATTCTCTTCAACAAATGGTGCTGGAATAACTGAACATCTATAAGAAAAAAATAAAAGAATCTAAACACAAACCTTTAAATGCTTCACAAAAGTTAACTCAAAATGGATCGCAGACCTAATAGTAAGTGCAAAACCAAAACTCCTGGAAGATAATTGGAAACAACCTGGATAACCTTGGATATGGTGATGCCATTTTAAATACAGCACCAAAAGCACAATCCATGAAAGAAATAATTGATAAGCTGAACTTCACTAAAATTAAAAACTTCTGCTCTGTTAAAGACAACTGTCAAGAAGATGAGAAGACAAGGCACACCCTGGAAGAATATATTTGCTAGAGACATATGTGACAAAGGACTGTTATTTAAACTATACAAAGAACTCCTAAAACTCAACAGTAAGAAAAAAAACTCAGTTTTAAAAAAATGGGCTGAGGACCTTAACAGATTTCACCAAAGAAAATATCCAGATGGTAAATAAGCATATGAAAAGATGTTCTACCTCATATGTCATCAGGGAAAAGCAAATTGAAACAACAGTGAGAGTGGGGCACCTCTGTGGTTCAGTCAGTTGGGTTGATTTCAACTCAGGTCATGATCTCAGGGACTTGAGATCAAGCCTCATAGCATGGAGCCTGCTTAGGATTCTTTCTCTCCCTCTTCATCTTCCCTTTCCCTCCCCCTGCTTGCACTCTATCTCAAAAATGAAAACAAAAAAACAACAATAATGAATAAAATCCCAATGAGATACACGCCTATTAGAATGGACAAAATCTGGAACATTGACAACACCAAATGCTGGTGAAGATGTAGAGCAGTAGGAATTCTAATTTATTGCTGGTGGGAATGCAAAATGGTACAACCACTTTAGAAGACAGTTTGATGCTTTCTTATAGAACTAATATATTCTTCTATATGATTCAGTAGTCATGCTCATTGGTATTTACCCAAAAGAGTTGAAAAATAATGTCCACACAAAAACCTGTATAGGGTTGTTTATAATAACTAATTTATTCATAGCTGACAAACTTAGAAGGAACCAACACATCCTTCAGTAGGGAAATGGATGAATAAAGTGTGGTACATCTAGAATATACCACTGGAATGTAACACTGGAATATCATTCAGTGTTACAAGGAAGTGAGCTATCAAGCCATGAGAAAACATGGAGGAAATTTAAATACCTATTACTAAGTGGAAGAAGCCAATCTGCAAAGGTTATATACAGTATGAGTCCAACTATATGACTGTTTGGAAAATTCTACACTATATAGACAATAAATGATTGTCAGTGGTTGCCAGTAAAGTAAGGAGAGGGATGTTGAAGAGGCAAAGCATGGTGGATATCAAGGAAGTGGAAATAGTCTGTATGGTACTATAATGATGGCTATATATCATTGCACATTTGTCCAAACTGTAGAATGTACAATGCCAAGAGTGAATCCTCATATAAACTGTGCACTTTGGGTGTAAATATAGGTTCATTCTTGGTAATAAAATGTACCACTCTGGTGAGTGATATTGATAATAGGATAGGCTAAGCATGTGTAGGATCAAGGGTAAATGAGAAATTTCTGTACCTTTCTCTCAAACTGGGAAGTACAGGTATGTCACAGTTAATGGGGAGTTTTTAAACAGGAAGTGATGTAATGACATTTGTTATTTGAAGATAATTCAGGTAACACTGTAGAAGACCCACTAGATTGGGGAATGTTTCAAAGTGACAGGAATGTTAATGAAGTATATTCATTCAACATAAGTCTCAACAAGGCAAAACCGTGAAAGGAGTATGGATTAGAAGCTTTTGGCCTGTGTTTCGCTCTGAGAGAGGTGGTAAGCATAAACCTTACCTTAGGCCTAGATTCAAATTTTGGCTCTAGAAAGTGCCAGCTGTGAGACTTTAGGCAAATTATTTTAACCTCTTTTGCCTTTCTTTTTCATCCATGGAATAAGAACAGTAATAGTAATTTCATAAGCTTTGTAAGAACTATGGGAAATGGTTAGTATTAAGCTCCTAAACTAAAGTGACTGACAAAAAATAGACACATAATAATTTATTTGTTATAATTATTATGCTTAGGGATAATGTTTTCAATGATTAATTTCTAAAAAATGGTTTAATTCTACATATAATAAAGATCAGAATAGAATTTCACAAATTCTGTTATCTAATTCATAGGCCTGTTTTGCCTAATAACATGCCTGCAATTTTTCTCCTATAAATACAACTTTAGTACTGTATATTTGGGTTCTTTCTGGTCCTCTATTGCTCTTTACCACAACAGAACAATAGGGAAGAAGAGAAGTGAAAACCACTCTGAGATTTAAGACAGGAATTGTCCCTCCTTGTTTGACCCAACACCCCTTATGTCACTACTTACAATGCCTGATGGCAGTAACTCACCTGATACCCAATACCAAACAGGCTAACATAAGATTCACAGGAGGGTGTCTGGGTTATGGACACTGGTGAGGGTATGTACTATGGTGAATGCTGTGAATTGTGTAAGACTGATGATTCATAGACCTGTACCCCTGAAACAAATAATACATTATATGTTAATAAAAAATTTTAGAAAGGAAAAATAAGATGTCACAGTAGCCCAAGTGAAGAGATGATGAGAATCTACATCATGACTGTGGTTGTGGAATAGATCTGAACATTTATGGTGATGTGTCAATGATCTTGTGGGGTAAGGAAGATGAAATGGCAAAAACGAAGGAATCTGTTCTCAGGCTTTTGACCTATTTGATTGGATGAATTTTAATATACAACTGAGAAGTCCTTATCTCTCCCCTGATTCCTTATTATTTTTAAATTCTTTCTGAGATATATTCCTTTCTTCTTGCACTTATTTAAACACAATTCACCATTTCTTAAAATTATCTCTAAAAGATATATATCGGCATAATCATTGCTGGGAAGTATAGGATTTACTGAACACCAAGCAGAGATATTGATAAATTTTTAGAAACTCTCTAAAAATATTTAGTTGGATGAACCATATTTCACTTCATTTTTGCCTATTATTCTTACTCCCATAGAATGTCCAGTCTAACTGGAGGCTCTTCTCTTTCCCATATTTCCTCTACATATTTCTAACCACTCACTATTTTGGTATGGGACAGTAATTCAGTTTTGCTCCCGACTTCCATTTCTAAAGTCACATGCTAAATTCCCAAGATGTACGGAACAGTTATCTCCCTCTTCCTGTGGTTCATTTGATATGGTTTACGAAATTTTCACTCCCCCCAAGTATGAGTCCCATCCCAAGAAGAATAATAAAAGCTCTTTTTAATCTTTTTATGATTTTAACTATGAGAGAGAAAAAGTGTAAAAAATAATAAATGACAATATGCATGAGAGGTGGGATTTGTGGATATTCAATTATAACCTAAGTTGGTGTGCTTTTGTTATATCCAGGTGTGATGTCCAGGATACGGTTGGAAACTGGGTTTTTTTACTGTCACCAGGGATGAATCTGCAACAGATTTGGGATAAGATGGCAAAGATAGGTAAGAAATGATCTGAACATATAGATTAGAATACAATAGGGCTGGAATGAAATACCCAAAAAGAGAGGAAAAATCTTGCCAATCTTTTATATCAAAATGCTCTTAGGAAGTGTACTCGGCCACTTTATTTACTTATAAGTCACCCACTAGTGGATACTAGATAGTCAATTTCCAAATCTCTCAAAATATTATGAGAAATCAATATACATGTACTTTTATTTACTTAATGCATGATAAATAGAAAATTCCTTTTAACCATAAAATTTAGATAAAGTGAAACACACATTAAGAATTTTCTTAATGTTTTGGGGCACCTGGGTTGCTCAGTGGGTTAAGCCTCTGCCTTCGGCTCAGGTCATGATCTCAGGGTCCTGGGATCGAGTCCCACATCGGGCTCTCTGCTCAGCAGGGAGCCTGCTTCCCCTCTTTCTCTCTCTCTGCCTGCCTCTCTGTCTACTGTGATCTCTCTCTGTCAAATAAATAAATAAAATCTTTAAAAAAAAAAAAGAATTTTCTTAATGTTTTTATCCCACATTTTGGTCTGAATTTCCTGTAACTATAACTTGGACTCATTATTTTGAATTTTGAATTTTTCTAAAAAGAATCACATTGTATTTTTGTGTGTTACTTATAGCATATTTCTCTTAGACCTTACCATTTAAAGGTTGTGTTTATATAAAATGCCTTATTCCATGCTTAGAGTATAAAACTGATACTAATAAATAATAACTAACATTTACAGATCTGAGGGTGAGCCTAAGAATTTTATATATGTTAGAGTATTTAGCCCTGGAAATAATCTTAAGTAGAAGATAATTTATGAAGTAGATAATAGAATTTGTGAAATTCTATTCTGATCCTTATTTCGGAGATAAGGAAAATGAGTCAGAGAAGCGTAAATAACCTGATCAAATTTACATAGCTGGTCAGTTTGAACCAATGCAGTCAGGTTTCAGCATTGATGTTCTTAAAACTGGGTGATACTGTAGTCTTGTTACCTGACTTTTGCAACAATGAAATTTCAAAAATTCAAAGTGACCACTACTTACCCAAATATACAATTCTTGAATGGAAAGGATTTTAAAAATGTATGACTTCTGACTCCAGGCTAAGGCTTTTGTTTGTTTTTCTATTTATTTGGTGGTTATTTTTCTTTGCTTTCTTTTTATTTTATAACCTACTGCCACATAAACTATGGCAAACTTTAGAAAGAAAAGGTGGATGGTCACGAGTTATTTACTCCACATAAATTAATTAACACTATGCCTGATAACATGCTGGGTATATAAAAATAATACCAAAAAATTGTTTTATTACCAAGAGTTAGATAGAAAAGGAAAGAAGACTTAGTTCTTCTCGCTGCCACAGTAAAGCATTACAGGACAGCAAAATGAAAGTATTAACAGAACAACGTTTTATTAAAGTACACTCCAAGGTGGAGGGGCTAGTCAAGAGAGACAGTGGCCCTGGAAACTCTGAAGTGTGGGCATATATCAGGTCTTGTTCTTTTGGGCAGGTCCTAGGGTCACATCATTTGAGTGACAGGCCTGGATTATATAATAATTAGCCAGCTATACATGTCCTTTCCCAAGATGCATTTGAAATGCTTGCATGGGGTAGGAAACTGCAACATTATTTCTATTCTAGGAACATCGGTCAAATAAGGACAAGGGGCTGCTTCCCCACACAAGTGCAACAAGCAAAGGAAACTTAACTCTTCCTGTGCTGGCATATAGTAACTCCAAAACCACTGCTAGAGGGATAGAATCAGGTGGTCACGGGGGGTCCTCAGCCGGAGCTCTCTGTCAGGACATCAACAGTCCATCCTCCTGTTGCTCGTGTCTAGTTTATAAGTTTCTGCTCCTTAGATTCCATAGTGGAGTCAAGTAACAAAATATGTAATTCCTGTTCTCTTAAGAGTGGGCTGGTGATTGAAACTTAATGACTTTCTTCCAAAGAATAAAGGGCCAAAAAGGAAAAATAGAGACTATATAGAGGATAAACCTGACAAAAACTACCTTAGCCAAAAGATCAAGGCTAACATCATCAGGAATAAGTCATATTAATATATGTACCTCCTGACAGGAGGTATGGAGGAGGTTAACTTCACCTCTGTGGTATTCTTCCTCAAAATCCATAAGCACAGTCTAATCATAAGAAAAATCAGGGGAGGAAAAAGTCAAATTAAGAGACATAAAAATATGACTAGTTTTCTTGAAAACTATCGAAGTTATGAAAAATAAAAATGGAGAAAATGTCATAAATTAGAAAATACATAGAAGACAATAACCAAATGTGAAATTTTATTCTTTATTATATTGTAGAGAAAAAGATATTAGTGGAAAAACTACTTAGTTGTGAAATCCAAATTAAGTTTTAAATTTAGTTACCAATGTTGTTTCAATTTAAATTTCTTAGTTTTAATAAATGTACTATACGGTAATATAAGGGGAAACTATGTGAAGGGTATGGGGCAGTAAACTCTTCTATAAACTTAAAAATCACCTAAAAATAAAAAGTATTTAATAATTACAATGTTAGCAAGTGCTATTTTAAGAAAAGAGAAAGGTGGGGCACCTGGGTGGCTCAGTGGGTTAAGTATCTGCCTTTGCCTTAGGTGGTTATCCTAGGGTCCTGGGATCAAGCCCCATGTTGGGTTCCCTGCTCACTGGGGAGCCTGCTTCTCCCACTCCCTCTGCTTATGCTCTCTCTCCCGCTATCTCTGTCTCTTAAATAAATAAATACAATCTTTTAAAAAAAAAGAAGAAGAAAAGAGAAAGGTGCCCTTAAGGACACATATGAAGACTTGTCTAGAGTAGTGGTGGCAAATTATAGCTTAATAGCCCAAATGCTGCCCTGGTCTATTTTGGGATGGCCTGAGAGCTACGAATACTTTTAACATTTTAAAGGGTTATAAACAACACAACAACAACAAAAAAGGGTATGTGACAGAGACCTTGTATGGTCTGCAAAACTAAAATATTTACTATTGACTCTTTGCAAGAAAATGTCTCTGTTCCTAGGTTGAAAGAATCTAGAAATAGCACTTGGAAGAAAGATCTTCTAAACTAAAAACTCAAAAGTGGGAAGGCATCAGCCTAAGGAAGCAGAACAGGAGTAGAATGGAAGGGTAAGGTGCTAACATGCAAGGAAATGTTCCAGGTTAAAGAGAGGCATGTGGGAGGGTAGAAACAATGTGAGATTATGGCTGAATTAGAAACTGGGAGTGGAAATAATGGCCACATGACTGGAGTGCTGGAGGGCACGGCACAGGAGGAGTTGATGCTCTGAGTGAAGCAAGGGCTGGAGCCTGCATGTATGCCACATATGTTCAGAATCCACGGAAGTGACTGGATATCTTATAAGTTGGTGAGTGCTATGATATGTTGTGTAACTCTAAACCAGGTCACTTTGGAGAAAGGAGTGGAGGAGGAACAAGATTGGTGACTGACAGACTCATTTAGGCATTTGTCGTACTTCATCTTAGAAAACAATGTTGGCTTGTTCTGAAGCAACGGCCACGAGATCTTCATCTGAAGCGATCTGAGTTCAGTTTATGAGGTAGAATCTGTAGCACTGGATTTAGACAAAGAGGAAGACAGATGACAAAAATGATAGCACATATTGGTGTTACTCACCAACATTGCAAAAGAATATGTTTGAGCAACTTTTGGAGGAAGAGATGGGACATGATTCTGGAGCACTGAATACTGATCACAGCCTGTATCCCAAGGTTTAAATTGTCAGTCATAGGAGTTTTGATGTGATGCTTTGATTGGAAAACTGGCTATTGGTATCCAAACTCACCACATTATAAAACCTGAGGATGCCTTGTAACTCCAAAGACTACCTAGCTAAATATTCTAATCCTTGGTTGAGTGTGTTCTACAAACTTTCCTGCGAGAAAGCCATCCTCCTGATCTGAAACAACTTCCCACCCTTGCTCCAAGTAAACAAAAGTTCCTGAAGATAGTGACTGGAAAAGGAAAGGGCAACCTGGTGGACAATCTAATAAGCACAGGCTCTCTAATTGCTCTATTGTCATAAAAATGGCAGTAGGGAAGAATGGTTTAAGTGGACTGCCTGCTGGCTGTGCCTCTATCCTAACCCTGAAATCTGGCTGCTTCAAGTAAAGAACTCTGGCAGCTGCTGCAGGAAGCATACTACTGGGTTTATGGTCCAGCTTTTCCCTGCCTCAAAGTGCTCATCTGAGACACAGGTAATGGCTGTTTCCCAAGGTGGCTATTCCATGGCCCTTCATCGATTAGTCAGGGCAACTATTCACCTGTATGCTGAAACTGCCAGTCAAGAATTTATTGGGAAGTGGAAGAGAGGTGTCAGTTTAGTTCAGCTCAGTCCTTTATTTAAGTTATGTTATTTGCATCTTTTTTTGTGAAATAAATATGCTATACATAAGAAATATTAAGATATATATTGCTTTGTAAGGGACATTCAGAATTATTATTTCAAGTAAGAGTTTGCTTTCACTCCAAGTAAAATAAAACATTCTTGCACATATGCAATTTTTAAAATTTGTTTTAGACCTCTTTCCTAAACTATTGAGTGAAAAATAGTTTATTTTTATTATTCACAGCAAATCAACCATGAAAAGCCTCAGTCTTTAATATTAAAAATCATGAACAAGTTGCTTTCACTTGCCGGGTGACTTTTATCCAGAGCAACAAAATCTAATGGTGTAAGGGCTCAGTAGGTAGGGAAAAAACTAAGAGACTGGTGAGAACTTTCAACCTCAAATTTAAAAAGAAAAGCCAACACTACAATTTTTTGCATAGAAAGATTTGCATATGAATTGATATTTTAAAAATTGCTTTTGCTAAGGGATAAATAGAAAATGTGAAAGGTTAAATAATTTATCTTGGTAATTTAATTTATAAAGACAGCTCTGTAGTTGATTCAATTTCCCTGAAGTTTCATGCCTCAAAACCGATTATATGTTTGTGTGTGTGTATATATATATATACAGACATATATACATATATCTATATATACATATAGATATAGATCTCTACACAATCTAAAGCTTAAATGTATGTAATTAGCATATATAATAATGATGATGAACTGATGCTTTTTCAAAAATGCCTAGGGCATGTGCGTACACACATACACACACACACACACACACACACACACACACACACAAAACCGAAGAAGTCCAAGTAGCCAGAGAAATAAATTCACTGAGGACCCAAGAGGTGACTGGCAAAAAAAAAAAAAAAAAAAAAAAAAAAAAAAAAGAAAGGAAAAAAACCCACAAAAAACAACAAAGAAAATCAAAACCCAAAGCAAAATTCACACAAAAATGAAAACCAGCAAACATAAACAAATACAAGCTTTCTTATAGGAAGTTTTCCTAAAATATCTAAAGTCATGGGGGAAGATTGTGGCTTCTCTGTACTGAGATCACTTATCAGACTTGGGCCTTGCAGTTCTCAGTGTCATCATTTCAAACACTGATGAGTTTTACCACACAGTTGGAGATGTAGCAAGAAGGGTTGTAAGATACTGTTCTTAGTGGGTTAGAATATCCCTGACCAAATCCTCCAATCTGCATTAGCTTCAATTCAATATTAACAACATTTATCAGACATTTATTTTCTAAATGTTCTGTCATGGAGAAATAGGTAGTTTGGAGAAGTTTGTTGATCCCAATAGCTTTTGATAGTATCATGCTCCTTATATAATACTGTCTGATACATTTAATCACATGGAACTATCAGAGGAAAATAAAGTATCAACAAGAATGACATATTCATGGTGTAGATGTAACTGGGCCATTTTGGAGCTTAGGATGAGTTAAGAAAAGATACATATAACCAAGGGAGAATATGAGTGTGAATATAGAAGAGTCAGGAAGACCTGAGCTCAAAATAAGCAGTGGCTTCTGAGAGCATTGAATATAGGTGGTTCTTCAGGCTGTGTTTGCAGTGGGGGGATAAACAGAGAAGGGAGGTCAACCTGCTTGATTCAGGGGCTCTTATTTTCATAGAAGTCGAAAGAGAAAGGAACCTGTCCTATTCTAATTTTTCTTCTATTACCATCAAATTTCTTCTGTTACCATCTAAATATAGAAAAGAGAGAATTAAATATTGAAATCAGATATTTCTTTAGGCATCAGAAAGACAACATAAAGAGGCATGCAGTATATTTAAAAATGAGGAGAGTGTGGAACTATAGAAAACTGGAGAGCACATCCTTATTTATAGAGATTTATACTCCACTATAAAAAAAATTTTAAATACCTTGTGTAGGGAAAATAGTGCTCAGCAACTGCTCTTTTTTTATGCTATCCTTTATATCAAAAATCCTAGAAATACTTGTTGGACTTCTGTTTCTAGTATTGCAGTATATAGATGCCCTGGAAGAAAAAATATCTCCCACTACATAACACCCATGAATACAGAATATATTAGGGCAAATATCTTTTTAAAAAAATGTGTTTGGTTGGTTGATTTGGTTTCTCTATTTTTGTTTTTGTTTTGTTTTGTTTGAGTCACACCTTACTGCTCAAGAAAATAGGAGAAATCTCGGTGGTCGAGATGAAATCAGAGGTAAGTCGGTATAGACGTGAAGTTAGTCTGAAGCCTATGTAGACACTGATAACTAAGAGAGTGTGTTAATGTTGTTCAGGCAGCAGGAAACATTACTGTCCCTTGTGAAAAAGGAAATTGAGATACTCACCTGAAACCAGAACCCATCCAATGAGATTCTCAGTGAAAAAGTAAGATGGAAAAATGATCATATTGTAAAACACAGCATCCTTCAACTATCTAAAATGGGCCACGTGTTCAAAAATATATCATTTGAGAATATAGAAGCATTTACCTGCCCTTACATAAATTTGAGATTTGCATTAATCTTTGTGTCATCACAGATAAATAGCCCCCCAAAAAATGTTAAAGGGAAGTGGTCCACAAAAGAAAAGTGTGATGCTCAGCTATACCAATGAACTGAAATAGCAGAATAAGGGTCTTGAATATAGACATGTTGTTTATGTGTCTGACATTGTAAGAAGGATGAACAGGTCAATAAATGCTGCTGGGATGATAATACAACATGATTGGATTCTTGCTTCATACCATGCAGACAATTTAATTACAGGTGCATTAAATATTAGCTATGACAAGGAAACCTGAAACTTTTAGAATAAAAAATGCAATACCATACTGATAACTTGTGTAAAGGGTTTATTAACACAGAAGACTCAAAAAGTTGGTAAGTTGGTAAGTTGACTATATTTAAAATAAAAATTTATTTAATGGCAACAAGAAAAATGAAAGTATAACTATATCCCATAAAAAGATAATTGTAATATATTTAACCAGCTTTTATTAGTATAAATTATATAGTATATATAAACATTAAAAACCATAATATAAAGACAAAAACTTATAAGAAATATATGCAAAAGAAAATAACAGACAATCCACAAAAGAGGCTACCTGAATTGCCAATAATATTTGTAAAAATGATCAGCTTCACTATTAAACAAAAGGTTGTTAATTGGAAAATGTAAAAATATATCCTTTCATACCCATTAAACAAAGATATTTTTAATCTGTAAAAATAACAAGAATTGCCAAAAATGTGCAACAATGTAACTGCTATACTGTACTAGAAGAAATGTAAATTGGTTCAATCAACCTGGGAAGAAACTAGAAGATGTGAAGATTTGTATATCCTATGA
This sequence comes from Mustela nivalis, assembly GCF_964662115.1. NCBI lineage: Eukaryota > Metazoa > Chordata > Mammalia > Carnivora > Mustelidae > Mustela > Mustela nivalis. The sequence continues at coordinate 43,465,427 of NC_139027.1, forward strand.
CCCAATAATCAAAATAGATAGCCTAGGGAAAAGCTCATATATGTGAACAAGCTGACATTTACAAAAAAAAAAATCTTTTGTATATTAAGAAACAATAAAAATACCAATCAACAAAAGAACTGATCAAAACTGTGGTATATTTTATACAGTAACAATTAACATTAATAAAATAGAACTACACTTATCAATTTTGGTTCATTTTATATATATTTGACTAGAATATATTTGAATGGAAGAAAATTTTCAAGAATATATACAATATGTTCACTTTGTACATAATATAAAAGCATGCATGAAAGACTTTCTTTTTTTAAATTCTATGTGTCACAAAATAGAAATCAAAGCACAGGAGTGGTTTAGAAGTCATAAATTATACCACGGTGGAGTATACAGGGTGGAGTAAAATGCAAACAATGAAGGCTATTGAGGAGTTCTGTTAAGCTTTAATGTTACTAAATTTGGTTTACCAAACCTCAAACTCTTTAGTGCCAGTCTGTGAATTTGCTTCTAAAATTTTTTTTGCCTTGTTTTTAGATCTGGATACTTCTTTAGGTTTCTTTTATAATTTCCATTTCTTTTTATAGTACGTACATGTTATCATTTAAATCCTTGAATGTATTTGTAAAGGATTTTTAAAAAGTATTTTTAAAAAGTATTTTTCTTTTAATTCCATCTACTATGGCATGGTTCTTTTGAAGGTACTAAGTGCCACAGATGGTTAATGGGATCTTTCCACTTTGGCTGACACACGGTATCTCTGTATCATATTCATCAGACAAGCATCTATTTTTAAGTTGCCTAAATAACAAATATTGTCAAAAATATGCAGCAATACAAATTTTATATCCTCTCAGTGGAAGTGTAAGTCAGTTTGCTCTAAAAATTGGTCAGTTTATAGCTCCCTGATAGTTGTTTTTTTCCCCCAGTAATTGTTATTTGCTTAGCCCTGTATAGTTGACTCAAACATGTACACTTTAGTAGTCAACCAAAAAGTTATGAGGAACTCTAAACAGACTTCTGAAGCCCTGATAATGTGCCATGTAACTTTACTCAACTCTATTATCTGTCTCCTCAATTCAGCAAGACCTCCATACTTGCTTCTTCATGGTCTTGAAAGAAAGGGCAAACCAGAAACCAGTGGAATAACAGGGCTCCCTTAATATGTTTGCCATGATGTGGGCAGGGATCAGAGGCATGCTGTCTGGTATATACACTGTCTGAAAACAATCATTTCATGTATTTTAAGTGGTCATTTAGAGTAGGAGGACAAATCTAATACCATTCACTCCATCATGGCTGCTCATTGCTTTGAAAATAAATATCCTGATGTCATCCAAACACCTATTGAATAAAAAGAATGCAGTCTAAAGAATACAGACATTTTAGAATTGACTTAGTATTTAATGCAAGATATATATCTATCCCCAATTGCATGGAAAACATAAAGTAAGACAGCAAAAACTCCACAAAGGAATTTGTAGGTAATTAGAAAGAATTAGATAATAATAAAGTATATTAAGTACACTACATAATCCCCAAATAGATAAAGTTACACTAAATCATATGTGTAAATATGTTTGTTGACCTAGATTTTCTTAATTAAAAAAAGACTGCACTGTCTCCTGCTTCTGAAGCAAATAAATTTATAAACCTCTTGAGCAAGAATTTCACTTGATTTTTATTTATGTCAGCTTCACATTTGTCAAAAAAATCACAATAAACTCATCTCGATGGGATTCAGCTGAAAGAGTTTTGGTATCTTCCTGAAACCCCATGTGATTTTAATAACAGTACACATATGAAGCCTATATTTGAATTTTCTTTGAAAGTTTCAAGATTATTTACTTTTTTAAAAGATCATTTCCAAAATTTCATTAGGAACTCTGGCCTTTGATCCTAATTCTTTGATATTATTAGTTTTGCTGGATAAGACTAGTAGAGGAGATCAGCAAGAAAGAGTATAGTCAAAGCTTGAATCGGGGTACAAATATACTTTAACATGGTGATGACACAGTCACAACTAATATTTATTAAGTGCATATATGTTTCAGGGACTCTTCTGACTTTTTTATGCATTTTCTTCAATTCTTGCTAGCTACCTTTGAGGTAACCACTATTTCTATCTCTATTTTATTGGTGAAGTTACAGACTTAGAAAGGTGAATATTTTTGTCAAAGATATAAGACTAGGCAAAATTAGGACTCATGCCCTAACAGGCTAATTTCAGATGCTGTCTTTTGTATGAACTAGATATCACCACCCAGTTCACCACCAAGAAATGTCTAGTAACATTTGCCATGGTAAATGTATCTATTAAATTCTGTGAGAAAGTTAAGATTGGAGTAAGCAGATCATTTAGTGTTTTGGGGTCAACCTAACCATAATTTTCTTGATTCTTCCCCTTGATTTCAAAGATAAAATCTTACTCTCCAATATGGATGCCTATTTAGGAATTTATAGGAACTCTCCAGTGTACTTGGGATTTTTTCCATCTAAAAAGAAAGGGAGCCATTAAAATATCCTCAAATAAGATTGCAGTAGAGCATAGTTATTTGAATTTGTGTACTTCATCCATACAAATAATAATTTGATTAGTATAGATTAAATTGATAATAAGTATGCTTTTTCCATTTATAAGCATGCTTTAAAGAGTTCCTTTGGAAAGAAAATACAATTATTAAACCAAATAAATGAATTTCAACAGTGAAGTGCACATTTAGATTTGTGAAATAATCTCATATAATTACACTTTTGTCTATTTAATAAATATTTGAAATCTTTAAATATGTTAAAGCTTTCCATACTTATTCTCCCTGTTAGTGAAGATGCTGCACAGCATCAAAAACATGTATATATCTGTATATAGATATATCTATAGATATATAGATATATATATCTTTAAATTTTAGTACTTTTATATTTGTATTTTAGTAGATTAATGTTGGAGGTGGTCATTCAGGGAAGAGTGACCACTGTTTGACCTGAGACCTGGACCTGCACGATCAGAGGCTCTTTAACTGCTGCCCTGTCCTTGGAGTATATGTTCAGCCCAGCAGTTCCACAGCCAGAGTTGTTTTTAATGTTGCAACTTGGGAAAGCAGTGTGTTACTTAGACCATATGGATGCATACATGCTGGAACCCTGTTAAGACCTGTATTTGAACTTCTAAGATTCTGTCCAGAGGGTATGCAGATCTATACATCTTGCAGTCATCCAAGACAAGCTTCACAGGGGCAAGTTCCCTTGCTTGTTAAATCATCCACCTCCCAATCTAGAGTGGCCTGCTTCTTTCTTTGGTCTCCCCCCGCTCTCTGGGTGAGGCCTGTGTTCACATTTCACCCAGAAAGCCCCCAAGCTGGCTGGCTAACCAACAATTACTATTTTAGCATTTAATTTAGTTATTTTTAGTATTTTCCTTCTTTAATTTTTTAATAGAAAAAAATGAAGCCATCTGGGTCTAGAATGTTCTTTCTCAGAAATTGCTTAACTACTCATTATTTAATACGATAAGGTTTTCAGGTTAGTAACTTCTTGTTGAGTGTGCTTTGGTATCATCACTCTCCTTTGTCATATAGGTATTTTCTCACTATCACTCTCTGGTAAGTCTTGCAAAAGTTGATACTGGTCTTTTAAAAAAAACAACTTTTGGCTATTTTCATTTTCTTTATTTCCTATTTTTTGTTTTATTCATAATCCTCATTTTTAATTTATTCTGCTCATTTTATGTTTAATTTGCCCCTTTTATCCAATTTTTAATTTGGAAATTTAAGTAACTTAAAATCTTTCTTATATGTGCTTTAATGTCCATTCATACCTAGTTTATATGAATGGAGACAAATTTTGCACAAAGTATTCATAAATTTTTATGTTTTTGTGCTATTTATCATTTAGTTCACAATAGATTTCAGTTTCTCTTTGGTTCCTTCTTTTGTCCAACTGTTATTTAGATGTTTAATTTCTAAATATTTGGAGAGTTTCTTAAAATCTTTTTATTATTTCTTTTAATTTAACTCCATTGTGATCAGAAGAGATTCTGTGTATAGATTTAATCCTTTTGATGAGGAATCCTTGTACAGTTGAGTGTTGTTCATGCATTCTATACTTTTTTCTTCTGTGAATTAGTTGTTGAGAGTCTGATATAAAATGCTCAGATACAACCAGATTTGTGTGATTTGTGTATTTCTCTTAATTTCTTTGCTCAATTAAACTTTGCTTTAGGTATTCAAAAGTGCTATTTTAGGAACAGAAACATGTAAGATTGCTATCTTTTTGATGAATTAATTCCACTACTGATAAAAATTATTCCTCTTCATTTGGTAATATTTTTAGCTATAAAAATGCACTTGGTATGTAAATAAGCAATCAATCTATGTTTTTATTATTGTTAACATGGTATATCTTTTCCAATCTTTTTACTTATATCTAATTATAATGTTATATTTAAAGTAGATTTTCCTTTAGTGTATTTCTCACATTTAACTGAAGTGTTTAAACTATTTTTATTTAAGGTGGCTATAAATTTATGTGGATTTCAATATACTATACTGTTATTTATTTCTATTAGTTTCATATCTTCTTTTCTGCCATGTGTTGTATTGTATATATTTTAATAATTATATTTTAATAATTATATTTTACCTCCTTAGTTGATTTATTAGCTATGATAACTCTTTTTTTCTTTTATGGTTGCTTTAGAGTTTACAGTGTATATCTATAATTTATCACAGTGAAACTTAAAGTAAGGTACTACTTCATGAAAACAAAACCACCTCACATCAGTGCAATTCCAGTATTACCTCCTGGAGACTGCTATAATATGGTAATGCACTTTAATAAATTTTATATTACATCATTTTTGTATTTGTTTGAAAGAGTACCTTTAAAGAAATTTTAAAATCAAGATCAAAACATTGTTTTTTCTTTACCCATCTTGGGGTAGATAGTTCTTTGTTTGGTGCTCCTAATTCCTTTTCTAGACGTGGCTTTCCATCTGATGTTATTTTCATTCTGCCTGCAGGAATTGATTTAACATTTCCATAGTACAGATGCTGGTGATAAGTTCTTCAGCTTTACTATCCCTGGAAAAGTTTTTCTTTGCTTTTGAAAGGTATTGTTACATGGACTTTTTCCAGTACTTTAAAGAAACTGCTTCATTGTCTTCAGTCTCCTATTTTTTTTCCAATTGAACTCTATTGTCATTCTTATGTTAGTTTTGCTGTGTGTAGAATATCTTTTTTTTTTCCCCTCTAGCTGTTTCCTACATTTCTACTTTTTTTTCTGGTTTTAAGGAATTCAAAATCATGTGCTTTTTCTGTAATGTCTTCTTCAAGAATGTGCTTAGGATTCCTTGAATTTCTTGGATCTGGAAGTTTATCGTTTCAATAAGATTTCAGAAATTTTTTGATTCACTATCACTTGAAATGTTTTATCAGACCACCATTGCTCCTGTCCCCTTCAGTGACTCCTGTTACACACATATTAGCCTTCTTGAGATTGTTCAGCATTTCACTGATGCTCCCTTTTTCCCTTTAATGTCTTTTTTTCTCAGCTTGTTTGGTTATTTCCACTGTTGTGCTTTCATGTTCACTAGCCTTTTCTTCTGCATTGTCTCATCTGACATTCATATGATCAAGTGCATTTTTCCTATCAGATATTTCGTTTTTTATATCTAGAAGTTCAATTTGAGGCTTGTCTTAAATTTCTTTTATCTCCTAATTTATATGCTTACTTTTCTTCCCTCTATCCTCTTGAAAACAGAATAGAATTACAATTGTTTTAATGTCTGTGTGTTCTAAATATAAAATCTGTGTCATTTTGTAATGATTTATATATCTTATTAGAGATCACATTTTCCTGACTCTTTTCATGCTTGGTAATATTTGATCAGGTTCCAGATATTGTGAATTTTTCTTGTTGGGTCTTTGATAATTTCATATCCCTATAAAAATTATGGAGCTTTGTTTTGGGATGCAGTTAAGTTACTTTGAAAAAAATTTGTTTTTTTTTTTCAAGATTTTCTTTTTAGCTTTATTAGGCAAGAGCGGAACTACCTTAATCTAGGACTATCTTTGTTCTACTACTAGAGCAGTTCCCTTCTAATTAGTACTCAACCCAGTGTCCAGTGAATTATAAGACCTTTTCCTTTACCTGGTGGGAACATGAAAAAATTCCAGCACTGTGGGATCCCTGGGAATTGTTTTATCTGCTCTTTTTGGATAGGTCTTTTCAGGCCTTGGGTAGTTTCCTAATGTGCATGTGCTGAGCAATGTTCAGCTTTAACATCAAGGGGGGACCTTATGCAGATCTCCAAAGTCTTCATTCTCTCTTTACTACACCCTCTTCTTCAGTACTCTGCCCTGTGAGCTCTGACTACTTTGATCTAGTGGGACTCCCAGATCTGTCTTTTTAACTTAGGGAGACTGCTAGACTTCAAGTGTTTTCTCATTCCTGCACTGCAGTCTAGAAACTTCTAGTCAGTGAACTAGGACAATCATATGCCCTATCTTATTTAAGTCTTCAGTGTTCACTGTCATTTGCTGCTTCATATTTATTGTCTGAAGTCTATTCTTTCATATATTTTACATTTTTTGCTTTTATAGTTGTTAAGGGCAGGAGAGAAAATTAAGTTCTGTTATTCCATCTTGGTCACAAGGAGAAGTTCGTAATTATAACTTTGATTTCTCATAGAAAATACTTTTTCTGAGTTATGTCAAATAAGAGTATCATTTATATTTTTTTGGCAACAAGAAGGGTAATTTTTTTCTTACCTCCTTTAAATGTAGGGAGAGTAATTTTAGCATGTGATGGTTGTCTCAGTTCTACTTTTCCTTTTGTCAATGGCACAAGAACCAGTTTCCTTATTCATGTGGGCTATCTAGCCATAGGCCCAAATACCCTCTAAGTCTATTGGTCTTAATAAGTTACCACACCATGAAGTAGTCTTTTTACCTTTCTGGCTCTGCTTTACTTCTTTAAGACTTGAAGTTTTTCTTGTCTTTGTTTAAAGTTTATTGATTTAAAAATATTATTTTATCCAGCATTATATGGGATTGGGTGGGGAAAGAGGAATGCAGTTAGCTCTGTTATAGAGCTAAAATTTTTCACTTCATTTTATTTTATTGAATTACTTTTTATATATTTTAGTTATTTTTAAATAACATTTTTTTTTGAAGATTGATAACCATAGGTTTCAACCTTAGGTAACATGAAAAATATGTCAACAGGACAACTCACCATTTAGAAATTTGTCAATATGCCTGAGAATTTTTTATATATGGATTAAAAGAGCACACAGGAAGAGGCAGTTTTGTAAAGTTACTTTTGGGAATATGATTGTATTGGAGAACATGAAGTGGAAGAGAAGAAGTAGACAGTAATCCAGGCACAGTGAAAGCAACAAAGGAAAGGGATGAGAATAGAAGTGGTAATAAATGTGTGATTCTAACAAAACTAAAGTTGTTGTAGTAGAGTAATCACATTAGGTAAAAGTAGTAGATGCTGCTTGACGTGATTTGCTCTATTTTATGCAGATGTAGGCTAAAAGGCAGAAAACCAAAGACCATGAAATCAGATTATTCAGATTCTAACTCCTTAAGGATCTGAAACTGGCTTAATTAGTACATTTTAAAGCAATAATAATGCCTCTATCCCAAATGGGAAACAAAGCTTAATGATCTTATTATCTGCCTCTTTTTAGCAAATTGGGTTTCAAATACTTCAAAATGTCTATGAATCTAAGACAGTTTTTTAAAAAAGTCAGAATAATTATAAAATAATTGGGCAAAAATAAATCTTCCAGAAAAAGAAAACATATAATTTAATGAAAGAATCTGTTAAAAACAGAAAAGAATGGGAAAAAATTAATTGGAGCTTAACAAGAACAAATAAAACCTGAAATTGTGACACATTTCACCTCTAGGTAGACACTGACTTGATAGTTGATTTACTGTACAAGAACTTCAACATAATTATTTGTACTCCTTCATAAATAGACTTGGAATTTTTACACAGTTAATATTTTACATGCACAAATAAAATTGCATTCATGTATAATTATGTATCACATAAAAAGAATTAAATGTGTTTGTGATTATAAAAAGACTGCTTCTTCTCTTTATACTTTTATAAGTTGAATAATTCATGTATTTGTTTCGTCAGTAGGTAGACTGTGAAATATAAAAGATAAGCTTTTTAACTCAAACACAAGTAGGATTGATTCAGGTCTCCAGTAAGTTCATCCTTTCAGTGATTCCCTAATAAAAGAGGAATACCTAAACTTTATCTTCAATATATTCTGACCACACTTTACCCATGTAACATAATCTCCTCCAAACCCCAGACTAAATCTCCCTCTAATTTAAGTCATCTATATCTTTATCCTGAAGTTCTTTATTTACTCACTGCTTGTTTCCCGCTCTGTTCAACATGAAAATAGAGTCCATCCATGAAAGACCAGTTTGAATTATATCTCCCTGCTGGAACACTAAAACCTTCCCTCTTTACTCTATTTCTTCTACAATGTTAGACCACACAGCAAAACATTTAATATTATTTATTTTCTCTATTTTTATTTTATATAAAAAATGTTTAAATCTTCAAATAATTTGTAATTTCTTTGAAACCAGTCATCACAGTCATTCTTCTTCCCTACTTTCCAAAGTGCATATAGGAATAAACAAAAAGTACCTATCCAAACATAATAGCTTTTTGATTGATTGATTGTCAATCATTAATTGAGATACCATGTTTAGTGTCAGCCCAATAACATGAGACTCTTAGATAGGTCTTTCCTAGATAATCTCATTTCCACTTTTATTTTCTATTTAGAGGACTGAGGAGATCCATGACTCACGTGCCTAACATCTTCAAAGAGTCCTCTGTGTGACTAAGTTTTCTCTCTTTTGAAGACTCTGGCAAAATTTGTACTTGGCCATTGGTTTTCTTTGCAGAGGTTGTTTTCCTGACAGTATATTTCTTTCTTTCTTCCTTTCTTTTTTTTTTTTTTTTTTTTTTTGGAAAATACCATCTTGAGCTTTATTAACACAGAATTACAGTATCCAGATCCAAAGCCTACTCAATCCAAGGCTGGGTACTTTTGTTTGTCTTCTCTCATTAGGATATAAGCCTCATAAAGGTAGATCCTTTATCTGTCATGCCCTATGACAGGGCCTAAAAAAGTACTTGGCACATAGTAGGTGCTCAACAAATTTTGTTAAATGAATATCTGATTTTTTTGATTATTTATTTATTTTATTTTTAATTAATTTTTTATTTTTTATAAACATATATTTTTATCCCCAGGGGTACAGGTCTGCAGCCACTCTGGAAAACAGCATGGAGGTTCCTCAAAAATGTTGAAAATAGAACTGCCTTATGACCCAGCAATTGCACTATTGGGTATTTACCCTAAAGATACAAACGTAGTGATCCAAAGGGGCACATGCACCCGAATGTTTATAGCAGCAATGTCCACAATAGCCAAACTATGGAAAGAACCTAGATGTCCATAAACAGATGAATGGATCAAGAAGATGTGGTATATATACACAATGGAATACTATGCAGCCATCAAAAGAAATGAAATCTTGCCATTTGCGACAACATGGATGGAACTAGAGTGTATCATGCTTAGCGAAATAAATCAAGCAGAGAAAGACAACTATCATATGATCTCCCTGATATGAGGAAGTGGTGATGCAACATGGCGGCTTAAGTGGGTAGGAGAAGAATAAATGAAACAAGATGAGATTGGGAGGGAGACAAACCATAAGTGACTCTTAATCTTCCTTTCTTTTTTTAAAAAAAAATTGTTTATTTATTTATTTGACAGAGAGAGATCACAAATAGGCAGAGAAGCAGGTGGAGAGAGAGAGAGGGAAGCAGGTCCCTTGCTGAGAAGCAAGCCTGATGTGGGACTCGATCCCAGGACTCTGGGATCATGACCTGAGCCGCAGGCAGAGGCTTAAACCACTGAGCCACCCAGGTGCCCAGTATATTTCTTAATTGTAGCATCTTTTGTGATCTAATTAGACTAGTGATTTCCCAAATCATCAAGTCATGATTCCTTTTTGCTTAAGTTGTTCCTTTGATTTATCCCATTTTACTGTAAATAGGACATAGAAAAAAGGCTACACTCAACACTGCTTGGAATTCTCTTCAGCTAAATATCCAAGTTCATTGCTTTCAGTTGTGCTTTCCACATAATTGTAGGACATGATTTAACTAAATTTCTGCATTTAAATAACAAGTACCTCTTTTTCCTCTATTTTTCAATAACATATTCTTCACTTCCTACTAAATCCTCACAGACAGTGCCTTTAATGATATTTCTACCAACACTCTCTTTGTGATGATTTAATTATTCTCTGGAACAATATAGATTTTCTCTACTTTGCTCCTCATTTTTTTGAATTCTTACTGGCAGAGTTATTAACATCCATATTTCTGCTAATAGGCTGTAGAAGGCAAACAAAGCAATTTCAGTCATGCTCCTCAAGATTTTTCCAGCCTTTACACATTACCCAATTCCAGTGCCATTTTCACATTATTTTATTTATGTGTTACAGAAACATCCCGTTTCTAGGTACTAAAATTCACATTAATTTCCTAATGTGCCTGTAACAAATAACCTTGAAATTAGTAGCTTAAACAATCCAGATTTATTATTATAAAGTCATGGAGGTCAGAAGTCCAAAAGGGTTTGGAAAGCCTGTGTTCTATCTGGAAGCTCTGGGGAGAGTCCATTTCCTTGCCTTTCTCACCTTCTAGAGACTGTTGGCATTCCTTGGCTCATGGTCCATGTTACTTTAACTTCTGCTTCTAGCTTCATATTGTTTGCTCTGCCTCTGACCCTGCTACCTCCTCCTTTTTCCTTTTTTTTTTTTTTAATATTTTATTTATATATTTGAGAGAGAGAGAGAGAGAGCACACAGGCGCTGTGGAGGGGGGAAGAGGGAGAGGGAGAAACAGACTCCCTGCTGAGCAAGGAGCCCAGTGCAGGACTTGATCCTAAAACCCTGGGATCATGACCTGAACAAAAGGCAGACGCTTGACCAACTGAGCCACCCAAGCACCCTGTGCTGCCTCCTTCTTGTAAGGACCCTTTTGATTACTTTGAATTCACTTAGAGAATTGAGAATCATATCCTAATAACTAAATCCTCAACTTAATCACATAAGCATCGTCTTTTTTTTCCATATAAGGTAACACATTTATAGGTTTCAGGGAGCAGGACGTGTATATCAATGGGGAGCCATTATTGATTCTACTACAAACATGTGACAATATTTAGTTTATTATCTATAAAATTATTTCAAGAATTAAAATGAGTTAATATATCTGAAGCACTTAGAAAAATGCTGACATTTCTTATGGGCTAAATAAAGAAAGCATGTTTTTATAAGCAAACTATTTGTAGAAAAACTTGAATAACCAATAAATAAATGATAGCATATATTTTATATATATTTGTATATCCACACTATTGACTGGAGTGTTGAGAAATGAACATGCTAACATGCTGCCTGTGGGATGTGAGATGATTAAAATTTTCTGAAGGTAGGGTAGTGATATAGGGAAATGAATACCTCTAATATCTCTTCTTTTCATATAACCATTTTTAATTTAGTATTATCTTAAGAAAAATGGCTGATTTCCACTAAAAATGTAATTAATGCTGTGCTTTTGGTAAATAAGAAAAAATGGAAACCTTCCTCAATTTCTAACTATAATAGGTTAAATGAATTATCATAGGTTCATATGGGTAATTGCTTTGTATTCATTAATATGTCCTTGAAAAATATTTAATTATATGAGGAAATGCTCATGATATACTTATAGGTGAAAAAAGCTAATCCTTAAAGAAAACATGCAAAATGATTTCAAGTCTACAGGATCTCAAATATTTTTTCTTTGCATTTTTCTAAAATTTTCTAGAATATACATCTAATACTTGCAAAATAGAGATAATTAAAAGTCCATGAATAATCCAAAAACCTTTTTTAAAATTTTTTAAATTATAAATAGAAAAATGAATAAACATGAGTTCAGAATACATTCCAATCAAGGCAAGTAAGACATGGGTCTACACTAATGATTAATAGTGTGGGCTTGGGATTCAAACCACAGATTAAATCTCAGCTCTGATAATTGAGCTGAGTGAATTATTGGAGTTGGGTGAATTATTTTGCCTCTCTTAACCATATTTTCCTAAACTTTAAAATTGATGGAGTAACGTTAGGTATCTCAGAGTTTTTGTGACTATTATATAAAATAACTCATGTAATTTAGTAGAGTTTGTCACATAAGAGAGTGTTTGTCACATAATAAGAGCTCAAGAAAGTTCAATTATTAACATCATTACCACTGGACAAAACTTATACTTTCCAAGTTCCAATTTCAGTGAACAGAAACAGTCTGTAATCAATGCAGTATCCACCCAACAAACATAAGGATCTCTGAGATAAATAAAGTAGGCGATGTTGCTTCTTGCAACCTCCCTTATTTCTGGTCCTCTCCTTTTGAACTCCAGATTCCCTTTTCCCTGCTTGGCTTTTTCTCTTTTTCCCTATGCACATATTGCCTTTAAAATATTAGGTTATTTATTTTGTGGGTCTAATGTTTATTACCTGTCATAAGGTTCCCTAGGGCACTGTCTTTAGTTTGTTTTGTTCATTACCATACCCTCAATTGATATTTGCTGAATGAATGGATAAATGAATGGGTCTTAATCTGGCTTACCACTGCAAAATTTGTATATCTTAAGTTCCTATACAGCAGTAAACCTCCAATTAGACCTTACAAAGGACTGCTTCATGTATTAAGGATGAGCTTTCTGTAGTGTAAAATTCACATCATATTTTGTGTCCTGTTGTTTTAGATCTCAGTTATCTGTCAAATAATTCCAAAGTCCTTAAGGAATGAGTTAATGTATTTTAACTGTAAATGGAGAGATAATCATTGGCTGTCAGCTTTTTCTTTCTCTGGACTGAGAGTCAGATTACCTGGACAGAAGTACTCTTGGAGCATTCACTGGCTAGATATGGCAAGGTATGTAAGTGATTAAATGTAGGAAGTCTGAGGGAATGGGTGGGCTAATGATTTAAATATACGAGAAAAGATGGAATATAAGACCTTATGTTCTCTTTTTCACCTTCTTCATACACCTAGTATGATGGTATTCCACTCTCACCCTTCATCCATTTCAATCAAGAAAATATTATTTTCTTCAGAACATATTTTACTATGTGTTATATAAGCATCCCATTTCTAGGTATTAAAATCTACAACTGTATTAGGATTCCTGCAAGTGCTGAAAGAATCTTTCCTTTTGGTTATTGACAATATTTTTATAATTACTAGCATCTTTATCACCATTCCTTGTATTTTTATTCTTCATTTGTAATTTGGGGGTTTTTTGTTGTGGTTGTTATTGTTGTTTTTGGAAGAATATTTCAAATTTAAAGAGTACTGAAGAGAGTGAAGAGCCCTAAAAACAACTGAGGTTTTCTGTTGAAAGCATTTCTCTGAACACCTGTGAACTGTTGAATTTAATTGGGCTACAGCTGAAACAGGCCTTGGAGAGGAGGCAGCAACCTTGCATTGCTAAGCAAGCATACATTAATATCACTCTGACTTTCCCCTAACAGGAAAGAGGGCAGAGTGGTCACAAATGACGCAGATGAGATTATGATATTCATCCTCTCTTCTTGACCCTTTATCCACATCTGTTTTCAAGATAGGGTCAGGGAAATGTTTAAATGACTGGTACTGTTTAGTAGGTTAACTCTACCAGTGGTATTACCGTTTTATTAAAGCCATTACCCTAAACTGAAATAATAGGAAGGAAATTAGGGAATCCCAGGAAGCAGTCTAGAGGAGTCAGGAAGGGATGATAGGTAGTCACAAAATATGGCTGGCACATGTTAAGTGCTCAGTAATTGGGGACTAGTGTTTTGCACGAGGATATACTTTTTTACAAGAGGTGAATTTTTTTCCAATATTGGAAAGTAGAGGAAGAAGAGGAGTCATTACTTAAGAATTCCATGAAGAGGGTTGGCCATGAAGAGGGTCATTTTCTGAGGATTCAATTGTCCCAAGCCAGTCTCTGCATCTTATACGGAGATGCAAATGGAGAATGAGTTTTCTTCTATTCTTATTTTTTAACAGTTTTAAACATCAAATCAGATTAAGAAGCTGAAAACACTTAATAAAAAGTAAATGTGTTGTAAAAGTAAATGTATAATATGCAGGTTCCAGAATTTTTGAAAAGGGTAGTGTTGGAATGAAACAAAGGTTCTATAGCAGTGTCAGGATTAGTTCTGTTCCACAAAAACTAAAATTGTACTGACATTTTTGTCCATAAAAGATGTTCATATTTCTTAAAAAGAAATAAAACTTTTCTAAGTCATTTTTTCTTATATGGATTCTTTGCTCAAGACAAGCTAGTCTTCCTGTCTGTCTTTTAAAAGTGCTTTATTTCTTCCTTCTTTCATATTTTATTTAGGCTATTTTTTCTTTTCCTGAACTGTACATATCCTTTATCTTATGTAAGCAAAATAGGTCATAAAATGAAGGATTTATGGTGGTTTTCTTAAGTAAAGATTAATGCCTAATTGTCTAAAAGATTTTTGGATATTTGGGTATTATTATACTCCATGTGTGTGCATGTATTTATATATGTGTGTGTGTGTGTGTGTATACATACATACACAAATAAGTATTTGATGGTGCTAATTTTCTGGCAACTTGTCAAAATGTTCCTTAACCAAATGAGTTAAGTGTGACTGCACAGGAGGTAGTACACAAACAGGAAAATGTGCCTTGAAATGTTATGAAAGATGATAGTCTCCTACTAGCTGACCTTTTGATGCAGGATTCTCAGATACTGTGCTGAGGTAAGGTCTCCAGAGAAATCATATCAGGTGAGCTACTTACTGCTTAGAATTTAACCCCAATTGCATTTAATGATAGAATAATGATCTTAACTATAGCATAAATAGTTTAGAGGATTTAACAATGGTAAGCAGTATGTGGTAGAACAATGGATTGGGATTAGGCCAGATGGACAATGGATGTCCAGAAAGGTGAAACATAAAGCCTCATCCCCAGAGCTTGCAAGCTTTCAGTTTTATCTAGCAGAAGTATGGAGCTGTGAGCCTTCTAACATATGACTCATTTTATCAAAGATATGCAAAGGATTCAGGAGCCAATATTGCTCAAATTATCCTAAGTCATTGCTGAATGAAAAGGACAGACATTTCCATAGACATTTCCACTAGGTAACTATGCCAAAAGGTTAACACTTAGGTACAGAGAGCAGCAAAAAAACAACATAAATATGTATGACGATCCTGAAAGGTAGAATATAATCATGAAAGGAAGGACAATAGTCAGAGAAGTGAAATTAATTAAATAATATCAATTAAGGGATGTTTTTAAGTGAACCATGGTAAATATTTCAGTACTGACTTGAGATTAATAACTAAGGTTTACTAGATACTTGGTAATAAATAGGGCATGAAGCATGTGTTACACAATAATAATAAAACTGAAATTCCATGAAATAATGAAGGAAAGATTCTGAATTTTGGAGGGATTTAAGGTAAAACTGATAAATATATGACTAGTAAGACATATTGTGGTTAAGATATTTACCCAAAGAAACAAGAAGTATGTGTTGGGAAATTGCATGAAAAGAAAGCAACAGACAGGTGATAGGATTTCAGCTGACCTCAGATACTTCATGTCAATGTTCAAACTGTAGGATAAAGATAGGAAATAATCTCATTGAGGGGAGACGGGGGGGAAAAGTTGCTCACTGAAACAATGTTAAAAGTGAGTTTAGACTCTGAGACTAAAGGCTAAACATACTGTATATAAGTTCTTCAACTGGTAAGAATGTTGCCCTGTGAGGTAGAGGTTAATAAATACAAAATCACTATACATTTATACTGTAATTATTTGCATTAAGAAGATGAATGATGGATAGTGAGATCCAGGTTTCTCATTCTTAGAGTGAGAGGTTACAATTAACCAATGTGGAATGGCTAGAATGACCTGTGTGGCACTGGATTACAGTTAGAGACCTCAGTCTGAATTAAAGTTTTATATACATATAGAAATATTTATAGATATGTTAACATACACAGTTTGGTTCATCACTATGATTTGGAAGGGTCAATAATAATGACACTTCAGAAGTAGTGAGCACATACAGTATCGAGATCTTAATTTTTTTTTTTTTAATAGAGACTGGGTGTGGAGGGACAGAGGGAGAGGGAGAAAGGGAATCTGAAGCAGGTTCCACACTCAGCATGGAGCCCAATGCAGGGCTCAGTCTCACAACCTTGAGATCATGACATGGATCAAATTAAGAATTGGACATTTAACTAACTGAGTTACCTAGGTGCCCTTAGATCTTGATTTTTAATAGTATTCTCTAATAAAAGGACCATGGTTTCTTGGAGACTTTACTGGTTCTAAGACGGGGTCATAGAATATACAAGATGATCCTATAATATCTTGCAGTGCCAGAAAGTAAGAGAGAGAAAGCTAAGGGGGGTAAAAAAAAAAAAAAGGAGTGATAAAAGCAAAACAGACACATGTTGACAAGGGCATGTCAAGGAAGTCAACTGAAAGAGCTCCCAAGCTAGAACAATTTGAGGAACAAAATAAAATAATATCATATTAAAACTCAAAAATATAAGACAATTCTGCATGAGCATATATGGACATAAGAAATGATTGAGTAAAGACGACAATGACAAACAAATCTTCCATGTAGTATTCCAGATAGCTTATGTAGATATTTCACTTTTAAGGAGCAAAACTAACTTCCAATGCCTTAGTTGAGGCTATATATGGTGACTAAAACCAAAGGGATGAGTATAGAAATGGAGGGAAAAAACCAATTTTACGGTAGAGAAATCTGACAAACACTATCTCAGCTTGAAGGTTAAAGTAAAAAATAAGTCATATTGATAATATCTATCCTTGGTATTATGTAATGAAAATGGTACTTTACTTCTGTAGTTTCCTTTCCAGAAACACATTACTCATTCTAATGATGAGAAAAATAGAGAAATCCCCAATTGCAAAGCCAACAATATTGGGATAAGTTATTCTCATGCTTCCATCTTTCTTTCTCTTCTACCTTTTTTTTCTATTTTTATCCATCCCATCATTAGATTGGGCTTCTTCAGATAAGCCCAAATCCTATTTTAAGATGAATTGATTAGCAAACTTTATTTCATCTACTACTTGTACCCATTTCATCTACTACATATACCTTCTTGCCATGTAACATAGCCACAGGATTTAGGACACAAGTGTCTTTGGGAGACCATTCTACTACCTAATATGCAAGGAGTCAGTCAATTCTATTCAAAACTAAAATATGTGTTTTAGCTATGTTCTGCAATATTTTTCTTAAACTTAGGAATAGGCTTTAGAATACAATATGCCTTGAGAAGAAATATGTATCTGAGGTCCAGTAATCACTTTAATTGTTCCTTTATTTCTTCTACAAAACAGAAGTAAAATCAATTTAACATTTTAAACATTCTGTGTTTTGTATATTTTTAATATACAAAATGTTTTCATTTTGTATTGTATTTGTGTTGAAAACATACAAATGTTTTCAATATATTTTTATAGGTAATTATATCTATTTATTTTTTATTTAACTATCTTCTCTCTACCTACCTATAATGGGACATGACTGGAGTGTTGTATATGATATACATGATTAAAAATGCATAATTTTATTCATGTGCTACTAGGTTTATTTTTTAAAAGATTACATTTTTTTTTTATTTGATAGAAAGAGAGATGGAGAGAGAGAGAGAGAGCAAGTGCACAAGTAGGCAAGCAGCAGGCAGAGGGAGAGGGACAAGCAGACTCCCCGCTGAGCAAGGAGCCTGATGCTAGGCTCAATCCCAGGACCTGGGATCATGACCTGAGCTGAACTGCTTGACTGACTGAACTGCTTGACTGACTGGACCACCCAAGAACCCCTGATACTAGGTTTATTTTACTTTTTGTTGGTTTTTGAATTTGGGTGCTATTATTATAATTAACAAAATTTTTATTTTATTTATTTATTTATATTCCTTTTTTATTAAGTTGTTTATTTTAATTTCTGTATGGTTAACATACACCATTATGTTAGTTTCAGGCCTATAATATAGTGATTCAACAATTCTAAACATTACTCACTGCTCATCATGATAAATGTACTCTTAACCCCCATCACCTATTTCACCCATCCCCCACCCACCTGCCTTCCCCATCACCTATTTCACCCATCCCCCACCCACCTGCCTTCTGGTAACCATCAGTTTGTTCCCTGCAGTTATTGATCTGTTTCTTGGTTTGTCTCTGTCTCTCTTTTTGTCCCCCCTTTGCTCATTTGTTTTGTTTCTTCAATTCCACATAACTTATATTTTATGGTATTTGTCTTCCTCCAACATATTTTGTTTAGCAGCATACTCTCTGTTTCCATTCATGTTGTTGCAAATGGCAAGATTTCATTCTTTTAAATGGCTGAATAATATTCGTGTGTGTGTGTGTGTGTGTGTGTGTGTGTAAGCACCACATCTTTATCCATTCATTTGTCCGTGGACACTTGGGCTGTTTCCATAATTTGGCTATTATAAATAATGCTGCGATCATTATAAGGGTGCTTGTATCCCTTTGAATTGTTAGCTCTTAAAAAAATAATATCCATATATAATATTTGGATTTTTATCCTAAAAAGTCAGTTTTTAAAAAACCTAATCCAGAGCTATAATTTATTAGAGGCCAAGAAAAATGTAGTCCCATGGCTGATAGGATATACCTATTAACTTGAATTTGTAGAAGATAAGCTAGAGGATGTTTGACCAAGGTTTTTATCACCCAATTGAACTAAACTATGAAAATAATTAGAATATAAAGTTGAGATGTCTAACTATACATGATCTATGCACAGAATTATTCATTTTTAAATTTCCAGACTGTAGTATTATTCAGTTTTATGACTTAGGGGTAGGTTGTGAGAAAGGGTGATGCATATATATATAAAGGGTGATTCCAAATATGAACTGACTTAATGCAAGGAAGAGATTTTATAGAATATGCAGATGTAGAGGACAGGTAAACACAGGGACCAAAAACCTATGTTCTAATACCCCACATTTTCTTACATCTGGACAGAACAATAACCTGATGGCTTGGCTAAGCAAGGCATAATAAATGGAGGGCAATGTGGAATGATGTCCATTTAAAAAATATGTTACCTCTCTATTATTTCTTTTCTAATGTTTCCTCTCCATTATTTACTTCTTGAAGAACAGAAAATTGACTCAAAGAGAGGAAGTGGTTTGTTGAAATTACCTAGCCTTGTGGTCAATCTGGGAATAAAGTTGAGTCTCTTAATTTTGTATTGTGTATATTTTCCTGGAACAGTTAGGTCCTCTGGAGGTGCATTTAATATTATGTGTGATCTCTGCCATTAATGTGTTTTGCCCCAAACCAGGCTTGAGACAGCTAAAAGGCAGAAATAAGGCAAATAATGGAAATTTAAAGGGGAAAAAATAATAAATAGAGGAAAAAGGCTTGCAGAGAAGGTTTAATGCATTTTTGCTTAGAAATGCATTTGAGAGCAAGAAGCCTGTAAATAGAGTTCAGGAACTCTTAGAATTTTATTGAAAAGTGATATTATATGTAAGATATTCACTATTTGGGAGTGAGGACACTCTTGAACCAAAATGAAATCACATTTGTGTTTGTCCAAAAAGAAATATGAGTTGAGAAATCACATGGTCCTTTTGCACAGTTTCCCCATGAAAAGTATATGAAAAAAGGAAACATAGGGGCAGAAACAGGGAGGGAGGAAGGGAAAGAACATCCTATTCATTTCAAGAAAAGAGGCTCCAACAGAACCAAGAGATGTAGCCAAAATATTGCCTGTCATGTTGAAGACACTGATTCTGATTTTGGAGACAGGATTGAGGAAAAAGCAATTTAGATTTGGAAATGAGTCTAGAAAGTAATTGCTGCACAAATATCACCAGAGCAGACCCACCATAGAGACTAATACAAGTTTAGTATGCAGACCACTAAGAGAGAAGCCCAAGGCTAACCAGTGAAGAGAGAGATGCCAAGGTCCTGTAACAACTCAGCATAAGCTCTAAAATGGGAACTCATTATTTGTAGAGGGGAGTCAAGATGGCAGAGAAGTAGCAGGCTGAGATGACATCAGGTAGCAGGAGATCAGCTAGATAGCTTATCAAACCACTATGAACACCTACAAATCCAATAGGAGATCAAAGAGAAAAGCAACAATTCTAGAAACAGAAAACCGATCACTTTCTGAAAGGTAGGACCTGCGGAGAAGTGAATCCAAAGCGACAGGATGATAGACCGTGGTGGGAGGGGCCTACTCCCAGCAAGTGGTGGAACAACGGAGCACAAAATCAGTACTTTTAAAAGTCTAGTCCACTGAGGGACATTGTTCCAGAGGCTAAACTGGGGTGAAGCCCATGCAAGGTAAGCATGGCCCCCAGGTCCCGCAGGGTCACAGAAGGATCAGGGGTGTATGAGTGTCACAGAGCTCGCAGGTATTAGGGCGGGGAAGCTGGCTTCAGAGACAGAGCAGAGGAGTGAACTCTCAACTCAGGGTTACCTTAAATGGGTCACAGGCTCGGTGAGCTCAGAGCGTGGCCAGAGACTAGGGAGATGGGAGTGATTGAGCCCTCTTCTCTCAGGGCTCACTGAGGAGTGGGGCCCCGAGATCTCAGCTCCTCTGGGCCGGAGATTGGGAGGCCGCCTTTTCATTCCCATCCTCCGGAACTCTACGGAAAGCATTCAGGGAACAAAATCTCCCAAAACCGAACCTAAACCAATTACTTAGCATGGCCCCTAGTAAGGGCAGGGCAATTCTGCCTCAGGCAAAGACACTTGAGAATCACAACAACAGGTCCCTCCCCCAGAAGATCAACAAGAAATCCAGCCAAGCACAAGTTCACTTACCAAGGAGAACAGCGGAATTCCAGAGGAAGAGAAAGCAAATCATGGAAATCAAGGCTTTCTCCCCATGAATCTTTAGTCGTGCAAAGTTAATTAATTTTTAAATTTTTTTTCTTCTAATTTTTTTTAACTTTTACCCTTCCCTCTTTCCATGTTTTCTAAGATTTTATTTATTTATTTATTTATTTGACAGACAGAGATCACAGTAGGCAGAGAGGCAGAGAGAGAGGAAGGAAGCAGGCTCCCTGCTGAGCAGAGAGACCAATGTGGGGCTCGATCCCAGGACCCTGGAATCATGACCTGAGATGAAGGCAGAGGCTTTAACCCACTGAGCCACCGAGGCGCCCCCTCTATTTTAATGTTTTTTAACTAGTTTATCTTGATACCTTTAAAAAACAATCTTTTTTGAATCTTTATTATTATAGTCATATTTTATCCTTCACTGTATCTAACTTTATTTTTTTGTATACACATAGGATTTTTTCTTCTAAAAAATTTGGGGTACAACTTCTAATAGATCAAAATACACCCTAAATCTAGGACCCAGCTTGATGTAATCTCCAGCCTGAGCAAATGCTCTCCACTCTTTTTTTTCTTTATTCTCCCAACCAACTTACCTTATCAACTCTTTTGTTAGAAATTAAAGAAAAAAATTTTTTTCATCTTTATAGTCATATTCCATCCCTTCATTTTGTTTACCCTTATATATGTTTTTCATTCTTTAAAATTTTGGGAGGTAGTTTCTTCTACGGACCAAAATACTCCCAAAATTAAGTAGGTAACCCTGTTCTAGTCACCAGTCTAATATATATATATGTATATATTTTTTTCTTTATTTGTTTTCTTTTAAAAATTGTTTTTTTCTGAACTCCTTTTACCTTCTTTCTCCCCACCATGATTTGGGATCTCTTCTGATTTAGTTAAAGCTCATTTTCCTGGGGTCTTTGCCACCCTTATAGTATTTCATTTGCTCCTTCATATATTCTTAACTGGACAAAATGACAAGGCAGAAAAACTCACCCCAAAAATAAAGAACAAGAGGCAGTACCAAAGGCAGTACCAAAAAAGAACAAGAGGCAGTACCAAGAGGCAGTACCTAATCAATACACAGATTGGTAATAGGTCAGATCTAGAGTTCAGAATGATGATTCTCAAGATTTTAGCCAGGCTTGAAAAAGACATTGAAGATATTAGAGAAACTCTGTCCAGAGAAATTAAAACCCTTTATGGAGAAATAAAAGAACTAAAATCTAACCAAGTTGAAATAAAAAAAGCTATTAATAGGTGCAATAAAAAATGGAGGCTCTTACTGCCAGGATAAATGAGGCAGAAGAAAGAATTAGTGATATAGAAGACCAAATGACAGAGAGTAAAGAAGCTGAGCTAAAGAGATACAAACAACTACTGGACCACGAGGGGAGAAATCGAGAGATAAGGGATATCATAAGACGAAACAACATTAGAATAATTGGGATGCCAGAAGAAGAAAGAGAGAGAGGAGCAAAAGCTATATTGGAGAGAATTATTGTAGAGAATTTCTCTAATATGGCAAAGGGAACAAGCATCAAAATCCAGGAGGTGCAGAGAACCTCAATAAGAATAGGTCCACACCTCGTCCCCTAATAGTAAAATTTACAAGTCTTAGTGACAACGAGAAAATCCTGAAAACAGCCCAGGACAAGAAATCTGTAACATACATAGGTAAAAATATTAGATTAGTAGCAGACTTAACCACGGAGGCAGGCTGGAAAGAACCGGCATGACATATTTAGAGCACTTAGCGAGAAAAACATGCAGCCAAGAATACTATAGCCAGCTAGGCTATCATTGAAAATAGAAGGAGATATAAAAAGTTTCCTGGACAAACAAAAACTGAAATAACACCAAAACAGCTCTACAGGAAATATTGAAAGGGGTCCTCTAAGCAAAGAGAGACCCTAAAAGTAGTCAATCAGAAAGGAATAGAGACAATGAACAGTAACAGTCACCTAACAGGCAATACAAGGGCACTTAATTCATATCTTTCAATAGTTACCCTGAATGTAAATGGGCTAAATGCCCCTATCAAGAGACACAGGGTATCATAATGGATAAAAAAACAAAACCCATCAATATGCTGCCTACAAGAAACTCATTTTAGATCTGAAGACACCTCCAGATTTAAAGTGAGGGGGTGGAAAACAATTTATTATGCCAATAGACATCAGAAGAAAGCTGGGGTGGCAATCCTTCTATCAGATCAGACTTTAAGCCAAAGACTATAATAAGAGATGGGGAAGGACACTATATCAAACTCAAAGGGTCTCTCAAACAAGATGTAACAATTTTAAATATCTGTGCCCCTAACATGGGAACAGCCAACTATGTAAACCAATAAGAACAAAATCAAAGAAACGCATTGACAATAATACAATAATAGTAGGTGACTTTAACACCCCCCTTACTGAAATGGACACATTATCCAAGCAAAAGATCAACAAGGAAATAAAGGCCTTAAATCACACACTGGGCCAGATAGACATCACAGATATATTCAGAATATTCCAACCCAAAGCAACAGAATACACATTCTTCTCTAGTGCACATGGAACATTCTCCAGAATAGATCACATCCTGGGTCATAAATCAGGTCTCAACCGGTATCAAAAGATTGGGATCATTCCCTGCATATTTTCAGACCACAGTGCTCTGAAACTAGAACTCAATCACAAGAGGAAATTTGGAAAGAACACAAATACATGGAGACTAAACAGCATCCTTCTAAAGAATGAATGGGTCAACTAGGAAATTAAAGAAGAATTGAAAAAATTCATGGAAACAAATGATAATGAAAACACAACAGTTCAAAATCTGTGGGACACAGCAAAGGCAGTCGTGAGAGGAACGTATATAGCCATACAAGCCTTTCTCAAGAAACAAGGTCTCAAATACACAACCTAACCCTACACCTAAAGGAGCTGGAGAAAAAACAACAACGAAAGCCTAAACCCAGCAGGAGAAGATAAATAATAATGATCAGAGCAGAAATCAATGAAATAGAAACAAAAAGAAAAACAATAGAACAAATCAACGAAACTAGGAGCTGGTTCTTTGAAAGAATTAATAAGATTGATAAGCTCCTGGCCAGACTTATCAAAAAGAAAAGAGAAAGAACCCCAAATAATACAATCACAAATGAAAAAGGAGAGATCACAACCAACACCAAAGAAATACAATTATAAGAACATACTATGAGCAACTCTACTCAACACATTTGACAATCTGGAAGAAATGGATGCATTCCTAGAGACATATAAACTACCACAACTGAACAAGAAGAAATAGAAAACCTGAACAGACCCATAACCAGTAAGGAGAATGAAACAGTCATAAAAAATCTCCCAACAAACAAAAGCCCAGGGCCAGATGGCTTCCCAGGGGAATTCTACCAAACCTTTAAAGAAGAATTAATTCCTATTCTCCTGAAACGGTTTCAAAAACTAGAAATGGAAGAAAAACTTCCAAACTCATTTTATGAGGCCAGCATCACCTTGATTCCCAAACCAGACAAGGATCCCATCAAAAAACAGAAAAAGAGAATTACAGACCAATATCCTTGATGAACACAGATGGGAAAATTCTCACCAAAATACTAGCCAATAGGATCCAATAGTACATTAAAAGGATTATTCACCACAACCAAGTGGGATTTATTCCAGGGCTGCAAGGTTGGTTAAACATTCGCAAATCAATCAATGTGATACAACACATTAATAAAAGAAAGAACAAGAACCGTATGATACTCTCAATAGATGCTGGAAAAGCGTTTGACAAAGTACAGCATCCCTTCCTAATCAAAACTCTTCAAAGTGTAGGGATAGAGGGCACATACATCAATATTATCAAAGCTGTCTATTAAAAACCCACCGCAAATATTCTCAAAGAAGAAAAACTGAGAGCTTTTCCTCTAAGGTCAGGAACACAGCAGGGATGTCCATTATCACCACTGCTGTTCAACATAGTACTAGTAGTCCTAGCCTCAGCAATCAGACAACAAAAAGAAATTAAAGGCATCCAAATTGGCAAAGAAGAAGTCAAACTATCACTCTTTGCAGATGATATGGTACTATATGTAGAAAACCCAAAAGACTCCACTCCAAATCTGCTAGAACTTGTACAGGAATTCAGTAAAGTGTCAGGATATAAAACCAATGCCCAGAAATCAGTTGCATTTCTTTACACCAAAACAAGACAGAAGAAAGAGAAATTAAGGAATCAATCCCATTTACAATTGCACCCAAAACCATAAGATACATAGGAATAAACCTAACCAAAGAGGTAAAGAATCTCTACTCAGAAAACTATAAAGGACTCATGAAAGAAATAGAGCAAGACACAAAGAAATTGAAAAATGTTCCATGCTCATGGATTGGAAGAACAAATATTAGAAAAATGTCTATACTACCTAAAGCTATCTACACATTTAATGCAATTTTTACCAAAATCCCATCCATTTTTTTTCAAAGAAATGGAACAAATAATCCTAAAATTTATATGGAACCAGAAAAGACCACGAATAGACAAAGGAATGTTGACAAAGAAGCCAAAGTTGGTGGCATCACAAGTCCAGACTTCAAGCTCTACTACAAAATGTAATTAAGACAGTATGGTACAGGCACAAGAATAAACACATTAGGTCAATGGAACGGAATAGAGAGCCCAGAAACAGATCCTCAACTCTATGCTCAAGTAATCTTCAACAAAGCAGGAAAGAATGTCCAATGGAAAAAAGACAATCTCTTCAACAAATGGTGTTGGGAAAATTGGGCAGCCACATGCAGAAGAATGAACCTGGACCACTTCCTTACACCACACACAAAAATAGACTAAAAATGGAAAAAGACCCAAATGTGAGACAGGAATCCATCAAAATCCTTTAGGAGAACACAGGCAGCAACCTCTTTGACCTCAGCTGCAGCAACTTCTTCCTAGGAACAATGCCAAAAGCAAGGGAAGCAAGGGCAAAAATGAACTATTGGGACTTCATCAAGATCTAAAGCTTTTGCACAGCAAAGGAAACAGTTAACAAAGCCAAAAGACAACTGACAGAATGGGAGAAGATATTTGCAAATGACATATCAGATAAAGGGCTAGTATCCAAAATCTATAAAGAGCTTATCAAACTCAACACCTAAAGAACAAATAATCCAATCAAGAAATGGGCAGAAGACATGAACAGACATTTCTGCAAAGAAGACATCCAGATGGCCAACAGACACATGAAAAAAATGCTCCACATCACTCAGCTTCAGGGAAATACAAATCAAAACCACAATGAGATACCACTTCACACCAGTCAGAATGGCTAAAATTAACAAGTCAGGAAGTGACAGATGCTGGCGAGGATGGGGAGAGAGAGGAACCCTCCTACACTGTTGATAGGAATGCAAGCTGGTGTAACCACTCTGGAAAACAGCATGGATATTCCTCAAAAAGTTGAAGATAGAGCTACCCTATGACCCAGCAATTGCACTACTGGGTATTTACCCTAAAGATGCAAACGTAGTGATCTGAAGGGACACGTGCACCTGAAAGTTTATAGTAGCAGTGTCCACATTAGCCAAACTATGGAAAGAACCTAGATGTCCATCAACAGATGAATGGATAAAGAAGAGGTAGTGTATATATATATACAATGGAATACTATGAAGCCATCAAAAATTCTTGCCATTTGTGATGGCGTGGATGGAACTAGAGGGTATTGTGCTTAGCAAAATAAGTCAATCAGAGAAAGACAACTGTCATATGATCTCCCTGATATGAGGAAGTGGAGATGCAATGTAGAGGGTTTGGGGGTAGGAAAAGAATAAATGAAATAAGATGGGATTGAGATGGAGACAAATTGTAAGAAACTCAGTCTCACAAAACAAACTGAGGGTTGCTGGGGGGAGAGGGGAGGGAGAGGTGGTAGGGTTATGGTCATTGTGGAAGGTATGTGCTATGGTGAGTGCTGTGAAGTGTGTAAACCTGGCAATTTACAGACCTGTACCCCTGGGGCTAAAAATACATTATATGTTTATAAAAAGTAAAAAAAATTAAAATGGGAACCTGTACCACTTATGCCCATAGTATGCCTCTTCTCATTAGCATTGCTTTGTGGTGCTGTGCAATGTTTCAAGCTAGTCTTGTGCTTGGTAAGGTCATTTCTATGATAAATTATTTTAAGGACCGCCAGAGATCGCCTTGCTTTACATCTGATTATTGCTAGAATTGACTGAGCATTTTCTTTGTGATGGCACTTTTTAAAAAAAAATATTTTGCGGGACGCCTGGTTGGCTCAGTTGGTTAAGCAGCTGCCTTCGGCTCAGGTCATGATCCCAGCATCCTGGGATCGAGTCCCACATCGGGCTCCTTGCTCCGCGGGGAGTCTGCTTCTCCCTCTGACTCTGCCTTCCACTCTGTCTGCCTGTGCTCACTCTTGCTCTCCCTCTGAAAAATAAATAAATAAAATCTTAAAAAAAAATATTTTGCATGTTAGACTTTTTAAGGTTCCAAATATTGGAATCCAAAGATTCCAAATGTGTTTTTCTCTATCTGGCTTATTTCACTTAGTATAATGTCTTTTAGGTTAATCTATGTTGTTTCATATGACAAGATCTTCTTTGTTAAGGCTGAATAATATTCAGCCTTAATATATGTGTATATACCACATTTTCTTTATCCATTCATCTGTCTGTGGATACTTATTTTGTTTCTGTCTTGGGTACCATAAATAATGCTTCAGCAAACATGGGAGTATAAATATTTCTTTAAGATACTGATTTGGGGGGCCTAGGTGGCTCAGTCAATTAAAGCACCTGCCTTTGACTGCCTTTGGCTCAGGTCATGATTCCGGGGTCTTAGGATTGAGTCCCACATTGGGCTGCTTGCTCAGCAGGGAGTCTGCTTCTCCCTTTCCCTCTGACCTTCCCACAGCTCTCCCATCCCACCAGCTCATGCTCACTTTCTCTTTCTTTCAAATAAATAAATAAAAATCTTTTTTTAAAAAAGATAGCGATTTCGGGGCGCCTGGGTGGCTCAGTGGGTTAAGCCGCTGCCTTTGGCTCAGGTCATGATCTCAGAGTCCTGGGATCGAGTCCCGCATCGGGCTCTCTGCTCAGCAGAGAGCCTGCTTCCCTCTCTCTCTCTCTGCCTGCCTCTCCATCTACTTGTGATTTCTCTCTGTCAAATAAATAAATAAAATCTTTAAAAAAAAAAATAAATAAATAAAAATAAAAAAGATAGCGATTTCAATTCATTGGATATATATCTAGAAGTGGGATTGCTGTATCATATGGTAATTCTATTTTTTTAAATTTTTTGAAGGAACTTCCATGCTATTTTCCATACTGGCTATACCAGTTTAGAGTCCCACCAACAGTGGATAAGGGTTCCCTAATAAAGTCAAACTCATAGAAGCAGAAAGTAGAATGGTAGTTGCCAGGGTCTGAGGGGTAGGGGAAATGGGGAGATGTTGCTCAAAGGGTACGAAGTTTCATCCATGCAGGATGAGGTTTTGGAGAGCTAATGTACAACATGATGACTACAGTTAATAATACTGTATTGGATAATTGAAATTTGCTAAAAGACTAGATCTTATATGTTCTCACCACATGAAAAAATAAATGTGAGCTGATAAGATATGTTAATTAGCTTGATTACGGTAATTATTTCACAATGCATAAATATGTCAAAACTTAACATTTTACACAAATGTATACAATTTTTTTATTATTATGTTCAACTAGCCAACATATAGTACATCATTAGTTTTTGATGTAATGTTCAATGATTCATTAGTTGTGCGTAACACCCAGTGCTCATCACCACACATGCCCTCCTTAATACCCATCATCCAGTTACCCCATCCCCATATCCCCCTCCCTTCTGCAAGCCTCAGTTTGGTTCCTGGAGTTCAGAGTCCCTCATGGTTTGTCACCCTCTCTGATTTCTTCCCAAAATGTATACACTTCTATTTGCAAATTATAACTCAAGAGATCATCAGGATTAATTAATTAATTAATTCAAGCATATCACAACTCCAACAAAAAAAAAAATTCACCTGTGTTGACTTCCTTAAAACTTGCAAAAACTAAATAATAATATTATCTCAGTTTTATACAAGGGTGAATTGAGGCATTAATTATTAATAAATTAATATTAAGTGTATCAGACATGTTTCCACCTTAGTTAAGGCAGAACTGGGAGTTGAAGAAGTTGTTTGATAGCAGAGCCCATGTTACTAGAACAACCTAGAACTTGAAACTTGTGCAGTACTGATTCCTTTGAGTTATGTCAAGGAAGACCAATGTTGATAAACCTATTATTCTCACTGGAGAATTTTTAGTTCTGCTATGTCTTGGATTCTGTACAAATTCAGCTCAAAGCACCTACTCTGAGCCAGTCTGTAAGTGAGCAACTTTAGCATATACTGTTATAGCAATGACAATGCCTTCAGTGTAAAAAAGTGTATAACCTTTGGAGCAAATTTCTTAGTGATGCCTGAAAGGATGAGACACAGGTTAGGGCATTTAAAGAGTCAGGAAGAGAAGTGCTTTATTTAATAAAAAATGTGCAAAAATCAGGTAATTAGTTGCAGCATTAGTATAGAATTGTAGGCTTTCAGTCTTTCAAACTTTAATATAGTTTTTCCCCCTAAAATCTTAATTCATTAGAAAATTTCATTGTTGTATATTTTGTGTTTCCTGACTCCAGGTTAAAAGCAAAAAATTTAGAACCAAGTATGGCAAGATGAGCCATTGGTAATAAGGATATATATGATAATAAAGAAATACCTGTAACATCTCAGAAACTGGAAAAATCATTAATATACTCACTGCCTATTATATACAGTTGGTCAGCTTTTGCTGAACACTCCCCAGAGTGATGTTAAGACTGATGGAACACACACAAAACAGATAGCTCTTCCTTCAAGGACTTTAAAATATTCTTGGATATGAAAGATGCATATCTATCTATATACGAAAAAAGGCATAAAATATTTACTGTAAGAGTAAAAATCTGCATCAGAGAAATTATACAATTATAAACTTTTAGTTCTAGCTAGAATTCTCTCTTAAAAAATAGTTTAGATTAGAATATCTCCAAGGGCACTCAAACTTACCATTATATGATTGTATCAACAATGGGATCAGGGTTCTCAGACACTGCAAGCCATATGGAACACAGCCAAAAAGAACAAGTTTTTGTCCCAAACTCTAAATTCATACACCTCTTTCCCCCCCTACCTTCCACCCTTGAATCTATCAGCCTGTGGATCTCTCTTTCTTATCTCTAGAGATGTGGCATCTTACAGAACATTCTTTTTTCCTGATGCCTAAAAATTCTACCTGAATAGCAAGGATGATGTTCCTTGTGTTTTGAATGCAGAGAATCATCAGTAAGAGAAGGGTATCTTTTTCAGTGTTTACTGAATGGTCCCAATTTAGAAAATTGTGTTCTATCTTCCACGCCTGTTATCCCTCAATTCATGCAAGGACAGCACTCAGAAATCAAATATTTGTGGGGCATGTGTGCAGAATTCTAGAAGAAGGCTATTCCCTTTATTGTACCCCCTTTTACAGAGCTTTTCTTCCCTCCAATAACAGGGCAGAATCACTCTCAGTGTATGGTAATAAACCAAAGACTTCAGTGTTCCCCTCTGAAAATCATTGTGCTTCTGGGTCTTCAGAGTGCCTGAGGTTGCTGAGGTAGAGAGAGATGGAGGAATTAAGAGAACACACAAAATTGATCTTTGATTTGGCTTATATATGGATTTTCCTCAGAATCATTTGGATAGCATTAGAAGTAGCTGAACTTGAGCGATCTTTATTTACCAATAAAGCTACTCATTGAATGAAGGACACAAGCAAAAGGATTGAAATGTGTATTTTGTTTACCTCTCCAGATACATTTTTTATTCTCTAAGAATGCTCTAAGAGATGACATAGTATATCACACAGGTTCTAAGAAATGACATAGTGTATCACACAGGCTCTCTTGTCCTCTGGTGTCCAAGTGGGTTCCTCACATGGGAAGCACTTATAGGACATAAGAAGGTGGGGAGAGAGAAAATAAGGATAGTTTATTTCTTAGCACCATGTCGACTATATCTGGTTTGACAGTGACTATATTCCTCTACCTCAACTGATGCCTAAAACTGATGCCTGTAGCTCCTGTTAAGGGATCTCTTCCCAGGGAAAATGCCATAGCCCCTGCCAGACAATTCTATCTGTACAAACTCTAGCTCTCACTGACATTCAGTAACATTGTTTCTTTATTTGTTTTTTAGGACTAAGAGTGGTAATAGTTTTCAGATACTACTAATCCCTGGGAGTATCCCCATCCTTCCTTTGTTCAGTGAATCCAATGGGTAGGTATGTAAATAGTTTATTCATTAGACTTTTCACTACTCTTTTTGAAACTACCAATTCTATGTTGGGAATCTGACTGATACAGATTATGAAGTTGTTGGTTGGATTTGTCTTTAGAGCACAGACAAAGAAAAACAGAAATGGGATGGTAACTAAACTGATCTTAAGATCAGAAACCTGGAACTTTAGGGTCCTTAAAACAACCCACAAGCATTTTGACAAACATACAATATGTTCAGCCACTTCTTTTTAAAAAGGAAGAAATGTGCCCATCATTTATACAGTTTCACTCTCCCCTCTCCTTGCCCAGTAATAGAGAGGATGTATGGGAGAGAGAATAATAGATCAGGGAAGTAAAGAAATTATCTTACCCCACTTCAGTCCCATGACAAGATTCCAAGCTGCTAAAGCCACATAAGGGTCTAGCCTAAAATACAGGTAGAGGAGCAGAAATATTTCAAATGAAACTTTAAAATGAAGAGGACTGGATTTTGAAACTGAAATAAGATGATCTGAATTAACTGAAGTGACTGGCATTATGGAATCATAAATAGATCAACACAAAGGGAGTTTATATAGAATTGCCAGTTATTAGAAAGATCAAATGGTTTCTCATTTAAACCTGTGAAGAGTTGTGAGTCTTTAATAAATCAGTTGTATCAAATACTATGCTGTGGTCAGCCTGCTTTAGACTTAATCATGCAGTGCTAAATATGTAGCCATTACATTTAACCAGCTACAACTATGGGATATAATTATTAAGGAGTACACTATGATTTCCTGCTTTCCATTTGAATATAGTCAGAAGCACTAGATTTTCATCATTCCCTGGATAAAAACTCGGTTAGACACTGTGAAATGATAAAAGATATATTTTAAATAATAAAAATAATAGATAATATGAAATCATATAAAATTGTTATATTATTATATAATAATATATTAAATATAAATATTATATTTTGGTGTATTTAGATATATTTATTTATATATTATATGTATTATTTTATTATATCATATAAATAATATAGTACATTAAATAATAAAGTACAATATATGAGTATATGAATATAATTATAAATATATATTTATATATATATGTCTGTCCCTGGTTCCCGGCACAGAACTCCTAAAACTCAGGAAATTTCCTAAGTAATGGGATCACTAGAAGCTTCTTTTATTCTAACATTTAGTCTTTGACCCTGGTTCCTGACAGGTGACTCTTAAATCCCTTGGGATTTCCTGGATGACTGGAATCTCTTTTGGGGGCTGGTCACCAGAAAGATGAAATCATGATTAGAAACTTGGTACTTTCAGTATCCCCCAACTCTGGTCCCTTCTCCAAAGAGGGAGAAGACCTAGAAATGAAGCTAATGACTGGCCATCCCTATATGATAAAGATCCCAGAAGTATGGAGTTTGGAGAGCTTCTGGGATAGTGAACGCTAGGATAATGGTACACCTGAAGGGGTCATGAAGGCTCCATCCCCTTCCCACATAACTTGTCCCAAAGATCTCTTCCATCTGGATGCTCATCTGTATCTTTTATTGTATATTTTTATAATAACCAGTAAACAGTAGGTAAACTGTGTCCCTAAATTCTGTGAGGTCTTGTGACAAATCTATCAAACTGAGGAGGGTCTTAGGACAATCTCCAGTTTATAGCCAATTGTTTAGAAGCACAGGTGATAACCTCAGCTTGCTGTTGGGACTGTTATGTATCTGACTGTTATGGGACTGAGCCCCGAGCCTATGAAATCTGATGCTGTCTCCCATAGACAGTGTCAGAACTGGACTAAATTGTAGGACACCCCACATTGCTTAATGGGGAAAACCCTCCAAACTCCTAGTATCAGAAGTGTCGTAAGTGTGATAGCCATGTGAGAGTAAAAGAGACAGACAGGAAGAAGAGTCAATTTTTCTAGGCAGGAGCTATACCTTTTCTGTTTATTCTTAGGTAATAAAAGTTTCATGGTCACTTTAAGTATAAATCACAGTCTCAACTCATTATAAAATGTCTTCTCAGAATAATCCAAAATCATACCTTGGTTTAAAGTTGAGACTTCTCCATTGCCTCAATTAAAGTCTAATCCTCAAGAGAAGCTTCAGTTCAGCAAAGGATCAGGTGATTAGCTTCTTTTCTTACCTAGTACTTCTCCTCCTTCCACATCTTACTAACTGTGGCTGTGACCTCTTCAAAGAAACAGGGATACTCTTAAGAAAGATTTTAATAAATTGATTTTAGTAATCTAGGTTTGGAGCTCTCTCTGGATTTTGTAGACACTTAAAACTGCCAACTTGTACTTTTGCACATTCTTCAGAAAAATATCCCTTTATAGATTTTATTTATTTATTTGGCAGACAGAGTACAAGTAGTGAGAGAGACAGGCAGAGAGAGAGGGGGAAGCAGACTCCCTGCTGAGCAGAGAGCCCGATGTGGGACTCCATCCCAGGACCCTGAGATCATGACCTGAGCCTAAGGCAGAGCTTTAACCAACTGAGCCACCCAGGTGCCCCCAAATATCCCTTTATAATGCTATTGCATTATAAATGCATCTCTATCTTGATACACCCCCATTGTTAAAAATCTCTTCCTAAGTTTTACATGAAGGGGGTAGGATAAGTCCCCTCCAAATTTCCAACTTTTAATACCCTCATTTCAGTATGAATAAGAGGGTTGAGAGATACGTTCTTAAATTTTCTTTGCATTATCATTTCAATTGCCTTTGAATCTCAGCAAAAACACATTTTCTATATGTAACTGTGATGTGGTATCTTAAGGTAGCCTTATATTGTAGTTAGACTCTTTTGTTATGAATTGAATATTTTTGTCACTCCAAAATTATACACTGAAGCCATAATTCTCAAAGCAGGAGTATGTGGATATGGGGCCTTTTGGAAGTTCTAGGTTTAGATGAGGTCTTGAAGGTAAAGCCCCCTTGACGGGATTTGTGTCCTTAGAAGAAGTGAAAGAAACAAAAGTATCCTCTCCGTCCCTCCTCCTCTCCCTCCCCTGTAAGGATACTGTGAGAAGCTGACCATCTGCCTGCCTAGAAGAAGGTCTTCATCAAGACCTGAACCCATCACCACCTTGATTTCTGACTTCCCAGACTCCACATTGTGAGAAATGGACGTGTGTTGTTTAAGTCACTCAGTTTATGGAATTTTGTTTTAGCAGCCTGAGAAGACTAAGATACCCTGAGAACTGTTATGCCTCCATACCTCCATTCAACTAATTGTGTCAAGCAGAGACAGGTTTCTCTTCTCCACACAGGTGAGTTTCTATTCTGTGTGGGCCACACGGAACACAGAATTTAATTGTCTCTCTGTGGGGAGACAGAAAATGCATTTTTCTGTTCTCCAAGGTGTTAGAGAGTGTGCCCAATATTTTGCATTTTGGGACAACAGACTAAGCTTTAAAGTTTGAGAGAAGGCTGAATATTTTATGTTTTGTAGCCTTGGTTCCTATCACAGTATCTGATCTCTGGTACGAATTTAACATAGACTTTGCAAAAGAAATTTTGAATGGAATTCATTCATGTTAAGAGTGTTCCTGGTTTTAGAGGCCATCTAGTTTTATAGTAATTACAGAGTAAATTACTTAATTTTAAACTAACAGTATGCAAGAAGAGAAAGTCAACTCACAAAGTTTCCACCTTCTTTTGTAATCAGGGATTTTTTGAAGTGGAGTATGGATAAAACTATTGTCTCATCTCTAGTAGAGATGAAAGTTGAAGGAAGCAGAATTCTTAGATGCTAGGGAATAAGGTAGCAGGGTTATAGCCAACTGGCCAGGGCTGTTTTAAGTTTACTAAAGAGTTAAGCATAAGATAAGGGTGCTTTAAAGATAAAACTGGTCATAGGAAAGGAAAGATAGCAGATGAAGACAGTCAGTTAGGCATAAATCAGAATACTTAAAGGGGAGTGGGGAGTGGAAACAACCTATCAACAAAATTTACTGGAGAAAAAATAAAGTGATGTGTTTTTCTCAGTTAGTTGCAGTTTGAAATTTTAGAAAGATCTTTAAAAATACTGACCCTGGTGCCTAGAGATGAAATTGGCAACCATGTCCATAAACTAAAATTCTTACTTTGGACAGTCTTTTTAAGACTTAAGGTGGCAAAAGACCAGACTAGCCTAAGAGAACAGAATATGCTGGGCATGTTGTAGGGCAAATATATGAGGTGGAACAAACCTTGTCCTTACTCATCCTTACTTTCCCTCTGCAAAATGGAGAAGATTGTGTTTCATGATCTATAACCTCCTTTGAGTCCCCAAATTGTATCTATTTCTTCCCACTCCTGGTATGCATCCATTTTAGAATCCTCTTGCTCTACAGAAAACAAACTCCCATAAATTAATAAAGGATTATTTTTTTCTGTTCAAACTTAGAGTGTGTAGAAGGTGATATTTAACACAAAGTGTAGAAATGACTTTCTGGGGCCCCTCGCCGGTTCATTCGGGTAAGTGTCTGACTCTTGATTTTGGCTCAGGTCATGACCTCAGGGTTGTGACATCCAGCTCTGCATAGGGCTCCATGCTCCATGGGGATTCTGCTTGGGATTTTCTCCCTTGCCCTCTGCCTCCCCCTTGCTTGCACCATCCCTCTCTTTTTCTAAGATAAGTAAATAAATCTTAAAAAAAGAAATCACTTATAGTGTAAATCCTCAGATTATGGCATAAAAATCGTACTTTTAATTTTTGGAGGGGAATTTTTTCCTTGTATTTCTCAAACCACACAATATGGACAACCATCGATGTCAGATAAATAAACTCCTTTTGCAAACTGCATTAAGAGTCAAACTGGGGGGATCTGGGTGGCTCAGTCGGTTGAGCCTCCAGCTCTTGATTTTAGCTCTTGGGGTCATGAGATGGAGCCCCAGACACCAGTGGCTCCACAGAGTCTGCTTGAGTTTCTCTTTCTTTTCCTCTCCCACTGCCCTTCCCCTGACTTGCACATACATTCTCTCTCTCTCTCTCACACATAAATAAATAAATAAAATCTTTTAAAGAAAGAGTCAAACTGGAGCCAAATACAGTTTAGTGCCTTGAGAAGTGAGAGTAGTTTTTCTATAGTAGAAATCTAGAAATCTAGTTACTGAGAACACTGAAGTTTAAGTGGTCATATATAAATAAATTTATAACATCAGAAATAAATTAAAATGTCTTTAGCAATGAAGATTGAGGGGAAAATATCAATAAGTAATAGAGCCATCTCCACATTTTCAGACACATAATGGATTTGAGTAATTTAGTTTTGTACAGGTTATTGGGATTACAGACTTAGTAGGCCTTACTTTTTTTTTTTTTTTTTTTAATATTTCAGGTCTAACCTAAGTAACAATTATATAGAATAAAGGAGACTGGAATAAGAATAATTAGAGATTTTAAAGAGGGCAAGATGTTCAAAGAATGTGAGATCTATTGAATAAGCTGAGAAAGAAGAGATGGCAAATGTAAAAAAGAAAAGAGAATCAACCAAAATAAGACATTTTTTGTAGGAGGGAGGTAAATATTTTCTAGGCATTTTAGAGTGTTTGTGTGTATGAATTTTGAGCCTGATGCCCAGCTTCAGCCATAGCACCTCTATCAACACCAAATAATACCAATCTAAGACCAACATATTCAAGTTTTCCAAGTATAAAATCCCCAAACTTTCATAGCTCTGTGATATTGACTCATACTGCAGTGATACTCCACCAATTCTCTAAATGTTCTGGAGGAAGCGTCTGATCCTGCTGAATAGTGTCTACTCTGTAGTGTTAGCCTAGGCCATTTCCTGTGATACAGTGGGCATTCACATCTCTATAACTTTT
Organism: Mustela nivalis; assembly: GCF_964662115.1. NCBI lineage: Eukaryota > Metazoa > Chordata > Mammalia > Carnivora > Mustelidae > Mustela > Mustela nivalis. Next base: position 43,502,642 of record NC_139027.1, read on the forward strand.
ACGAAGACCCACATAGGAGTTCATAAACATACTGTGGCCTTTCTCCCTTACCTCAAATTAGTGTGATAGTTAAAAGAAGCATATTTGAGAGAGAAACATTTTATATTGGACAATTTTTTTGGTAGTTTTTTTGTAGTTAATAAATCTGCAGTAAATAAGCAATTTAAAAAAAACCACCTCTTAATTTCCATACAGTTACCACAAAGGGAGTGAGTGAATGTGACACAACTTATTTTAGGCTTTAAACCACTGTAGTTTTGACAGACACATACTATTTTTTAAAAAGTATTGAATCATAAGCTCCACTGGCCATGTCCACCAACTTGAAATAAGTCCAAGGCAAGAAAAAGAAGGATATCCAAACTGAAGTACTATCTGTGGGGGGTTGGGCAGGGAGAAGTGAGAAGAGAAATTTGGAGATCTGTCACTCTAAGAGAAGACAGAGTGCTAGCCTGTTCTGTTGGCTTAACACCCATCCATTGCCTTTTGTCAATTTCACTCAAATATGCTAACATTAACATGTTTTTATGATCCTGAAAATTTCACCCATATGCAAATGCAGTTAAATAATTAATGCTTATAAATTTTAACTTACTTATGAAGAGATTATGATCAGTGAGATATGCTTTAAGAGGAAAAGTTAGAGGTAAGTTTTTAGGGAGAAAAGGTTAAAATAAAAAAGTTTCAATTCTTTAGGCTATGGCATAAATTATATGTTATATTAACCCTCAACAAGAGTTACAGAGACCCATACTCATTCAGAATAATTAGTGATTGCCTTAGTCAGTTTGAGCTGCTCCAACAAGGTACCACATAGACTGAGTGAATTATAAACAGAAATTTATTTCTCACAGTTCATTGAAAACAAGTCATTTATATGACATTCTAAAGTCCTTTGCAAACCAGATACTACATGATGGGAATCAGATTTACTTGAGTTTTGCCATTTTGAAATTCTTGATTAAGAATTCTGTAGAGTCAGCTATAATATTGAATACATTTACACATTTTATAAGCCTAAGATAGGGAGACTAGCCCAACAGTTAGGACAGACTACCAGGATTTAGATGACATGTCCACTGTTTATTAGACTGCCATCTTTGGTATTGACTTAAGCACAGTAAGCCTTTTTCCTCATTTGTCAATGAGATTGTAGTGTATGCTTTGTGGGACATCATAAGTGCTGAGCAAATATTAACTATCTTTATTTAATATGCTATACTCAGATCTTCTTAGCACACAAAAAACTAACAAAGTGTTTATGTTATTTTATGGGATCTGTGTAAAAAAAAAAAGAAAGGTTATTTGTTTTAGATGTATTTGATATGCAGTAAGATTACCATTTGAGTTGATTTTCTAGACCAGTCCTGACCAATAGAAATATAGTGTGAGCCATATATGTAGTTTTAAATTTTCTAGTAGTCACATTTTTAAAAAGCATTTAACTTGTAATCAGTATAAAAATTGTTAAAGAGATATTTTACATGGTTTGAATATGAGGTCTGAAATCCAGTAGTATTTTACTCATATAACTTGTCTCAGTTTGGATAACCATATGTCAAGTACCAAATAACTACATGTGGCTTGTGACTACTCTTTTGGAAAGTACAGTGTTAGAACAGACCAATTACCTGGAACATATGATACAATTCCCCTTCATATGTCCATGGAAGAGTAGTCATTCATTTCTGCTGTGCCTGTCCTTGACCTCAGTCTCCCTCTCAACTCAACACTCAGGCAGCTCCTTCCTACCTATTATTGAGAGTTAGCATGTGCTATGAAACTTATTTGTAAACTTGAGTCTATATAGTTGTCTATATAAGTTTCTAACCTGATGCCAAAAACTTTTCTTTGGTCACAAAACTGTCTTCTGATTATGGCAATAGTGAATCATTAATCTGTGAGCTGATTCTCAGATAGCATTAGTCTTGGGAAAAAGAATAGAACGGCAAAATAGTTGGTTTATAGAAAAGCTGTCTTTTAAAGAAGTAATTTCCTACAATTAGTTGAGTGTTGGAATGGTATACTTGTAAACATTTATGAAAATATATTATTGGACAGTTGCCAGAGGGGATGGGCAAAATGGGTGAAGGGAAATGGGTGGGGCAGGTTCCAGTTTTGGAATGAATAAGTCATGGGAATGAAAGGTACAGCATAGGAAATATAGTCAATTGTATTATAATAGTGTTTTATGAGGACAGATGATTGTGGTGAACATAGCATAACATATAAACTTATCAAAGTATGATGTTGTAAACCTGATACTAATATCCCATTGTATGTCAAATGTACTACAATTTTTTTTTTGTTTCACATGTCTTTAAGTTTCTTCTATTGTTTTTTTTCCATTTTTTTTTTTTATAAACATATATTTTTATCCCCAGGGGTACAGGTCTGTGAATCACCAGGTTTACACACTTCACAGCACTCACCAAAGCACATACCCTCCCCAATGTCCATAATCCCACCCCCTTCTCCCAAACCCCCTCCCCCCAGCAACCCTCAGTTTGTTTTGTGAGATTAAGAGTCACTTATGGTTTGTCTCCCTCCCAATCCCATCTTGTTTCATTTATTCTTCTCCTACCCACTTAAGACTCCATGTTGCATCACCACTTCCTCATATCAGGGAGATCATATGATAGTTGTCTTTCTCTGCTTGACTTATTTCGCTAAGCATGATACGCTCTAGTTCCATCCATGTTGTTGCAAATGGCCAGATTTCATTTCTTTTGATGGCTGCATAGTATTCCATTGTGTATATATACCACATCTTCTTGATCCATTCATCTGTGGATGGACATCTAGGTTCTTTCCATAGTTTGGCTATTGTGGACATTGCTGCTATAAACATTCGGGTGCACATGCCCCTTTGGATCACTACGTTTGTATCTTTAGGGTAAATACCCAGTAGTGCAATTGCTGGGTCATAGGGCAGTTCTATTTTCAACATTTTGAGGAACCTCCATGCTGTTTTCCAGAGTGGCTGCACCAGCTTGCATTCCCACCAACAGTGTAGGAGGGTTCCCCTTTCTCCGCATCCTCGCCAGCATCTGTCATTTCCTGACTTGTTGATTTTAGCCATTCTGACTGGTGTGAGGTGATATCTCACTGTGGTTTTGATTTGTATTTCCCTGATGCCGAGTGATATGGAGCACTTTTTCATGTGTCTGTTCGCCATCTGGATGTCTTCTTTGCAGAAATGTCTGCTCATGTCCTCTGCCCATTTCTTGATTGGATTATTTGTTCTTTGGGTGTTGAGTTTGCTAAGTTCTTTATAGATTCTGGACACTAGTCCTTTATCTGATATGTCGTTTGCAAATATCTTCTCCCATTCTGTCAGTTGTCTTTTGATTTTGTTAACTGTTTCCTTTGCTGTGCAAAAGCTTTTGATCTTGATGAAATCCCAATAGTTCATTTTTGCCCTTGCTTCCCTTGCCTTTTGTGTTGTTCCTAGGAAGATGTTGCTGCGGCAGAGGTCGAAGAGGTTGCTGCCCGTGTTCTCCTCAAGGATTTTGATGGATTCCTTTCACACATTGAGGTCCTTCATCCATTTTGAGTCTATTTTTGTGTGTGGTGTAAGGAAATGGTCCAATTTCATTTTTCTGCATGTGGCTGTCCAATTTTCCCAGCACCATTTATTGAAGAGGCTGTCTTTTTTCCATTGGACATTCTTTCCTGCTTTGTCGAAGATTAGTTGACCATAGAGTTGAGGGTCTATTTCTGGGCTCTCTATTCTGTTCCATTGATCTATGTGTCTGTTTTTGTGCCAGTACCATGCTGTCTTGATGATGACAGCTTTGTAATAGAGCTTGAAGTCCGGAATTGTGATGCCACCAACGTTGGCTTTCTTTTTCAATATCCCTTTGGCCATTCGAGGTCTTTTCTGGTTCCATATAAAATGTACTAAAATTTTTTTTAAAAGATATTCTTACTTAAGGTTAAATATAAGATGAATGTTATCTGAACAAATACATTAAACTCTCTAGGTTAAGAAAAGCTTGAATTAGTAATTTAATAAAGGGGCAATTCTTTTATCCTAGTCTTTTCCCTATATCATCTACTTCCTCTTTTTATTTCTATCCTCCCTTCTTCCTCCTTTGTTCTTTTTCTTTCCATACCCTTCCCTGTCTCTCTCTCCTGCTTTCTCTCTCAGCATTTCTCTCAGTGATATATCAACTCTTTGCAGGATGTTCATACACACAAAACCTAAAGAACAATTTCTCCATCATACACCTGCTTCCTGTGCATCATAAATTAATTTATATCAGTAAGCAGACCCTGACCACTTTTGAAAATACCTTTGCATGACCTATTTTTCATGACTGTCAGAGAGGGCAGCTTCTACAATGCAATGGAGGATCCTGTCTCAAGACTGTTGATTTCTTTCTTAAATTGGTAAATGTGGAAATGCCATGAAGAGAACACCCACTTGCTGAACCAAACCAATCTACTTTTCTCACACTTGTTTTGACACTGACCATTTTACAGTATAAAAAGTACATATTTTTATACTTCTCTCTACTCTGTTTCTTTTAGGCTTTTTAACTGCATAAGGCATTGTCCTTGAGGAAGAACTCTTATGAAACCACTGAGCAACTCATTAGCTCAGAAATTTGTAGGTGGGTGTGCTCCAGGGCACCAACAGATGGTTTAATTGGGTACAAAATTCCAGAAGGCTATGTGCAGATTGACAACATTTTTATCCAAAAACTGGAGTTACTTTAGCCTTACTGAAAGAAAACTGCTACCTGAATAAATTATGTGATTTCAAGGAAAGTGGTCAGATCTTCTCTAGCCCCAATTCCTCCTTGACTTGCTCACGGACACCTCAACTTGTAACATGATAGATTCACTTCTTATCCCTAGTTGAAATGCAACTTCCTCTGGAGATTTTAACAAGACAAATATGAATAACTATTTAAGTCCTTTCCAAATACCCAAAGTTGTATCCAGTCCTCCACTGACCCCAGATTCTAATAGACCTTTTACTATAAGCACACTAACAAAGATGGGTATGGGAAAGTAACTAGGAGTAAACACACATTCTAAAAGGAAATGTTAGTTTTTTCTCAACCACTAGATCAGGACAACCTTCTGTGTTGCTTATATACTTGTAGTAATAATGGCTTAGGTCTTCTGACTTGAAATTTTCTCATTTAGGACTATAAACAGCAGGTGGGATGGAGGGAGACCACATCTGCAGACAGGACAGTGCTCTTGCTGCATGATTAGGCAAGTTTACAGACAGGAACACTTATGTGCAAACTGACCAATACACTTTGCCGCATGGAGAAGTTTTGATCTTTTAAAAATGATTCATATATTTTGCCAAAGCTTAAGTTATAGAGATAATATCTGAGTGGTTTCCAATTCTGACACCTTCAATTCAAAAACCAAACCATTGCTGACGTGTTATTTATCTCTTTGTAATTTATTATTCTTAAGTACCTTCTAATGGGTTTCATTGATTTGTTCATTGTACTTATCACAAGGCAGGTTGGCTATTTGTCTAACTGTGTTGACATTCACATTGATTTTGAATAGCCTTCAATGTCTGTCTTCATTTGGGTAGGGTTGATGAGCCCATGCTAAGATAAATAAGTAATTAAGAGAGGGTCTTTTCTATTTGTATCTAGTAATTTTAACACACATACATGCACACACACACACACACACCATATAGAGACAGGTGACTCTTACTTGTAGGTAAGAGAACCTCTTAGGAAGTATGCTAAGGTGGGCCATTGTAATAATTAGTTACACTTCCATTGTGCTTACTAGATTCTAAACATTATTTTAAATGTTCTTAAGTATAAATTCATTTATTACTTAAAACAACCCTAAGCACAGTGAATGCTATTATTATTTCCACTTTATATAGGAGGAAATTGAAACACAAGTTAAATAACTTTCTCAACGTCATACAGTATTTCTGACTTTTCAGTCATAAACTGAAGGGTTTAGGAAACACAAAATCAGTGAATAATTGAAGACCAAAAATACTTCCCCTATCCTATCCAGCTAATTTTTTGGAAAAACCTAGTAGAACTTGATTTGACTTTATAACATTCATTCATATAAAATAAGGGGGCCTGTGGAGCTCTTGATTGGCTGGAGCTGGTGGATTGGCATCAAAAAAGAGAGAAGTACGTATTGCTCTAAGGAGATGGCATGTGTACTTAAGAGAATGACTGAAGTGATTTAGCTATCATTAATGGCAGTTAGGCTATGACTACTAAAAATGGAAAGCAAGAACACTGTTGAGCTGAAGAATAATACACAAGGAATTGTGGCAGAAGATTGAGGCATCTCTGAGGGAGTTCATCAAGAACGAAGGGTACATAAATAACAAGACACAGTTCTTTCTCCACTGATCCCCACACAAATTCCAACATTTATCTTGAAAATCACCCATGTGTGCATGGGATAAAAGCATAAAAATCACCTTAAGTCACAAATATCAGCACATGTGCTCAGGTTTTGTTTATGTCTTATATTTTTCCTCAAACACTGAAATCTATTGATATTTGCCTTTTTAGATGCCCACTCACAAATTGTTACATTATTGATTCATTCATTAAATTACTTGAATATGGTAGGCACTGAAAAGTGAGAGCTGCCATTTATGAATCTGTTAAGACCTTATAAGATGCTTTCATGTAGATTTTGTCATCTTTACCATCACAACAGTTAAAGAGTCTATTATTTTCTGATTTTGTAGCTAGAGGTAGAGATTCCTAAGAGAACTGAATCTCAAGCTTGCTCTGTGCCAGTGACTAAGCCTGTCTTTTATAATGCTTATCCCTCACAACAAATCTGTTAAGAGGGGTGTTATCTCCAAGGACACTGAAGCCCAGTGTTTTAGTAACTGCCTAATACACAATAGCTGATCACACTATAGCTGGTGAAATCAGAAAGTATTATAAAACAGATTGACTCCAGTCTGCACTCTTAATTACCTTATTCTTAGAAAACTTAGACTCCAAGATCAAAAATAATGTTATGCTTCTGCTTAATTTATGAGTGCTCCTGGGAATCAAACACATCAAAAGCATTAATAGCATAAATTTCACAGATGTTCCAAATCACTAAGGCAGACATCAGCCAAAATTAACCTTTCCAATCACCGAATATGGTTCAGCTATTTTTCCATTTTTATACTGAAAGCCTTGAGTTTGCCATGCAACAGGTGAAAAAGCCACTTGAGATTTGCATAATCTATTGATAAATTGGGTAAGATTATATCAACCCAATTACAACTACCAGCTGCATTGTTTCTTTCCTCATGTGTACTTTTGGATCATATTTAAAATACATTGCAAAATCTAAAATCATGAAGATTACCCCTAAATTTTGTCTTAGAGTTTTATGGTTTAGGTCACCTATTCAGGTTATTGATCCATTTTGAGTTAACTTTTGAAATGGTGTGAAGTAAGGGTTAAATTTCATTCTTTTGCATGTGAAAATCCATTTGCCCCAGCACATTTGGTGAAGAGACTATCCTTTCCCCGTTAAGTGGACTACTACCCTTGTTTAAATTTAATTGTGCCTAGAAGCTCATTTTTATATCCGTGGTAATTTGTTTTTGTGGAGAACTTTATAAACTATCATCATGTATTGATCTTTTATATATGCTACGAGTCAGGCATAAAAATTATCCTAATTTTGCAATGAAGAAAGTGAAAATCATATCTACTGTATGATTTGTACAAATACAAACTCTAGGTTAGCAATTTAGTAGTCAAAACCTTCCAAAGTTCAGTTTAAATTTTTCTGAAAAATTTTTGTTTCTTATGGCACACAAGTTCTAGATGTCTCAAGCACGTAGAGGATGCAAATGGAGAACTGGCTCAGAAAGGATGATGCATTTAACAACCTCAAGTCATGGAACTAAAACACGTGAAGTGATGGCTATATTTTAGACAAGGTGGTCACTGATTACAAAGTACTGAGGTTTCCAGATATTCACTTTAAAAAAGAATTAAATAGATACAAAGCTTTCCCCGTAGTTACATATCACTTCTGAATTCAGAATATGTTTTGAATTGGTGGGAAAGAGAAGTAACTACTTTCATGACTCTCAGAACACCTCATTTATGTTCTACACGGGTTTACTAAAACTCAAATGTGTCACCATGGGGTGGTGGGGAAATAATGATTTTAGCAAACACAGGATCACATCCAGTCACAATGATTGTTAGTTGCTCAGTCACTGTCTGTTAGACCCTTACTATTTAAGAGAATTTCGTTTTTACTGAGAAGTACAATCTAAATGTGGTTAAGATTACTAATGCCCCCACAAAACATCCAACTCCAAATCCCTGAAAACCTATTAATAGGTTCTTGTACACGGTCTAAGGAACTTAGAAGACGGAATTAAGCTAATAATATTGAGATGGGGAGAATACCCTGAATCATCTGAGTATGTTCAATTCAATCATAGGGGTCCTTATTAAAGGGAGGGAGGATGATTTAATTCAGAGCATGAGAGAGATGATGTAAAGAAGAAAGTATAGCTCAGAGGGAGAGAAGATGCTGTGTTGCTGTCTTTGAGGATGGAAGAAAGGGCCTTAAGCCAAGGAATGCAGGCAGCTTCTAGAACCTAGGAATGAATGGTAAGGAAATGGACTCTTCAAAAGGGATGCAGGCCACTAAGCCCTTTATTTTAGTCCAGTTAAACTAAGTTTTGGCTTCTAACCTGTAGTTAGAACTACATGTTGTTTTAGACCAATAAGACTGTAATGATTTTTATATCAGCAGAAAACTAAAACATGTTTTAATACAAATAAGCATCACATTTTTCCAAATTCAAGATTGTTGAACAAGATTTACTTAGATAACTCATTTTAGTATGAAAGCAAGTAGGCACTATAGAAAAAGTTAGATATTTTTCAAATAATTACAAATCAATAAAGTATCTAGGGAAAATCTCAATGTAGCATATAAAAGACCTATAAAGGAGAAAATAAAATTGAATCTGAACTAAACAAAACACATGCACCTAAACAAAACCTATAAAACCTAAATGAGAAAATGAACACTATAAAGTAAGTGGAAAAAATGTTATCTTTTTTCTTTTTTTTTTAAGATTTTACTTATTTATTTGACAGAGAGAGACACAGTGAGAGATGGAACACGTAGGGAGAGTGGGAGAGAGAGAAGCAGATTCACCGTTGAGCAATGAGCCTGATGTGGGGCTTGATTCCAGGATCCTGGGATTGTGGCATGAGCTGAAGGTACACTCTTAACTGACTGAGCCACCTTACCCAGGCACCCTCAAAATATTATCTTTTAAATACAAACTTTTTTGAGATAAACTATACATAAAATGTACTCTTTACACTGGTGAGTTTTAGCAAATGTATATACCTGTGTGATTACCAATATTACTAAAGTTGTGTTGAATATTTTTGTTACCCCAAAAATATCTCCCTTGTGCTGCTTCCAGTCAATACTGTACTCATGGCCCAAAACAACACTGACATGTTTTCTTCCACTGTGGATTAGGCTTCTCATTTCTAGAGTTTCACATAAATGAAAATATATAGTCTTTACTTTTTAATATCTACCTTTGTTTCCTCAGAATAATGGTTTTGAGAGTCATCCATGTGCTTTCAAGTATCTGGATATCATTCATTTTTATTGCTGAATGGTATTCTATTTTACAGATATACTAAAATTTTTTTTATCCTTTCACCTATGTTTTTGGGGTGTTTTTTTTTTTTTAGTTTATGGTAATTTAAAATAAATTTTCTATTGACTTTAATGTCCAAATCTTTGTGTGAACACATTGCTCTTTTACTTATCTTGTTTAAATATTTAAGAATGAAATTGCTAGCTCATATAAATGATAATCTTTTGCTTTGCTTTTTAACTGAATTATAATTGACATAAAATATCCTGTTAGTTTCAGGTACATATCAGAGTGGTTGAATATTTTTATACATTGCAGAATGATCCCATGGTGAGTCTAGTTACCTTCTGTCACTGAGCAGCTATTAAAACATTATTGATTGTGTTCTCTGTGCTGTACATTATATCCCCATGGCTTATTTACTTTTTAATTGGAACTTCACACTACTTAATCTCTATTTTGCCCAGGTCCCAACTGCTCCCTATTCTGGTAATCAACAGTTTGTTATTTTCCTGTATCTATGAGTATGTATCTGTTTTGTTTGTTCATTTGTTGTGCTTTTCAGATTCCACATACAAATGAAATCATACAGTATCTGTCTCTCTTTGCCTGATTTATTTCACTTAGGGATACACTCTGTGGTCATTCATATTGTGAGAAATGGCAAGACTTTTTTCTTTTTATGGCTGAGTAATATTCCCTTATCTATCTATCTATCTATCTATCTATCTATCTATCTATCTACATAGATAAAGGCAGCTTCTAGAATCTAGAAATGGCAAGGAAATGGATTCTCAAATCTACAGAGATAGATAGATAATGGAATATTAGTCATAAGAAGATCTAGATCATAAAAAGATATAGATTATATATCTATATACATAGATAGATATGTATATCTTCTTCATACATTCATCTACCAGTGACATTTAGATTGCATCCCTATATTGGTTTTGTAAATATGCATTGAGCATAGGGGTACATTTATCTCTTATGTCTTCAAATTGGTACTTTTGTTCTCTTCAGGTAAATACCTAGAAATAGAGTTACTGAATCATGTGGTAGTTCTATTTTTAATTTTTTCAGGATACTGTATACTGTATACACTATTTCCACAGTGAATGCATCAATTTACATTCTGACCAACAGTATATAAGAGTTCTCTTTTCTTTACATACTCACCAACACTTGTCATTTTTTGTCTTTTTAATAATAGCCAGTCTGACAGGTATGAGAAGATATTTGCAAGTCATAAATTTGGTTAGGGATTAATAGCCAAAAAATATGGAGTATTTACACAGTTTATATATTAAAAAAAAAAAAACCACAAACAATCTAATTAAAATCAGGCAGAGGACTAGAATAAACCCTTTTCCAAGGAAGACATATGAATAGCCAACAGACACATGAAAAGATGCTCAAAATCATTCATCATCAGTAAATCAAAACTGCAATGAGATATTATCTCATACAAGTGATGTATCACTTTATGATAGAGTGTGAAAGTATTTTCCAAAGTGACTGTTCCATCCTTAACATACTTGGAAATGTAAATCTTTCATTTTAGCCATTCTGGTGAATTGTAGCAGTAACATATCACAGACTATTTTCTATTCCTGGAATAAACTACATTTGGTCATGGGATATTATTACTTCTTGTGTTGCTGGATTTTATTTCCTAACTTTAAAAAATTTATTTTAAAATACACATTCATGAAGGATACTGTCATGAAGTTTTATTGGTTTATTATCTTTGTTGTCATGTGTCTGCCTGATTTTTTCTTTTCTTTGATTTTGGATTCAGAGAAATGCTGGCCTCATAAAATCATTGGAATTTTTCTTTGTCTTCCATTTTAGAATAAAATTATTTTTCTAATTATTTTTTTAAACACTGATAGAATTCACAACTGAAATTACTTCAATTCTGAATTTTTCTTTGGGTCTTTAAAAAAACAACAACTTCAAATATAATTGCTTCAATGTATATAAGTCTATTCAGGTGATCTATTTTTTCTTGAGAAAGCTTTGAAGTTAGATTTTTTTATAGAAATTCTCCATTTGATATATGTTTGTTAAATATTTCAACATAAAGTCATTAATATGTCTTTATTATCATGTAGTATTTGTAAGACTGATTTAATGGGATGCCTGGGTGGCTCAGTGGGTTAAAGCCTCTGCCTTCGGCTCAGGTTATGATCTCAGGGTCCTGGGATCGAGTCCCGCATCGCACTCTTTGCTTGGCAGGGAGCCTGCTTCCCCTCAATCTCTGTCTGCCTTTCTGCCTGCATGTGATCTCTGTCTGTCAAATAAATAAATAAAATCTTTAAAAAAAAATAAAATCTTAAAAAAAAAAAAACAACTGCTGATATTGATGTCTCCTCTTTCTTTCCTAGCATTGGTGATCTGTGTCTTCTCTTTTTTTTTCTTGGTCAGTTTGGCCATGGTTTATAAATTACACTGATATTTTTGAAGAATCAATTTTTGAGCCATTGATTCACTTTATTGTTTCTGCTTTACTTGATCTCTAATTTTATCCTTATAATCCCCTTAGATAAAGTTCCTTTGGTTTTAATTTCACTTCATTTTTTCTAGCTCTTCAGGTAGAAATATAGATCACTTCATAATCTGTACATTTTTCCTAAAAAGAAAAAAAAATCTGTAAAGCTATAAATTTCCCTCTAATCACTACTTTAGATTATTACATAAAAATTTTATATTTTAATTTGTTTTAGTTACATATACTTTTAAATTTATTTCTAATGTTGCCAAGCATAAAATTTCTTAAGGAATTTTCTACCTGATCTTGATTTTTGGTAGGGGAGTGTTCTATAAATGTCAATTAGGTTGAGTTGGTAGATATTGAATTTTAAGTCTACTTTTCCTAATTAATTTTTATCGTAATTAAAGTTAGGAAAATTTTAAGTAATTGTAAATATAAATTAACCATATCTTAAATTACCTTATTAATTTAAATTTGTTTAACTGTAATACCAATTACTTAGAAGTAAATATTGAAATCCCCAAATATAATTGATAATTTTCTTCTTTCCAATTTTTGTTTGGTCTGCACATATTCCATGTGTTTGGAAATGGTCTATAATTGGGTGCATATACATTTGGACTATATGTTTTTCATAAATTTGCTTGTTCTATCATTTAAAATTCTTTTTCTCCCTGGTAATATTTATTCTCCTGAAGTCTCATTTATATTATTAAAATATTGACTTAAGCTTTCTTATGATTAGCTATTTTATAGTATAACTTTTTGCAATCTTTTAATTTAAATGTATGGTAGGTTATATAATTGTCCTGAGTAGATGTCCATGTTCTATTATCTGGAAACTGTGAGTATGACACCTTACATTACAATTATCTAGATTTGATTAATTAAGGGTTCTGAATTTCAGAGATTATCCTGGGTTATTCACATCAATCCAGTGTAATTACAAGACTTTTTATAAGAGGGGCACAGGGCATCAATTTCAGAAAAAGAGATTTGAAGATGAAACCAGATATTGGAGTAATGTGCTTTGTACAAAGAATGAGCAAATGAACAAGACATTCAGGTAGATTCTAGAAGCTGGGAAAGGTAAAGGTAGAAAAACATTTCTTAAGTAATTACTCAAAATAAAATTTGCAAAGCAAAATAAATAGAAGAGTTTGGTGGTATTTAGTATTTTTATTCAATAGTTTGGTGTTGTTAAAATTAAACACTTTCATCCAGTAAAATTAACCTGTTAAAAACAATTTTAGAGAGCAATTAACATTTCTAAATCTGACAAGGAAATAGCATCTGAAAATATAAAGATCTCCTACAAATTAAAAAAAAAAGGCAGGACCATCAGTGAAAAACAAAATCAACAGAGGTTGAAAACTGAAGCTAGAGAAAAAATGAAAGGTTAAAACAGTGATGGTTAAGTTTATGTATCAACTTCATTGGCATTGAGATGCCTAGATTACAGCTTTTTTTCTGGGTGTGTCTGTGAGGATCTCAATGAGATTAGCATTTAACTGGTGGACTCAGTAAAGTAGATTGCCTTTCTGAACAGTACAAAAGGTGGAGGGGGAGAAACTCATCACTTTTGCATCCTGCCTGCCTGCTTGTGTTGGGACATCTTATCTTTGTTGTCCTCAGACTAGGATTTACACCATTGGCTCCCCTCGTTCTCAGGACTTCAGACCTGGACTGAATTACACTACTGGTTTTCCTGGTCTCCACTTTGCAAAGGGCTTTTGGATCATGTGGGACTTAGCATAATCATGTGAGACAAGTTTTCATAATAAATATATATCAAACAAATTACTGATTTTCCTTCTCTAGAAAACACTGACTAATACAAATAGCATATGAAGAGGAAATCATAATTAATTACCAGAGGCGTTAAACTTATGTAAGGGCCTATTCAGCCAGAGCAGCTCCACCCCTGGTTGAACTGCCATTTTGTTGTAAAACTTAATTTGACACCCTCCCCAACCCCCGCCAAGGCAACTTACTTAAAAGCAAGTCTGGGAAACCAGTCCCAGGTAACAAAGTCTAAATACAAGGATGGGTCAGGTCAGGTGGAGGCAGTCAATCAGTGGGGGCACATACTGTCTCCTAGCTACTAAAGAGTATGGGCCCCACCCTTTGGGAGCCTTTGGGCGCCAATCCTAACCAAGGTGTGATAGGCTGGTTCAGATGTCTACTAGGGTAAATTTTAATTCAGTTGGTCGCCTAGCATCACTGTGGAGTTTCCTGTGTGTGTTACAATCTCATTGGCTACCTGTGTGTGGCCAGGTCCAACCACATGGCCTTTGCTCTAAAAAAGTTAGTCTGGAAAGCAAGGAGGGGTCGTCTTCTCTGTAGGGGTGGCCCTGATTGGTCTGTTTGATGGTCGGTCTGATTCCTGATGCTTGGTGTGAAATTAAGCTTTGCTTGACCTTCACTTTGTATCAGTCTTGCTCCTCTAATCACAGACCCATTATTGGGGTACCCAATTTTGGTGGATCCAACACTTAAAATAGCAAAAAATATTATGTCTATTAAGCTCATAAAACTTAGAAACTCAGTATAATCAACAGGTGGTGTGGATGATAGGGAAATTTCTGCAGTTTAGGATCATATATTGGTGTTGCTGTTCTGAAGAGCAGTCTGGAACTAATTAGTCAAATTAAGTATTCTGTGTCTGCATATGCATGCCAAAGAATTTCTCACAAGGGTCCATAAGCATGTATGTACAACAATATGTATACAATTTGGTTCTTCTGTGTGGATGGAGGATTTTGAATGCAACCTATGTTGGACACACATCATGGAATCGTCAATGATTAGAATACTGGACAAAATGCACATGCTGAAGAATAGATAAATCTTACAAACATAAGCTGTTGTCTTAAAGTAAGACACAGAATAAGACACAATACTTATTTAAATTAAAATACATTCATATCTAGTAACAATATATGTTTAGTGTGATGTATACAAAAATGAAAAGATACTAATTATTAGAATAAAATTGTCTTTGAGATGTTGTAGGTAAGTTGGGAATGTGAATCAAATAGTATTAGAAAAACACTTCACCATCTCCCTTGTATTTAAATATGACCATGTGGCATAGTTCTAACCAATGGTGAAAGGTACTGGTGATGAAGGAGAAGGAGGCTGGCTGAGGACAAAGCAAAAGCTGGCACCTTGCACCCCTTCTCAACCACTCCTCTCTGTAATATGTGTAGCATTCCTCAGGCACCCCTGAAATGAGAAACAAATAGTTAACTTGCAGAGATCACAATCCTGCAAGACAGGAATCTCCCAACTATCTTGATGTTAATGGCTTGCCAAAACACAACATCCTGTCACCTTGTAGGCCCTCTTTAGCATATGAAAGCTCCGTTTAAACCTCCCTTACCCTCACCTTCCCCCAACCTCAGGGTACATAACCTGCCATCCCTCACAACTAGGGGCAGCTGCATCTCTCTCTGCCCACAGGTCCTGTCCCCGTGCTTTAATAAACCACCATTTTGCACCAAAGATGTCTCAAGAATTCTTTCTTGGTTATCGGCTCCGGACCTCAGCCCACAGAACCTCACCTAGGTTCTAGAACTTTATCATTATGGTGCCCAAACGTGGGACTTAAAAGGAAACATAGTAAACTATTATGTATTTTCTGTTGTTTTGACATTCTTGTCACTGTTTGGAGTGCAGATGAAATGTCTAGAGTTTTAGAGTGATTTTTAAAATTTTTTTTGTTCATGAGAGAATGATAAAAATAATTGTAGAGACATTTGATATCTTTGTGAAACTGAACTAAAATAAACACTTGTCAACCTCCAAAAATCTTATAGCTGTTAATTGTAGCAAACATAATCCTTTCTGTAACTACAACAAACTAGGGCAGATTGAGCTACTTCTCTTAAAGGCTATCCAGGATCAGCATATAGGAAGAACTGGAATTACTGAGCTCTGCTATTTCATTACACCAAAATTAAAGTTTGACAGTGGAAATCATGAGTTTTAAAGACAAACTATGAGTTCAAATCTCATTCTTCTCAGTTGCTGTCTGTGTCCTAAGAAAATTACATAAACTGCTTATGCTTCAGTGTTTTCATCTATAACATAAGAAAAATATTACATCCTTACAGTTTTGAGATTTATAGACATAATGCACTTAAGATACTTGGCATTAATTCATTAAAATTTACTTTCTTTCCTATTGAACAAATATCTTCCATTGTATCAAGGAACAATTCAAAAAGAGCAAGAAAATTGCTTCTGCACCAGGAAAGGAGGCCTCGGGTTAGTTATCTAAGGTAGGATTCAGGCTGACAGTGATGCAATGACCCTTTTCAAATCATGCTGTAGAAGTTAAACCACCATATGTCATCACAGATGGTGTATTGGCAGGAGGGAGCTGTGATATTTCAAATGACAAAATAGAGTCAAAGGCAGTTTAAAAGGTTAACAAGAGGGTCTAAAATTCTTGAAATGAAATTGAACAGGATTATATATAAAACATTTTCATTTGGATTTTAAAAAACAACCACATAGGATTGAAAAAGGAGGAATTCATTTGAAAAGTTTTGATTCAAAGACCAGCCTTTGGTATTGACAATGATATCAGTTTAAACCAACAAAATGGTGCATATGAAGGTGGTGAGTTTAAGGTGGCTGATCAAAGGTGGCTAAATGTTTGTTTCTCTCTGCTCTCAAGATCCTATAAAATGACAGTAAAACCAAACACATAAAAACAAGACAGGAGATAGACTGTCTATAAATGAGAAGTTTGTGCCTTTTTTTTTAAAAGATTTTATTTTTATTTATTTGACAGAGATCACAAGCAGGCAGAGTGGCAGGCAGCAGAGAGAGAGGAGGAAGCAGGCTCCCTGATGAGCAGAGAGCCCGATGTGGGGCTCAATCCCAGGACCCTGAGATCATGACCTCAAGGCAGAGGTCGAAGGCAGAGGCTTTAACCCACTGAGCCACCCAGGCGCCCCTGAGAAGTTTGTACCTTTACATGAATAAGTCAATTCAGACAGCTAGAGACCAGTACTCATAGGTGACAAGTGCAGTGGATGGAAGAGCTTCTCTGGATAAACAATAGAATCACAAACACATAAGCACAAAGGGAAGAAGTGAGAATGGTAGCTGAAACAGGGGTTTGGTTGAAATGCTGAATATTGAATTACTCTGTCAGTCTAAGGCCTACTTTTTTTTTAATTTTTAATTTTTTAATTTTTTTAATATTTTATAAACATATAATATATTTTTATCCCCAGGGGTACAGGTCTGTGAATCACCAGGTTTACACACTTCACAGCACTCACCATAGCACATACCCTTCCCAATGTCCATAACCCCACCCCCCTTCTCCCAACCCCCCTCCCCCCAGCAACCCTCAGTTTGTTTTGTGAGATTAAGAGTCACTTATGGTTTGTCTCCCTCCCAATCCCATCTTGTTTCATTTATTCTTCTCCTACCCCCTTAACCCTCCAAGTTGCATTTCCACTTCCTCATATCAGGGAGATCATATGATAGTTGTCTTTCTTTGATTGACTTATTTCACTAAGCATGGTACCCTCTGGTTCCATCAACGTGGTCGCAAATGGCAAGATTTCATTTCTTTTGATGGCTGCATAGTATTCCAATGTGTATATATACCACATCTTCTTTATCCATTTAAGGCCTACATTCTTATCTCACCACCACCACCATTTCCTCACTCATTATCCAAGTGGAATAAAAAAAAGTCATAACATCTTCCCACCATTATCAAATACTGGCTATTACTTCAAACAAACAAACAAACAAACAAACAAGCAAACAAAATCCTACAGAGGAATTAGGATTGCTAGAGTAGACCTTGGACCTCTACAGAAAGGTACATCTATGTGAGAATTCCACCCAGTCTACAAATAAAGTCTCTGTTTTGGACTTTGAAATAAAAATCTCCAGCTTCAAACCGGACAAAAATTCCAAGAAGATTCAACAAAATTTCCCATTTATGGTACTGTCAAGAGGAAAACACACAATTCCATGGGCAGAATTGTACAGGTACATATAAGGAGTTATTATTAAAAATAAATAAATAAAATCAATGCCATTTCAAAAGTCTCTTTGTGATCAGAAAATATCATTGTGGTCAAAACATCTATGTTTTATTGCGAAATACAGAAAATATATATGTTAGTAATTATAATAATAAATGGAGGGGCCCATGGGTGGCCAGTCAGTTAAATGTTCCACTCTTGGTTTCAGGTCAGGTCATGATCTCATGGTCATGAGATCGAGTCCCACATTGGACTCCATGCTCAGTGCAGAGTCTGCTTGAGATTCTCTCTCTCCCTCTCCTTAGACCCCTCCCACTCATGCTCTCTCTCTTTCTCTCTCTAAAATAAATAAATCTTAAAAAGAATTATAAATTGAAAACAATACCCATATTTAAAGAAAAATTACCTTAGCAGAGCTCTGCTTCAGATAATGGCTAGCTCATATCAGACTAATCCTCTTACAAATAAAAGTTATATATTTGAACAAAATGTTAAAGTAAACCACATGAAGGCACTGGAAATTTTCCAAAACCAGACAGAAACTGGAAGGCAGTTGATGACTGAATGAGGGGCACTGTAATAACTAGGAACTCTGTTTTGTGACTTTTGTCCAGAAGGAAGTCCCCAAATGGTTTGGTTGAAGTTGGCAAGAAGTCATATAGAAATTTGCTGCCCACCTGCTCAGGAACTGAACAGAGCTGGAACTTCCAAAAGAAATGAAAAGTAAAGAAGAGGATCTCAGAAGGGAGGAAAATGCTAAAATGAAGCTCCAAATCTTTGTATAACCTTCATAGAAAAATTTTGACTGAGTTCTAAACTATAAACATATGGGGAAGTTTCCAGAACTTGAGGAATGCAAAATCTGAAAGGCTAGAGCTACCAAACAGCTGCTATGTGGTTATGGGAGAAATATGTCTGGGTTAATTTCAGGCAGATTCATTGTTTAGTAGAACAAAATCAACACTCTTCAAAATGTCTACAATTTATCAATTTGCAATGTCATGTACACAATAAAAATTATTAGACACAAATAGAAACAAACACATTGACAATATTCTAGAGACAAGGCAAACAATTGAAACTGACAAGGAAACGACACAGATGTTAGAATTAGTAGACAAATACTACAATGTCTCTTTTGCAAATATGTTGAGGAACTTACAGAAAATTTGTGTAATAATGAATAAACAAATAGAAAATTTCTGCAAAAAAGAGGCAAGTATAATTTAAAATAAAATTAATCTAGAATTAAAATTTTACTGGGTGATTTAACTATAGATTAAACATCAGAAGAAAGGTCCGTTAAATTGAACATAGACCAATAGAAATTATTGAAAAATAGAGAAATAGGTATTTTTTAAATTAAAAGAGTCTCAGTGAGTTGTGTGATTATATATACCATCTAATATATATTGAAAAGAAGTCAGAGAAAGAAGAAGAAAGCATGATAGAAAAAAACATTTGAAGAAATAATGTCCCCAAACTCCCCAATTTGTTGATTGATGTAGATGTTTATATCCAAGAAGTTCAATAAACCCCAACCAGTGTAAAAACAAAGAAAATAACACCTAAATTTTCCTAAATAACACCAAATTTTCAAAATCCCAAAATAAAGAAAATATCATTAAAGCATCCAAAAGGAAGTAATATATTATATATAGGGAAGCTATAATAAGAAAGACAGCTGCATTTTTTTTTTCCAGAAACAATGTAAAGATGAAAATAAAACAAATCTTCAGGGGCACCTGGATGGCTTAATTGGTGAAGTGTCTGCTTTCAGCTCAGGTCATGATCCCAGGGTCCCGGGGTAAAGTCCCACATCGGGTTCCCTGCTCTGCAAAGAGTCTGCTTCTCCCTCTGCCTGCCACTCCTCTTGCTTGTATGTTCTCTCTTTCGGTCAAATAAATAAATAAAATCTTAAAAAAAAAAAAAACCCACCAGATATTCATAGTTGGGGTAAACAAGAAAAAACTTGTTAGCTCAAAATTCCGAATCCAGAAAAACTATCCTTCATATAAATGCAAAATAAAGGCTTCTACTGATAAAATATGATAAATATGCAGCTAGTGTGGAACTGCACTCCAAATAACAGTAAATAATTATTTAAAAAGAAATGAAACCAAATGGTAATGTGGATATAGGAAGAAATGAGGAGCTCTCAAAATGGCATATACAACACTGTGTTCTGTGGTTTGTAATATACATGCATGTATTATACGTGAAAACAATAGCACAAAATATGGGGATTATATCTATTGTATAGGGATTGTATATGTGGCAAGGTTCTTAGATTTTATGTAATAAGCTAGGAGTGCATTTTTTTTTAACCACTAGAGAAATGACTAAAAAATGTAAGGATGAAAAGCTACAGAGTCAATAGAAGAAATAAACTAGAATAGTAAAAACAAAGCAAACCACTGTATTAACCCTAAGAAAGGCAAAAAAGAAGGATTAGGTGGAGGGGGGGACTTGGACAAATAGAAGTAGTAAAATGAAAGACCTCAATCCAACAATTTATGTTAATTTTTTAAACTTTTATACGTATGAAGACTTAATATAAAAGGCAGAATTAGGATGGATATAAAAGCTAGGGAAGTAAATGCTATGCTATCTTCAAAGTCATACTTTGGATTTACAAACTGAGAGGATTAAAGTAATGGAAAATGAAACATATCCTGCAATATTAGAGAACTGCATGTTTATAAAAATAGAGGAAAATATTAGGTATCAAAATAGGGAATATTACCACAAATGATAAAACTTTCAAATATCAGGAAGTTAAAAATTCCTAGTAAATTCTCTTACTACCACAACTTAAGAAATAAGAATGAACAAATACCAAAAACCCCCCAAACAACAATAGCAACAACAAAAACAACCTCATATAACCAAAGGGAATAAATCCCAAATCATAGTTGTATTATAACAAACGCTTTGCTGAGATTAATAAATAGACAAAAAGGCAGCTAGGATATAGAAGAACTAAACAACACTATTAAGCACCCTGACTCAACTGACTTTTATTAAACACTGCACCCAATAATTCCAGAATTTATATTATGTTCAAGTGCACACAGAGAATTAACTAAGACCACATAGTTGGGAATAAAATCTCAATAACATCAGAGATAGAAATATTAACAAAGCATATTCTCTGAAAATAGTAGTTTTAAATTAATAATTATAATAAGGTTTTTAAAAAGCATCATATATTTGGAAAGTTTAAAGTGCAAAAGAAAATAGTTTGTGTCAAAAATCACATGGGTCATTATGAAATATTTTGAATCAAGTGATAATAAAATGACAATATAATCTATTTGTAGAATCCATCTAAAGCAGTGACTAGATGGAAATTTATAGATATTAATTCCTAATAAGAAAAGTGAAGATCTTCTACTATAAGAAACAAAAAGAAGCTAAGTAATTTAAATACCACATAATTAGAACAAAAGAATGGGAAAGAACAGAGAAAAGAGAAAACAGAACAGCAATCTAAAAAATAACAAAAGCTTTATTTTTTGAAAAGATATATTAGCAAAATACATTGAGAGAGACAGAATAACAGAAACAAAGAGAACAAAACTACCAATTTCAGATATAAAAAAAATCAATATTGCTCAGACCAAAAAAGAAAAGAAATATAGAAAATAATAGCATAACAACTCTATACCAAACTGTGACAACTCCTTAAAAATAACCTACCACACCTGATATAAAAGTAGTCTTATATCACTTAAAGAAATTATATTTTTTATCAGAAACATCACAAAGAAAACTGAGGCTCATATGGCTTCACCATTGAGTTCTCTCATTCGTGGAAGATAAAATATCACATATTTTTCAGAAAATAGAAAAGAAACCCCAATTCTTTTTATAAAGCCAGCAACCTGATATAAAATTCAAATCCCAAACCCCCTCCCCCCAGCAACCCTCAGTTTGTTTTGTGAGATTAAGAGTCACTTATGGTTTGTCTCCCTCCCAATCCCATCTTGTTTCATTGATTCTTCCCACTTAAGCCCCCATGTTGCATCACCACTTCCTCATATCAGGGAGATCATATGATAGTTGTCTTCTCCGCTTGACTTATTTCGCTAAGCATGATACGCTCTAGTTCCATGTTGTCGCAAATGGCAAGATTTCATTTCTTTTGATGGCTGCATAGTATTCCATTGTGTATATATACCACATCTTCTTGATTTTGGTGAGTGCTGTGAAGTGTGTAAATCTGGTGATTCACAGACCTGTACCCCTGGGGATAAAAATATATGTTTATAAAAAATAAAAAATTAATTAAAAAAATTTCAAATCAATACACTATAATAAAAATAATATATCATGACAATAGATTTAAAACTGGAAAAAAAAATCAAAATACATCCAGTAGTATATACAATGTAAAATAACTTATCACTAAGTGGCATTTGTTCCAACTATGCAAGATTAGTTTAAAAATTTTTAAATCACTTAGAATAATTTACCAATTGCATACAAAGGAAATAGGATCATCTCACTATATGCAGAAAGATCATTTGGCAAATTCTGCTTCCATCTATTATTTAAATATCTCAGTAAACTGTGAAAACTGTGAATTGAAGGAAACTTCTGAATATGTTAAGACATCCACAAAGCACCTAGAGCTAAACCACTTATACCCATTTTTAAAGGTGGAATATTAAATGCTTCCCTAAATTCAGGAACAAGGCCCTGGTGTCCATTCTCAGCATTTCTATATAACCTTGCAATGAATATACTAACAATAAGGCAAGAAATATAAATAAAATGCATGAAGTTTGAAAAGGAAAAGGTAAAACTATTTCCATTCTCAGAAAACATGATTAAGGATGTATAAATCCTTAAGAAATTAACAAACAACAGGAACAAAGAAATCAATTTACTAATTAATTTACATGGTCAATAATAAAAAAAATTTTCCATATAGTAGCAACAAATATTGACAAATAATATAAAAACCAAACTACCTTTAAAAGTTAAAAAAAATCAAAATATATGGATAAAATTAAAACTTGCAAAACTTTTACACTAAGAACTATAAAACTTGAGAAAAATTAAAAAAAAAGATACAATATGTTGAAAATATGAATGTATAAGAAGTCAGTTCTCCACTAATTGATCTATAGATTCAAGGCCTTCCCAGTCTTCATGCCAATAAGCTACTCAATCTGACAAACTGATTGTGAATGTATATGGAAATGCAAAGAAGAAATAAAAAATAACAGTGTATGTGTGTATTTGTACAAAGCAAAGAAAAAATGGGAAAGAAAATTGCAAAAAGTATTAAAATTGTTGAATCTAGGTGAAGGCTCTTTTTTGTGTTATTTTTGCCACTTTTCTCTGACTTTAAAATTATACCAAAACAGAAAATTACTAGAAGAAAAAAATAAATTCTCTAAGTCAAGCTCCTTTCAACACACACAGTCTCCAAAATTTTTTAAGATTTACTTGATGATATTCTTTATAGTAATTTTATAATATGTGTGTAAACAATATTGTTTACACACATATTATAAAATTACAATTATATTATATATATTATAAAATTATATATAATATATAAAATATAAAATTATGCTAATTTTATAATGTGTGTGTAAACAATAAACAATTGTAAACAATAAACAAACAATAAACAATTGTTTATTGTTTACACACATTTATAAGATTAGTATAAAGAATATCAAGTATAAAGAATATCAAACAATAAAACCAGTAAATTAGTTTTGATTATTTCTATAACTTAATAAAAGTGGTTTTATATTGTACTTTTGTCACCTAGCATTATGTTCCTGTTAATGTTGACTTCCCACCTTATTTTCCTCATATTTGAGTGGGAAAAGAATTCATATTTACTCTTCTCCTGTTAATTGACATTTGAGTTCTCCATTCTTTGGTAATTCTTTGATACTTATAAGCAACACTGCTATGAACTTTTAAAAATATTTCATCCTGCACTTTACAGGAATTCTGTACATAATATGCCTTAGAAGAATGTTTGTGAATCCTAGAGTATGATACTTTGTCAGGTTTACAAAATAATGAAACATTAATTCCTAAAGTTGTGATTCCTTTAGACTCCCACAAACAGAAGTAACAAAATGCAATTTTATTTTGTTTTGTTTTTTAAAATATATTATGTATTTATTTGACATAGAGAGAGGGACATTAAAAGAGGGAATACAAACAAGGGAAGTGGGAGAGGGAGAAGCAGGCTTCCCGCTGAGCAGGAGGCCAGATGCAGAGCTCCATCCCAGCACCCTGGGATCACGTCTGGCGCTGAAGGCAGACACCCAAAGACTGAGCCACCCAGACGCCCCAGATGCAATTAAAAATTAGTGGGAAATGGCAAGATATTCAATAAATATTTCTAAGTAACTAATTATCCATTTGAAAATAAATGAAGTTGCATCCTTATCTTTCCTAGTATACAAAGGTAACTGTCATGTGGATGGAACACAATGTCAGTCCCAACTTAAAATTTTCAGAAGGTAGTGAGGTACATTAGGTACCTAATATAATGTAATGTAAACATTAGGTAATGTTTTTATAATGTTGGGAGATCAACGAGTTTATTAATAAGACACAAAAAAACACTAAATTAAGACAATATTGATATATCCATATAGTTTTACAGATTTCTGTTCATCAAATTAAATATAAAATTATAAACTAAGAGAAATTTATCCATTATACAAGGGAAAGGAATTAACTAATATCACAAATATATAAAGATAATCTGCAAATCAGTGGCTTAAATAAAGCAGAAGTTGACTTCTTATCACCTAATATTTCGGGATGAATAGTAAGTTCAGGGCCAGGAGTGAGTTCTGATGCATTCATCATTCAAGCACCCATGTCTTTTGTTTGTGCTACTGTTGCAATCTCAGTACCTTGCATATTTTCTTACATTGAATGGTCAGTACTTCCTGGCTTACCAGCACACAAGGAAAGTAGGAGACAGAAAACAGAAAAATAAGCAATTCTTTTTTTATGCAAATAATGTAGAGGTTGCACACATCATTTCCATTTAAAAATTCTCTGGCAGGAACTTAACCACATGGCCACACTCAATTCTTCCACAGTGCATCTATCACCTTTTCTTTTCTTTTTTTTTTTTTTTTCTTTTTTTATAAACATATATTTTTATCCCCAGGGGTACAGGTCTGTGAATCACCAGGTTTACACACTTCACAGCACTCACCAAAGCACATACCCTCCCCAATGTCCATAATCCCACCCCCTTCTCCCAAACCCCCTCCCCCCAGCAACCCTCAGTTTGTTTTGTGAGATTAAGAGTCACTTATGGTTTGTCTCCCTCCCAATCCCATCTTGTTTCATTTATTCTTTTCCTACCCACTTAAGCCTCCATGTTGCATCACCACTCCTTTTCTAAATTTATATGATAATTCATTATTTAAGATAGAAAGGGAAAATGGATACTGGTGGAAAATTACCAGTGTTTGTCATGGTGGTGGGTTTTCAGGATCATGATGATATTCCTATATAATGTAATATACAGTCCTGTCATCTGAGATGTGGGTTAAAAAATAAATATTTTTAATGAAATGAGGTACTTGTTTTATAATAATGTACAGAATCAATGATTAGCAATCAATGGTTAGCAATCAAGCTTGGAAAGACTACATTTTTCAGTTGTTCAGTTCAGAATTTTCTGTATGCCTAATATATCAAGTTTATTTCTTTTGTTTTTCATATAGATTTTACTAATGTCTAGTATTTCTTATTTATCATCAAAACCTATTCTCTCATCGTAATACCTTTGTCATTTTATCCATTAATTTGTATTTATTTCTGATTTATTAATATTTTTATTAGGAACTTACAACTTCATAATACCTTACTGATGACTAGGATTTGAATGACTTAATTATAGAATAACAACTTTAAATCCTAATAAACTGTCTCATATTAAAGTCCAATTTGACTAAAAGTACTATATCTATACTAGTTTCATTCTGATCATATATTCCTGAAAAATCTTTTCTTTCCTATTATTTACTTTTATCATTTCCATTATTAGTTTTTATATATTCCATCTGTAAAAGCTTAGATGAATTTTCTTATATGAAATCTGCAAAGCTCTTTCTCTTTAGATGAGAGATTAAGTGCATTTTAATGCCTTGCAAATAATGATGATTTGATGTCATGCATTTTATTTTTCTCCATTTTTTTCTTTTTGTAATATCTTCTTTTGTTTCCTCTCATACTAATTTTATCTGTATTTCCATTACTATAATGGCTACTCAAATTTATCACCATATTTTTTAGCGAAGTCTAAAGTTAATCGTTATTTTACTCCTCTCACATCTGATATATGGATCTCAGCAGGATTTTTTTTAACTTACTCCAGAGTTGTTTGCTCTTGTCAAGCAAGTCTTATTTTTTAGTGTTATAACTTAAACTTTATTGACATTATTATTTTGCACAAAAATTAGGTTAGATTTATGTCAACATTTACTAGCTAATTTGTTAGTATTTCTTATCGCACCTTATACCTTTTTATTGCACCCTTTATTGGGAATAATTTTCCTTTTTCCTGAAATATGTACATCAGAAATTTCTTTAGTAAATAAAAGAAACAAATCACCATTTGTTATGAAATATAGTATTATTTGACATAGAATCTCAAGTTGAAATTTCGCTCATATCTTTGAAGATATTATTTTACTTTTTTTCTAAATTCCTTTGTTGCTGATGTGAAATCTGCTGTCAACATAAATATTGATCTTTAGTTGGTGGTCCATCTTTAAGCTTTTTAAAAATATTTTTGATTTTTGGAGTGTCTGGGTGGCTCAGTTGTTTAAGTGTCCAACTTCAGCCCAGGGTCTTGCGATCCCAGGTTCTTGGGATCTAGCCCCAGGTTGAGCCCCACAATGAGCCTCAAGATGAGCCCCAGGTCCTTAAATCTCACTTCTGGCTTCCCAGTCAGTGGGGAGTCTGTTTGTCCCTCTTCCTCTGCCCCTCCCCTTGCTCATGCTCTCTCTTTCTCAAATAAATAAAATCTTAAAAGCAAAAATCTCTTTGTTTTTGGTATTTTACTGTTTTGATTACATTGTGTCTTTTTGTGGCTTGTGATTTTCAGTGCATTTATCTTGTTTTATATTGTGTTTTTCTGATTGTATGGGTTTATACAATTCATTTCTTCTAAAAATTATTCATTCATAAACTCTTAGCATATTAATTCCCCTCATTCTCATTCTCATTATATTCTCTGAATCTCTGACCATATGTGTATGCATATGTGATAAGCAGACTTCTAAGATAGTACCCATTTGCTGTTTTTTAAGCCTTGTTTAATACCCCTCATTAAGTATGGGCTGATTCTAATTACATGCTTCTAACCAGTAGAAAACAGTTAAGACAAAGGCACATCACTTCTGTGATGCAGTTTCAAAAGATTTTGAGTTTCATATTGTTAGCTGACAGTTCCTATGGTTTTCTTAGATGCACGTTTTGATGAAGCAAGCTGCCTTATTGGAGAGGCTCAAAGGGATGGAAATTAAAAGAAGACTCTGACCAATAGCCAGTGAGGAATTGAGGCTCTCAATCTAACAACCTATAGTCCTGCCAACAAGTAATCACAAGGGAAATAATTCACAAATTTGAAAACTGTTTAAAAAAGGGAAAATATCAGGGTTCCCGGGTGGCTCAGTCAGTTAAGTGTCTGCCTGTGGCTCAGGTCATGATCTCAGAGTCCTGTGATTGAGTCCTGCATTAGGCTCCCTGCTCAGTGCAGAGTCTGCTTGCCCTCTTCTCCCGTTGCCCCTCCCCACTGCTCGTGCTCTCTCTCAAATAAATAAATGAAATCTTAAAAAATTAAAAAATTAAACAGAAAATATCAAACATTTATCTTGTATTACCAACTGTACTTTGTGATAATTAAATATTATATCAAGGGAATTATAATTACTATCGAGTAAATAAATAAGGTATGTAAAAACTTTAATAATTCCCTTTAACTTTTAACAAGGTTATAGAGTTAAGCAGTAATCATCAGTGGCAGCTATTATTACTATAGTAATAATGCATCACCACAAATAATTGTAAAGACTCACAATGGTCTGCCATGGTGTACCTAATTAAGGCTTTGATGAAGACAGGGAATTCAATATACCAGGAGAAAGAAAGCCCAGGCATATTTTTAGGTACAGGCTTCCATGTCCTTTCTCAGGAGTACCAGATTCACTTCTTTAGATTATGAACCATCAAGATATATGTGAGATATCTTGGACTCACTCAGGGAAGGTGAGTCACATGTTTACCGAGGAATCTTTCATACCTTATAGGCCCCAGGACCAAAAACAGGCTGTGTAACCAGATAAATCAGTCAGAGATCATCAATCTATACACTTTCAATTATCACTGTGGATACACTATTACAGAGCCCTTCCAGGTGAGTGTTAGGGCATTAAATAGTTCAACTATTTAGACAGTGAGGGCATTCAACCAGCTAGGGCATTTCCTTCTTATCTTGACCGATAGTCGTTATTATGACCCCAGACATCCTTAGAGATAAGCTACTGCAAAGGGACATAAAAGCCAATCGAAATATCAAGAATTTATTTGGATCTTAAATCAAACAAGCTATAAACATATTAAATATTTCAGATATTTTGAACACTGGTTGGTTATATATTGGTTTTAAAGAATTACTATTTTTTGTTGTTGTGCTACTGGTATGGTTGACATTTTCAAATGTCCTTATAAAATAGTTACAGATAAAATTATATGACATTTAAGATTTAAAAAATAGTAATCCTGTAGCAATCTCAGAGCATATGGTAGGTTCACAGAGCTAGGGAGACTATATAACTTATCATACAACACAGTAAAAGTGAAAGAAATTTTTAGGAATTTTTCTGGAACAAGGTGCATAAACCTAGTATGTCTCTGGCAAAACAGAAGGTATGGTGACTCTATCCACTGTATATCCACGTGGATAGATTTAAGTTGAACACCTTGTATATAAATGAATAAATTCATATTGATTGGTCTAGATTTAAATAGAATATTTATGACAGGGACTATTTGAAAATTCTGGTGACTGCTTTACAGAAACCAAAAGATTAAGAGAGAAAAAAATGAAATACTAATTTATACTGATTATTTGATCACTCAGTATATTCAGTACTGTTTAGAAATAAAAATGTACTCCATGACTACCAAATTAATTACTCTTTCATTCTCCTGGACAGCTGTTATTGCTGTCCAGGAGACAGCAATAACATATACTTATTAGTATATTTAACATGTTTTCCCCTGTGGTAGCTTCCTCATATTTTTAACATTGTTATTTAATCATCCTGGAATAAGAAATCCTGCAGGATTTCATCTGGAGAGTTCTTTACAAAGCAAATAATATTGCTCAGGAGATGCACTCCAGCAAACATTATACTGAGGGTTACTAGTTCAACTCTTTAGAGAAAAGGATGGTTAGTTATGATAAGAAGGTCAAGATTGGGGATGCTTTGTGTAAAAATCTATCCACTGCTGTTATCCATGTTATTACACTGAATTAGATCTAAAAGTCACACTGAACTTATTATATTGAATTATATCTGAAAGTCACATACAGAACTCTATATCACTATCCTTATGTTGAATAAAACCCCTTAAATTTACAATTCAAAAAATTTAATAAAAATAACTAAAAAATTTAAGCTAATTTATACTTTGCAAGGTACTTTCACATGCTGCTGAGTGTTCCTGATTATTATTGTTCAGTTGGATGCTTAAATTTATAAGTGCAAATATGTATAAATACTACACTGACTTTATCATAACTTAATACCTATTACATTTTTAGGAAATAGTTTGTCATTTTTTTTTTTAACAGTGTAGTTTACTTATTTTCTCTGCTTTTGAAGTTGCTACTCAGATGATGGGAACTTCCAATCACAAAAAGAGTACAGCATACAGGCTATCTGGCCAATTATAATTCTCCATCCCCCAAGGTAAGGTCATTAGTATAGAAGGGTTTACTTAGTCTATGAAGGATCACAGTGATTTTTTTTTTTTTTTTTTTTTTCAGGAAAGACTGGTCTCTGGGAGAGAGGTTCTTTTGATTTTGATGCGATGAGAGCTGAGGAATATGCAAGCTCTCTTGCTACCCTATGTAAAGAAATTATTGAAGAATGAAGTCCAAAAAACAAAGCCAATTATTAAATGGTAGACAAGACATTGCTAAATAGTGTAAGTTTGTGGATGCCTGGGTGGCTTACTCGTTTAAATGTCCAGCTCTTGATTTCAGCTCAGGTCATGATCCCGGGGTCCTGAGATCGGCTCCACACTGGGTGTGGACCCTTCTTAAGGTTCTCTTTCTCCCTCTCCCTCCCCCTCTGCCCCTCTCCACTCTCTCTCTTTAAAAAAAGAAAATATATATATATATATATATTCAGTTTTACCCCTGAAATCTGGTGAACTCCTTAAACCATCTATCAGCTTTGTGGGTTATGTCAATAAACTTTTGTGTTTAAGTTGATTTGGATTTGATTTCTACAATCTCTGAGACTGGCCTGATTCATTGAGCAAAAAGAGGAAGTTCAGATCATTTGTGAGGCAGACTTCAGTGCACCTGCCCGTGAACGTAACTATTCTTATCTCGACTTTTTACAGGTTTTCTTTATCAGCACTATCATTCATCTGATGTAGCTGCCACAGTACTATTTTCTACAGCAAAGACCATTGGTGTTGCTTGGTATATCAGGGCTCAAAATGATACTCATCCCTCCATCCTCCAAATCTCTCTAAATCATTACCTTCTTTCATTCTCACCCATCTTCATCCAAGGGTGACTTCTCCAGCTTTGTTTTACAGTGATGGACAGACTTTAAAATGCCCCCCTCCATGATTCTCACATCTGCTGTTAATTTCTTTATATAACCTATAGCCCTTAACTGGGTGGGACCTATGACTTACTTCTAACTAATAGAATGTATCAAAGGTGATTAGGTAACATTCTTCTAATTACATTAGTTTACATAAGGTTCTGTTTTGCCATCAGACTCATGTTATAGTTTCCTTTCTGGGTAATTGAAGTAAAAGGTCATGTTGGAAAAGTCCATGTGATATAGAATTTTAGCAGCCTCTAATTGCTGAGGACAGCCTCTAGCCAACATCCAGAAGGAAGATGAGGACTTCAGTCGTACAGTTGCAAGGAAATGAATCCTGTGAACAAGTGAGCTCAGAAGTAGACTTCCAAAATTGAGCCTCCTTGAGAATGTAGCTCTGCATTATTTTGAGAATCTAAGCAGAGGACCTACGTCTGACCTGCAGAAACTATGAGATAAAAGTGCACGGTTTTAAGCCTGTAAGTTTGTTTTAATGTTGTTACCCAGTAATATATAATGTACTTCCCATAAAAAAGTCATCTCAACAAAATTTTCAGTTAATACACTTAATGACATTTATTGATACACTAACCTTTCTTACACCAGTTTTAAATTCTTATCTATTCATCTCTCTTCTAGAAAACAGTGTAAATTTTCTTAACTTTTTTTTTTTTTTAAACAGAGAGAGGATCAGCAAGAGAGGGAACACGAGCAGGGGGAGTGGGAGAGGGAGAAAGAGGCTCCCCCACCCCGCACAGCAGGGAGCCCGATATGGGGCTCCATCCCAGGATCCTGGGATCATGACCTGAGCAGAAGGCAGCTGCTTAATGACTGAGCCACCCAGGACCCCCAACAATGTAAATTTTCAAGAACAAGGTTTATATCTTTTTTTTTTTTTTAAGATTTTTTTATTTATTTGTTTGACAGATAGAGATCACAGGTAGGCAGAAAGAGAGAGAGAGAAGGAAGCAGGTTCCCTGCCGAGCAGAGAGCCCAATGTGGGGCTTGATCCCAGGACCCTGGAACCATGACCTGAGCCGAAGGCAGAGGCCTTAACCCACTGAGCCACCCAGGTGCCCCCAAGGTTTATATCTTCTACTAATTAGTGACAAACTCTAGAATGCTAGAGTTTTATATTATAATGAGGTTTTGCATGTTTCTGCTGTGAATCAATGTCTCTTGTATAGTAGCAGGTCCTTTTGCCTCCTAAAGAAACGAAACAACTTGATCATAAAAAGAAAATCCTACTTTTTTTGATTCTTAGTTTAAAAGTAAAATTCCAGATGTTTTATGGGAAACTTTGTAACGCAGAGTTACAACTTCGTTACACACAGGTGTGGTTGCAGAATTCTAAAATGAAACTCAAGGACCTTGTCTAACTCTTCCCGGGAGTGTGGGAGCGATATGAGTATACAAAGGGATACCAGATCTGTGATTAGGTTACTTTATTTGCCAAAATTGGCTTTTTTTTTTTTTTTTTTAAGGGGAGATTATCCTAGGTGGCCTAATCAACTGATCCCTGTGATAGGCAGAATTCCAAAAGGTAGCTTGGCAGGAGGGCAGCAAGGGGATGGGGGTGGGGTTTACCTCAAGGGTTTTGACTGCTTCCCAACGCGTTAGCCCAGTCTTGCGGGAACTCACAGAACTTGCAGGAAGGGCCCTAGGAGTCCTCAGATAAGCTACGCTCGGATGTCCTGCCTGCTGAAGCCCCATGTTCCCTACACCCAGAAAGGGCATGGCGGTTTTGGCTCAACCTCCCTTTCAAGCAGGTGCAGTCCAGAGTTAGGCAAAAGTGGATGGTGTCGCGGTGGAGCAGCGGCAAGCTGAGGGCAGGGTGCCCGTGTCCTCTAGGGCGGTGGCCGGTGTGGACTGACTCTAGTCGGTTTGGGGGGAGCAGTCGCGCGTGCACTGCAATGGAGACTTTCAGGAGTGTCACCTCTAGTGACAGCCAGAAAGGAAATGGGGACTTCACCCTTAAAAGCAGCAGAGAACTAAATTCTGCCAACAACTTGAATGACCTTATAAGCAGATTTTTCCTCAGAGCCTTTAGGGGAGAACCCCCAGCTAACGACTTTTTATTTCCGCTTTCTAGGACAGCGATCCTGCACCCCAGCTACGCTGTGCCCAGACTTGGGCCCCACCGAACTTTGAAATAGTGAGTTTTGTTTTCAGCTGCTAATTTTCTGGTAATTTGTTACACAGCAGTACGGAGTTGGGTGGGGGGCAATTGAAGAGATGCATATTTCCATACATGTTAACAAGAGAATGGCCTTAATCAGTGGAGGATAAAATAGAAAAAAGGGGGAGGGAGAGATGGAATGTGAAAATGCATATTAAAGAAAAAAATAGCAATATGGGTTTGACCATGGAAAGTCATTGAGAGAAAATCTGAGTGAAA
The DNA here is from genome assembly GCF_964662115.1 of Mustela nivalis. Classification (NCBI taxonomy): domain Eukaryota; kingdom Metazoa; phylum Chordata; class Mammalia; order Carnivora; family Mustelidae; genus Mustela; species Mustela nivalis. The sequence continues at coordinate 43,536,063 of NC_139027.1, forward strand.
ATCAGGTGAAAGTTCAATCAGAAAAAAAAAAAATGGTGTACATCCATTATGAAGAGAACAAAGGTTATTACTCTGCACAATTTTATGTACAAGTAGAAATTTATATTGATTGAAGTGAAAATACTAAGAATATGGCTTAAAATGTCTGGAACTCTAATTTTTAAATCAGGGCTTTCCTCCCATTTCCACAAAGACTGTTTATCCTTGCTTTTCAGTGGGCTCTTACCCATCTAGTAGAGATGTTGACTCTGGGTGTAGATTCTCCTGCACATCAAAGCCATCGCTTACACTATTTTAGCTTTGGAATATATCCAATAAATGTTTGCACATCAAAGGGTTAATGACCAATCACTGGAAAATGCATTAAATTCATTGGGACGATTTTACATTTGCTAGAGTAATATGCCTTAAAACTCAAATTATTAATCATGCCTTTTAAACCCTCAAAACAGTCTATCTGGTAAGAAGTTTTGTACTCTATGGTGTTAAGAGAAAATATTCTTTGAATATCTAATTTCTATACATCTTGTTAGCAGAGACATTGGCAACTTTTGCTCCAGGCTGTCTTTTCAGGAATGCTTATATAGTGAGCCCCTTGGAGAGGTACAGTATATCCTTCCAGAATAAAGGATGAGGAGTTTTGCTAAGTAATGTAATAAATATAATGTGTCCCCCTGGGGAAAAGTTTGTGGAAGTTTGCTTAAAGCCAAATATAAAAGATCAGGGCCTTCCAATCTCTGGGTTCTTCAGCTGTAAGGCAAAGCCACAGCATTTGAAATTTCTACCTGCATCAGCGATCACCCTCATGAGACTTGGGAGCAGAAGGTATCTTTGGAAGGCAGCTGTGCTCACCACTATACCGCCAACGCCAGAAGGTATCTTTGTAAACATGAAACCCATGTTGGCTGGTGTGTTGGGTGTAATAAAGCCTCCTTCTCTCTGTCTCACAAGTCTCATGTCTTCTGCCAGTATCCATGAAATTGTGGAAGGCTAGCTAGTTTGCAGCAAACAGGGTAAATTTTAAACCATTTATTTATAATGCTTCACAGAATTATTGACCTGCTTCACTCGAAATTACAAAGGTTGAGAAACTTTAAGACAGAATATAGCAAGGACTTAGAAAACAAAATGATGTAATTTAGGCCAAGAAAGGAGACTAATTTACCAACCACCAGGACTACAATGCCGTAATATGTAACAGTGAGACAATGAATCTGGTTGAGGAAATGAAGCCAAAGAAGCTCAGCATAATAAAAAAATGTAATTACAGTTATAAATTTGCATAAGTATATCAGTTTGTCTCAGGGCCTTTGCTGAAACCCACCTTATTTTCTGACAGACTTTTTTTTTTTTTTTTTTTTTTAAGATAGTATCTCATTAATCACAGAAGGGAGTAGAAAATCTTATAGTCCCATTGAGTGAGAAAATTAGTTCAAGTCTATGGATTGCTTCAAGTGCCTTCAAAAGCTGTCACTCAAATAGGTAGTGGTTAGTCTGTAATTTGTTTATTTTTAATAGATGGGAGAGACTTAATAAAAACAAAACAGATAACACCATAGCTCCACTTAACTATTTGAAAGCAATTAGATCAGTTTTGTAAATGAGAAAGCAAAAGGGAAAATACATCTTAGAAAATAGTATGTTGAAATGGCAACTTGAGAAAAAAATGATTCCACCGTTCAATCAATTAAATATTCAGGAAGGCTAAATATACTTCAAACTGGAAAGACTGCAGAAAGTCTACACTTTCTAAATTACTGTTCTAAACTCTCTTCCTCAAGACTGTATTTGTATACACTATTAGCATGTCTTATAATTCCCATAGCAAGGTCCTAAGTATTGTTCTGCCCATTGCTGGCAATGTAATTTCTTTCCCTATTCTTTCTTCAAGTCTGCATAATCTTTAAATTCCATCTAAGCTATGGAAATCTGGGATAGTTTGGCAGTTCCAGCTAGAGATGTGCTGAAACTGGCTTCTACCAGCTCATAAAAGCTTCTACCAGCAACTCTTCCCAGCATTGTTTTATGATTTCAGGTTGGTAGCTTAAAATTGGCCAAAGTGGGAGCATTTACAGGATGGATATTGGCAGATATTACAAATATAAGCTTTTTTTTTTCACAACAGAGAACTGATTGTTAAATATTATATCTAGCATATGATTGATTCTAGTTTATAGCAATCTTTACTTTTAGAAAAAGTGTTGCAAACTCTTCTGTCTTTAGGTGTAAAATGAGTAGAATAAGTCAGGTGTAGTTAAAACTAACACCAAGTTTATGGTTCAGAAAACATGATGGATGATGGTGTTAGAATTTCTGTTCATATGAAGAGACTCGATACTACTGGAATCCAGGTAATTACTGCTTCATGGAAATGCTGGCCATGTATATCCACATTTTGGATCATATGTTTAAAATTTATAACATTATATATTGATATAGTTTCAAATATTAAAAAAAAAGTGCAAAAGTAGGACAGAAAAATCCCATTACTTCTGAACCAAATTTATCAATTGTATATATTTGGTTTACTTTCTTTATAAATCTGTTATGTATGTTTGTATATGTATTCTGTGTATTTCAGTATATTGGTAGAAGGACAAATAATTTTTTTTCTGATCCATTTAAAAGTAAGTGGAAACACTCCTTCCCTTTATCCCTAAATCTTTCACTTCTCTTTACTCCTCAGTTTTCACTGTTATTTCCCAAGAACACTATTGTTATATTGCACAAACACAGAACAGCTATCAAAATGAAGGTATTTAACATTAATTCAATATTATTATCAAATCCTAAATCCATATTCCAGTATCATCAGTCATGACAAATGTGTCCTTTATAATTATTTTGTTAATTTTTTTTCTGAGGTCTGAGGTCCAATTCAGTGTCAGGCATAACATTTAGTTACATGAATCTAGAAATTAATTTATTAATCTAGGAATATTCAGTAGCATTTCTTGTCTTTTTCTGGATCCTGACTGACTTCAAGAATGTATGCTTCTTGTTTTCAAGAATGAACCTCAACTTGTGTTTGTTTGATAGTTTATGGCAGGAAGATTACTGAGTGATAACGTGTGTACTTAAGCCACTAGATTTATCATTTATTGATGATTCTGATGCCTTATATCATTAGGTTTTCCAAATACATACACACACACACACACTCTTAGGGGGAAAAAGTATCCAATATTTTACTATTAAAAATGTTAGTTATAGAATGTTGTCCTCTTGTTAAATCACATCAGTAGCTTGAAATTGGTTGGAATATTTACATCATAGACATTGGAAATGCTACAATATAGTTTTCTATACTCAACAAACTGACAGTTAAATGTTTATTGGTATGTCATTGATTCTAGCCATTAGTTTAGTTTTTTTTTTTAACTTTTTTTCTTTAACAATTTTAAGGAATTTTTAAACATTTTATCAAACCTTTTAGGTAGCCCAGTTCTCTCTCTCTCTCTCTCTCTCTCTCTCTTTTTTTTTTCTTGTTAGGAGTAATAACATGTATGATGGAGAATTTTGTATTTCCCATGGTTCACTGAGATTCTGTTCATTTTTCCCAAATTTTTTTTATTATTTTTCATCTTCTTATTCCTAAACTTCTGTTTAACTTATCCAGTAATATTTAATTACATTTACTTTTTCCTTCAGAATTTCTATTTCAATTGCTTTTATATTTTCCATTTCTCTACTTAAATTCTTCATTTCTTCATTTGTTAATATCGTATCTTTTCTGAGTCCTTGATAGTGTGATAATAGCTATAATAGAGTTACTTTATGGTATTTCCAACATTCTCTTATCTCAGGGTCAGTTTCGATGGACTGCTTATTTTCCTGCTAATGAGTTATTTTTCTAGTTTCATTATCTATCTAGTATATTTTAATTCATACATGCATTGTTTTTTATAGCCTGTTATAATTATTTATGATAAGAGGACAAGTCTAGTACTTTGCATTTCATGGTTAAATAAGCTATATTCAGAATAGAGGTCACATATTAAAGCTCACCAGATGTGGCTCACAGGCACATTTCATTTAGCTGCACAAGGTTGTTATGTGTAGTGTTTAATATTTAAAAACTGGCTGCCAGCAGTTAACTAGCAAAAGAATTTACTTAAAAATCCAAGTATCTGGAACGTTTTTATTTAAACATGAAAATATAAAGTACTGTGTAATACTGACACTTCATCACAGATTTTAAAATCATTTTTATATAAACAAATAACAAAATTCATTAATAATTCCTTTTAGATGGTACTTGAATTTATTTATGGCACTCAAACATCAAATACTATGCCAATAAGAAAAATGTTTAATATTTTCTTATAACAATGTTGATAAATTGTTTTTGTTCCGTTGTCTATTCCGATTTGTCAGTTCTTAAAATATATTGGGGTTAGAACATTCTTTAAATGTTGGAGTTTTTTTACACTATTTTTGCAACTCATTCTGCCATTATTTTTAATATGGAACAGACAACAGATACTCTTCAATTGACAACCTTATAAACATATCCTTCCTCCAAATACCCATCAGAAAATACTGAAATATCATATCTTTTCTGAGTCCTTGATAGTGTGATAATAGCTATAATAGAGTTACTTTATGGTATTACCAACATTCTCTTATCTCAGTGTCAGTTTCTATGGACTGCTTATTTTCCTGCTAATGAGTTATTTTTCTAGTTTCATTATCTATCTAGTATATTTTAATTCATACATGCATTGTTTTTTACAGCCTGTTATTTATGATAAGAGGGCAATTATTATATATATCAGTATTATTATATTATTAGTATATTGCGTTATTTACTATTTACTATTATATTATTCTTATACTTCAGCTCTAAAGGTAGAGATAGGTTTCCTCTTAAATAATATGAGGGTTTACCTCAACTACTTGCCTGTACCAAGCTTTAGAAGAATCCGTATTGAGATTTTAACTCTCTTCCCTGGTTTCCAGATATTAACACATTGTTAATCCACAGGAAACATGCCATTGTGAAAATACAGACAGAGTGAAGGCTCAGGAAAACTCTACAATTTTTTTCAAAGCAGGGAGTGGTTTGGAAATAGCTATATTATAAATTAAAACAGTGAACTCAAGTTTTATTGATTTATATGCCATTTGTTGGCTGACTTAATTTGAGCATATCAACTATCTTCTTTGAGTATTATTTTCCTTTTTATAAAGTATAGATGATGATACATTCTCTGGTACCCTTACAGGCTTAATGTGAGGATGACACATTAAGATATTTAAATACTATGAAAAGTAAAACATGAGTACAAATAAAAGAGTGTACTTTTTGCTCAGAGGGGAAAAAAAAGAAAGCATATGCCTGGGAAGTGTGCTTTTAAGACTGCTAATAATGTCATCTTTTATGTATATATCAGGTCCGTTAAATATGTTAATTACTTCTCCAGAAATTAAAGTTATATTATTTCATAGAGAAATTAGATATTTGCATAAATGTAAAAGTCACCTGGGAGGTAGATTTAGTGACTGATGTTGATACTTCGCATATGAATGACAATAAACTCTCCTGTGAGTTGCTTTTGTTACTGGGAAGGTAAAGACAAATCAGTAGAGTGAGCTGAAATACATGTGATTTGCCTCTATAATTAGGGTTTTTTTTGTTTGTTTGTTTGTTTTTTTTTCATATTACATCATTATTTTATTTCACCCTGAAATAAAGTGTTCCTTTCACACTTCCTGTAATACAGGCCTGGTAATAAAAACCTTTCACTGATTTTATGTATGTCTTAGTTTCTTTCTTTTCTTTTCTTTTTTTTTTTTCTGAAGGATAACTTTTTTAAGTTGACTCATGGACAGTGGTTGACTGGTCTGGCCATGTGGTCAGGCAGAAGGGCAGTAGAAAACAGGCCTACCCAAGGGGTACTCATATGGGGGACATCCTTATGAAAATTTACGATTGCATTAAAATAGAACTTTAAAGTAGGACATACCATGAAGAATCCCTTCCAGGACTGGAGGATGAATTAGAACTGGTGAGTGGATATCCTGATGTGTTCACTTGAGGTGGGCACTTGGTTCATTAGGATACAACAATGAAGAGATTGCCTGAATTAAGATATATTCCTCTTGCATCTTCTGAGGCACAAAATGCCAGTAGGGTCTGTTCTGTCAATCAGCAAGGGAGAAGAGACCACAGATAACTATGAGACCGATAATGCTGAGGAAAGGGCAAGATCCCACACATAGCTGGCTAGTTGAACTCACGCTGGTAGCCCTGGGAGACTATAAATGAGATCTGACAGGAATAGACACTCAGGATGGGGCTTTAGTAACCCAGGGATGGAAGCTTAGTATGCTTTAAAAGGACTGGAACAAAAGATAGTTCTGGACCAATTTGGACAGCTGAATCACATTTTTACATTTTCTCAGAGCAAGGGACACGTTTTTATACTTAGAGTAATGAGTGGAGAGAACTGGAATGAGCAATTAAAATATTCATTGTCCAAAACCTGGGGAGATGAACATATGAAGGGCTGGTTTACATACTTTACAAATCTAACACTGACATTGTTGGTAAAATTACAATAATGGTACGGATGATCAGATGTATAGGGAAATCGAATAAAGATTCCTGATGATACAGTACTGATGGAAAATGACTGGCCTAAAGAAGAATAGGATTTGGCTAATAATTTTCATGCTCAATAGTACTGTAAGAGTTAAACATAGTATATGCATAATGGTGGATCAGGAAACAAAAATATGAAAATGTGTTAGTGGCTTATAGTATAGATTTATTGTTTCTTTAAATCTATTCCTACCCAACACTGGCTCATCCAAATGATAGGCATATTCATCATACTATGGCTGTGTCTGTTATATTCATTACAAACTAAATGTAGATGCCTAGGCAAATATAATTGTTTTGCTAGAAAACAGACTTGGTCTAAGTCCAGAGGGTAGACTGTTCAGTATAGAATTTAACCATGCACAAAAAGGTTTAGCCTTTATTCTCATCTTCTGGGAGGTAATCTTCATTTGTCTTGGGTCTTTAGCCTAGCCAAAGAGTAACATTGTGATTTTGGGTGGGAGCTGTCTATCAGAAAGATTAAAACAGATTTAGGGTCAGTGCTTTGAATCAACCTAGAATTAGTGATCCTGGAGCCTGAAATCAACTATATGAACAGTCAATCGTACGTATATAATAGGTTTCCATAAAAACTCTGAATACCAAGGGTCAGGTAAACTCCACAGGTTGATGATATTCTTTGCATATTGTCATACATAAGTGGACAATAGAAATTCTGGTAATTCTCCTGGACACTGTCAGGGCTCTTCTTCTTTTGGCTGATTTTAATCTGTATCCTCTTGTAATAAATCACAACTATGAATATAATAGTCTTCAATGACTTCTGTGAGTCATTCTAGCAATTTATCATACCTGAGGGTGGTTTGGTCCAGTTCTCCCTAACCTAAAACTTGCAGTTGGTGTCCAAAGTGAGTGTGGTTTTGGTTACTGTGCCCTCTAACTTTGTAGTTTGCCTAACCTCATCTAAATGTGCCTTCAAAGAATACTTCAGAGTTAGTTGAGAAATTTCTAAAAGATGAAGAACAATCTATGATTCCAGGAAAATGCAAATATAGCCCTGCTATCAAGCCTGGTAAAAAAGCACATAAAAAATTGCTACATTGTGCCCACAAAATCATTGCCACTATTATTGAAAAGGACATTAGTGCAGATCAGTAGATCCATGGAAATAATATCCAGACATGATCTGACAGTAAATATAGAGATGATGGCTATCAAATAATGAGGCTTGATATTCTGTGAAATAACAGTTAACAGTATCAAATTCAGGAAAAGTAATGGACCATAGCCAAGGATCTGTTTGAAAAATCAAATAGATATAGGAAAAATTAAAATAGATAAAGGTAATGTATTCAAATACAAAGTAGTCAAAATCTTAAAAACAATAAAAAATGAAGGCATTATACTGAAGATACCAGTTTTACTGTCTTGGCTAGGAGTTGTGTCAGTATACTATATAAAGATGCAAATTTATCTTTGGATGTTTTGAAGCTGTCGTTTTCTAGGATTAGTAAGTGAAATGTGGATAAACAGTTAGGTAGGTAAAGAATATTGAATCAAAAGGAAAAAAAACAAAAAAGAATTAGAGAGGTATGTACAAAGTTTATTAAAAATTTACTTGGTAGGTTCAGCCAGATTTTGCATATTTAAGAAAAGTTATAAAAAAATATGAGAAAATTGAATATTAAAGTTTTTACTAGAGAATGATTTATAAAAATATAATTTGAGATTTTAAAGTGAGAGAAACATTGTATACAGATTAAGGCTATAACAGTGTTGGGTCTTTTACCCTTACCATCATTCAGATCACCAGCTCTTCTGATAAAGAACTGGAAATCATAACCTCAAATTTCCTCATATACTTAGGATGTAATTAGTATTTTATTTGGTTTGTTCATTATGTAGAAGAATAGGTGCATGTTTTAATTCACTTTTATATTTGAAGGCCTATTTCCCTAATCTTTGTAAAGAATATTAAAAGGAAGATCATGTTGACTACCAAGTTAATTTTGCATATAGGTTAGCTGAGATCTTTTGAGATATCAGGACAGATTTTTGCCCTTGACTCTTAATTACTAATTTTTAAATACTCCTTTTTCTGTATTATTTTTTTAGGAAGATCTACACACAACATGGGGCTCAAACTCACAACCATGAGATCAAGAGTCACATGTTCTACTGACTGAGCCAGCCGAACGCCCTTTAATTACAAATTTTTAAATTTTATTTATTTTTTTTCTAAACCTACCAAAACCTATATTCTCTTGCACTCTTTTTAACAAATAATGATCTTTTCTGTTAGATGATTTTCTCCAAGGAGTTTTCTAGTTTCTCAGATATAATAGATTAGAACTAGAATTTTGAAACAAGGTCTGTCAACTGATATTATCCAATTAAAATAATAAAGACACCACTAGGTTTGATTCGTTTTGACTTCAGGGAAATAGAGTTGAAAGAGGGAAAAGAAATAATGCTTGAAAATGAATTTGATTCTTGAAAGCACAATTTCCCAGCCAAATTGACAGACTCTTGCTTGACATCAAGGTCAGATCAAAGTCTAAACTTGATTTCATTCAAATTGATTTGATTTGAATCTAAAAGTTCAGCTAAGTTCCACCTGATACAGACTTTAATATTAATGACACTTATCCCAATATACTACTTGGAATTGAATGTGGAAACTATCATGTATTCATTTAAGTAATATCGTAAAATAGCAGAGATTCCATTGTGCAAGATAAAATGCAGTGACCTGATTGAGAGTCCTTCCATGAGTATTATTGTCAGGTCTGACACTAGCTTATAAAATATAAAATACACTTTATCTCTTTGAACCACAGGATACACACACACACATACACACACACACACACACACACACTCACACACAGGAAAGAAGAGAGAGATGAGGGGTAGGAAAAATGAAGGAGAAAAAATATTTGAAGGAGATCAATGCTTATTAAATAGTTTTTAGAAGTATATGACACTTTTATAAACAGATGACCTTCAAGTTCACATACCTTGAAAAAGTTCCAAGTGGCTTAAAGGCATCATTGTATCATACATTTTAGTAAGCCAGTAGTTCTCATCAGGGATCCAAGTATCACATAAGTTATGAGATGTTCTGATGTTTCCAAAGATGCAGAAATGGGAATACCCCTCCCTAATGGTGAAGGATGAGCTCCCAAAATAGGCTTTGGTTTAGATTTCAGGGGAGGCAGTTAACAGGTATTAAGAACTCATCTCCTCCCAAGGCAAATAGCAGTGGTTCCCAATAGCATGTATGTTGGGACTTTGCTTGCTGGTGAGGAGTTAAATCTTAAAAAGGAGCTAGCCCAGAATACCTGGGTCATGGCAATGCTTTCTTTACTTGCCTGAAGATACAAATCACCTGGGAACATTGATAAAGCATAGCATACATGCCCTTCCTCTGAAGGTTCTATTTCAGTAACCCTTAAAGGCAAGAATTTGAATTGACATTATTTTTTCTAGGTGATGTTTATCATCAGGGAGTTTGGAAAACTAAGGAGTAAGGGAGTCTATCAAGTTGGGAAACAGACTCACAAAGGACAGATGTTTTATAGTTGTTTAAAAAAGAGGGCTCTGGAATCAGATTGGTTTTGAATCCCAACATTGCTCATTTACCAGTTATTTGAACTGGGGAGTAATTTTAAAAGATTATTTTACTTAAAGCTGAAAGTAATGCCTGGAATAGAGAAAAGCCCTCGATAAGTGGTTATAACGTATTTTGTAGAACCTAAACCAGATACACAACTTTCCTAACTTACTACCAAGACACTGCCTATTAAGTTATGACGCATTGGTAAGGTTGCATCAATTGTAAAACTCATCTCAATCTAAGAAAAGTTAAGATGGAAAAAAAAAAAAGTATAACCTAGAATAAATGAAATATACTACTAGAGAAGCCCAGAAAGTAATATAAATGAGTAAAATAGCCTGAGTAAGAAACATTAGGGGACAGAATTCCTCTTGAGGTTCAATCTTTTTCCTACAAGAACTGCAATAAATATTTCAGGATAAAGAAAAGTAAATGAAGATGAGTAAGAGGTGAGCAGAGGGATTAGGAAACTGTATGGTTAGAAGATAAGTGCCTTCACAGTATTTTTTGAAATATATGCATACATAGTTAATCACATATGTGTATGTATATGCATACATACATAATCACAAGTAAGTAGTGTTTTAGAAATAGTTATGTTATATTCCAGAGAGCAATTACAGAGATGAAGGGCTGAAAGTATTGTACAATTCAGAACTTAAACCTACTAAGAACTTCCACTGCATTAGAAAGTTACATATGTTCTCAACTCAATATAGTAAAAAGCATATAAAATAATTTATAATTTTCAGACAAAAAAAGATTAAAAAAAGAAATAGTGACAGAAATAGCAGGATTCCCTTCTTTTTATGGTTGAGTAATATTCTGTCACATTGTACATCTTACACAGTGTTACATGTCAATTATATCTCAATAAAGCTGAAAGTTTTGAAAAATGTTTTTAACTTTACAAAGCATATGAAACTATAGGAAAAAAGGCACTTGCTTAATGTAAAACAAAGTAAGATCACTTAAAAATGTATTAGTAGTAATGATACATTAAATAACTAAATTTACGAAGCCCACAGTAGAAACTAGAATTAGATTTAAGTACACTTTTGTCATTTTAAAAATGCAGTGCCACATTTATGTCAAATAAAATTGACAGAAAATTTGAAATAAGTGAACGAAAAAGTTATTATAAGAAATAGTAAGACAGCAGTATATAATTTAATGCAGAAAGGACACATCATGGGGCACCTAAGTGGCTCATTTGGTTAAGCATCTGCCTTCAGCTCAGGTCAGATCCTGGGATCAAGCCCTGTGTCAGTCTCCCTGCTCAGTGGAGATCCTGCTTCTCCCTCTCCCTGTTTGTGTACTTGCCACTCTTTCCTCTCACTCTCTCTCAAATAAATAAAATATTTTAAATAAATAGATAGATATTACAAAATGTTTAAACTTTAACATTTAAAATAGGATGATGCTGAAATGGTACTTAGATGAAAGTGAATCATCCTAAATGTTTTATTAAAAGACAAATGTACACATACATTATGTATACACATATACATATATTACATATACGTATATATAAAGAAAATATATAACTAGGTTATTGACATATTGGGATTTCTTATCAATGAATATATGTATTTCTCTACTGATTCATGCACTTTTGATATATTTTTACAACATTGCATAAATAATAATGAAGACTAACACCATTTGTTTAGAAGACTTAACCTCAATTATTTTATAGGTATTAGGTATTATAAGTCACCTTTTTAAATTTTTATTTCATTTTTGTTTTTGTTGGTTAGAAATGAATGCGGTAGATTTTTATATATTGATTTTTGTGTTTATAAAATGCTAAAATGCTTCGTTAATTCTTACATTTATTCTTCTGTAGTATGTTATTCCTACTTTTTAACTTCCCCAAATATAAATTAATTGCTGGAATATTATGCAATTGGCTTTTGTTTAGACATATCTTCAAATTTAGCAGTGCCTTTGCTCACATTTCTTCATATATCCTAGAATTCTTTCATAAGATTTTTGTCTTGCAGTAATATGTTTTCCAAAATTTCCTTAGTGAGGGTGTATTGTTGGTAAGGTCCTTCATTACATTTTTTTTCTGAAAAGAAAACATTTCAGCTTTGTGTTTCAATAGAAGTTTAGCTAAGTATGCAATCTAGATTGACTATTATTTTATCTCATCAATTCAAAACTATCAATTCATAATCTTTCTGCTTTTTTGTTGTCAAGAAGGCTTTTTTTCTCTTAATTATCCTTACTTGATCTAAGTCCGTGTCTTACTAGACACTGTTAGGATATTCTTTTTGCCTCTGATGATTTCTGCCCTTTTGTAGAATGGTAATTCTCTATGGTTATTAGCAGTGAAGACAATGAAGATTCATATCATTATTGTTATGATGTATTCTAAATCTTTCATTTTTGTTCTCTTCTCCATCTCTGCTTCATCTGATGCCTTTCCGTTAATTTCTTTAAATTTATCTTCCATTACACTAGTTTTTTTCTTCTGCTGTATATAAAGCCTTTTAGAAATGTCTGATTTGGTCTATTCAGTGATTATGAATTCCATTTCTTAAAGTCCTATTTCAAATCTTCCTTATTCTTTCTTTTCAAACCTTCCTTATCTATGAGGAAGATACTTTCTTACTACACATTCTGATTACTCATTAATATTTATTTCTTGATATATCTTAAACCATTTTATATTTCTGCATCCTTAAGACCACCAGCAAGTTTGATAATTTTCTAAGAATATGCACAGGACTCAGCATATAGTCGTATTTATGGCTATGAATTATTACAGTGAAAGGGTACAAATCAAAATCAGCAAAAGCAAACTATTGCATGGCGTGAAGATTGGAGAAAACTGGGGGAATGTTTCACAGGTTAGTCACAAACTCCATGCTTACTTTCTCTAGCAACATGTTGTGACCATACAGGTGAAAAATATAAAATGAAAAAACCCAAACATGTAGATGCCTAAATGTCCATTGATAGAAAATGAAAAAATTGACACAAATAATAAAATTCTGTGGAGCAATTAATGTGAAAAAGCTAGACCTTCATTTACAACATGTTTGAACTTTGAAACAGTAGGCTTACTAAATTAGAAAAGATGCAAGTGTTATAAGTTTTTAGTGAAATGCGTATTTACTAGAGAAACTCACTAGAGGCTCACCGCCTAAAATTTTGATAAGGGCTGGTCATATAGGGGCTCTTCGTGTTGCCAAAGTTCCTAAAGTCCAGAAGGAAAGCAGGTTTTTGGTATCAACCGTTTTGTTTGCACAAACAGTTTAAGCAAATCAATCATATACCTGTAGTGAAGAATGAGAGAAAGACCCTGAAAGCCTATATAATATATAATGTGAGCATCAGGTAACAGAACACACCAATTTCATATGCAGATAACATGCATGGTGGTCAGGGGTTTCGTGACAGCTGAACTGCAGGCCTGATAATAGAGGAAAAAAGGAGTTTGAAGGGCATGGTCTTATATTGAACATAGGGGTTACTAATTAATGGCATCTTTTAGGGGCTAATGAGTACCAAAGACAAAGTATTAAAGTACATGAATATAAATACTCTTAAAAATTGTGATCAATTTTTACTTTTATAAAGCTTGTCAATCTATAATGTAAGTAGAGTTTTCAGTCATTATTGTTACAGTAACAATCATAACAACATAAAATCAAGGTATAGATCATGTATATGTATTATGGCATGAATCTTAACTTTTCCCTGTGTTTAGTAAGTTTTCTGTGGATAGTTTTTTGTCCAGGTACATATATACTGTGAAGGCTTTCAGAGTGTTTTTAGCGCTTATCAATATTCTGTTATTGATACATCATAGTAAATGCAAATTATATGAAGCTGGGGGAAATCTATTTTTTGTATATTCTTGAAAACACTGCTAAATTATAAAGCAACACAGATTATAAAAGCCTGGACTCTGAAAATTTAGAAACCTGTGTTCAAATTCTAACTCTACCGTTTAACCTTGACACTCATTGAACTTTGCTAAGCTTCAGTTTTCTGATGTGTGAAGCTCAGTATATAGTACTAAGAATGAAATTAAATCTGAAATACTACTCAGCATAAGTACTTTATTCCAGGTCCTTCTTTTAATTATTTAGAAATGTTCATTTTTTAGTTTAACATTTTACAAAGCATTTTCATGAGTCTATTACTATTCCTATCTTAGAGATAAAGTTCAAGAGACGAATTGTTTATTATTATTTGTTTACTTATAAACAAATAGTGGAGCCAACATTTTGCAGTGGATGTTCTGACTCTAAATCCCATAATTTATAAAGATGATCATTGGATTCTAGGCTTTACCATATTATACCATGGCAATAATTGAGTAAAAACTACAGAAGGGTATAGTCCATCTGATGTTCTCTGTGCATTTTTTATTTTATTATTTTCTTTTTCCTTCAGCCAACAAAATTCCATTTTTTTCATACACAGTTGTTTTTTCTGTAGCTTTTTCTTTGAAAGTCAAGTAGATAGTCTTTTATTTATGCTTTAGTGTCTTTTAGTACTGAAAATGGCAGAAGGTTTTCTTTTGTTATTGTTGTTGTTTTTTGTTCCACATTTTGGTGATTTTTAGACTCCCTTGATATGTTTAAGAACATTTGGGTTCTGGTTGCTTAAACCACCCTCACTGCATCACAACTTGGAGAGTGTTGTTTGTTTAATTTGTTTATTTAATACTCTCCTAAATGAATGCGATGACCCATTAATCTATAAAACATTAATAATTCCAGTCTTACTATTTAAAATACATGTCTTACAGTGGATCTAGAGGATCTCTAAGATTCTTTTCAAATCAAATTTTATAATCACAAAATGTTAGAATTAAAGCAGATCCTAGACTCTTTATCCAGTGGTTTACAAATAAGTTTATCAGGGAAACAGTATTCTGTGGCAGTTACTTAGTTCCCACTGTGTATGGTCTTGAGGCTAAGTGGCCAAGACCCTAAATGTCTTAATTGGAATAACTCCACTTTCACTGTTGGTATGTAAAAATTCTACAAAAGATATTGGTCAGGTTGTAACAGAGCCAAACTCTTTGTCCTTTCTTCCCTTACACCAGCCTTTTTCTTTTTAAAAACTCAATCCCAGGAGTATTTGAGAAGAAATCTTCCAAAATGTTGTATTGTTTTCCTGGTTATCTATGCAAAAGTTCTGTCTCAGACTTTGAGACTCTGATTCTTTCTTCTTCTGATGCAATTTTATGATTCTGGAGGTGAGAATGCAGAGGCAGATTTCTTTTCCCTGTGAAATTGGACAAAACATCATTGTAATATTGGCCAGAGGTCAAAAGCTAATTATTTTATAAGAATTAGTCATGAGCCCGAATTAAATGAATCTGAGATCCCTCATGATAGATAGTAACTGAGCTGGTCTCAGAGACTTGGAGGTGTGGGTGTAATGCTCAAGCCAAAGATCCTTCTTGAATTTTGAATCGATAGAGGGACTCATACAAATGTCCCTGTCACTCTAGGCCTCTTATCCTTTGCAACTGTTTTTTCATTTATCACTGCCTAGAAATAAATTGAATAGTCTCCTATCATGCCATCACAAATCATTTCAGTTTTTTCAAATAAAGTTTATAAAATGTTTATAGACTTATTGTCATGTATCTACCTATCCTAGTAAGTGAATTGCTGATGTGCTTCATTCTGTGGGTAAATTCTTATTAACTAACTAATGCAACCTGCGACAATGTATACGTTATTAAATTATTAAAATACTTGCTATAAGTCTGGTGAAGAGGCTTAATTTATCCTATTCAATTTGTCACTGTGACAAGCAGCTTGTAAGTATTATTTAATCTTCATAACAAGCTTAATAATAGAGTTATTATGACTGTTGTATGTGTCATCGTCACCATCGTCACCACTTGCCAGGTAAGGCTGGTGAAGCATATGGAAGTTGACTAACTGATAGACTTCTACCTGCTGATTTTGTGAAAATAATATTTATTTTTTTTTTTTGCTATACATTTTTTTTGAATTTTATTTTTTTCAGTGTTCCAAGATTCATTCTTTATGCATTAACACCCTGTGCTCCATGCAATATGCCCTCCTTAATACCCACCACCAGGCTCACCCAACCTCCACCTCCCTCCCTCAGTTTGTTTCTCAGAGTCCACAGTCTCTCATGATTCATCTCCCCTTCTGATATCCCCCAACTCACTTCTCCTCTCCTTCTTCCAATGTCCTCCGTGTTATTCCTCATGCTCCACAAGTAAGTGAAACCATATGGTAATTGACTCTCTCTGCTTGATTTAGTTCACTCAGCATAATCCCCTCCAGTCCTGTCCATGTTGCTACAAAAGTTGGGTATTCATCCTTTCCGATGGAGGCATAATACTCCATTGTTTATATGGACCATATCTTCCTTATCCATTTGTACAAATATTTAAACACAATACCCATAACCATTATTATAACCATGCTTAGTTTTAACTCATGACAGTCATCTATCCAAACTTTCACTACTGCATTTATTCTTTCAATAAATGAAGAATAAATAATGATCATGCACCTCTAATTAACCACATAATTTGGTCTGGCTACAAAAGCTATTTGTAAGTTTAGTTAGAGAAGGACACAAAGAAAATAAAAAATATGAAGTTAGGTCTTACCCATGATATATGATACGATGCACTCAGAAGATAGTTTCTGTGACCTCTCATGTTTGTAAGTCTCATATCTTCTGACTCTCACTTTTCAGATTCAGAAACCTCAAAACTGTTTTTAAAAACTATCTCTTCAAGTTGAACCAATTATTTCTCTTCTTTTAATTGAAATAATTTGCTTGTGCTAACACAAGGCTAAAAGGACAGTTGGGGGTCCTACTAGCCTGAATAGTGAGGAAGAGCCAAGCCTCCACAGGAGTAATGGTGAGCTATGAGGCCTGAACAGTGCAGTTGTTTCTAGGTGGAGATAGCTTATAATATGCATTTTTTGTCTTCATGACATGATTTACACATATACATTTTGAATAGTCATTGATGTAGACATATTTTTCTCCATTAAACTACTTTCCAAATTGGTTGGGAAGATTCCAGAATTAAGAGTAGCATTCTAGTAATTCATCAGTAATTAAAATCTTGAAATCTACAGGAGTTTTACTTGAATTTTTTTGTTCTGATGCCTTAATGGTTTACTGACCATTTCCAAGAGAATGCTTTCACCCCAAAAGAACAATATTGATTTTACTATATCTCCTTTTAAGACTTCATTTTTTTGGTTGTTTTATGCTGGATTTAAATTTTAACCTGGTTTATACAATATAATCTACTTTAATGGTTTAAAGGCATTACATTAAGATAATTTGCTTTCTTTGTTCTGAATATTTTTTCACTCATTTTAAATTGAAGAGTCACTTAACCAAATATATTGTCCTCAGTTCCTAGTAAAATATCTGTACACTTCAGTAATTTATTCACTTTTTAAATATTAGAAAGTAATTTTTTAATTTTATACACCACCTCCTTAGCACATGCTATACTATAGTGTCTGTATAGATTAATCCATCAGTATGCTTTCACATTTTAAGATAGATTACTGAAGTAATGATGATTATTATTAATTTTGTAAGAGATGAACAGGAATTTTTTTAAATGAAAAACCCAGAATGTAGAATGATTTGTGTTCTTTATCATGTTAAAACATATCAGGATATATACTACCATACAAAGCTGTAAAGTAGTTAAGTTTAGTTGTTGACCCTCTCTGTATCTTTGCCAAATACACTATGATGATAAGTCATTGTCAGATCTCATTTTCTTGTTTCACATAAAATCAAATTCCTATTTTTATTAGCACTATTTTATTTAACAGTGTTATGCAAAGCAAATGAGTTGATAATATAGATAATATCCAAAGGACACACATTCACTTTAGAGACTTGGATCAGGCTACACAAATACAGGCAAATATAGTTAAAAGAGGCGAACTAGCAATGACAACCTTGTGCCACATTATAGACTGCACATACAAACAAGGGAAAAGTTTTGCCAAATTATTATTTCAAGGAAAGGATAAGAAGCAAAATCAGGAGAGTTCAGTACTATGGTCAAGGAGAAATTATGGTTACTAGAAAGTCATGTGGTCTGGAATGGATGGTCTTAGTTATTATTATTAGTTTCATGATCTTAAACAGGTACTTTCACTTCTCTAGGCCTTAGTTTTCTTATTAATAAAATATAGTATATAATTATACTATTTTATGTATACACACACTTTCATATATTTAATTATCTGATAAGGTTTAGTGACATAAATTTTTTTTACTGGCTGATAGCTTTCAGGTAGTTTTATTGGTCATAAGATTTTTGACAGTATCAAGAGTACAGTCTGGACCCAGCATCAAACCTATTTTGGAAACACAAATCATTGCAGTAATTTTTATTGTTGTTTTTGCTTTTTTTTTTTTTTAGTTTGAGAGAGAGACCAAGATAGCGAAAGCACAGGCAGGGAGGAGAGAGAGAAGCAGGCTCCCAGCTGAAGCAAGGAGACTGAAGCGGGGCTTGGATCCATAAGGTCCAAGGTCTTTGGATCGTGACCTGAAATGAAGGCAAATGCTTAACCAACTGAGCCACCCAGGCACCCGCTTGCAATGATTCTTTAAAATCAACAGCTTTCTCAAGGTATAATTCACATACAGTAAGGTTTATCTTTTTAAAGTGCAAATCCAATGGTTTTTGATATATTTACAAAATTTTATGCTGATCATCATTATGTAATTCTGGAACATTTAAATCTCCCACAAAAGACCTATAATCTTTACCAGTGACTCGTACAGGTAGCTAACATTCTCCCCAAACCCAGACTTTGGTGATCACTAGTCTGTTTTCTGTCTCTTTGGATGTGCCTATTCTTGACATTTCATATAAATGGAATCATACCAGCAGTGCCTGGGTGTCCCAGTGGGTTAAGGGTATGCCTTTAGCTCAGGTCATGATCCCAGGGTCCTGGGATTGAGCCCTGGCATTGGGCTCCCTGCTCAGCAGGGAGCCTGCTTCTTCTTCTGCCCCTTCCCCAGCTCACTGCTCATCTGGGCGTCTCCTCCCTCTCCTTCTGCCCTTCCCCAGCTTGTGCTATCTCTCTGGCTTACTCTCTCTCTCAAATAGATAAAATCTTTAAAAATAAATAAATAGGGGTGCCTGGGTGGCTCAGTGGGTTAAAGCCTCTGCCTTCGGCTCAGGTCATGGTTTCAGGGTCCTGGGATGGATCCCCACATGGGGCTCTCTGCTCAGCGGGGAACCTGCTTCATCCTCTCTCTGCCTGCCTCTCTGACTACTTGTAATCTCTGTCTATCAAATGAATAAATAAAATCTTTTAAAAAATAAAAATAAAAGTAAATAAATAAAAGGAATCATATCTTACGTGGCTTTCTGTGACTGGTTTATTTCATATTTTCAAGGTTCATACAGGTTGTAGCATGTATCAGTACTTCATTCCTTTTGTTTCCACTATCTTTTTCCTTTTTTATTTTTTACTTTCTTTTTGCTTTTTAATAAATTTTTATTTTTTAGAGCAGTTTTAGATTTATGGAAAACTTGTGAGGAGAGTTCTGTATCCTACTCCATTCTCCCCTATTATTATCATTAACATCTTAGATTAGGATATTTATGAACAACTAATGAAACAATATTGATACATTATTGTTAAATAATATCTCTAGTTCACTTAGATTTTCTTTGTTTTTATCCAATGTCCCTTTTCTGTTATAGCATCCCATCTAGAATACCATGTGACATTTAGTTGTCATACTTTCTTAGGACATGTCTTCTTTGTTTCCCAGGCTTTCCTTGATTTTGATGGCCATGACAGATTGGAGGACAGTGTTTCTGGTGTTTTATAGATTGCCCATTATTAGAATTTGTTTGACATTTTTTTTATGGTAAAACTGGTATTATGGGTTATTGGGAGGAGGACCACAGAAACAAAGTGTAACTTTACCAAGTATATGTACTATCAGTGTGATTTATGACCGTTGATATTGGCCTTGATCACCATGGCTGAGACCTCTCCAGTTTATTTTCCCCCCTTCCATATTGTACTCTTTGTAAGGGAATTTCTATGTGTAGCCCATACCTAAAGTGGGGGATTATATTCCTCCTCCTTGAGGGTAGAGTATCTGTGTAGATCATTTGGAACTTTCCTACGTGGGAAATTTATCTCTCCTTCACTTATTAATCTATTCAGTAATTTATTTATAGAATGTCTATATTTATAGAATATAGAATATAGAATAAATTAATTATAGAATATAGAATATAGAATTACAGAATATTTATAGAATATAGAAATAAATTTATAGAATTTTTCAAATATTTATAGAATAATATAGAATATTATAAATAATATAGAAGTTATTTATAGAGTTATAGAATATAGAATATTTATAGAATATAGAATTTTTTTAAAGATTTTTTTTATTTATTTGACAGAGATCACAAGTAGGCAGAGAGGCAGGCAGAGAGAGAGAGGAGGAAGCAGGCTCCCTGCTGAGCAGTGAGCCCAATGCAGGACTCGATCCCAGGACCCTGAGATCATGACCTGAGCCGAAGGCAGCGGCTTAACTCACTGAGCCACCCAGGCACCCTAGAATATAGAAAGTATAGAATAAATAGAATTTATTTATAGAATTCTTTTATTTGTCAGATTTTTATATTGTTGAATGGGTTGAATGGGAGCTCTTTCACTTGGCTCCTGTGTACCTTTGACATGCCCTCATCAAAGTGGGGTTTTTGGTTTTTTGAACACTTCCTTACATGCTGGCACTGTAAGATACTCCAGGCTCATCTTATATATTTCTGGCCCCAGTCCTGGAATTAGCCATTTCTCCAAGGAATATTTGTTTCCTTTATTGGAGAATGGCATCAGAAACCAATATCTAGGGGCGCCTGGGTGGCTCAGTGGGTTAAGCCTCTGTCTTGGGCTCAGGTCATGATCTCAGGGTCCTGGGATCTAGCCCCACATCGCATCAGGCTCTCTATTCAGCAGGAAGCCTGCTTCCCCCTCTCTCTATGCCTGCCTCTCTGCCTGCTTATGACCTACCTCTGTGTCAAATAAATAAATAAAATCTTAAAAGAAAAGAAAAGAAAAAAAAAAAGAAACCAATATCTAGCTAGGTACCAGGAATGCTCATTGCTACAACGGTGTCATTTATTTCCCAGGTAACCAAAGATTTTATGTGTATGTAGACATATCTATAAATATTCCTATAGGTAACAGTCTATATATGGTAAACTAAACATAGGTCCATACTGATGTGTCCAACTTTAATTTATTTCCAAGGATGATTCTTATTTCCTCCCCATGCTTATCTTTAAATTTAAACTCCAGAAATGTGAAGTCTGGCTGCCACCTTCTTCCATCCATTTAATTGTTGTATTTCAGAATACTTGAATAGCAGCAGCAGCATTGTTAACCCATAACCCCCTGGGAAAACATTTTATCAGCTAAAGTACAGTTCTTTTGCATTTCATCTTTCAGAGTTCACTC
The DNA here is from genome assembly GCF_964662115.1 of Mustela nivalis. Lineage (NCBI taxonomy): Eukaryota > Metazoa > Chordata > Mammalia > Carnivora > Mustelidae > Mustela > Mustela nivalis. The sequence continues at coordinate 43,557,751 of NC_139027.1, forward strand.
ATTCCAATATTATTTAGGTCAGCACCTTTCCCTCCCATTCCGTTCAGTGAGATTGTTTCATACATTTGTAATACAGTTAGTTGCTCTTATCACAGTCTGCATTTCTTCCTGGGATTTCCAAACTCCTAAATACATTTTTTTAATATGCATACACGAAAGTTCACTCATTGTGCTGTAAAATTTCCTGGGTTTTAACAAGTGCATGGTATCATATATTCTTCCTTAGACTCTGGATAGAATTCACCAGTGAAATCACTGGAGTTTAATAGTATCTTTTTTTTTGTAAGGTTATTAATTACTGATTCAGTATCTTTAATAGACAGTAGTTATGCTCAGATGATCTGTTTCTCCTTGTCTAAGTTTTAGGAATTTGTGTCTTTCAAGAAATTGGTCCATTTCAACTCAATTATCAGATTTGTAAACATAGAGTTGTTCATACTATAACTTTATTACATTTTTGAGGACTATGGAATCAGTAGTGATGATCTCTCATTTCTAATAGTAGTAATTTTTATTTTCTCTTTTTTCCCCTCGTTTAGGCCAGATACAACCTTGTCAATTATATCCAACTTTTCAAAAAACCACTTTTTGTTTTGTTGATTTTCTGCATTGATTTCTGTGTTATTTTCAACTTTATTGACTTATGCTCTAATTTTTATTTATTCTTCTGCTAACTTTAAGTTGAAGATACTTTTTCTAGTTTTTTGGAGGCTTAGATTATTGATTTTAGGACTTTTTTTTTTTTTTTTACTAATGCATGTAGTGCTATAAAATTCCTTCCAAGCATTAACAAATTTTATTTTCATTTATATCAAAGTATTTTAAAATTCCTCCTGAGACTTCTCCTTTGACCCATGTTTGATTTAGTAGTATGTGGTTTAATCTCCAAATATTTTGGATTTACCTCCTGTCTTTCTTTTTATTGATTTCTAGTGTAATACCACTATGGTCTCTCATATATTTTATATGATTTCTATTCTTTTGAATTAATTTAGGTGTGTTTTATGACCCAGAATGTGGTCTGTCTAGCTGAATGTTCTGTTTGAACTTGAGAATAATGTGTATTGTAATGTCATTGGATTAGATATCCTATAAATGTCAAATAAATCAAGTTGATTAATGATACTGTACAAGGCAACTATATCCTTAATGATTTTCTGCTTGCTTCATCTGCCAATAATAAATAGAACTGTTAAAATATCCAACTATAGGAATAGATTTATCTATTTCTCTTTGAATTTGTATGAGATTTTGCCTCACATATTTGGATGCTCTTATTTTAGGAGCATATATGTTAAGGATTATTACGTATTTTTATAGAATTGACTATCATTATGTAATACCTCTGTTTATCCCTGAGTATATTCCTTATTTTAAAACCTCCTTTGTCTATAATTAATAGGCAGTTCAGTTTCCTCTTGATGAATGATATCATGGTACATATTTCCCCATCTGTTTATTGTTAACATAACTATGTCTTTATGTATGTATGTATACATGTATGTATCTATTTTTAAAGATTTCATTCATGCAGTCTAGACAAAGAGCTCATGGCTGGGGGGAGGAGCAGAGGAAGAGGGACAAGCAGACTTTGTGCTGAGTGTAGAGTCCAGTTGGGGGCTCTATCCCACAACCCCGAGATCATGACCTGAGCTGAAATCCAGAGGTGGCTGCTTAACTGACTGAGTTACCCAGGTGCCCCTTTATGTCTTTATTTCAAAATGCATTTCTTATAGATAACATATACTTGGATCTTTTTTAAAATCAGCTCTGATAGTCTATGCATTTTAATTGGTATGTTTAGACCATTCACATTTAAGTGATTTTGATAAGAGTTGGTTTAATATTTACCATTTTTCTAATTGTTTTCTATTCATTGTACTAGTAATATCTTTTGCCCCCTTATTATTCCTTCTCCAGTTTTAATTGTGTATTTTATGTGATTCAATTTTCTCCTCTTTGTTAGCATATTGATTATACTTCTAAAAAAATTTTAGTGGTTACCCTAGATTTTGTAGTATACATTTTACAACCATATAATAATCATTTATAACATCTATAAATTAAATGTATATTTACATTAATGTGTACCTATGTAATCATATATAATTATAAAATGTATATTTTTACAATACACATTTATATAATATGTGGTATATATATTAAATATTATATAATGAATATTATATAATATACTTTACAATTTGTGCAAATTAAATGTTTATTTGTAATATATATTACAACTATGCTAAGTCCACTCTGAAGTAATAGTATATATCACTTCCTGGGTGTAAACACACTAAATGTGTTTCTAATTCATCTTTCCTTTCTCTTATAACGTTGGGGTCTTTCTTTTTCCTTATTGATAAGTTGTAATCATTCAATCAATATATCTATGCCGTGATTTTTCATGGTTTGGGGCCTTGTTACTGAGATATTGACATTACTGATCCATTCCCCTGTTATATCTGTCTTCAAAAACTTGTTGATGAACTGATCTGTGTGACTTCACATGTTTTTTCCAGTTCTGTCTTTGTGGATCTTCCCTCCCGATATTCTAGTTTCTCGACTCCTCAATTTCTTTACAACTCCAGCAAGCACAGCCTCTTCATTTCTCCATTTATGAGCCTCCAGTATCAGTCCTCTCTTTTTCCTGTGTTCCACCTTATGACAACAGTGCCACTGCCACCTGTGAGGGCCCAGGGCATAATCAAGACAGGATGTTTGATAGCATACCTAATGGCACTAAATGCACTCAGAGATTAAAAGATACTGTTGACGTGATGTTTAATCATAAGGTAAACAAGTGCTTCGGTTCTTTATTTCCCTTTGCACCTAATGGGAAATGCATGAATCCTTACAAGCCTGGATCAAATAGAATAATATCCATAAATGCAAATACTCTAGACTAGTTTATCCTAATCTGCTCCTTTATCACTGCTCAATAACTCAATGCTGTGTTATCCCTCTTCAAATCAAGAAGATATTTGTGAACCCATGCATATTTGTTCTCTAGCTTACCACAATCTGTGGCTACACAACGAAGAATAATACAAACATACCTTGTTGAACTTACTGGTTTTTGACTCACTCAATTTCATTCCTAAAACACAGCTTTCATATATTTTAAAATATGCTGGAGTGTTAGGAGATAAGCCATAGAAAAAGGTTTGCATAGTATTATTTGCCTCAATAGATTTTCTTTTTTTCCTGGTCTCCCTTTCATCTGTAGTTAGGAATCTGTTTAGGTCTGTGACCCTCTAGACATTCAATTTCATACTTATGCGACCTTCTACTATAATGACACTTGTTAGCTTTTCCCCTCTTTATACTCATTGATAGGAATGAGGATTGAGAATGTCATGGCCTAGCTACAGTTTTTGCTTTCTGGTTGCTTTGAATACCACCACAGTTTTGGCATGTGAAAAGGTTACCTGTAGAATTATTACTAAAAGAGAAGAGGAAATTGATTTATTAGTTAGATAAAATGTTGACACACTGAATATGGTGGAGAATATTTTGAGAATCATATATTTATCATTGAATTGAGATTGGACATACACACAATACACACAAAAAACTTGGTTAACTGTATTCATAAATCTGCTCACTTTGCTGATTCTAACCAAAAGGACCTTCCTACTAATAGGGTTCATAATACTAAAAATAGTAAAAACTGAAAAGTTTCAGTGATGGTATCAATTAAGTAATTGTGAATTTTCTAAATGTTGAGAAATCATAGAAGCCCACTGAAAAGATAAGTGTTGTGTGTTTATATTCAAGGCCTGGTTAGAGTAATTTGTTAAATAAGACAAATTTGCATTAAGTTCTTTCTTTGGTACCTTTCTAAAGTATCTTTTTTTGGCACTGTTTCTATCTTATCTTCTTATGCCCAGAATATGTTGTACACATATGTGTATTATGTAGAAATTCACAATCTGAGGGTCCTTTCATGGAAACCATTTGGGTGAAGATCAAAGGAGAAAGAAACAAAACTGACTTTGGTAGATTTACAAAAGAAATACCAGGTAGAAAATCAGAGTAATGATTAACGAGCATAGATTTAAAATAATAATAGTTATTTACACAAGAAAAAGTACATGTTTTTGTTTGTTCTTTTGTACACAATTTATAAGGAGACTCCAGCTATCTGGGTATCTGGTAGAGTCTCATAATGCAAACTTCTATTCATTGACATATGATTAATATTCCATCTTAATGAAACACAGGATAATTATGAATAGAGGAACTAAGGTTACCAAGAAGTAATTTTAATGGCAAAATGTAAAAAAGTAGGTTTAGATAAAAATGACTTTAAGGCCTTTTACACAGGCTAGCTTCCAATGTTACCAGGAGAGAGAGTATTTTAGATTTCTTTACATGAGGTTATTTCCAAAGTGCAGCTTTCCCCAGCTGCTTTCTCTTTTAATGAAAGAAAGGCCATGATGGAATTTATCCTGAATAGGGCAGTTACAATTAGGTTAGATGCCTTCTTCCTGCTTAATTCTTTTAATTTGTCTGCATAGGTCTTGGGTCTCATGTTTGAATACTGGAACTGTATATTTTGATGTTATTATTATTTTAATCAATGTTGGTTTTTCGTTTCCACTGTTATTATGGAATGAATTGGGCGGCTTTTCATCTTTTACTATGAAATGAAATACTAAAAATTGCTTTCCACCTCTCTTTCTAGAAGTTAAATGGAGTTCACCTGTGATTTCATGTGATTCTGGTATCTTTTAATTGGTGTATTTTAACTTCCTTTTCAATATATTCTACAGCAAGAGAATATTAAGTAAATTAATGACAAGGGATATGAGAACAGAGGAAATGAATCTTCTTCTTTTCTTTTCTTTTTTTTTTTTATAAACATATAATGTATTTTTATCCCCAGGGGTTCAGGTCTGTGAATCGCCAGGTTTACACACTTCACAGCACTCACCATAGCACATACCCTCCCCAATGTCCATAACCCCACCCCCCGGAAATGAATCTTCTGATGAAAGTATAAGCTTTCAATTTTTAGCATCCATCAATACCAACTGAAGAGATTTTAAAAAGTCAGGCTCAGGGGCGCCTGGGTGGCTCAGTGGGTTAAAGCCTCTGCCTTTGGCTCAGGTCATGATCTCAGGGTCCTGGGATCTAGCCCCGCATCAGGCTCTCTGCTCAGCAGGGAGCCTGCTTCCCCTCTGTCTCTGCCTGCTGCTCTGCCTACTTGTGATCTCCCTCTCTGTCAAATAAATAAATAAAATCTTAAAAAAAAAAAAAAAAGTCGGGCTCCATTATCTGATACCGTGATTTAATTGATCTGTGGTAGTAGGGCCTAAGCATTGGTAATTTTTGTTCCAAATTCTATGCAGTGATCATAATGAGTATTCAGGGTTGAGAATGTTAAATAAATAAATAAATATGCATATATGCATTTTGTTTATTTGTCAGAGAGAGAGAGAGAGAGAGAGCACAAACATGGGGAACAGCAGGTAGAGGGAGAAGCAGGCTCCCTCCTGATCAAGGAGCCTGATATGGGACTCAGTCCCAGGACCTTGGGATCATGATCTGAGCTGAAGGCAGTTAACCAACTGAGCCACCCAGGTGTCCCAAGTTTTTATTTTTAAAGGAATTCAAACATTTCCTGTAGAATTTTTTTAAATTTATTGAAGTCATGTTGTACTTAGTATTGTTTTACAATTTTTGATGTCTTCTTTACTGATAATTATGTCTCATATTTCATTTCTTTTAAAGAGTTTTTATTGAGGTATAATTGACATATGAAATTATATTGATTTTAAGTGTACAACATAATGATTCAATAATTGTATACATTGTGAAGTTATCACCACAATAAATCTAGTTACTATCCATAAACAAAGTTAACTTTCAGGATTTACTCTCTTGACAACTTTGAAGTATGCACTACAGTATTATTAACTGTAGTCACCATGCTGTACATAACATCCCCATGAGTTATTTATTTTGTAACTGGAAGTATGTACCTCTTGACCCCTGTATGCATTTCAGCCATCTCCTAACTCACCCCTGCACTCTGGCAACCACCTTTCTGTCTTGTATGTAGGATTTGTGTTGTTTTTCTTTCTTTCTTTTCTTTTTTTTTCTTACATTCCTCGTAAAAGGGAGAGCATAAAGTATTTGTCTAACTTAGTTCACTTAGATTCATCCATCTTCTTGCAGGCAGCAAGTTTGCGTTCTTTTTATGGCTGAATAATATTCCTGTGTGTGTGTGTGTGTGTGTGTGTGTGTGTACGTGTACATTTCACATTTTCTTTATTCATCCATCGAAGGACAATTAGGTTGTTTCCATATCTTGGTTATTGTTAAGTTGTAGTGAACATAAGAATTCATATATTTTTTAATTTACTTTTTGAATATATTTTCTTCAGTTAAATATATAGAAGTGGAATTACTGGATTATGTGGTAGTTTTATTTTTAATTTTTTGAAGAAGCTACACCCTGCTGTTGTCCATAGTGGCTGCATCCGTTTACATTCCCACCAGTGGTACACTCTATTTTGTTTTTCTCTACAACCTTATCAATATTTCTTTTCTTTTTGATAATAGTCATTCTAACAGGTGTGAGGAGTTCGCCCATTCTGGTTTTGATTTGCATTTCCCTGATGAATAGTGATATTGAGTATTTTTTCATGTGCCTTTTGGCCATCTGTATTTCTTTGGGAAAATGTCAGCTCAGCTCCTTTGCCCTTTTTTTAATTGCTTTTTTTTTTTTTTTTTTGCTATTGAGTGATATGAGTTCTTTATATATTTTGGATAATAACCCTTTATGTGATTTGCAAACATTCCCATTCAGTAGGTATTAATGGTTTCCTTTCTTGTGAAAAGCTTTTTAGTTTGTTGATGTCCCACTTGTGTATTTTTACTTTTATTATCTTTTCTTTTGGAGTCATATCCAAGAAAATTTATCATCAAGACTGATGTCAGGTAGCTTAATGCTTGTGTTTGATTCTATGAGTTTTATGGTTTTAGATCTTACATTCAAGTCTTCAATCCATTTTGAGTTAATTTTTGTTTATGGTATAAAATTATAGTCTAGTGTCTTTCTTTTGCATCTTACTGTCCAGTTTACCCAGCACTATTTATTGAAGAGACCGTCCTTCCACCATTGTTATCTGTTGCCTCTTTTGTTATAAATTAATTGTCCTTATGTGTGGGTTTATTTCTGGGCTCTTTATTCTGTTTCATCAATTTATGTATCTGTTTTTTTGTGGATACCATATTATTTTAATAACTATATCTGTGTAATATAGGTTGAAATCAGGGAACATGATGTCTCCAGATTTATATTCTTTCTCAAGATTGCTTTGGCTACTTGGAGTCTTCTGTAGTTTCACATAAATTTTAGGATTGCTTGTCCTATTACTGTGAAAAATGCTGTGGGAATTTTGAGGGGGATTGCCTTGAATTTATATATTGCTTAGGGTAATATGGACATTTTAACAATAATAATTCTTCCAATGCATGAACATGGGATATCTTCCCATTTATTTATGTTTTCTTCAGTTTCTTTCATCATTGTCTTATAGTTTTCAAAGTACAGGTCTTTTACCTCCTTGATTAAATGTATTCCTAGGTATTATTTCCGATGCAGCTATAAATGGGATTATTTTCTTAATCTTTCTTTCTAACAGTTTCTTATTAGTATATAGAAACACAATTGATTTTTGTATATTGATCTTGTATCTTATGACTTCATTGAATTTGTTCTAACAGTTTTTGGAGGAGTTTTTAGGGCTTTCTGTATATTAAATAATATTATCTGAAACTACTGGAAGTTTCATTTTCCTTTTCAATTTTGAGGCCTTTTATTTCTTTTTCTTGCATAATTGCTCTGTCTAGGTCTTCCTGTAATATGATGAATAAAAGTGGTGAGAGTGGGCACCCTTGTCTTGCTGGATCTTACAGGGAAAGTTTTCAGCTTTTCACCAGTGAGTATGATGTTAACTGTGGGCTTGTTATATATTTTCTGTTGAAGTATGTTTCCTTTGTACCCATACTTTTTGAGAGTTATTATCATGAATGCTTACTGAATTTTGTTAAATGTTGTTTCTGCATCTATCAAGATAATGCAGATGATTTTTATCCTTCATTTTGTTGATATCCTTCATCAAACTGATTAATATATTGGTGTTGAACCATCCTTGTATCCATGGAATAAATTCTATTTGGTCATGGTTAATGATCCTTTCAAGGTATTACTGAATTCAGTTTGTTAGTATTTGTTGAGGATTTTTGCATCTATGTTGATCAGGGATATCAGCTTGTAAATTTTTTTTGTGTCTTGTCTTTGTCTGGTTTTGGTATCAGGGTAATGTTGGCCTCATTTAGAAGTTTAGAAGTGTTTCTTTCTCTTCAGTTTTGTTTTTTGTTTTTTGTTTGTTTGTTTGTTTGTTTTCAGAGTTTAAGAAAGACAGGATTTAAATCTTCTTTGAATATTTGTTAGAATTCACCAGTGAAGTTTTCTCATCCTGGATTCGTTTATTAGGAAGTTTTTGACTACTGATTCAGTCTCCTTACTAGTAATTAGTCTACTCAACTTTTTATTTTTAAAGATTCTATTTATTTATTTGACACAGAGGCAGAGAGAGACACAGTGAGAGAGGGAACACAAGCAGGCGGAGTGGGAGAGGGAGAAGCAGTCGTCCTGCCAAGCAGGGAGCCTGATGCAGGACTCAGTCCCAGGACCCTGGGATCATGACCTGAGCTGAAGACAGACACTTAATGATTGAGACACCCAGGCACCCCCTAGTCTATTCAACTTTTATAATTTGTCAGCATTTATTTTTGGAAGATTTTTTGTCTGTTGCTAGGAATTTATGCATTTCTTCTAGATTGTCCAGTTTGTGACCTGTTCATCATCGTTTCTTATGATACTTTGTATTTCTGTAATATCAGTTGTAACTTCTCTTTCATTTCTAATTTTTTATTTAAATTCAATTAGCCAACATATGATGCATCTTTAGTTTCAGATGTAGAGTTCATTTATTCATCAGTTTCATGTAACACCCAGTTCTCATAACATCACATGATTTTATTTATATCAACCCTTTCTCTTTTTCTTTTTCTTGATGAATCTAGCTAAAACTTTGTCAGTTTTGTTTATCTTTTCAAAGAATGAGGTCTTAGTTTTATTAATCTTTCCTGTTGTCTTTTTAGTCTCTATTTCATTTCCAATAGTTATTATTTCTTTCCTTCTACTAACTTTGGGCTTTGTATTCTTTTCTGTAGTTCCATTAGATATAAAGTTAGTTCATTTATTCAAGAGTTTTCTTGTTTCTTAAGGTCTGCCTGTGTTCCTATAAACTTCTCTCTTAGAACCACTAAGATTTAATTTCTCCATTGATTTCTTTAACCTAGTATTCAGTAACATGTTGTTTTATCTTCACATTTTTTTTCAGATTTTTCCTTATAATTAATTTCTTGTTTCATACCATTTTGGTCAAAAAAGATGCTTGATACGATTTCAGTATTTTTAAATTTATTAAAACTGGTTCTGTGGCCTAACATGTGATTTGTCCTGGAGAATGTTTTATGTGCCCTTGGGAAGAGTATGTATTCTGCTAATTTTGGATGGGATGTTCTGTAGATATGTAGTAAGTCCATATTGTCTTGTGTTTTCTTTAAGGTTAATGTTTCCTTATTGATTTTCTCTTTGGATGATCTATTCATTGATAAAAATGGGGTATTAAAGTCCCTACTGTCATTGTATTGCTGTCAGTTTCTCCTTTGGGTCTGTTAATATTTGCTTTATATATTTTGGTGCTCCTATGTTAAGTGCACATATATTTACAAATGTTATATCTTCTTTTTGTACTGATTCCTTTATCATTATATAATGTCCTTCCTTGCCTTTATTACAGCCTTTATTTTAAAGTCTCTTTTGTCTGATATGCATATAATAACTACCTCAACTTTTTAAAAAATTTCCATTTGCGTAGAATACGTTTTTCCATAACACCAGTTTCAGGCTGTGTCCTTACATTTGAAATGTCTTGTAGGTAGCATATAAATGAGTCATGTTTTTTGTTTGTTTGTTTGTTTTTTAATCCATTAAGTTACTCTCTATCTTTTGATTGGAGAATCTAGTCCACTCACGTTTAAAGTGATTATTGATAGATCTGTACTTATTTGGCATTTTATTCATTATTTTGTGGCTATTTTTGTAATTTCTCTTTCCCTTTCTTCTCTTGCTTTGTTTTCTTGTTTTTGATAACTTTTTATAGTATTATGCTTATATTCCTTTTTCATTATCTTTTGTGTATCTGGTATAAGTTTTGCTTTGTGATTACCATGAGGTTCACATATAACACCCTATATTTATAACAGTCTATTTAAAGTTGATAGCAACTTATATTTGAATGCATTTTAAAACTACATTTTTATCTCCCTCCATCACATTTTGTTATTGTTGTCTTATTTCACATCTTTTTATTTTGTGTATTTGTTAACCAAATAGTGTATTTACAGTTAATCTTACTACTTGTGTCTTTAACCTTTATAGTAACTTTATAAGTGATCCACTATCTTTGCTATATATTTAACTTTATCATAGAGACTTTTACTTTCATATATTATTACGAATTAGTGCATTTTATTTTTAGCTTAAAAAGGCTCTGAGACATTTCTTGTAAAGCTAGTTTAGTGCTGATGGACTCCTTTAGCTTTTGATTGTCTACAAACCTCTTTTATCTCTCCTTCAATCTAAATAATAACCTTGCTGGTTAGAGTGTTCTTGGTTGGGAGTTGGTTCTTGTTGTTGTTGTTTCCTTTTAGCATTTTAAAAAAAGATTTTATTTATTTACTTATTTGAGAGAGAGCAGAAACAGAGTAGTGGCAGAGGGAGAGGGAGATGCAGGTTCCCTCAGGTTCTGGTTCCCTCCAGAAGCCTGCTTTAGGGCTTGATCCTAGCACCCTGGTGAGCCAAAGGCAGCTGTTTAACCAACTGAGCCACCCAGGTGCCCCATACTTTTAGCATTTTGAATGTATCCTTCTACTCCCTCCTGGCCTTCAAAGTTTTTGCTGAAAAAATGTACTGAGAGTCTTATGAAAGTTTCCTTCATATGTAACAAATTGTTTTTCTTTTGCTGCTTTTAAGCTTCTTGCTTTAACTTTTCACATTTTAATTATGATTTGTGGTTTGGATCTATTTGGGTTCATCTTATTCAGAACTTTTTGGGTTTCCTGGATCTGTTTGTCTATTTCCTTCTTCAAGTTAAGGAAGTTTTCAGCTATTATTTCTTCAAGTAAGTTTTGTGCCCTATTCTCTGTCTTTTCTCTTTTGGAATCCATATGATGTAAACATTATTTTACTTAAGGTTTTCCAATGGGTCCTTTGTTATCTTCACTATTTTTTTTTCTTTTTATGGTGTTTGGGTGAGTTCCACTGCCCTGTCTTTTACATCATTGATCTGTTCCTCTGTTTCACCAGTCTACTGTCGAATCCCTCTTGTGTATTTTTTAGTTCAGTTACTTTATTCTTTAGTTCTCTGATTTCTGCTTGGTACTTCCTTATATTTCCCCTTTCTATTTAAGTTCTCACTGTGTTCATCCAGTCTTCTCCCTGCTTTGGTGAGAATCCTTATGACCAGTCCTTTGAATTATTTATCAGGTAGATTACTTATCTCCATTTTATTGAGATCTTTTTCTGAAGTTTTATCTTGTTCCTTTGTTTGGAACATATTCCTCTGTTTCCTCATTTTGACTAACTCTGTGTTTGTTTTTCTGTGTATTAGGCTAAAGAGCTACCTCTGTCAGTCTTGATGGAGTGGTTTTGTGTAGGTGATGAACCTTATTTTTAACTTTGCCCTAGTTCTTAGTTGTCTCTCAATCTTTATGGTTATCCAAGCAGCTCAATTTGTTGTTGATAGGTTCCTGTTGGAGATATGACAAGTTCTGTCAGTGGTCTAAGGTGAGGGGATTTCATTTAGCACCTAGTTTCAAGCTAATTGGAAGCCAAGTCCTCAGGCAGCAGCTTTTAAACTATGCAAGTCTGTATAGTCCTGTGGAGCTGCAGTCATAAACCCCTCTTTCCTCCAGATCAGATCTGCTGGTATCCCATGGGTAGGAGTTTCAAGGGGTTCTGGGGGGTACTGTTGAGCTATGTTGAGGCCAGGGGAGAGCACAAGGATAGTGTTCTCTGCTTTTGTTCCTTGGGAACTGCTCCATAGTCTCTAGATATGTGGAAAATCTGAAGCCTGTCCCTCTGGTGAAGGTGCAGGACTAGTAACTAGGTCTTTTTCACAGGAAGACTAGAGGTGTGTTTCAATCGATTGTACAGTGTCCTCTAGGTAGTAACCTACTAGGAACTTTCTCCTGTGGAGCCCAGGAACTCAAGCCCCCATGGCTTCCTGGGCCAGGTGATCAAGGGGCATCACTTCCATGAACTGCACATAACTGTCAGCATTAGCAATGTAGCTGCAGAGCAAAGGTGGCAAGTCATACCTGCTGTCTTTAGCAAGGCAGCAAGAATGTGCCTTGATTGTGTGTGTCTGCTGAATTTAGTGATGATGCTGTGGAGTGCAGGAAGCACTGCCAGCTTTATCAAGGGAACAGAAGAATAGCTTGCCCATGCGTGCCCTCAGCCTTCAGTGAGGCAGCAGATAAGTACCTACTTTGTAATGCATCCATCAGGTGCATTTAGGCAGCAAGGGAATGCTGTGACTTTTTGTACTCTTTTGCCCTTATAAGGCAGTGCAGGTGTGGTGCAATGCCACAGGCCACCAGCTTCAGCAAAGCAGCAGGAAAATGCCATGACTACTTGCCTCTGCCAGCCTTAGCAAGAGAGTAGAAGAGTACCATGTACATATGTTTCAATATACCCTGACAAGATAGAGAGAGAGTACAAAAATGATGCTTCTTGATGCCTCCATCTCCAGACAATTGTTTCAACTATCCCTGTCCCCTCAGGAGATGCTTTAAGATTCATCTTTTTCACATATAGTTTAGTGCTTTCCAAACTGCTGCTTTTGCACTGGGTCCTGGGATGGGTGAGACTATTCACAAGTCCTTTGAAAGAACTCAGTTCCCTATAGCCCTTTGGTATCTTGGCCAGTCCTGTTGGTTTTCTAAAGCATTGGAAACTCATTTCTCTGGTGTGGGTCCCAAAGTTTGGGGTGCCTTATATGGGGCACAAACCCCTCTCTTCTCTGGGAGGATATACAGACTTGTAAGATCCTTCCTTATTTTGATGACCATCCCAGGATTTTAATTTTTCCCCTAGACAGTATCTCCAGCTCTCTTGTCCATCCTGTCCTTTCACTCTTTGTTGTAGAGGAACAATTCAGCTAGTTTTCAGTTCTTTTTCACAAGGAATTGTTCCATATATAGTTATATGTTTGATGTGTCTGTGGTAGGTAGTGAGTTCAGGGTCTTCCTACACTGTCATCTTGGAATGCCCTGCCTTCAGCCTACTCTCTTCTACTCTTTTTCTTTAGTCACACTCATAAAGGATTGATTACTGTCACCATTACCACTATCATTATAACCATTTTATTCTTATCATCATCTCTCTCCTCCAGAAGTTTTAGTTTTCTGGGAGCATGTGATCTAAGTGTTCACTTTTTTTTTTTTTTTCTGGCTTAAAGTCCCTTTGGGTATGTTCTTATTGTCCATTATGCATTTATGGATGACAGAGTTCTAATGGCTGCAGTTCCTATACCGGAGGCAATCCTGAGAGTGAGGTAGGAGCTTTGGTCTATGCTGTTGTCAGAAACTACCTCATCACTTGCAAGTGGTCAGTCAATTGCTATTGTTAAAGAACTCTCTTAAGATGCTGAACAATGAAGGGGCTGAAAGATTTTGAACTTCTTTCCATCACCTAAAAGCAAAATTGATGTATTCTTGGAAGACTACAACCTGAAAAAAATACCATGATGAACAGTTAGGGAGAAACCCATATAAAAATATGTACATATATAATATTGTTTTATTTATAAGACTTCAGCACAGAAATACCTTCTATCAGTTTTGTCTTTTCTACTACTGAATGGCTATTTCTTACTGATAATGTCAGTTATTCCATTGGTTATTCCATATTGAAGAAAAGTGTTGTATGCTCCTCCCTTTTACTTCAAAATCATTACCTGAATATATTTCTGTGTTGATATTTCCTTGAATTAATCATTAGTACTCCTGACTGATACCCATTGTAGAGGGCTTGCAGAATTAAGTACCATAACAAATTGGTGAAACTTTTCCATACAAACATATCATGTTCTGTGAAAAAGAAGCATCTTAGAAGGATATGATCCACTGACGATGAACAATGTATTATTCTTTTTATTAATCATTAATGTAGTTTTGCCTACAAGATACTTCGGGTTATGTTCCACATAATGACTAAAATTCCTGACATTTATTAGCTCTGTAACTTGGGCAAGTTACTTAACTGCTTTGGGCTTAATTTCCCTGATCTGTAAACTAGGGATAATAGTTGTACCTATCTCATAAGATATTTATGAGAGTTAAATGAATTAAATACATCTGAATATTTTGTAGAGCACCTCACAATCAGTAATTGCTGTTACCTAGGTGTTGGTATTAGAGATTAGTAATAAATAGCTTATGAATAATTAATTCCATTCTTTTTTTTTTCCCACACAATAGAAAGTGTTTATCTTAAAAGTATGCCTAGAACTTAGAAACCTAAAAATCTTCTTGACCCTATGCTGCTCACTACCTTAAGGTGAGTGCCTGCTTGGCCAAAAAAAAAAGGGCTCTTCTGAATCTTAGCTTTGAGCTTCCTCATCGACATCCATCCAGTACCTCTCTTTTTCCCCCTAACTTTTTGACATGATTACATGGCAAACATTGTAAATGGTCACTTTGTAATACCAGCAGACTGCAACTCACCAGCAAAACCAGGACCTCACTATTTTGATCTGCTTTACTTTGGTATTTTTCAGAGTACTTGTTGTCACTCATTAGTACATTATAAAACCAACTTAGTGGATTGCAATCATTGTTTAAAAAATTAAATTTATAAATAGAGTAAAGATGATAGCATACACGAGTAAGTATAATTTTATTAAATTTTAATTTTAGGATATGTGTATAATCTTTTTCCATGTTATAGAGGGAAAAATTTTTTGGCTGTGTGTCGCTTATGATCAAGAAATTGAAAAGCACTGCTTTTATTTCATTTCTGGCTTAACCTAAAGAATAAATAAATTCATTTATTCATGAATAAAGGAAGAAATGTGAGAGGAGAATTGCTGAGACTTAATTCTGACTTTCAGGAAGCTAGTTTTCAGGATTTTGAAAGGTGGGAGGCAGAAGAGATACTCAGGTAATGACCAAGATTTTGACCTCATTGATAATGCTTAAAGAAACAGAAGATCCTGACACTTTTGAATATTTACCTAAATGGAGGTACTAAAAACACATAAAGTCTTTATAAAGAGCAAGGCAGTATCAGTGGCTGCTGTGCAATAATAATTTTCTCAGATCTAGAAAAGCCCTTTGAGAAATGCACACTAGCTATTCATTTAGGAACTTCTTCTAACTATCCTGCAATGCACTGTGCATTCCACTGCCCCTTGATGTCATATTATTTACAGTGACAACATTAGCATAATATATGCTTATTTTGGCAAAATACATTGAGAATCTAATATAATTATGTAGTTCATATGCTGATGGAGGAAGATTTTTCCAGTCAATCCATAGCCCACTTGAAAACTTGCTGACTCACAGGAAAGACTTGCCCAATGAAGAAAAAGTAATGGGTGACTTAAAGAGAAAAGTATCATGCTAATGTCAAGTTTATAAAAGAGGAAAAGAGATTATTTGTTATATGTGTATATGTAATGTAGACTTAAATAAAGCCAGGTATAAAAATAGAAGAATGATAATACATCTAGAATAAATGTAATCTCTGATATGCAAAAATTGAAGAATGATATATCAGTTACTTAATTGGAAAAGATACTGACACAGGTGTTTTTTATCCACTTATGCACTCCATTTTATTTGTTTCACTAGTTTTAGTTTATAAATTATGAAACTGGTATAAAAAAGTCAACATGCCCAACTCAACATAAACTATAAATTACAGATACTATTTCCAAATTCAGATTTATTAACTCCACTTCCAAAGCTATTCTATTTTACCATAAAAAATTTTAAAAATATTGATCAGAGAAAAGAAATTGAGAATAAACCCACCTTTCGGAAAACATCTGTAAATGTGTTAATGAGGCAAATAACAGTAACAGAGAGAAAAATTTCTTCTTTTTATACCACAGAGATATTAGAAGCTAAAGAGTGTTGCATCAAACAGTGGTTTTCATTGTCCCTACGACTGTAGGCCAGAGAGATTTGAACTCTAACTTTAAAATTTTTATTTCTGATTCATTATTGGAAACTAACATGTAGAAGGTGAACAATGAAATGGGTGACTAAAAGAAAATAGGAGATGTGCCTGTGAAGGTCAGATTCGAAAAAGGGAAACCATAAACCTTGAAGACTGATAATGATGTGAAGCTGAGAATGATGTGAGCCTGAAAATAAATGGTAGGGTCACAGCATGAAAGGCTCAAATATTATAAAGAATGTGAACTAATGTTATATGCAAAGGAGAGAATCTAGATCCTCTTTGACCAGCAGAATTAACTGGTTAAAAATGAATTTATGACAAATATCTGGTAAATTCAATTAGCCAACTTATAGTACATCATTAATTTCAGATGTAGTGTAGTGCTCAATAATTTATAACTATTTGTATGATTTGTATAACACCCAGTGCTCATCACATCACAGGCCCTCCTTAATGCCCAGCATGCAATTCCTCCCCTTCCAGCAACCCTCAGTTTGTGTCCTATAGTTTAGAGTCTCATGGTTTTTCTCCCTCTCTGATGACTTCCCATTCAGTTTTCCCTCCTTCCCTTACAGTCCTCTGCCCTGTTCCTTATATTCCATATATGAGTGAAATCATATGATACTCTGCTCCCTACAGAGCAGAGAGCCTGATGTGGGGCTCCATCCCAGGACCCTGGGATCATGACCCGAGCCGAAGGCAGAGGCTTTAACCCACTGAGCCACCCAAGCACCCCTCTACTTTAACTTCCTGAGAAACCTATGTAGTTTTCCAGAGTGGCTGTACCAGCTTGCATTTCCACCAACACTGTAAGAGGGTTCCCTTTTCTCTGCATCCTTGCTAACATTTGTTTTTTTCTGTCTTATTAATTTTAACTATTCTGGCCAGTGTGAGGTGGTATCTCATTGTGTGTGTGTGTTTATTATGATGATGTTCAGTTAGGCAACATATAGTAGTACATCATTAGTTTTTGATGTTGTGTCCAACAATTCATTAGCTGTGTCTAACACCTTGTGCTCATCACCACATGTGTCCTCCTTAATACCCATCACTTGGCTACCCCATTCTCCCACCCACCTCCCTTCTGTAACCCTGAGTTTGTTTCCTGGAGTCCGGAGTCTCACATGGTTTGTCTCTTTGTCTCCCTCTCTTATTTCTTCCCATTTACTTTTCCTGCCCTTCTCCTATGGTTTTCAACACTATTCTTTATGTTTTGATTTGTATTTCCCTGATGCCAAGTGATAATGGAGCATTTTTTCATGTGTATGACAAACATTTCAAAGCAAGTAAGGAAGTTGGAATGTATGTGAGAGAAAAAGTTTAAAGGTCTACCATGCTCCTCAAAGGTGGATACATTTGGAGGAGGAATGAAAGTAATATTTACTCAGTGTTATAATGTATTAGACATACTCTGTGCATTACCTTGAGTTTCATTATAGCCATGTCACATGGGAATTATTTATTTCTTTTCATATGTGAAAAAAGACCAAGCATCTAAGGGTTTAGGTAAATTAAAAGATCTCTTAAGGTCACTAAGTGGCAGAATCCGGATTGAAGCTAGTTTCATTCTTTACTATAGTACTTGCCTCTCATTTCCATCAAGTTACTTGTCATTTCCAATAACTAGAATAATTAAATGACAATAGGACTTTTAAAGTAGTTAATGGAAATTGTTTTTATGTTGATCAAATGCATTTTGCCCAGTGTCACCAGCAAAACACCAATAAGCTCAGCTGTAAAGTCATCTATTTATTATAAACAAAGAAAGACTGGTCTCTTATGTGCAATTTGAATTACAATGAAGGTAACAGATTTCTGCAGCCTGGGACTTACCATTTCTGGTCAGTGTCAACAGAGTAATGAGATTATTAGCAAATTGCTCTTTTCTTTTCTTTCTTTTCTTTTCTTTCTTTTACCAACTTGATCCCTTTGACTTATTCCATTTGCTTGAATTGTAGGGAAAATAATTCAATACATGCTAATGAATTCTCAATTTACATAAATCATTTCCCTGTGTGATTTATAATCCTGATTTAAATATATCTCAAAATACCCACATACAAAGAAAGTCTATTATATGTGTGGCCATAATTCTAATAATCATACAGTTTATAAGCTTTAAAAAAGGGAAAAGATCAGGTGACTTCAAGGCATTCAGAAATGAGCCTTTTTCTTACTTTTCACCTCTTCATCAGTCTCTCAATCAGAGAAATTAAGTATATTCCTGTCTTGGAATACTTTCACAATGTATTACTGTTTTATGAGTAATTAAATTCCCTCACAAAATTGGTTTAATTTTTTACATGAAGAAAAGCATAAATAAATATGAATTCACTGATTTACTTATTTATACCTTCTACAATGTATTTTTTGACAGCTTAATAAATTCCAAATTCAGAAATAAGACTGAATAAGAACAGAAGAACTCTTACAAAATTTACAATCTATGAAGAGAGAAGAGATAGGATAAACAAGCAAATAATTCAGCAAATAAAATAATTTTGGTTGTATTGAGGCAAAAATTCATGCCATGATAGAAAGATTTGGAGTAGATGGGTTTTTGTTGTTTTTCTTGTTCTAATGGTCTGATTAGAAAAGTTCTTTAAAGATTTATTCATTTTATTTTATAGAGAGAGTGAGAGCAGGGGAGAGACAGAGGAAGAGACTCTCAAGCAGACTCCATGATGAGTGCAGAGCTTGCTTCAGGGCTTGACATAGGGCTGAATGTGGGGCTTGATCTTACAACCCTGAGATTCTGACCTGAGCCAAAGCAAGAGTTGTCCGCTTACCCAATTGAGTCACCCAGATACTCCTAGAAAAGTTGTCTTTAAAGCAGTGACACTTATCTTGAGACCTTTAAAACCAGGAAGAGTTAGTCCTTCATTGATAAGAGCAAGGAACCTTCTGGCACAGGAAGTTAAATACAAAGGAAATGAGGAAGGCTCAGATCATCTCAGGAATACCAAGGGCAGTGCTATTGAGTGTGTTGAGTGAACAAACTATAGACAAGAATCAGATCATTTCAGACTTTATAAATCATAGTAAGGAGTTTGGACATTATTTTAGATGTGATGGGAAGCCAAGGTAGGTGATGAGCGAACGGAAGACATAAACTGCTTATTTTAAGCTCCATGAGAGTAGAATTTTTGTCCGTTTTGTTTATTGGTATTTCCCAAGCCTCTCAAACATTGTGTCGTATAGAATATGGGGTCAATTGATGTGGTATTAAACTGAAAACACATGTAAGGATCTTTCTGTCAGATTTAGGTAGAAGAAAAGTTAAGTCTTAATGTTTTTATTCTCTAGATTTTATTTCTACTGCAGTAATATTTAGTTCAGAAAAGAGTTACCTGTTACACAATATATTTCATTTAAATTCATTAAACTGATGAATTAAATAAGTGCATCCAATTAATGAAGCTGAGGGTAGGTAATTCTTTGTGTGAAGTAGTAATCATTTCATTTCCCATGCCACTGGGTTCGCTGAAGTCAGTGATTCTTTGTTCTCATCCTCTCATGGAAAATGAATGGGCTACAGCTGATAAACACTGTTTTTACTTTTTTTTTTTTTTTTTTTTCAGCAGATAACATTCATATTTTCTTGCCAGTTGTTGCACGCCATTACACTAACCATTGTGACAATGGGTACAATGAATGGATTAACTGAGATACATTCACATAACCACAGATGGGCTATAACGAAGTTATTGTTCATTGACCAAGAATGTACTCTTAGTCCCCATATTATGAGTAGTACTTTCTAAAGTGTTTAATATTTTGCCTTGTGCATTCTTTACACATCTGCAATGGAAGATGCATTCCTCAAGCAGCCTCTGCTGATTGCATAAATGAGTAGTTTATTCAATATTGATTAGAAAGTGAACTTTTTTTATATTTACTAATGGTAGAATAAGAATGGAAGAACAAGTTCTTTCAATTTGTTAAATAACCAAAGCGACGAGGCAGTGTCAGAGAGTATGATAAAACATTTTGGGTGTGACAGTCCTAGAACTCAGTCACGGGTAGTTCATTGTGTTAGCCTTAAAGATTTCCTTTACTTTGTTAGATCTCAGTTTCTCCATCTGTAAAGTAAGAGGCCTGACCTTACTTAACATTAAGGTCCTATTATAATTGGGATCATTTAGTTTCAAGGGTCAGAAAACCAGTCAAACTTGATTTAATTAGTAATGGGAGTTTCTCTTGAGGAACTAAATGTAGGAAGTGAATTGAACCTCAATAAACCTGAAAAAACAAAAGTAAGAGATGAAAATTCACTTGTAGCTCTTCTTCTTTTTCCTCATGTAGGCATTTTTTTCCATATGTACTTCACATTTTTTCTGTGCTTCTATTCACCATCTCTGATTCCAGTTTTATATGATCTTACAGTTGGAAGTGTCTATAAAGATACCTAGAGTCTTTGTATTCTAATTACAAACTCAGTGGAGTCAGATGCCTGGCATCAATCCAGTCAACTGTGACTTGGTCAGTCCTCTAGTGTTCGGGGTCATGTGAGCTGATACAAATAGAACAGAAGAAACCAATTGAATACCTGGTTCACCACAGATCTTATGGCCTTGTGACAGTATGTATAAACTATTTTTCTTCTTTCTTTTCTATTTATACTAATTTGTACTTTGTGTCAAGGAAAAATTCTGAAATGACTAGTTTTCTTAGGCAACAAAATAGGAAAGATGTAGATCGTCTTGTGAGTAGGAATTCTCAGCGGAAATTACTTTTCCCTTCCACTGAGTGTATGGGTCGAGAAAAGCATGCTTTCTTGGAAGAGGAATATATTCTTTGGATCCTTAGGTTTTTATTTTTTTCTTCCTGAGTCTTCCTTTGTGTTTCCACTTTGACAAATTCTAGGATGTATCTCTTGTTCCTCATGCCTCATGCACTTCAGAAAGTATAAACTCAGGGTCTCCAAATAAACTCCTAGGCTGAGAGCTGTCTTTCACTTACCTCCAAGAGTTACTAATTTCACTAAATTTGGGAGCTGTGCAGTTTCCTTAGTTGTCTAGTTGTTTCAGTTTGGAATTTGGTTCAGGGTCTTCCATCTGTCATCCTACTAGAAAAAGAATTTTAGGCTATGGATTTAACCTGAAACTGGAAACCATTTTATGTAATTTTTAAAAAGAATGTCATGCTCTCATAATAGGTAGCTTCATAGGAAGTACATGGAAATGTCATTTATTCTTTCATTTGTTCTTATAGATACTACGAGCTTCACACTGGTTTGGGGTGTGAGATAAAAAGATCACTTAGTCTTTTAAGGGCCTTCAAAAAATAAGGTCAATTTCCTAATACATGGAACGGTCTATTATCATGGTTCTCTCCAGAGAGGTGCACAATTATCCTGTACTATTGGTTGTTTCGTTGCTTATTATCAGAAAATAAAGAAGGAAGCATTCAGATGTGATAAGTATGCTATTTCTACAGGTTTGGCACCTCTTTTTGCATCTACCACTCCTCCTGCTTGTCTGTTTTAGGGATGTCATTTTGGCTTCTGAAAACATAACTAATGATATCTCTACATGCAATTTTCAGCCTCTAAACTGGCTAATGTTCAAACACTTTGTCAAATCTCTTAGTAATATTTGGATTAAAGTCATGAAAATGAAAAAGAAGGCAATGGTAAGAGAAATTTGCAGGCTGTAAAATCAGAACTAGCAAATGCTAATCAGCTGTATAAGTTAATTGGATTTTGAAAAGAACTAAAATGAGAATGTCAAAAGTAGATTAAGTTCAGACTTAATCAGGCTAATATTATTTCTGATCAATTTACCTAATAATTTACCCCCTTTCTTCCTTGAAAAATGGCATCCCTACTTATATCTGGAGGATCTACAGAATGGTAGCATATGGTACAGGCATCTGTAGGTTGCAGCAGTAATTGGAGCTGCCATTCTGTGTTTTGGGCAGGACCACTATTTCTGGAGCCATGACATAATGGTAAACATAGTGTAGAGGCTAAACTTGAACACACAAGAGCCCGAAGCACAGGACCAACACTCTGAATAACTGAAAACTAAGAATGTTTGAATATGATGTCCTTTATACATCTTTTATCAGTCTTCCCAATCCTTATTCTCACAGTGACTTCCAGGAGCCATTCAGCTCTGCAGACCCATGGACTTCCAACTCTAGACACAGTTTCTTTGGACCTTCTCCCACCCTAATATCAATTTTTTTTCTCATGCATTCTATGAACTTGAAATTTTAGCATGTGCTAAGTAACTAGATAACTGAGAAGCTTCAGTGTTTTTTAGATAATGAGGCTCCTTTCCATTAAACTCTTGCATTATTTTTATTATTATTTTTACTCTGAACATTAAATCAAAGAATATCAAGAAAGGGTTGTATGGTTCAAAGAAGCTGCCACATTTACTCACCATGAACACTACAACTGAGTATTCATCTATTTATATTGACCAACTACAGTTTGTACATAAAGTTATAGCATTTCTCTTGATTGGAAACTAAGTCTGCTTAATTATGTTCATTTAATTTTACACAGAAATATATGCTGCATAAAAATTATTAAAATGTAAACATTTTGTTACTTAAGAAAACAATGAAATAGAAAATGTACTTGTATATCATATTCAGCCCTAAATGGAACTACATATTTAGAGATCACCATTTATCCATGGGAGAGGATCTGATTAGGAGATAGAGACTGAAGCCTTAGAGTGATATTTAAAAAAAAAAAAAAAGTTTTATTTTTCTGTCTTCATAGTTGGGCACAAGTCTTCATACCTGAGTCTGACAGTAATACACATGCAGAGTAATACTCTGCATAATTCCTAATTAATCATTCCAAGGTTTCTTCCTGACAAAGATTGCTTATCTGTCTGTTAAATTTGGAAAGGTTCTATTGTTTTTTTGGTTTCTATTTCATTGATTTCTGCTCTGATCTTTATGATTTCTCTTCTCCTGCTGGGCTTAGGGTTTCTTTCTTGTTCTTTCTCCAGCTCCTTTAGGTGTAGGGTTAGGTTGTGTACCTGAGACCTTTCTTGTTTCTTGAGAAAGGCTTGTACCGCTATATATTTTCCTCTCAGGACTGCCTTTGTTGTGTCCCACAGATTTTGAACCGTTGTATTTTCATTATCATTTGTTTCCATGATTTTTTTCAATTCTTCTTTAATTTCCCGGTTGACCCATTCATTCTTTAGAAGGATACTGTTTAGTCTCCATGTATTTGGGTTCTTTCCAAACTTCCTTTTGTGGTTGAGTTCTAGCTTTAGAGCATTGTGGTCTGAAAATATGCAGGGAATGATCCCAATCTTTTGATACCGGTTGAGTCCTGATTTAGGACCGAGGATGTGATCTATTCTGGAGAATGTTCCATGTGCACTAGAGAAGAATGTGTATTCTGTTGCTTTGGGATGAAATATTCTGAATATATCTGTGATGTCCATCTGGTCCAGTGTGTCGTTTAAGGCCTTTATTTCCTTGCTGATCTTTTGCTTGGATGACCTGTCCATTTCACTGAGGGGAGTGTTAAAGTCCCCTACTATTATTGTATTATTGTTGATGTGTTTCTTTGATTTTGTTATTAATTGGTTTATATAGTTGGCTGCTCCCACGTTGGGGGCATAGATATTTAAAATTGTTAAATCTTCTTGTTGGACAGACCCTTTGAGTATGATATAGTGTCCTTCCTCATCTCTTATTATAGTCTTTGGCTTAAAATCTAGTGAATAATGTCATCTGAAAATCTGAATTCAAGTGGATATTGAAATCTGTTGAGATTTCTGGTATCCCATAATTTCTGGGTTTGTCATAATGAAAGCTCAAATTAGAAAAAGACCCATGAAATAATCTCATAAAAGTTGTATGTGGCTGCTTCTCCCATGGGATATTAACCCCAGGCCCACATTAGTATGATTCTTTTTGATTTACATTAGGAGATGGCTTGCCTTTGGACTGAGTGGTAGGTAGAGAGGAATCTTACATTGAAAAATGCTATAATTATTTACTGTTTTAAATTTTTCTTAATTTTAGCCTACTTCAGAGTTATTCAATCAATAGTCAATATATTATGCTCTGAGTTAGTGCCAGTGTGTGAAAGAAATAATCTAAAACTAGTAATATGCAGTGTAGAATAGTCAATAATTTAGAGTTAAGTGGCTTACTTCTCACTGTAAATGTTAGAGGAAATCAGAGAGGGGAAATACTAAAAGCTAGAAAGGATTCAGGAGGTAGGGTTGTAATTGGCCACAGTTTAGGTGTTCTGAAAGGGAAAAAAAGATACTTCAGCTAGGAGAGCTGTTTCTCAACAGAATAAAATGGGATTTGATTACAACCAGAGAATTTACCAAAATCTGAGGTTGCAAAGCTCCATTATGTTTTGAGGTCTCTGATCAAAGGTATTATTTCCTAGTGGTCAAGAGCACAGGTCAAATTTACATGCAAGTTATAGCTCTACCAATTTATAGTTGTGTGAGCTGGGGATTTACTCTATTTTCTGGTCCCAAAGCACCCATACTGAAAATTGAAGAAAATAATAATATTTATTACATGGAAAGCTAAAAATAAATAGAGTATCCAACAAAAACAAAACAACAAATATAAAAGGAAACAAAAGACTTGCATTTTGCCTTTTTGTAGTGGACCTGTTATTCTACTACTTTTGTTCTAGAAGTTTACTGATGATCTTAATTATAGGTGGAGAAGATATGTATCTGTATTGTATCTATTCTGACATCACAAATTCCACCATTAAAAATGTATCCCCATGGATTATGCCTGCATTGCTCTTTATAATGCTTACAATGGCAAATACACATACTGGAATATACGATTCCCATCCTTACATGTTTTATCGATTCATTTGTTGATCAAATATTTTCAGTTCCAACCACTTTTCATTCTACCTTTTACATGGTTCATTAGTTGAACCACAACCATGCCACTGTCAGGGGACATGTTTAGTAGCTTTACACGAGAAGTATAATTTCATCTATATTTTAGCTATATATAATACATTTGTGTGTTTTTTGAAAACCAAAAAATTCCCCAGTGTAAATGTTACTTAGCAATATGCTTTTCAGTGATCTCCTGAACAGAGTCCTGACTCGTACCCACAGTTTTTCGTAAATTTTTTAGGAAACTCATCAGTTGCTCAGGTCAATAATAAAATATTATTATTTTCTTCAGTTTTCAGTTTGGGTGCTTTGGGACCAGAAAATAAAGTAAATCCCCAGCTCACACAACTATAAATTGGTAGAGCTATAACTTGCATGTAAATTTGACCTGTGCTCTTGACCACTAGGAAATAACACCTGGGATCATCCTTCAGTATTCTGCTTTTTTTTTATATCTTATATCTGATATTCAAAAAAATATATAAAAATCGAGTTGATTGTGTTTTCAATATAGTTTCATATCTGTTCATTTCCGTCTACCTCTACTGCAACCACTAGCCATTATAATCTCTCATCTGGATTATTACAATAGCCTCATATCATATTGCCCTGTTCCCATCCTTGACTTCCTATAGTCTTTTACAACAGCTACAAAAAGGATTTATTTAAACACAAGATTGCATAGATGTTCTTTTTAAACTTTGCTAATGGGCCCTCTTTTTATTCAATAAAAACAGAACTACCTTAAGGCCCTACTTGTTCTTGTCCTCCATTACTACTTTGATTTCTCCTGTGGATTATTCACTCTGTTCCCTCAACAGGGTTCCATACTGTCCTTCAAACATGGTAATCATGTTCATACCCAACAGAAAGTCCTCAAGTATTTTCCTTCATATGGGCTGCTCTTTCCAATTCCATCTCATATCTTCAACCTTCTTCAAGCTAAATTCTTAGTCTTTAAATGAAGTCTACCTTTATCACCCCTTGCCACTTTATTCTGCAGACTGTGTCCATGTCTCTTATGTAATTAAGAATTACTGATACAAACCCAGCTGTATTTTTTCTCATTAAATGTATTTTATAGAAATATGTAAAAACATATACATGTAACATATATGTATAAATATGTGTGCATATACACACATAATTTTATTATCTTTCCCCTCCCATACATTAAAGAAAACATTTGGAATAGTTCCTGGCACATAATTAGTGTTCAAAAATATTTTATGAGTGAGTGAAAGAATGAATTGCAATTATGATTATATGGTGATTGTTGCCAAGTATAAAATGCTCTGGGATTATCAATAGGAAAACCTTGCTAAGTCTGTCATGACAGGAGAGGCATACTAACGAAAATAGTATTTGAGCGGAAGTCTGAAAGAGGAGTAGGAAATTAGCTACACATGGGAGCCTTGTATATAAAAACAATGAGAACGAGAAAAGCATGTTTCATGATCCTAAGGCAGGAAGAAGCATAACCTGTTTGAGGAATTTAAGGGAAGGCAAAATTGTGGGTGCTAATAGAGCACAGAGTAGCTGCGATGTCACTGAAAATTTAGCTGAGTAGTTCCCAAAGGATTCTCCTATTCTGAGCAGGTGCTTTTATTTAGCATTCTCCATTAAAAGAAACTAAGAATCAGCCAACCATGGTGTTGTGGGAACTTTCAGTTAGTTTTTTGTTACTTAAACAACTCAGTGCAGATATCCTGGTCTCTGAACCTGGGTTGCCTATAGGGGGCAGGTGGAGCATGAATAGTTTCTCTGAGACTATTCAGTGATTTCTATAAAACACAAGAATGGTCTGGACAAATATAGGATTTCTGGGAACAGAAAGATTATAGATACTTGGAAGTAGAAACTGTAAGGTTCTTAGACTGATTAGATGGTACCAGTTGGTCTCACTTAGGGAATGTTGAGTGTTAGAGATTCCACTTCCATAGTTTTTCCCTCATCTTCGCTGGGAGGTTCATCTGTTGTTCTGTCCTCCTAGGAATTTATGAGACATTATATAAAGTAGAATTTAAGAATGTAGGCTTTGGGTGGTCCCATCCGTGAGGGGTTTATAGGTGAGCCCTGGGTCTCCCGCCCAAGGAGATGGATGAGGATGGGCTGCTTCTCATGAGGTCAGGCAGAGACCTGACCAAAGTGTCAACTTGTTCAACAGAAAAGACCAGTAGCATTTTCTAACCCAGTTTGTGGTGCACACTGTACAGTTCCTCAACCACTTTTCTGTGTTTTTTAATGAGAACCTGGCAGGACTTTCTGTTCATATCTAACAAATTGAAACAACCCTCAGTATTTGAGTTGCAAAATTGTCATCTATTCCAGACCTATGATGTCACATTTGAAGTATCTCCTGTAAGTGACACTCATATCACAAATGAATCAATCACATTCTGAAACCACCTCAGAACAATCACAGCAGAACACTATATAAAACTCTGGACCACAGGAAAGTGAAGTAACATCAGAAAATAGCTTTAGTGTAGCCAGGGACCCAAGATATGCCAGATATCTCAAAATGGCTCACGTGGGTATTCAGTGATGGCAATAAAATTACAAAAAATGATATTGGAAGGACCCACACCTTCTTGAGGATGATACAGATGATACAGTGCTTTATAGCAAAGGTGAAAAAAATACAAGAGAAAGTTTAGGGCACCTGGGTGGCTCAGTGGGTTAAGCCGCTGCCTTCGGCTCAGGTCATGATCTCAGGGTCCTGGGATCGAGTCCCGCATTGGGCTCTCTGCTCAGCAGGGACCCTGCTTCCTCCTCTCATTCTCTCTGCCTGCCTCTCTACCTGCTTGTGATCTCTGTCTGTCAAATAAATAAATAAAATCTTAAAAAAAAAAAAAAAGAGAAAGTTTAGATAGTGTATCTTATTTTAGTGACTAAATTTAGTTTTGGTAACAGTTACATGTACATGTGTAGGTCTTTGTTCACATTTTATAAGAAAGCCTGAACTTGAACTCTTAGAGAAATATCAAATGGCTATATATTCACCACCAAGTTCCCTTATGTTAAAAAAAAGACAAAGCATTATAACCAAAAAAGGAAAAAAAGAAAGAAAGAAAGAAAGAATGCAGGCTTCATGAAAGACAGATACTAATACGGAATTTGCAACTCACAGATGATCTTGATGAAGTTATTTCTCATATCTAAGCCTCCATTTCTTGGTTAAATGAAGATAACTCCCTCATGAGATTGTTGTTATTATTAACTTAGATGATGTATATGAATTATGTAACTTCATGCTACTGTTACTAAGAATTTACATAGCTTCCTCAGCTTAAAAGTCATGCATTTCCAGGAGACATGAAGGCCATCTTATTTATTTAAGCAAAGCCAGATTTCTAAACATTACCATGCTGTAAGAGGCTCTTAAATTTGTGGGGAGTCAAACTAAATATAAATGAGGACTAGTGATCCTGAGTAGAGTTATGCAGGAAGTTTCAACTTAATCAACACTGCTGTCCATTTTCTTCTTAATTCACTATTCTTTCTGACTTCAGGGTGCTTTCCATCAGTGAACAGTAACTTCATTTATGGCCATTTCCTATATATGGACCATCAAGTGTGTTGAATATAGATCTGTCTTAGAATATTCATGTCAAGTTATTAATAGCTAGCAATGTTCATTTGCAATTTGTTGGGGAGATGACTTAAATAAATATATTTTAAGTCTTTTATTATTAAGAATTAATTAGTTAAGTGTAAATAATAAAATTAATGAAAATAAAATAATATAATCAAACATTAATTATTTTAAGTAAGTATTTTCTTTTCTCTTTTATTGGTTACTTTGGAGAATGATATTTTTCTAGTATTTTGCAAGTTTAAGATAGAGGTAGCAAGTACTTTCCTATTCCTAAGGAAGGATCTGTTATGTTAGTTGCTTCCTCATTTTAACATAAATTCAGATATGAGTATTGGAAAGGATTATAAAAGGTTCAGTCCCTTGCTTTTAGAAACATAGGTTAGGTTTTTCTTCATTCTTGATTTTAAATAACTTGAGTCTCAACAATATTAAGTAACCTGCACATAGTAAGACAGGTAGTAAGAGACTGGGTGACTTGTATTGTATCTTCTGTCTTCTGTTTATAGTATCACATGGAGCTCCATACCTGATACTGAGGCTGAACAAACCAGAAATGAGCCCCACTGTAGCATTAGGAAAATGTGTTGGTGGCACCCATAACCAATCTAATAATGAAAGTTATTAAGCAGAGGGACTTGCCCATCGATGTGAATCTCTTTGAATAAAAAGCCTTACATGGATTTCTCACAGGCACCAATGTAGTCTCAAAAGCCATTTGGCATTTTTTTTCCTCTTTAATGTCTGATTATAAAACTTTGAAATATAAAGCTTCAGCATGAAACCCTGACATAGCCTTAACTACTGTAAAACTAGCAGGCAAAGCTATAATAATTTCAGCTTTATAATATAATCTAAAATTGAATTACTCTCATTTCATGGCAAAGTCAATATTGCTAATGGATTAAAAACATGGCTGATAAAAGTATTGTTGAATTCATTTTTGGAGAATCACATAAAAAATGATTTT
The DNA here is from genome assembly GCF_964662115.1 of Mustela nivalis. Classification (NCBI taxonomy): domain Eukaryota; kingdom Metazoa; phylum Chordata; class Mammalia; order Carnivora; family Mustelidae; genus Mustela; species Mustela nivalis. Next base: position 43,587,534 of record NC_139027.1, read on the forward strand.
TCTTGTGGTCTGTGGCAATTGAAAGTTGGCATTAATCTGAAAAGAAACCTCATGCACTTTTGTAAGTAAATGCTTGAAGGTCAAAATAAATGAGACTAAAAGTAAGTCTGATTAAGTGGTTGAGAATGTTTTCTGGCATACCCCCATTCTACTATGAAAATACCACTGGGAGACTGGGGCCCAACTGTGAAAGGCCTCACCTACAAAGGAGATAGTCAACAGCAAGAGGCTCTCCATGAAGTTGAAATTCTGCCTTTTCTGTAAGCATATTCTAGGAGTCTGTCAGTAGGACAATGAATTGAGACTCCCAGGAAAGTGATTAGTCTACACCACTTTGTAGCTTTGTAAATTTGGGCAAATCTTCTCTCTGGGTTTTCTGTATCTACCACATAATGGGACAGTCTGCAGGAATGTGACTGTTTTATGCCTCTGTGATTCTATAATATCCAGTAAAGATACTATATTCTCCTCATTTAAAATGTTCTGAATTTGCAGATGTTAACAGATTATTGAGGCCTACTTTAATGCTGGATGTGGGCTTTTTGTCCCCAAAACAAAAGTTCTCCATTCTTTCCTATCAAAAAGCATAAACACTTAAAGACTAAAATTGAATTTCTTTTTTTTTTTTTTTTTAAGATTTTATTTATTTGAGAGAGAGAGAGTCAGAGAGAAAGCATGAGCAGAGGAGGGGAGGAGCAAAGGCAGAGGGAGAAGCAGATTCCTCACTAAACTGAGATCCTGATCCTGATCCTGATCCTGATCCAGGGCTCGATCCCAGGACCCTGGGATCATGACCTGAGCTGAAGGCAGAGGCTTAACTGACCGAGCCACCCATGTGCCCCTAGAATTGAATTTCTAATTAGAGATTCCTAACATCTGCAGTTAACTAAGGACTAGTGTTGCAGTTTTCTTTAGACAACCAGTTCTGGTTATATTGTACCACAATATATCTTTTGAAAGCATGATTCAAACCTTCTATTCAATATATCTAATTTTTGATAATTTCATGTTGACCAAAAAAAATTCTCAGGCTTTCAGTCATCCATAGCATCTATAGTTAGTGGTTAAAGCCTTGCATTAGGGCTAAGAATCTTCAATTCAGTTTCTAGTTCTGTTTTCTTTGCCTCATTTCATCTCTCTATATAAAATGTTTTCTATATCTCAAAACTTGTATTAAATGTCACCTGTCAGAGTGTGATAATTTTGCCAATAATGTATAACTTGAGTATAATCATGATGCAGCATACTACTCACATACACACATATATGGTCATGAACATACACAAGCTTATACTCTTAAAAAAAAATGACTAAAGATAAGAGAAATGCTGAGAACTGGCCCAAATTAAAAGAGATGATTTTAAAAAAAGGTGAAAACTAAATGAAATGTCTGGTTCCTGATTGGTTTCTGTACAGAAAAAAAATCCTATTAAAGACAAAACTGGAATAATATTTGAAAGATGAAAATGGACTATGTATTAGATAGTAGTATTATATTAATGCTAAATTTTCTAACTGTAATGCTTGTGCTATATTCATGTAGAAATATGTCCTGTTTTTAGTATATACTTGCTTAGGTACGTAGGATCAAGTGGTTCAATGAGTGCAGCTTACTCTCAAAAGTTCAGTAAAATAATAAGAATTATAAAAAGAACAAAAATATGCCAGAATATTAACAATTGTTGAATTTAGGTGAAGTTTTTTCAGAAGATCATATTTTTTTTCAAAACAAATTTGTAGATATGAGACTTTTTTTCCAAAATAAAATATTTTAAAAATGCACCTGTTTAACCACTTTTTAAATCTCTTTCATTAGAATATGAGTGTTTTTTATTTGTTTGTTTGTTTTTTTTTTTAAACCATGGCCTTTTTGAGTCCGTGGAGATAAAGGAACCCTCTTGCACTGTTGGTGGGAATGCAAACTAGTGTAGCCAATGTGGGAAACAGAATGAAGCCTCCTCCAAAAGTTAAAACTAGAACTACCATACAATCCAGTAATCACACTGCAGAGTATTTCCCCCTAAATACAGAAACACTAATTCAAAGGGATACATGCATCCCCTATGTTTATTGCAGCATTATTTACAATAGCCAAGATAGGGAAACAGCCCAAGTATTTGTTGACTGATGAATGGATAAAGAAGATATGGTGTGTATGCACACACATGTGCGTGCACGTGTGCACACAAACACACACACACACACAGACACGCACATTGGAATATTATTCAGCCATAAAAAGAATGAAATCTTGCTATTTGCAGCATGGATGGAGCTAGAGAGTATAATGCTAGTGAAATAAATCAGAGAAAGAAAAATACCATATGATTTGCTCATCTGTCGAATTTAAGAAACAAAACAAATGAGCAAAGGGCAAAAAGAGGGACAGAGAGGGAAACCAAGAAACATACTCTTAACCATAGAGAACAAATTGATGGTTACCAGAGGGGAGGTAGGTGGGGGGGTGGTGGGTGAAGGAGGTGATGGTGTTGAAAGAGGGCACTTGTGATGAGCATTGGGGATGTATGGAAGTATTGAATCACTATATTGTACACCTGAAACTAATATAGCATTGTACATCAACTAACTGGGATTAAAAACCTAAAAAAATAGAAGCCATGGACTTTTTCATTTATTTCACCTTTGCATTTGATTTGTATAACATATATTTGTGTTTATTTACAGTCTAACTAGTAGAATGCAAGGGCCTTAAGGGCAAAGTCAGTACTTCACTCATTTTTATGCCTTTATCAGTATCTGATAGAGTATTTGAATATGACATATATTCAACCCCGGAATAATTGGTCAAATTATTTAATTCAAATAATTCAAATTATACTATATGTTAGATATAGGCCTAATTTGGGGGTTGATATGCCACATTAATATGCCACACATAAACCTTCCAAATAGTCCCATGGCACTTTGAAAGTTCTTCAGACATCTTATATATATATATATATATATATATATATATATATATTTATTTATTTCTACCAGTTGGGCCCTTGTTATACTTGTCTTTCCCTTGCTCACTGTACCTCAGCTACATGTATCATATATCTGTTTATGAACAAATAGATTTTTGCACATGTTAGTCTCTCATATGTTTAAGTAGCTTGAAAAAGAACCCAGACAGGACTCCCAGATATACATGGGAGTCAGAATAAGTGAGGCTCTTGACCAGAGGAACCATTCTTGAGAAGCCAGTATGAAAATTTCTCCTCCGAAAAGAGTGGGAGAGAGTATATTGTGTTTTCAGGAACTTAAACTTGTCAAACGTGGCAAAAGCATATAGAGTAAGCATAGAAGCATGAGAGCTGCATAGTTGGGAGAAACACATATGTGATGAATACTATAATATCATGCCAAAGGATTTTCATTTTAAATATAAGGATAGTTTGAAGGAATTTAAGCAGGGGAGTTAATTAATAAGAATTGACTTTTAAGACAAACATTCTGAATGGCAGAATGAAAGTAGAATAAAAATCAAACAATAAATCAAGCAATAAGAATCAAGACAGGGAGAACATTTAGAAGGCTGAATTCTTAGTCCAGTTGAAAAATTAAGTGTGCTAACCAGTGGTCATGGGAATGCTGACAAATGGAGGTAAGAAATGGAACTGAAAGATTTCAAGGAAATGAACTTGATAGAATTCATTTATTTATTGTAAAAATAAAGAGCAGGACAAAGCAATATGTACATGTTTACTGATATTTCTGATTTGGGGAAGTAAGTTCAATGCAGTGACATTTGTTGAGAGAAATAAGAAAACTGCTTTCTGTGAAAATAGCTAGCAATTTGCACCAACCCACTTGCTGAGAACAACTAGAAAATCTAGTATCTGAAGGCATCACATGGTCATCAAGGAAGCTGGGATTTGCAGAATCAAGACATGAAGAAGGAAAGAGAAAGTAGCCTAGTTGTTGATGTTGATTTGTTCTTGATCTATTAGAGAGCCATGGTTGAAATAAGGAGATGAGGGGGAGAAAATCTAGATCTGAGAACCACAGAAATAAAGCTGAACTCTAGTGGACTTACAGATCTGGGGGAATAAAAAATGATTTCAGGACCTACCAGGGAAGTTCTCTGATGAAAACCTCAGGCATTCATTCACCAAGCATCTAAAACAGCTGCTGCCTAGGAGTAAATATGAACTGAAAATAAACCACACTAGGAGTGAATCCCAGTTTTGAATTGTTTCAACCCTAATTACCTAAAGGAGATCTGTCCTTAACCTGAGAGACTAACAACAAAAATATATCCTCCTCAAAGTCATCTTGAGCCTTAGATAATCTGTACAATTTTTCTCTAATATTCAGCTATTATTTCGTAATAACCAAGATAAAAGACTGGATAAGCACTGAACCAAAGGAGAAAGAAAGGAGACGTGCCAAGTATCTGACATGAAATTTCAAAACAGCTGAATGAAATATTATATAAATGAGAGAAACAATGCAAAAATATTGCAAAGAACTGGATACAATAAAAATAAATTGATGGGCTCCTGGGTGGCTCAGTCTGTTGAGCATCTGCCTTTGGCACAGGTCACGATCCCAGGGTCCCAGGATTGGGCCCTGTGGCAGGATTCTTTCTCGGAGGGAAGCCTGCTTCTCCCTCTCCTCCTCACCCTTGCTCTCTCTCTCAATATCTCTGTCTTTGTCTCTCTCAAATAAATAAACAACATCTCTAAAAAATAAATAAATTGAAAAATTCTAGTACTAAAAAAAGTAAAATGAAATTAACTCAATATGTGAATTTCACAGCAGATTAAAAACAGTTGAAGAGAATTAGTGGATTGAATGATGTGACAGAAGAAAGTCTGCTAGCTGAAGAATGAGAATAAAAAATAATGGAAAATACAGAAAAGAATGTAAAAAAATAGGGAGAAACTAAAACGTCTTTACGTTAAAAAAATTAAGTAAAAAAAATATATATACATATATAATCCCAGAGTAGTAGGAGAATGAGAACAAGATAGATAATAGAATAAAAGTGGAAGAGAATTTTTCAAAACAAAAAATATGCATCAAGCTACAGATCCAAGACGTGCAATATATTCAAGAAAAATATAAAGAAAACCATAAAATCTTAAAAGCAGCCAAAGTAAGGACAAATGCATCTTTAAAAGACCAATACAAGGATGTACTGCCAAATTTTCAACACAAATACAGAAACCAAAAGAATTTTTTAATTCTTAAAAATTACAAAATGAAGATTACAGGTAGAGCTTTTTAGAAATCATTGAACACTACATCAAAAAACTAATGAAGTACTATATGTCAGCTAATTGAATTTAAATTAAAGAGCTTTTTAGATAAGCAATAACTATGAAATTTTAGTGAGTCTGTTTCCTCTCTCACTCATACACACACACCCTAATAAAATGTACTTCAAGCAGAGGGAAGATGACTCATGACATTAAAACTAGAGAGGGTAGAATCAAGTGGATAAAGAGGTATGTGTGTGGGTACATCTGATAGAACATTTACACTATAAGTTAGTTATTTTTTAGTATGGGGTCCTAAACATCTAGAGAATTAAGATGCATGGTGATAATGGAAATAAGGCAGAAAGGGAATAAACAACTTAAGTATTCTTAGAACTCATATTTTTGAATAGTAGGTAAAGGACCAATTCATATTAATCTTGAATAAAATATATATTTTGTTATAGTTAAGGTAAATCCTAAAAGAAAAATGAGAATGTGTAAATAATAATTGAGGGAGAAAATGGAAGAGTACATTAATGATTAATTTACCTAAGACAAATTAAGAAAGAGATATGTGAATATAGAACATGAGACAAATAAAAAAATGGTAGAAGGTAGTAGATTTAAGCTTGAATGTGTCAGCAATTATATTAAAGGCGAATTAACTGATTTAAGCTATAAAGATGGTCTATTAAAACAGAGTACCTTAAGTCGTTAGATAGCTAGATAGATACATAGATAAATCATAGAGAAATGTATCAAAACAGCTAAAGTGATTGATTTGTGTTACCTCTTTTTATCCTAATGTAGAGCCCTGTGATGATTAGATTAAGATGGTACAATCATTTTACAAATACAGCAAACCTAATTCAATAAATATGTGGATACTTAGTGGCTGCTGGTCTTACCATAATCCTGATAGGACTTATGCCAACACTGAATAAATATACCAGGTGTCTGTTCAGAGTCCGTGAAGCCAGTTAACCCAGTTGCCTGTTACAGATCTGTCATCTTTTTTATTGCTCAAGTTCCAATTATTATGGTTATATATCTTCTCTGGACTCTCATTCCCAAATTGTTCAGTGCTTCCATCCCCCATGTCCCAACTCTCTGCTGCTCTCCTTGAGCTCTGGACCTCTATTCCACAACACACAAATTTCTGTATATTTTTGAATTGTTTATTGATTGTTCTTATTTTATCGTTTTGTTTTAACTTCAGTTAATTTTAATAGAATACTGCTCATTTGTGGGGCGCCTGGGTGGCTCAGTGGGTTAAAGCCTCTGCCTTCAGCTCTGGTCATGATCCCAGGGTCCTGGGATCGAGCCCCACATCGGGCTGTCTGCTCAGCAGGGAGCCTGCTTCCTCCTCTCTCTCACTGCCTGCCTCTCTGCCTACTTGTGATCTCTGTCTGTCAAATAAATAAATAAAATCTCAAAAAAAGAAAAAAAAAGAATACTGCCCATTTGTGCTTGCTTCGGCAGCACATATACTAAAATTGGAATGGTAGAATACTACCCATTCTTCCACTACCCCTGGATCAGAACACAAATCAGTGTGTTTCGAATTCATGCTAGAAATGAATATATCCTGAAAGTTAATGTTTCCATCCTGCTGTACCACAGACTATGGCTACTCCTCATTTCATCACTATCATCTATTAACCTTCTGCTCTCTCCCATATTTTTGTTAAAAATATTGACATTAAACTCAGGAACTTTAACAGACATCTTATCCCATCCTGCAATAGTTTCAGTATTTTTGAAGGTGACCTATCCAAGTCTTTCAGTTGTTTAACATACACGTTTTTTGTGACCTTCATTCAATAAACATATAATACCCTGGATCTTGTTATTACTGGGAATCACTGTGCTTCTGTAATACCTAATTACTATACCGCATTCCGATGATAGCTTTTTAAGCCCAAGTTCTCTTGTTCTTTGCTTCCTACAATAACTCATTTTCTGACTGTATCCTATTTTCAGGGACTCTTACTGCCTTTATTCTGCTTTATTAATGCTTTTATTTATAGTGCCTAACTCCCTCCCTTTTGCCTCAGCTTAGCGACCCCTTCTTTCTTGGTATCTTCGTTTATTCAGTATATAATTCTTTTTCCATAGTTTTAAACTCATATTTACAAACAATTTCAACCCTTTTGCCCACTTGCAATTCCATTGCTAACCCTGCACTAAACTGCACCCTTGGATCAATATAAATATTTGCCTTATTCTATTCTTTATTTGGGTGGCTAAAAAAAAGTAAGCCTACCATAACCTCTTCCCTAACTCCCAACTTCCCTCAGGGAGCTTTTGCCTTTATTATTATTTTTTCCACGACAGAGAAAATAGTTTGATAAGAACTTTCTAAACTACCTACCTCTTATGTAAACTTAACTGTAACTATATCTATCTTTATCTCCATTTCTTCTTTATGTAATATAACAGTTACTTCATTCTCTCCTAATTTATAACCTTACACTGTTCTCTAGATTCCATAACATTGTGCCTTTTTAAGGATAAAATTGCATTATCCTTTTATTTATCCTGTTTCTCAACTTTTTCCACTTAGGTTTTCTTAGCCTCTGTACTTCAAACATAAATACATTCAAACCATCACCAAATAAACAAAAAAAGCATTTATCTTAGATCCAATGGAACATTATTGTTATTTCATTGTATTTACAGAAAAAATATTCTTCTAAAAACTGCCTATACTTGAAGAATGAGTTTCTTGAAATCCCACTTACTGTTTGGTAGGATAAGACTTGTTTTTGCATCATTGTACCACTGAAGCCATATCAAAATCGTCATTAAAGACCATGTTGTAGCTAAGTTAAAATATATATTTATATTTCTTATTTCTGAAGCCATCAGGCAATTGCCACAGTTTAGCTTCCTTAAGAAGAGGTCTCTGATATGTAAATTAACATGCAAAAGTTCTTTGGGATCAACACCTATTGAGAGAAGGAGGCAGGATTGGTCAGAAGGAAAAGTTGAAATATGACCCAGTCTCATTAAAGGCCTAAGCCAACCCTATGGGCAGTTGTGACATTGAGATGACTTCGGAATTTTCCCGAGTGAGAATGTAAAGAGTGGAGCTTTATAATGAACAGTTGTTTGTGGATGTTGAGAAGGAGATGTGGACTTGGGTGAGACCGTTCTCTTCAACTAGGGAAATCCTTTTAAGGGTTTAAAAGCTCAAGGCTTTCTGCCCATAGCATTGCCAGCTATTAGAGAAATACATTCTTTACTAATGAAGGGGATCTAAGTAGCGCATCATTACATCCAGATCAGCAATGTTTACCAATCCGGCTTGTTAATAAATTTCTCTTTCCATATGGTTTACAACTACACCTACAAGACTTGTCAAGAAGAGTTAATTATTAAAAATTATGTTGAATTATTCTCAACTGGCTGGCTCCTCAACTGCCTTCTGGTGATTCCGGGAGAGATGCACAGAAGAGAATGCCAAACAAAAAGGCCCTTTTTACTAATTGTTGTCTGACTGCATTCCAAAGGCTTTGTTCTGGTCATTTTCTAATCATAAATTCCTCAACTTTTATCAGTTACAGTGGAACTATATCATGATAACTGTAATAATATCCATCTCCTGCCCAGTGTGTTTCCCTGAGCTCCAAAGATATATATCTAATTATTTACTGGACATCTCCATGACTAGTATTTCAAATTAAACATATCTAAAATGAACTCATTGTTTTTCATCTTAAAAATATTTACTTCTCTATATTCTTTTTAAAAATAAAATTTGATATTAAATTGTTCATTCATAGAGAAAAATATGCAAATAATGATTGCACAGAGAAATTATAAGGAATTGAACAACCCATTAAGTGCCACCTAGGTCAAGAAATAAAACACTCTGAGGACAATAGAAACCTTTATTTATGTCTACTTTTTCTCCAGAGGTAATCATTATCATGATTTTAGGTTTTTTCTTTTCTTTCCCTCTTTTGTGTTCATTTTCTCCAGTTTTATTGAGATATAATTGCATATAATGTTGCATATGGTGTACAATATGCTGATATGATACACATATGTATTGTGAAATGATACCCACAATTAGGTTAGTTTACAAATCCATCACCTCACATAATTACCATTTGGGTTTTTGTTTTGTTTTTTTCTGATAAGAACATTTGACATCTACTTTCTTAGCCACTTTCAAGTATTTGATACAGTACTGTTAACTATAGTCACCATGCTGTACATTATATGTCCAGCATTTATTCATCTTAAAATTGAAAATTTGTATCAACATTTTCCCTAGTTCTCTCATTTCTCAATCCCTGGCAACCACCATTCTATTATCTGTTTTCATGAGTTTGACATTTTTATAATTTCATATATATGAGCTCATACAGATTTGTCTTTCTCTGACTTATGTCACTTAGCATGTTTTCAAGTTCCATCCATAAATTGAAAATGACAATTTCCTTTTCTTTATAGCTAGGTAATATTCCATCTCTCTCTCTCTCTCTCTCTCTCTCTCTCTTGCGCGCACACACACACACACACACACACACACACCACACATACCACATTTTCTTTATCCATTCACCCATCTATGGGACATTTATGTTTCTTCTTTGATTTATTCTACCAAAAGTTAACTCTTATAAACAAAATGAACATATAATCTTATATCTGATGATTTTTTCATCTGTACTTAATGTAAATGAATGAACATTAGCTCATGTTTTAGAGCTTATTTGGGTAGAAGAATATTAAATAATTCCTGGCTAGAAGTTTTGCTTAACACATAAAATAATGTGGGTGCTAATCTTAAAGAATCATGTTAAGAATACTTTTCTTCTAGCTTTATCTCCTCAATTTACTTCTTCAGTCTAAACAGCTGTCCCTGAAAGTTGGGATTTTTATTCATAACCCCATTTCTCTTTTAAAAATTCTTTCTAATTGTTCAGGTATTAACATAAAAAGACATCAATTCATTTTTTCAGCAAACATTTTTGAGATGCCTACTACAGTAAAAGGACATAAGATATCATGTCTGTGAAGCAAGCATATCTGTTCATGGAAAGTCCACAGAGTAGCAGTAGTAAAGAAGTAGAATATACTCTCATAAAACTGATCTGATTGATTTGATTAGGTTGAAGGGTTTAATGGACCTCGATGTGTGATGACAGTATCAGGATTACCTGGGAACATTAAAAATTCCAGTAGTGGTCACTAATCAGTTCTTAACATATACTTGTTGAATTGAGTCGTGTGTTTTGCATTTTGTGCAATACTTTTTTACTATAAGAGATTAATAGTCAAGAGAAAGATAAGTGTACATGCTTGCATCTCAGTAATGAAGACATTTTGAAGTATTACACTGATGTACATATGATTGATTAGAATATTTCAAAGTACTTCTTGTCTGTAGAAGTGAAAATAAAATACTAGGAAAACTTCCCTATTGCAATGGAAAAGTTTGTCATTCAAATTAATGTTGAATGATTTTTCATGCCTGTTCTCTCCATTTTAGACTTTGGTAGAATTTTAATAATGCAGACACTGACATGCATTATGTTGATAAGATTCTATCAGTAGGCTGTATAGGTGGTGAATTTATGCCCATTAATTTGAGATGTGAGTTTGGGGGGAAAATCTAACTAATTGGATAGATTGTCCAACTTGTGAGATTTATTATTTCATTTTGAATTGATTACTTCCATCAAAGGCATAGATTTACTTGATATAATTAAATAACCAGGCTATTTGCTGTGTTTTGGTAACTAGTATATTTTCAGGGCATGGTGCAATGGATGAATTGATCTACCTAATACAATTACACCTGTTCATTGGGCTCATAAAAGAATGCTAAGAAATTCCAATAAGTAATTTCAATCTGTTCTGATAAATGGAAACTAAGTCTGAAAAGCTGTTAGATCTGAGGCAGAAAAAGAAAGGAACAAGCAGTCTATTTTGTTTTGCAAGTTTGTCCTTTGATAGTTCTTACATTTATCCAGTGAAAATAACAAAGCACACATCAGTCTGGCATAAAAGAAAGTAGATGTGGATTTTTCTCCCACATTACAGAATATTATTACTCAAGTATGCATAGTTTTCAGATGTTGAGCAGTTGTTCTCAATGCTTTCAGCATAGTGAAAAAAAAAATAAGCGAGGCCGTTTTATTTATTTATTTATTTTTAAAAGATTTTATTTATTTATTTGAGAGAGAGACAGTGAGAGAGAGCATGAGCAAGGAGAAGGAAAGAGGGAGAAGCAGACTCCCCATGGAGCTGAGAGCCCGATGTGGGACTTGATCCCAGGACTCCGGGATCATGACCTGAGCCGAAGGCGGTCGTCCAACCAACTGAGCCACCCAGGCGTTCCAGCGAGGCTGTTTTAAAGCAGGAAAGATTACACTATGCCATAAGCAGAGATTTCGTGAATTTTAGTGATGTGTCACCATCATGTAGCTTAGTGTATCCTCTAATGGTAATACAGACTGGGGTTAATTGTCTGGGTCATTGTTGGGGTTAACACACTGTCAAGCGTGAAAGAGCAAGTGAGTAATGAGGTAAACGTTTATGTGTTACATCCCGGTATGTAGTAACATGAAGAAGTAGGAGATCTATCTACCTACCTACCATTCATCCATCCATCCATCCATCCATCCATCTATCTATCTATTATCTATCTATGTTAGTTTGCAGTGCTTTCAATTACAAAATACAAGACAAAACAAATTAAAACAAAAACAACTAAGTCACTTAACTAATAAGACTGTTTTGTTTTCACTCAGTAAGAAGTCTGCAAGTAGGCACTCCACGTTCATGGCTGCTACCAAAATTTGTAATGTTTTGGGAGCAGGGTTATTTTTATAGTTTTGCTATGCTATCTTTAGCACATAAACCTTTACCCTTATGCTTACCACTTTTATTACTTAGGATAGGTTGGAAGATTCTGTAGTATTTACATACAGCTGTACCTCAGGGGCTCAACACAACCATGTCTGTTTTTCTCATGCAGAGTCCAGTTTGCAACCAAGTCAATCTCTGTGGCTGCTCTCCTCCAGGCAATAACAAAACACTCCAAGCCACCTTGGTCTGTAGGTTCATCCATCTCAGCACAGTGTTTCTTTCCATAGCCCCCAATGCAAAGGAAAAAAGAGGAACCCTGAAAAAAAGGGTTTTTCAGTGCCTCAGTCTGGAAGTGACACATGTCATTTCCATCCACAGTCAGTCATATAGGGCAATGAGTCTAGTTTTGCATGTACCCACGACACAGGGAGATTTAGGCTTCAGGCTGTATGTATGCTTTCTAAAGATGAAAAAAATAGAAAGGGATGGGGGAAGATGAATTGAGAAAGGAAAGGACAAAAAATGCCTTTATCTAGTTATACTTAGTTTTTATCTAGAGCAGCACATTGCTAAGACAGTCTTTTCTTAACAGAAAAGGTGGGTTGTGCTATTTTGCACAAATAATTTTGTAAGAATATTTTACCTCAGAGAACATTATAGAGTGTTGTCCAGATGGTGGTGAATGGGCTATTTGAATTGCAAACACTAAGGTTGAATTTTTGTTTATTATCTAGCTTTGGGAAGAAGTAGTCCCTATTGCCCCATCACACTAAGGTACTATGTATTGTGTTTGGCAGCATCAGCCTCTTATATAATGTGATTCACAAAGACTAGAAGTGAGTCTTCTTCCCATCTATTGCTAAAGGCCAAAGTTACAAAATCAACATAGATGTCAGTAATGAGATGTTTGAGGCCATGGAATCATGTAAGTTGTAGAGGATATTACCTTTGAAACTGACCCAGAAAAATTGCCAAGAATGAAGCTTGAAAGGCAAATTTTGCATAATGCCGTAGAACCAAGGCTAACAGAAACCTGAAGACCATGTGAAGAACTGATTTTGAAATGTGCCTAAAAGCTTCTACTAACTTTCAGGTGAGGACACTGGCTTTACTTCTAGAACCTAGAGAATTACCAGCCTCTTGGTAGAAAGGTGTGTTTCTGGCTAACCCAAGAATGTGCCAGCAGATGCCTCCACAATATCAGATGATATGTTTTGGGGAAAAGACAAAAACTCCTGGGGACTTACTGGGATTAGGACTTAACTCCCTTTCCTCTCCATCAATGTTTTAAAATGTCAATGCTGAGAAAAGGGCAATAGTCGCAGTTACTATTTTGACTCCAAGGCCTCAGAATGATAATAATTTTTAAAAAATAGTATTCAATTTATATCATGGAGATCAACCATGCTTCTTATAGGAATATATGAAAAATTATGGATTTTCAATCAGATACCATAGCATAATATGTTTAATATAAACATCTCCCCAGTTCTGCTTTGATTTTTCTCCATTTAACCTTTATTCAAACTTCAAGCAGTTCTTAACTAATATCTGTTGCCTAGCAGGATGGTTGAACATAAATATTCTGTAATCACATTTCTTAAGTCTGATTACTGGTTTTGTTACTTTGTAATCTTGAATAAGTAAATGAAACTCTGATTTTTGAATTTATTCTCATGGAAAATGATAAAAATAGTACCTATAGATCAGCGTTCTTGTGATGTTTAAATACAAACGCATTTAAAGTTGATGATGATGATGATGATGATGATGAGTCTGGTGACTCCAGAAATACTTTATGAAGGGAAATTTCTGTACTTGGAATATTTTTACTCCCAAATTATTTCTTTTGACATTAGAAATGTTAAAAATAGACCAAAGAGTCCAAGGGGTAGATATTTCTACTGTTCTTTACAGTGGTAAGACTGATTATATATATATATATATATATATATATATATATATATATATATATATATATAAATGTTTTGGGGAAAAGACAAAAATATATATATATATACCGGTTCAAAAAGAGGTATTATTATAATCCATATATAAATTATTTCTTATGAAACTTAAGAAAATGTAGAAATTCTTTGAATTGAATACACTACTGAGTTTTGAATTTTTCCAAAGTGTCTTAGAGTTAAAGGGAACTAAGAAGGCCCTCTACTCCCACTTCTTAAAGGCTATTTGGAGAACGGAATTATTAAAACAAAGATTTGTTCTTCTTTACTATCCAGTATTGAGACTCCTGTAGTCTTCTATTCAGTTCTTCATATTCAAGTATCAATCTATGATGTATCTAAAAGACTGCTTCTAGAACATCAGTGATGTATGAATGGGTACCTACTGACCGCGTGAACACATTAAAGGTCTCAGGGACTCTGCTAAGATATCCAATGTCTTTGAAATCTATTAAAAATTATAAGAAGCTTTGCTATTATCATTAATGGAAATAAATATAGCTCCTCCTGGTTGAGTCCTGACTGTGTCAGGTAATGCATTAAGCCCTATACATACTGTCTAGTTTAAATCTCATATCTGTACAATGATGGCAGTATCATCTCCACTTTCTAGAAAGGTTGAATGATTTGAGTCACATCTGTCACTCCTACCTGTACTCCTGGCAGTTGTGCTATTTGAAACAATATCCTTTTTTAAATCCCAGTACTTAGTAAATGTATAATGATGTTTTTGTTTTTTAGTTGAATGAATGAATTAGCAAAAAGAACTAATAAATGAAGTGATTACTTTTGCTATGAAGGTTACCAAATTTAAAAAAAATATATAAAATTTATATAATTAATAGTGTGTTAGATATGGGCAATTATAAAAAAGTCCATTTTAAACAAATAGACTATCTAAGCTACAGACTGAGAAAGAAGGAATATTAAAAATAATTAAAATAGTGGCTACTTTTTCATTTAGACGTGAATGTTATTAAATATTTACATGCCACTAAACATTTCTTCCATAAACTAGACTAGTGTATTTCAGCACTTTCTACTCTGTCCTCACTTTGATTAAAAAAAATCAATGACCTTCTTTACTATTACTTAAAATTTCAAATTAGATTATTATCAGCAAATGGAACTGGGAAAATTAGATATCTATATTGCTGATTCTTACTTTGCCCCATGTTCAAAAAATTATCTCAAAATGGATTATAGTTGTAAATGTAACACTTAGAAGTATACATTTCTAGAAGAAAATTTGGAGAAAAACTCTATAAACTTAGACAATGATTTCTAGATATGGAACACATGAACCCTAAAAGAATATGTTGGTAAATTGGACTTAATCAAAATTTAAGACATTTATTCTCTGAAAGATGCTGCAGAGAGAATGAAAATAGAACCAATAGATTGGGAGAAAGGACTTGAAAGTCATACAGAAGATAACTTATATCCTGAATATATAAAGAAGTCTCAGAATACAGTAATAATAAATAGCCCAATAAGAAAATAGACAAAAGACTTGAGTAGATACTTCACCAAATAAGATGTTTGGATAGAAAATGCAGATATGAAAAGGTGATCAACATAATTAGTTACTGGGGAAATAAAATTCAAAAACTAAAACCACAAAGATAGAACAACATACCTATTAGAATGACTAAAGTTTTAAATACCATAACCACGTGCTGGTGAGGAGGCACTGCTCTTGTATACTTCTAGAGGGGAATGTAAAATGGTACAACTGTTTGACAAACAATTTGTCAGTGGCATAAAAAATTAAACATACACCTACTATATGATCCAGACTTTCCACACCTGTATAGTTGCCTAAGTGAAAACATATGTCCGAACAAAAACTTGTACACATAGAGCAGCATTATTTGTAATAGCTAAACTGTAGAACAACTCAAATTCTCCATCAACAGATAAATGGATAAACAAATTGTAGTATATCCATACAATGGAAAACTACTCAGCAATATAAAAGTAATGAATTATTAATATCTAAAACAACACAGATAAATCTCAAAATAGTTATGCAGAAATAAGCCAGATAATATAAGAAGTCATACTGTATGACTTCATCTGTTAAAACGTCTGAAAAATCCAAACGAATGTGTATTGAGGGAAAGCATGCTAGTGATTGTCTGGGGTTGAGGGGAGGGAAAGCAACCAAGAGACATTACAAGGAGGCACCAGTAAACTTTAGGAAGTCATGAATATGTTCATTATTTTTTTGTGGTGATGGTTTTATAAGTACCTGTATATGTCAGAACTTAAATGTATGAAATTTTATACTTTAAATATGTGCTGTTTTACCCTGATGCTATTTTTTAAAGGCATATAAAACTCGTAAAAAAGATAATTATGTTTACTGATATTAGAATTATTCTAAAACAATGCGTAATAATATAGTCATTATAAATAATATAAACATAATAGAATAGAATATGTTTTTGCAAACCGTGTCTTTCTACTTTGCTGGAGAGTCTGTTCCACCTCTGGTCCTTGAGAATTTTAGTCGGGAAGATCAAGCCTACTTCTATCCCACTTAGCTTGCAGATTCCAAAGCACGGACAGGTACTATTTTTGTTCTCTCTAAAAATAACTCCTTCATTTTATAAGGGCCTTTATAGTCAGAAAACTCTAAGATGGTCATGTGTACCTATGTACTGCAAGAGGGTCAGGTTTGCAAATGATGATACACTTGTACAGGCCGTTATGTTTTCTTTTTCAAAGAACTTTTACATACATGATCTCATTTGATCCTCTCATAGCTCCTCATTCAGTCTCCCGGCATCCTCTTCACAGACAACTAATTCTCCAGCATTTTGGCATATGCTGCGCTGTCCTTGCCACTACCACCTGTCAGCAAAACACGCACCTGATCCACCTCTGCTTCCAAAGTCTTTCATGCATGGTTATCTGTGTTAAAACCATAGGATGCCAGAGCTCAATATACTTTCAGAAATTACCTCAAATCTCTTAATTTAGAGAAGACATTTAAACCCATGAAACTTGGTATCCTACTTAGGAATCTAAGAGGACCCTAATTACGTGTCCATTAAATCTGAAGTTCTCTAGCTTGCATGCAAAACACTCTGTAGTTACACCGTATCTCCCTGACAATATTGTCTTTATTCCCAGAAAGTTCTTTTATTTTCATGACATTTATCACATTCATAATTTTTGACAACATACTCATTTACCTTAAATTTCCCTTGTTTTTAGTGTTACTATTTTCTCTCGCTGGCCAGGAAGATAGTAAGCTCAATGACAGCAATGATTGTATCTGTTTTTTGTAACACCAGACTCTAGCATATTATGGGGGACAAGTTCAACTTAGTAATTATTTGCTGAATGATCAAAAGGATAATGAGTAATACTTGGTATGTTCACTTCCTGTCAAATACACTAGGCTTCTCATTGTCATGATATTACAATTCAGTCCATCTTTCTTCTTTGCTTATGGAATGTTCACTTGATGAAGGCAAGTAGATATTATCTCCATTTCATAGGTGAAGAAGATGAGGATTAGAGTACTTAATTACTACTTAGCTAGTACTAGACATGGTATTTCTTGATTAAATTATTCCACTTGAATTACTCCCTCACCCCATAGAGAATTACTATATGGATTTCTCTGCAAACAAAATGGAAAAGCCCCATAATCTCCACATATTATTTTAAATTGGGTTATTGTAATATGTTGTGAAGTACATTTGAAATGGGCCAGAGAGCCCAAACATACAAACCGTATAAAATTGTGTATCATACAAACATAGTAAATATTTTTTTACTTCCTCAAAATGAAGATCTTATATCTACCATCCTCAGCTATTTCATACAGATCCAATACATAACAATACCTGTTTCCTGAGTTTTTGATTTTAGATATTCTGACAGGTGTGGGGTGATATTTCATTGTAGTTTTGATGTGCAATTCCCTGATAATGAATGATGTTGAGCATCTTTTCTTGTATATTTTTCTTCTCTCTCTCTGTCTTCACACACACACACACACACACACACACACATAAACACACATATATTCTTAGATACATATTTGTATATATAGATATATATTCTTAGATATTCTTAGATATATATTGATATATAGATTGATATATAACTATACTTAAATGACACTGATAAATATCATATATATGATATAAATCTGGTCAGTGGGAGTCCATTCAAACTGGCTCTTTATATCTTCAATATGTACCTATAATTTTTGAGCAGTAGGGTCCATTTTGGTCTCATCAACATGCCACATTACCACATTATTCAAATCTCTGTCTACCATGTGTTTGCTTATCTGTCTGTCAACATCTATAAGATATTTAAATCTTCCTCTACTGACTTTCAGTTTATCATAGTGATACATAGATATCAAATGGAAAAAGGGGTGGTACTTAACACCATGCAAAAAAATTTTCCTATAATTGTAACAGTAATAACCTGAAAATTATTATATATAAACTAGGTTCATGAAATGAGTTTTTTTCTTTAGATAGCTTTATTTGATACTCAAATTTTTGAGAAACTGTTACTAAAGCATTGCTTATTTTTGAGCTCCTACCTGTTCATCTCTTGTCCCCAGAACTGAAATATCATGACTTCTGCCTGTAGATTCAGCTCCCTTCCAGGCAATAAGATCCATCCACAGTACAGAAAAATTAAAAATTAATTTCACCCATTACACTAATATATATCTCACTAATACCAAGTATCAGGATCTGCATTTCTGAATAGTTTCCATGAAGTTAATCCCTTACTCTGTACTAGACACTGTGCCATCTCATTGAAACCAGTATGCGTATTTAAGATTGATCTTTTACTGAGGAATTAGAGCAATGTGATAATAGTCTTCCATTACTACATCTGAACCCTGAAGTTGTTAAATTGAATGGTATTTCAGTAGAGGAGGTTGTGACAGGCAAAACAAAATCAATTTTGACAATGTAAAATTTGAGGTATTTCTCTGACAGTCATGGCTTAGAAACTAACTGACAGGAGTTCTGTTCACTAGTTATAGTCCATTGGAAAATATTCATTCTGATATTTTTTAAAAGTATGAACTGAAGAAAGACCAAAAAGAAGAGAAATTTGGTCCAATTTCTTATGATGCAAGATTACTTAAAATCCTAGGACCCTGAAAACACATACATAATTAAACATGTAACACAATAAAATTTATGAGAATTAAAATTTAAAATAAGATAGGAACATAAACATACTTTTGTATTGTTATCACCAAACTACACATTATTTTATTTTTTTAATTTTTTAAATTTTTTAATAAACCTAAAATGTTTTATTAGCCCCAGGGGTACAGGTCTGTGAGCCACCAGGTTTACACACTTCACAGCACTCACCAAAACACAACCCTCACCAATGTCCATAGCCCTATTCCCTACACTCCTGCCCCCAGCAATCCTCAGTTTGTTTTGTGACATTACGAGTCTCTTTTGGTTTGTCTCCCTCCCAATCCTATCTTGTTTCATTGATTCCTTTCCTACTTCCCTAATCCACCTTCCACCATTGCATCTCCACTTCCTCATATCAGGGAGATCATATGACAGTTGTCTTTCTCTTATTGACTTATTTTGCTAAGCATAGTACCCTCTAGCTCCATCCACGTCGTCGCAAATGGCAAGACTTCATTTCTTCTGATGGCTGCATAGTATTCCATTGTGTATATATACCACATCTTCTTGATCCATTCATCTGTTGATGGACATCTAGGTTCTTTCCATAGTTTGGCTATTGTGGACATTGCTGCTATAAACATTCGGGTGCACGTGTCCCTTCGGATCACTATGTTTGTATCTTTAGGGTAAATACCCAGTAGTGCAATTGCTGGGTCATAAGGTAGATCTATTTTCAACTTTTTGAGGAACCTCCATGCTGTTTTCCAGAGTGGTTGCTTGCATTCCCACCAACAGTGTAGGAGGGTTCCCCTTTTTCTGAATCCTCGCCAGCATCTGTCATTTCCTGACTTGGTAATTTTAGCCATTCTGATTGGTGTGAGGTGGTATCTCATTGTGGTTTTGATTTGTATTTCCCTGATGCCAAGTGATATGGAGCACTTTTTTATGTGTCTGTTAGCCATCTGGATGTCTTTGCAGAAATGTCTGTTCATGTCTTCTGCCCATTTCTTGATTGGATTATTTGTTCTTTGGGTGTTGAGTTTGCTAAGCTATTTATCAATTTTGGATACTAGCCCTTTATCTGATATGTCATTTGCAAATATCTTCTCCCATTCTGTCAGTTGTGTTTTTGTATTGTTAACTGTTTCCTTTGCTGTGCAAAAGCTTTTGATCTTGATGAAGTCCCAATAGTTCATTTTTGCCCTTGCTTCCCTTGCTTTTGGCGAAGTTCCTAGGAATAAGTTGCTGCGGCAGAGGTCGAAGAGGTTGCTGCCTGTGTTCTCCTCAAGGATTTTGATGGATTCCTTTCTCACATTGAGGTCCTTCATCCATTTTGAGTCTATTTTTGTGTATGGTGTAAGGAAATGGTCGAATTTCATTTTTCTGCATGTGGCTGTCCATTTTTCCCAACACCATTTGTTGAAGAGGCTGTCTTTTTTCCATTGGATATTCTTTCCTGCTTTGTCGAAGATTAGTTGAGCATAGAGTTAAGGGTCTATTTCTCTGCTTTCTATTTTGTTCCACTGATCAATGTGTCTGTTTTTGTGCCAGTACCATACTATCTTGATGATAACAGCTTTGTAATAGAGCTTGTAGTCTGGAATTGTGATGCCACCAACTTTGGCTTTCTTTTTCAACACTCTCCTGGCTATTCGAGGTCTTTTCTTGTTCCATATAAATTTTAGGATTACTTGTTCCATTTCTTTGAAAAAAATGGATGGTATTTTGATAAGGATGGCATAAAACGTGTAGATTGCTTTAGTTGACTTAGACAGTTTCACAACATTTGTTCTTCCAGTCAATGAGCATGGAACATTTTTCCATTTCTTTGTTTCTTCCTCAGTTTCTTTCATGAGTACTTTATAGTTTTATGAGTACAGATTCTTTCCCTCTTTAGTTAGGTTTATTCCTAGGTATCTTATGGTTTTGGGTGCAATTGTAAATGGGATTGACTCCTTAATTTCTCTTTCTTCTGTCTTGTTGTTGGTGTATAGAAATGCAACTGACTTCTGTGCATTGATTTTATATCCTGACACTTTACTGAATTCCTGTACAAGTTCTAGCAGTTTTGGAGTGGGGCCTTCTTGGTTTTCCACATAAAGTATCATAACATCTGCAAAGAGGGATAGTTTGACTTCTTCTTTGTCGATTTGGATGCCTTTAATTTCTTTTCATTGCCTAATTGCTGAGGCTAGGACTCCTAGTTACTATGTTGAATAGCAGTGGTGATAATGGACATCCCTGCTGTGTACCTGACCTCAGCAGAAAAGCTCTCAGTTTTTCTCCATTGCAAATGTTATTCAATGTGGGTTTTTCATACATGACATTGATGATATTGAGGTATGTGCCCTCTATCCCTACACTTTGAAGATTTTTGGTCAAGAAAGGATGCTGTACTTTGTCAAATGCTTTTAAGCAACTATTGAGAGTATCATGTGGTTCTGGGCACTCTATTCCGTTCCATTGACAAATGTGTCTGTTTTTGTGCCTGTACCATACTATCTTGATGATTACATTTTGTAATAGAGCTTCAAATCTGGACTTGTGATGCCACCAACTTTGGGTTTCTTTTTCAACATTCTTTTGGCTATTCAAGGTCTTTTCTGGTTCCATATAAATTTTAGGATTACTTGTTCCATTTCTTTGAAAAAATGGATGGGATTTTGATAGGGATTGCATTAAATGTGTAGATAGCTTTAGGTAGTATAGACATTTTCCCAATATTTTTTCTTCCAATCCATGAGCATGGAACATTTTTCCATTTCTTTGTGTCTTCCTCAATTTCTTTCATGAGTACTTTATAGTTTTCTGAGTACAGATTCTTTGTCTCATTGGTTAGGTTTATTCCTAGGTATCTTACAGTTTTGGGTGCAATTGTAAATGGGATTGACTCCTTAATTTCTCTTTCTTCTGTCTTGCTGTTGGTGTAGAGAAATGCAACTGATTTCTGTGCATTGATTTTATATCCTGACACTTTACTGAATTCCTGTACAAGTTCTAGCAGATCCGGAGTGGAGTCTTTTGGGTTTTCCACATATAGTACCATATCATCTGCAAAGAGTGATAGTTTGACTTCTTTTTTGCCGATTTGGATGCCTTTAATTTCCTTTTGTTGTCTGTTTGCTGAGACTAGGTCTCCTAGTTGCTATGTTGAATAGCAGTGGTGATAATGGACATCCCTGCCGTGTTCCTGACCTTAGAGGAAAAGCTTTTCTTTTTTTTTTTTTTTTTTTCATTTTTTCCCCATTGAGAATGATATTTGTGGTGGGTTTTCATAGATGGCTTTGATAATATTGAGGTATGTGGCCTCATAAAATGAGTTTGGAAAATTTCCTTCCATTTCTATTTTTTGGAACAGTTTTAGGAGAATAGTAATTAATTCTTCTTTAAAAGTTTGGTAGAATTCCCCTGGGAAGCCATCTGGCCCTGGGCTTTTGTTTGTTGGTAGATTTTTGATGACTTTCAATCTCCTTACTGGTTATGGGTCTGTTCAGGTTTTCTATTTCTTCCTGATTCAGTTGTGGTAGTTTATATGTCTCTAGGAATACATCCATTTCTTCCAGATTGTCAAATGTGTTGGCGTAGAGTTGCTCATAGTATGTTCTTATAATTGTTTGTATTTCTTTGGTGTTGGTTGTGATCTCTCCTCTTTCATTCATAATTGTATTGATTTGGGTCCTTTCTCTTTTCTTTTGATAAGTCTTGCTGGGGGGTTATCAATCTTATTAATTCTTTCAAAGAACCAGCTCCTAGTTTTGTTGATTTGTTCTATTGGTTTTTGTTTTGTTTTTTGTTTTTGTTTGTTTGTTTCTATTTCATTGATTTCTGCTCTGATCTTTATGATTTCTCTTCTCCCGCTGGGTTTAGGCTTTCTTTGTTGTTCTTTCTCCAGCTCCTTTAGGTGTAGGGTTAGGTTGTATATTTGAGACCTTTCTTGTTTTTTGAGAAAGGGTTGTATCACTATATATTTTCCTCTCAGGACTGCCTTTGCTGTGTCCCACAGATTTTGAACCATCGTGTTTTCATTATCATTTGTTTCCATGAATTTTTTCAGTTCTTCAATTCTTCTTTAATTTCCTGGTTGACCCATTCATTCTTTAGAAGGATGCTGTTTAGTCTCCATGTATTTGGGTTCTTTTAAACTTTCCTCTTTTTTTTTTTAACATTATTGAGTTTATTTATGTATTTTTTTTCTAATGTTAGACTCTTTATTTTTGTTCCATTACTTAGGTTTTCTCTCTCAACACCACAGTATTTTATTACAGTTATTTTCTACTTTATTAGGCAAGTATACACATATCGTTCTCTTTTTTTCTTTTTTTTTTAATTTTTAAAATTCATTTTCAGTGTAATAGTATTCATTGTTTTTGCACCACACCCAGTGCTCCATGCAATCCGTGCCCTTTCCAATACCCACCACCTGGTTCCCCCAACCTCCCACCCCCACCCCTTCAAAACCCTCAGATTGTTTTTCAGAGTCCACAGTCTCTCATGGTTCACTTCCCCTTCCAATTTCCCTCAACTCCCTTCTCCTTTCCTCTTGTGATTGAGTTCTAGCTTCAGAGCATTGTAGTCTGAAAATATGCAGGGAATGATCCCAATCTTTTGACACCGGATGAGACCTGATTTATGACCGAGGATGTGATCTATTCTGGAGAATATTCCATGTGCACTAGAGAAGCATGTGTATTCTGTTGCTTTGGGCTGGAATGTTCTGAATATATCCAGTGTGTCATTTAAGGCCTTTATTTCCTTGTTGATCTTTTGCTTGGATGACTGTCCATTTCATAGAGGGGAGTGTTAAAGTACCCAATAATTATTGTATCATTGTCTATGTGTTTCTTTGATTTTGTTATTCATTGGTTTATATAGTTGGCTGTTCCCATGTTAGGGGCATAGATATTTAAAATTGTTAGATCTTCTTGTTGGACAGACCCTTTGAGTATGATATAGTGTCCTTCCTCATCTCTTTTTATAGTCTTTGGCTTAAAATCTAATTGATCTGATAGATGGATTGCCACCCCAGCTTTCTTCTGATGTTCATTGGCACGGTAAATTGTTTTCCACCCCCTCACGTTAAATCTGGAGGTGTGTTCGGATCTAAAATGAGTTTCTTGTAAGCAGCATGTTGATGTGTTTTGTTTTTTTTTTTTTTTATCCATCCTGATACCCTGTGTCTCTTGATTGGTGTATTTAGCCCATTTACCTTCAGGGTAACTATTGAATGATATGAATTTAGTGCCATTGTATTGCCTGTAAGGTGACTGTTAGGAGTAAGGAGATATATTGTCTGTAAGGAGACTATATATTGCCTCTATTCCTTTCTGATCAACTACTTTTAGGGTCTCTCTTTGCTTAGAGGACCCTTTTCAATATTTCCCGTAAAGCTGGTTTGGTGTTGGAAATTCTTTCAGTTTTTGTTTGTCCTGGAAGCTTTTTATATCTCCTTCTATTTTCAGTGATAACCTAGCTGAATATAGCATTCTTGGCTGCATGTTTTTCTCGTTTAGTGCTCTGAATATATCATGCCAGTTCTTTCAGGCCTTCCAGGTCTCTGTGGTTAAGTCTGCTGCCAATCTAATATTTTTACCAGTGTATGTTACCGGGCTTGTCCCGGGCTGCTTTCAGGATTTTCTCTTTGTCACTAAAACTTGTAAATTTTACTATTAGGAGATGGGATGTGGACCTATTCTTTTTGATTTTGAGGAGGGTTCTTTGCACCTCCTGGAGTTTGATACTTGTTCCCTTTGCCATATTAGGGAAATTCTCTACAATAATTCTCTCCAATACACCTTCCGCTCCCCTGTCTTTTTCTTCTTCTTCTGTAATCCCAATTATTCTAATGTTGTTTTGTCTTATGGTATCCCTTATCTCTCGAATTCTCCCCTCATGGTCCAGTAGTTGTTTGTCTCTCTTTAGCTCAGCTTCTTCATTCTCTGTCATCTGGTCTTCTGTATCCCTAATTCTTTCTTCTGCCTCATTTATCCTAGCAGTAAGAGCCTCCATTTTTTATTGCACCTCATTAATATCTTTTTTTATTTCAACTTGGTTAGATTTTAGTTCTTTTATTTCTCTAGAAAGGGCTTTTATTTCTCCAGACTGAGTTTCTCTAATATCTTCCATGACTCTTTCGAGCCCGGCTAGAACCTTGAGAATCATCATTCTGAACTCTAGATCTGACATATTACCAATATGTGTATTGATTAGGTCCCTAGCCTTTTTTACTGCCTTTTGTTCTTTTTTTTTTTGTGGTGAGTTTTTCGGCCTTGTCATTTTGTCCAGATAAGAATATATGAAGGAGTAAATGAAATACTAAAAGGGTGGCAAAGACCCCAGGAAAATATACTTTAACCAAATCAGAAGAGACCCCAAATCGTGGTGGTGATGGGGGGAAAGAGGGTAAAAGGAAGTTCAGAAAAAAAATTTAAAAAAGAAAATGAATTAAGAAAAAATATAGAAAATATAAAAAAATATAAAAAAGAATATATAAATATAAAAAATATTAAAAAATATAAAAAAGAATATATATATACATATATATATATATATGTAGACTGGTGACTAGAACAGGGTCACCCACTTAATTTTGGACGTATTTGGTCTCTTAGAAGAAACTACCTCCCAAAATTTTAAAGAATGAAAATAGAAGGGGATACACAATGAAGGGATGGAATATGATTATAAAGATGAAAAAAAATTTTTTTTCTTTAATTTCTAATAAAGGAGTTGATAAGGAAGTTGGTTGGGAGAATAAAGAAAAAGAAAGTGGAGAGAATTTTCTCAAGCTGGAGTCTAGATCCAACCTGGTTCTAGATTTATAATAGATTTTGATCTATTAGAAGAAGTTGTACCCCAAATTTTTTAGAAGAAAAAACTCTATGTGTTTACAAAAAATAAAGTTAGATACAATGAAGGATAAAATATGATTATAATAATAATAATTCAAAAAATAGTTTTTTGAAAGGTATTAAGATAAACTAGTTTAAAAATGTTAAAAGAGGAAAGGGTAAAAGTTTAAAAAAATTAGCAGAAAAAAAAAATTAAAAATTAATTAACTTTGCGTGACTAAAGATTCATGGGGAGAAAGGCATGAATTCCATGCTTTGCTTTCTCCCCCTTGGAATTCCGCTGTTCTCCTTGGTAAGTGACCTTGGTCTTGGCTGGTTTTCTTGTTGATATTCTGTGGGTGGGGCCTGTTGTAGTGATTCTCAAGTGTCTTTGCCCAAGGCACCGCCCTTACCAGGGGCGAGGCTAAGTAATCCCCTCCGGTTTGCTTTTGGGAGCTTTTGTTCCCTGAATGCTTTCTATAGAGTTCTGGAGGATGAGAATGAAAATGGCGGCCTTCCTAGCTCAGCCCTGGTGGAGCCAAGAACTTGGGGCCCCACTCTTCAGTGCACCCTCAGAGAAAATTGCTCAATTACTCCTGTTTCCCTGGCCTCCAACTGTGCTTTGAGAAAAGCATTTAATCACTCCCGTCTCCCTGGCCTCCTGTTGCGCTCCGAACTACTTAGCCTGTGACCAAGCATCTCTGTCTCTGGCACTTAGCTCCACCTGGAGTCTCCAAACCCCACAGATCCCTGAGTTCTTCCGGGTCAGGGTCTCCCTGGATCTTGTGGGGACCCCACTTACAGAGCACCAGCCTGTGCCACAGATTACTGTTCAAGGTAACCCCGAGTTGAGAGCTCATTCCTCGGCTCTATCTCTGTAGCCAGCTTCCCCGCTCTAATACCTGCAAGCTCTGCGACACTCAGACACCCCCGATCCTTCTGTGACCCCATGGGACCTGAGGCCATGCTGTTCCCACACAGGCTTCACCCCGGTTTAGCCTCTGGAGTGATGTCCCCCAGTGGAGCAGACTTTTAAAAGTCCTGATTTTGTGCTCCATTGCTCCACTGCTTACCGTGAGCCAACCCCTCCCACCGTGGTCTATCTTCCTGTCACTTTGGATTCACTTCTCTGCCGGGCCTACCTTTCAGAAAGTGGTCAATTTTCTGTTTCTAGAATTGTTGCTCTTCTTCTCTTTGATCCCCTGTTGGATTTGTAGGTGTTTGGAGTGGTTTGATAAGCTATCTAGCTGATCTCCTGCTACCTGATGTTGTCTCAGCCTGCTACTTTTCATCCATCTTGACATCTCCCCACTACTTAGTATTTTAGCTGTGCTATCTGAACTTGACCTGCAGATGGGATGAGCTTTCCTATTAGTATAATTTTTTGGTTCAGGATGAAAAAATGTCTTGTGAAAACAGAACTCATGATGTTTTCAGGCTGACCTGCAGAATATGGTTTTTCCTTCCTTGATTCCAATATATCTTGGACTTTGGCTGATACTGTGTCCCTGTACTAAAACTGAGCTCGTCCAGGCAGCTGTATGTAGAGTTGCTTGTGGTTATGAAATGGACCATTCTTCAAAAACAAAAAAAAGGGCTGATGTATTAATTACTAATGTCTTCCAGCTATAATAGTCTTTTTTAATTAAATGAATTATTTATTTGATTAAATGTTCATCTATTAACTCTTACATTTACCAAGCCCTAAGTTGAATATAGACCATTTTTTTCTAATAACTAATATATGTATTTCTATGTCAGCATATGACCTTTAATGACAGTAAATTTGCAATCCCCTTTTGTGGAAAAAAAAAATGACTGTGTATTACTAAGTAGAATAAGGACAAGGCTTGACTTGAAAGAAGTTCTGCTGATTACCCAAATTCTAGGAAGTAGCCTTTTTTCAGGGACCATCCATATTGGACAGTGTCCTTCCAAACAATCAGAAGCTTTTCTCTGGGAGTGTCTATCTTGGGATGAGAGGACATGCAGAGCCAGGTATATAGTAGTGTAAGGTAAATAAGCAGAGCCAAAGATCAGCTGGGCCTGCAGTGGAGGAAATCTTGAGCAGGTACAATATATCCTCAGTGCTTCAAGGATACTGAGTTCCCTGGGTCCCTAGACCTGTGCAACATCTTGAGTCATATTGTGTTTATCTAAGATTTTGGAAGATTTTACAGTGTTTTTTGGTAACTCATGTTTTACAAAAATAAGTTACTTAACATAATTTACCATTAACTGAGGTGAAATAATCCTAACAAAATTCTTACCCCCAAAGAGTGTTTAATCATTAATCATATAAGAGTTTTTTAGATGTCCTAAGATTTTACCAATTATTTTTTATAATTGTTTTACCATATAAAAGGGGCAAAACTATACCATTAATATTTGTAAGAAATAAAGGAAAACATTTCAGTGAAACTCATTTATCAGACAGTTTTTAAAAATATATTTTTACATTTAGTTTATGGTTCTGTAATATTATTCACTCTATCCTCACTCAGAAACATCTCCTGGTCTTTAGTATGTGATCATCATTCTTTTTAAAATATAAATAACTATATATTTATCTTAAGCAGTATATTACAGTTTTGACAATTTTGAAGAGTCATATAAATTGAATTATATTCTATTTTTCTATAATATGAAAATGTTTCACTAAATACTATATTCTTGAGATTCATTAATTCTGTTGCATGTAGCTTTTTCATGAATTTTCAGTGCTGTTTGGAATTCCATTTCATAGATACTATTTATTATGTAAATACCATTACACAACTTTATTACAAAGCCCTATTTATTCCTTTATCCTTTGCTGCATCCTTAAGAATTGGTCCAATTGGGACGTGGACACCAAAAATGGTTTTGGAGTGGCCATATCACCATGCTGATTTACACTGTATTTACTATTCCTAAAAATCTGTAGTGAATTTTATCTGCTAAGATATATCTTCTTTAGTCTTTATAGTAATTGGATTCAATAGATCAAGTAAATTTTTGTTAAAATGTCTCCTGTCTTTTTCCCACCCCATTTTTAATATGAAGTTATATTTCCATTCATAGATTCTCAACAATATTGCTAGCCTTTTGGAGGCATACTCAAAAATATCTGAAGTTTTTAGATTGCCTTTGCCTCTTTTGAATGGGATATTGTGTATGTAATAGAGGTAATGGTCAAAATAATGGAGTTTAAAAAGAGGGGATGTGTGTGCATGTATATATGAAATACAAAAGTTCAGCTGGACAGAAGTTGTACTGTGATATAAATAGATAAAATTAAGCAATGTATTGTTATCTATACTATTCCAGTGAACACTGAGGAGTTTAAAAATGTTTTAAAAGTTGCTGAGGAAGGTAGAATCCCCTGGAAGCTCAATTTCCACCTTCCTTATTTCTAGCTGGTTTTTTGTTACAGCAAGCTTAGAAATATAAACAATTATTTTATTATATTACATTACATTTATTGCATTTTGTTGCATTCCCAAATCAGAAATCAGAGAGAGAACAGTAGAAATGGCTTACTTCTGTTCCACAAAGTCTGGAACCTCATTTGGGAAAACTCAAAGGCTGGTGATTACTCAGCCTTTATTGTAATTATCTGGATATATCTTTATTGTCTTGTCTGGCAGTTGATGCTAGACATCAGCTAAAGTCTTAGCTGAGTTGTTGGCCAGAATTCCTATACGTGACCTCTCAGTGCTACCACACTGGAAATGAATATTTCTCTTGTGGACTCTCGGCTTCTCCAAAGGATGGTGGCTGATTTTTAAGCAAAGGCAAAACTTAATAGCATACTTATAATATAGCTGAAAAATTCATGTAGCCTAATGTCTTCTGTATTGTATAGGTTGTGATGACCTGACAAACAGGTGACCATGGATTCTTCCACAATCTATCCTCTGATTGCTTATATAATGGAATATTTTTCAGCCATAAAAAGGAATTCAGTACTCTTACATGCTACAACATGAACAAACCTAGAAAACATCATGCTACATGATATGAGCTAGTTAAAAAATGCCACACATGGTATGATTTCATTTATACAAACTGTACAGAATCCATAGAGACAGAAGGTGGATTCGTGGTTGTCAAAGTCTGAATGGAGATGGGTAAGGATAATTACTGCTAATAGGTATGAGGCCTTATGGGGGAGAAGAGTAATCAAAATATTCAAGGATTAGCAAATGGCCATCAGCGAACAACATTTTAAATATACTAAAACCCACTGTGCACTTGAAAATGGTCAATTTTATAATGTGTGAGTTATTTCTCAAATTTAAAAATTACTTATTAAATAAAAACTAAACTAATAGCAACAGGATAAAGGACTGATGCAATGAAAATACTAGGATATGACACACCTGTTTGCATTATCAGAACTTCACTGACTTGTAAAACTTAAGGTACCATCACAGGTTAAAAAACAGCAAATAAGTGATTTTTCTCCCAAAGTCCCAATAGTTATCGTGGACTCCAAACAGCGTACCTGTTTAATAACAAGAATAAGGGACTCAGGATTAATGTAGGTAACCCCAGAAGGTATCAAGAAGAGGTAAGGTGGGAAACTTTGGAAAAAAAAGTAGACTACCTGGTAACTAAGCCTTTTGATTCAGATATTAAGAAAAGTGTTAGAAGGAAGAGCTAGAAATATATTGTTTCCAGGTTTTTATATAATATAGGAAGTGGTATAATATTAAGATAGTTATAAGCTTAAAATGTAGCCAGAAACCCCATAACATCCCCTAAAAATAAGACTTTAACCAACTAGCCAATAGTAAAGATGGAAATATAAAATATATGTCATTCAAAAGTTTTCAGGAAAAAAAGCAACAAAGAGTATTTGGGACAAATAAGAATCTAGGAGCAAGATGTAAAATAAAAACCCAACCATATAAAAAATTTTATTAAATGTAAATTACTTAAATACATTTAAAAAATATAGACTTAACATAAAAATAGCAAGACCAGAATATACGGTATTCACCAAGGAATACACTAAAATATAAAAATATAGCTTTCTTAATATTAAAATAATTGGAAAATTTATAACTTAAAAGCAGTATCCTAAGGAAAATATGAGTGACTATATTACTATGAGTCAGAGTAGACTTGACAATAAGGAAAGGTTCAGGAAAGACAAAGAATATTTTGTAATGATAAAGGGGCAATTAATCTAAAATATATACCAATCTTAAATGTTTATGCATTTATCATCACAGCACAAAAACACTAATATAACAGAGGAAAATGACCAAACCACAAGTATAGTTTAAAATTTAAACACTACTCTTGTAGTTATTGATTGAACAAGTGGACAGAAAATCAGTATGTATCTAAAAGACTGGAACA
The DNA here is from genome assembly GCF_964662115.1 of Mustela nivalis. Taxonomy (NCBI): domain Eukaryota; kingdom Metazoa; phylum Chordata; class Mammalia; order Carnivora; family Mustelidae; genus Mustela; species Mustela nivalis. The sequence goes on from NC_139027.1 coordinate 43,618,871, forward strand.
ACACTATTGAACAATTTTACTTAATTGCCATTTAAAGATAATAACATAGGGCACATTCTTTTTTAGTTCACATGAAAAACTCATCAAGAAAGACATAGCCTATGCCATAAAAATGTCTTAAGTTTAAAAATATTCTTTAAAAAACATTTTCCTTTACTACAATGGGATTAAACTAGAATTAATCATAGAAAAAATCTGTAAAATTCCTAAAATTTCAAAATTAAACAGCACATAGCTACCTAATCTATGATTAAAAGACAAATTCATGAGGAAAATCATAAAATAATTTGAAATTAAAAAATAAATGAAAACACAAAATAGGAAAATATGTATGATGCAACTTAAGTGGTGCTTAGAGGGAAATTTATATCCACAGTATATTAGAAAAAAAATAAAGATCTAAAATCAATTATTTAAGATTTTAACTTAAGAACGTAGAAAAAGGGGCACCTTGATGGCTTAGTTGGTTAAGTGTCTGAGTCTTGATTTAGGCTCAAGGTCATGATCTTAGGATTTTGCGATAAAGCCTCATGTCAGGCTCCACACTGGGTGTAGAGTCTGCTCAAGATTCTCTCTCTCTCTCTCTCCCTCTGCCCCTGCTCAAACCTTCTTGCTCTCTCTCTGTCTCTCAAGAAAAAAAATGAATAAATTTAAAAAGAAGAAAGAAATAAAGAACAAAGAAAAAGATGAATAACTTCATCCCAAATGAAGCAGAAAGAAAATATTGAAGATTAAAAGTAGAAATTAATTAAATAGAGAACAGAGTAATGTAGGGTATCTATGAAATCAGGGACTCATTTGAAAAGACCAGTAAAAACTGAAAAATCTTTAGATAGACTGATTTAAAAAAAAAAAAGAAGAAGAAACAAATAGTTGATATCAGAAATGAAATAGAGGACTTTACTACAGAGCTTACTGGAACAAAGCAGGAAGTTGCCTTCTTAACATTTCTATTCAAGATTGTATGGGAGTTTTAATCAATAAGACACATGCAAAAAAAGAAAAATGAAAAGAGTACAGCAAGTAAAACCTTCTTTACTTGCAAATATAAATAGAAAATCCTAGTGTTTATAACAATGCTACCAGAACTGATAGGAGCTTAGTATACTTACAAGATTTACAATCAATATGTAGTAATAGTGTTTCTATATACTAGCAAGGAAATTGTAAATTAAATTTTCAAAATATCTTTTACATTTATACCAAAAACATGAAATATACATAGAAATACAAAACCTACAGAACAGAAAACTTTGCTAAGAAACATTAAAGACTGACTTGCATGCTAAAATGGCAGTTCTCAAATTGATGTATAAATTAGGATGTAATCCAAATTTCTAGCAGCATGTTGAAGAAATTGAGAAGCTGAATATCAAATATGTATGAAAATGCAAAACCTAAAAGAGCCACATCAGTTTTGAGAAAAAAGAATGAAGTTTGTATCCCTGATTTCAAGATTTGCTATAAAACTACAATAATCAACACAGCATGGCATTGGCATGAAGACGAACCAATGAAACAGAAATACACTCACATTATGTGAATAATTGATTTTAACTAAACTCGAGAAAAAAATATTCTTTTCAACAAATGTTGCCAGAACAAGAGATATGTATATTGGAAGGAAAAAGAACCTCAAGTGTTACTTCACATGATACACAAAAATTAAAATGAACAGAAAGCACTCAGAAAATATACAAGAAAAGTCTTAGACTTTTCCTTGAGGTTAAAATACTTCACCCTGAAAGATACTGTTACAAAAATGTTAAGTCAAGACATAAGAGAAAATATTTGCAAAATATGTATTACTCAGAGAATTCATATCCAAAATCTACTTTTTAGAAAAGAAGTTCTTGGGCACCTGCATGACTCAGTTGGTTAAGCAGCTGCCTTCAGCTCCGGTCATGATCCCAGGGTCCTTGAATCAAGTCCTGCATCAGACTCCCTGCTCAGCGGAGAGTCTGCTTCTCCCTCTGGCCCTCCCCCCTTCTCATGTTCTCTCACTCTGTCTCTCAAATAAATTTAAAAAATCTTTCTTTTAAAGAAAAAGAGCAAAATTCTTACAAGAAAAATAATTATGCAAACAAACCATTTTTTTAAATGGGCAAACAATTTGAGAAGATATTTATCAGTGAAAATATTCCAGTTGCAAAGTCATACATGAAAAGAATCTTAACATAATCTGCCATCAAATAAATGTCAAAAAACTACATTGAAAGAAAGCAGATCAATTATTGCTTGGGATCATGGTGCAAGGAGAATGACCACAAAGGGTCAAAAGGGATATTTAGGGAATGATAGCAGTATTCCATATATTGAGTATAGTTACTTGACTGTACACATTTTTTTTTCAAAATTTATCTAACTTTACATTTAAAATGGGTGGATTTATTTTTATTGAAGTATAGGTGACCTATAATGTTATATAAGTTTCAGGTGTGCAATATAGTGATTCAGTAATTCTATATACATTATGCAATGCTCACAATACTGTAGCTGTGACTATACAATGTTATTACAATATTATTGACTATATAATCTATGCCGTACTTTTAATCCCCATGAATTACTCATTTTATAATTGGAAGTTTGTATCTCTTAATCTCCTTTAGCTATTTCTAAACCCTTTAGCTACCCTCTAAACCCCCACCATTCTGGCAACCACCATTTTGTTCTCTGTACTGATGATTCTATTTTCGTATTGTATATATATATATATATATATATATATATATATATATATATATTGCTCATTTGGTTTTGGTTCCACATATAAATGAAATTATATGGTATCTCTCATTCCCTGTCTGATTTATTTCACTTAGCATAATGCCCGTAAGGTCCATCCATGTTGTTGCAATTGGCAGGATCTTTCTTTTTTTGGCTAATATTCCATTGTATAGATAACACATCTTCTTTATCCATTTACCTATCAATGAACACTTAGGTTGTTTCCATACCTTAGCTATTTAAATGATGCTGCAATAAATATTGGGGTGCATGTATCCTTTCAAATAGATATTTTCATTTTCTTTGGATAAATATCCAGTAGTGGCATTACTGGATTGTATGGTATTTCCATTTTTAACTTTTTGAGGAACCTCTGTACTGTTTTCCACATTGGTTGCACCAAATTACATTCCCACCAATAGTACACAAGGATTCTCTTTCCTCCACATCCTCTTCCATACTTGTTAAAATGGGTGGATTTTATTGTATGTAAACTACACCCCTGTAAAATTATTTTTTGAAATTCTATAGGTGTTTATTTGGTCTTTGTCATTTAGGGCTATTGGTATGTGTCAAGTTAAATCTTTCTCCTTTATTGGCAACACACGCTTTACTCTTTTGCATTCTCTTTTATTTCATACTTTCTTAATTGCTAGGAGTTAAGAATCTTTTTTTTTTTTTTTTTTTTTTCCTTCATTTTCAAAACACCAACTTTGGAGCTACTTTCAGTTTAAGGAATGGGTGGGAAAAAGCCAAGTTTTTGCTGTAAACAAATGTAGTTATACTTGCAGGTAACCATTTCTTAAATGAGAAGGCATGGGAATATCTATTGCTTGACTTGGTATAGTTTTGTAACACAAAAAGTCTTAAAAATGTGGTGAGAGAGAAGAGAAGGCAGAACACACTTGGAGAGCAAATAATTTTACATTAACAAGTACACACATTTGGAAAGATAACATGAAAGGTAGTTAACAAGTACAGCCCAACTGAGAAGCACATATGACATCAGGAATAAAAAATGAATAAAATATGGGGCACCTGAGTGGCTCAGTGGGTTAAGCCTCTGTCTTTGGCTTGGGTTATGATCTCAGGGTCCCGGGATTGAGCTCTGCATTGGGCTCTCTGCTCAGAAGAGAGCCTGCTTCCTCCTCTCTCTGCCTGCCTCTCTGCCTACTTGTGATCTCTGTCTGTCAAATAAATAAAATCTTAAAAAAAAATGAATAAAATAATGGCTAGTTCACTAACAGAGAATAAATATGTGATTTAAAGAAGTATGAAGAAACTTGCAAACCCTAAGAAATTAACCAAAAACTTTCTCTAGACTGTAAAATAATTGCAAATAGGTAAGAAATCCTCATTATTTACTAAAGCATCACAGTATAAACCTGGGATACTTTTCAGACCTTTAAACATTTACAGGTCTCCTTGCAAGACAAGTAAAGGACAAACTAGAATCATTACTCCTTTAAAGAAGGGTCAAATATACCAAAATGGTAGAGTTCATATTTTCAGACACAGACATGAAATTCAGAAACTGAAAGCAAATTTAAGTCAGTATGTGGACATCAAGTCAAAAACAACGGGTTAGAGTTGTTGAACTTTCCATCTTTTCTCCTAAGATTTAACAAATGATTGGCCATATTTCTGGGACAGAGAGCCTTGAAAAAACAGTGATGGATAGCAAGTTTTGTCTTTGGTGCTTATGCATTAATTTTATTGATTCCCCTAGAATCTCTCCACAAATCTTTTAAAGTGCAATTTTTATGAAGACTGACTTCTGCTGGCCGATACTTGTTAACTAATGAGTAAGTTTTAGCCTCAGAACATTAGTTAGCTATTTTAATATAAGATTTGGGGAAACTAAAACTCTCAGACTATACCTTGCCCACATTCCTTGTTCTCTGCCAGTGAGACCAGCTTAGACAATTGACACCAGTCTAATTTGATTAGCTGCAGCTATGTGGTCATGGAGATGGGAGCATGAAAAACAGAGTACTGGGACCTGTCTGGGTCAGAAGGAGCCTAATCCAAGGAAATGCCCAAGGTCTGGCTTTTTACTGCTCCTCTTTACCAGCTGACTTGGCTCCAAACTCTGTGGCTAGTAGGTCCAGGAGCTCTGAGATTATTAATGACATATTTCTTAGACTATCTCTTAGGCATTTAAGAGCTTACCACTTAATTAAGCTTCCTGGGGGCAGAAATATGCCTTAACAATATCCACCATAGGCCTACAATATTATATGATATGTACATATTTGAATTATAATAGTTTTCTAGATGACCAGTTCATAAGTGTATTAATGGTCACCATTTGTGTATAATACTACTAAGTATTTACATTAAAATACTGGAGAAATTATGATTTGCCTACTTAAGCAGTTATAACCATGATCTCCATTCATTAGATGAGTTGAGTAAAGCTTGGAGAGATAAGCTATTTTGCACAAAATCACATTGCTAAGATATGGTGAAAACTATAGTAGAGCTCTTTCTTGCAGCAAGATATGTTCAGATGACCCTATAAATAAGGTTTTGAAAAATGAAATTCTGAAGGTCTATGAAAAGGGTTGCCAAATAAAATATAAAATAAAATAAAATACAAAATAAAATAAAAATATAGCCTGTTCAATTAAATTTAAATTTCAGAAAACAGAATAATCTTTTACTATACATAGGTCCCAAATATTGCATGAGACATACTTAGGCTAAAACTTATTTTTGTTTATGTAAATTTCAAACTTAACTTGAATCCTGTATTTTTATTTACAAAATCTGGCAGTCCTACCCATTCATGTGTTGCCATACATTTTGCCTCTGCATTCGTGATCTCATGAAAAACTCTATCAGAAGAATCTTGATAACAAACCAGTGCATATAGAAAAGTAAATCTACTTGCTAAGGATAATGCTGAAATAGAAGAGATAGAAGACAAAGTCCTCTACTCTCAAAAAGGTTAGTAATCAGATCATGCAGAAAAAAGTACCCCTGAGGAAGTAACAGTGAATAATGACAATGAGCTAGTGAGTACTAGACTGTGAGTTAAGGAGGGAAGAAAATCAAAACAACATCGACTAGCCAGAGAATACATAATCAAGGGAGTGGAGAGGATTAGTAGTCGGAAAATAACTCTGCCTGGGAAAAGTATTACTCTAAATTGTATCTGATTTTTCTGTGTCTGAGGCATGCTAGTTGTCAATAAATTCTAGTACCTTTTGTTGAATGTGTGCAGTGGAAGCCCAGACTCTTTCCTAAGCAGAGGGAGCAACAAAAATGTAGCCATAAAGAAAATAATAATGATAGCGACATGAAAGTTTAAGACAAGTTTGAACGAAGTAGAGTGGTTGTTCTCAAAATGTGCTTCCCGGATAGCAGTATCAACATCATGTAGGCATTTCTTAGAAGTGAAGATTCTTTAGCTTCACTCAAAAAATACTGAATCAGAGTAATTTATTATTTTAATAAGCCCTTGGTGATTCTGATGTATAGTAACATTTAATAATCACTGAAGTAGAGCTGGCAAAGGCATCTTTCTTTTTCTATCAACCAGGACAAGCAGCTTGGGTAGACTGTATGTACACTACAAAAATATAATCTCCAATATCAGTATCAGTATCTTTATATGAATTGTCAAAAGCCTCTGATTTCTTAAAATCATTCAAAGTCCTAGCTAGGTAGGAGATCTATCTTTAAGATTAGTAGGTCAAAATTTTTCAACAGACTCTAATATTAAGAAATCTGCTCCTAGAGGCATTAACTCTCACTTTCAAGAATCCAAAGCAATTGTTTTATTCTTACAGCAGTTACTAACTTGACCTACTATTATTAAAATAGCATGATATTATTTTGTTTCTAGTAAATCCCATTCCATTTAACTAAAATGTAATGCAGAAGGTCTTTAGTAAAGTTTCTGGTAAACGTTATGATTTTCAAATAGAGCTTGCTCAAGGGACTATTTGACAGTTAATGTAAAGTTTTAGCCCAGGTTGTTGTGAATAATAGGTAGTATTTATTGAATGATTTTTGTAAATCAGATTCTTCTTGAAGACCCATATATGTATAGTCTTTTTTTTTTTTTTAAGATTTTATTTATTTCTCAGAGAGAGAGAGAGAGAGCACAAGCAGGGAGAGCAGCAGGCAAATGGAGAAGCAGGCTCTCAGCCCAGCAATGCAGGACTTGACCCCAGGACCCTGGGATCATGACCTGAGCCGAAGGCAGACACTTAACCAACTGAGCCACCCAGGCATCCCTGTATAGTCTTAATTAATCTTCACAAAAACCTTATGGGATATCATTCCCATTTTATATGAAAAACTGATGCATCGAGAAGTTACATAGTTTGCTAAATTCATGAAACTGCTGAGGGAGAGCAGTGTTTACAATTTATATATACAGTCTACCTGTGGAGTCAAAGCTCTTAACCATGACAGTGGCCTACTTGTCATGTTTGAGCAAAAGCTCATGAGTAAGAAGCAGCAGTTCTGTGGGATTGTTTGATAAATATTAACTAGCTTATAGAAAGAAATTTGCTTCTCAAAGGAAATACATCATTGTGATAGAATGTAGGCAATGAAATATTAATTGAAATTTGAGAAAATTTTGAAACTCACCATCAAAATTAGTATTAAAAACAGATAAATGTTTAATGTAAAGAAAGCAACATTTGGAATGGTGTAATTATAGTAACTACCATTTTAAAATTTTGAAGCATTCTATTCAAATTAATTTTCAAAATATCAAAATGTTATAAATTAGAATGATTTATGATGGCAATCTTTTCTATCAGGTTACACATATACACACATATTTGTGTATGTGAGTGTGTGTATGTGTGTGTGTGTGTATAGTTCTTCTATCCCAGATGGTATTAAATATAAATGAGGCTATTTTTATTGTTCAGAGTTAGAATTATAAGTATTTGTTCCAGTGCCATAAGATATTATATAAATTGGCAAATAGGCATATTTTTTCAATAACAAGCAGTATCTTGCTCATAGTTAATTCTCTGTATATATTAGAAATAACATTGGAGAAGTGGATTGAGGTCATATCAAATAGTGCTGTTGTGACTATTAAGAATTTTGAATTTTATTTGACATGTAATGGCATTTAGAGTTTTTATTTTTAATCAGGAGTTATATAATAAGGGATGACTTTCAGGAAGTACAGCACGTAAGATGGATAGAAAAGGGAAAAATAGTCAGAGAAATATATTGTGAGGTTATTAAAATCGTCCAGGTAAGAGGTAATGGGGATTTATTTTTTCTTGTGATTTTTATTTATTTACTTGAGAGAGAGAGAGTGAGTGAGAGAGAGAGCAAGTGTGCCAGTAAGAAAGAGCATGACCAGGGGGAAGGGGCAGAGGGAGAAGCAGGCTCCCCCCTGAGCAAGGAGCCTGATGCAGGGCTTGATCCCAGGACCCCAGGGCTTGGTGATCAGTACCTGCACCAAAGGCAGCTGCTTAGCTGACTGAGCCACCCAGGCACCCCAGTAATGGAGGTTTAAATTAGAGGTTTAAATTCAAAAGGAATTTAATTGGAGGTTTAAATTCAAAAGGAATTTAAAGAAAGAATCAGAAATAATGGGTATTTCAGTCTTAGAATCAATAGCAGGTGAGAATGAGAGAGAGGGAAAAGCTGGGATGATTGTGAGTCTTTGAGTGATAGGTGGACACAGTGGCACCATGAATAAGAAACACTGAAATTAGCACTCCACACCACCCCCATTGTGGCAGTCACTACTGAGACAACTATTTCCACTTCAGAAAATGACAGGATGAGATGAGGTTCCTCTGAGTCCCTTCCAGCTTTAAAATTCTGTATATTATAAAAATAGATTTGAAATTAAAAGTAACTGAGGCAAGTTACCAGAAATATAATGAATGCATAGACATAGGCATTGGTAATAGGTTGGAGAATGTCCCTCTGTCAAGTTCTAACATTTTTACATCGCATTTATAAGCATGCACATATAGAAAATAATTGAATCAACTCTAGTTCTTATGTGTTTTTTTTTTTTTTCAGCAATTTGATGATCCCTAATTTGCTGACAATAGCTGTATCACTTTCATGTTACCAGCATGGATAACTGTGTAAGTTTTAATATTTATATTTGAATTATAACCTCCAGAATCTCAACTGACAGTCATCCTTTAGAAATGAGTAAAAAGCACTAAAGTAGCAACTCCCAGCTCCTACTGCATGCCAATAAAAAACTCTTTTTCAATTTCCTTGAAAAATAGCTTAAATGAACTCTTTCCTTTGCACATCCATTGGGCAATGTGGTCTTTAAAATCAGTGACTCAAATAATGAATAAATTTAGAGAAAAGAATCTGGCTGAAAGTCAAGATGTACCAAATGATTGTTCTTTCTTAATAATTTGGTGTCCTGCTGCTTGACTTTCTAAACTCACTTCAAAATTTGCATAATACAGAAAGTGATAACTTTGGAAAACACACACATTTTCTTCAGCAGTATAAAATGAAATCCAAGGTTATGAGGCCAGGCTTTACAGAGGGTCACCACTTACTACTTTGGTTCTATGACTAAATTTTCTCCTTTTCAAACAACTCTAGTACTCCTGCTAGAACAAGTTTTCTTTCACAACATTGCTCACTCTGTGACCCAAGATTTCCAAACCCTTTTTCCTTATAGATCATTATCAGACTCCTAGTTGGCCTTTAGTGTCCCCCACTGTCTAATTGTACTAGAATTATATAAATTTATCTTCCTTTGGTTTTGATCCACTCTCCATTATAACTCCCCCCCCACCACAATAGGCCACTCTCTACTGCATGTACACCTTTCTTTTATGTTCCTCTCTCTGTCTAGATTGACTCCTTCTCTACTTCTCTGACCTACAGCCTCCAGTTTTAAAAGTGCTATTTCAGCATTTTGCTTCTTTCATTCCAAATTCTTCATTTCTCCATCTTCTCTATTTAATAATTTTAGTTAATACTTGCCAACTGATGGAGAATAATGATGAATTTATTGGTTTTCTGAAAAACTCCCACATCTGGTCATGGTAACAGAATGCAGAAGCCAAAGTATATGTATGCATATGTGTATTTGATAGGTCATTTTAAATAATAGTCAGTAGTCATTAGAGTATTTAAATAATAGTCATAATTTATGCTCAGCAAACATTTAAGTACCTACTATGTTTTAAACATTGAATTATTATAAATCGCAAATTTACATTGTAAATATAATGCTATAAAATAAACCACTAGAAAATCTCAATGATACACAGTAAGCATTTATTTCTCTGTCACATGTCTGCACATCATCTCAGGTGCAGCTGATCTAGGCTAGATTTATTCTATTCTAGGCCTACTCTGATTCTGTTCTAGGTCTACTTCAAGTATCACTCATCATCCTTGGATTAGGGGAAAGACAAGGTAGTTCTTCTAAATGGCAAAATGTTAGAGAAGGGCACAAGATCAACCTACATACACATTTCAAAAGTCTACCCATGTCTTGTCTTTTAACATTATGTTGGTCAAAGCAAGTGATATGATCAATCACCAAGTCATGGGAAGACCATGGCAAAGTATGAGGTGAGCATGTACCTAACTCCTACAATAGACTGGTAAATTGAGAACAATAACTTCATCTGTCACAACAGAGCAGACATACAATGCTGGCTTATAGTCAGTCCTGCTGTCTTGCAGTTTATAATCATTTTAGGGAGACAAGTTAAAAGGTGATTAAAATATAGTAATACAAATGTGAATATATATATAAATATAAATGTGATGTGAGATTGTTTCTGCACTGGTCTAAGATGGTATGTAAAACCACTATTTGTCAGGAAGGTATAGATTAGGTACTGGCTGATATCAAGATTACATGGCAGTTGGACTTAGGCTAGCATTCATGGGAAGTAAGGAGGTGATAAGTAGCCATTATTAGGAAGAAAGATATTTAGAGTGAAAAAAGTTATCTCAGACACTATATTTGTTTTTGACCACTTTTTTGTATATCAGAGGAGGAAAATGAGAAGGCACTTGAATCTCAATTGTGTGTGCAGCAAGATCAGTTCGTGAGACATGAAAGTAAAGTAAATCCCTGGAAGTAAACTACTTGATGTTAGAAAATTTTTAATATTTGTTTTCTCTTCCCAGTAACTCTATACATAGTTGTCACATGATGTTAATTTGGTACATGATGATCTACAAACCCACCCTAATGTAGGAGAAGTTCTGATATATAATCAGTGCCTGAGTAGAGATATCAGGAAAAAGAAATGACGACACCACACTAAGTAAAAATTTTAGAATTCAGTATTTATAAATGAAAAAATAACCTTCCATTTCCCTTTAAATGCTTTTCTTCATGTGTGTTTTCTTTCCTTTGACAAGCTTGTAGTTGTTGGGTCTGAGAGTTTCCTGGAGGAGGGAGAGGTCCAAGAAAAGGTTCAATTCAGTTCGGCAGCATTAGAAAGAAGGGGTCTTATCAATCACTTTCTTGTCTTAAAGTGAAGAATGAGGGAGAATCAAAGGGACAAGATTAAGAGTTAATCTAAAAAAAAAAAAATTGCTCAGTAGGTCACTCTGTTCTCTACTACCTCTTGGTTTAATTTACAAGTAATGAGTCATCTTGACTCATTAATTATTCACCCCATTCACCAGGATCAGAATATGAGTTTTGAAGGCCCAGACGATATTCAGACACATTCTTTGTGATTAATATAATTATGGGCTGCCATAAAGGGACACAGAATCATGTTCTCAGCAGTATATCATGCTACGTATACATCCCTAAGTAGGGAATGGCAGAGACTCTGGTACCTAGAGTTAAACAAGAATAATTCTAGTCTGGAGCTCCATAAGCCAAGATACAGTATAAGTTTCTCTTCCTTAGTCCACCCTAAATTTAACACAAATTTCTCTACCCCATCACAAACACATCCCAAGTTTCTGTTTCAAAATAAGCTCAGCAGAAAATGTATATGAAGTACATTTATACCTCAGAGCATGGCTATTTAAGGCAAGATTTTGTTAAGTGCAGGAGAATGGGGTGGATTGGCAGTGGTTGGAAAGTGGAAACACACATATACATGGAGGAGAACATGGCACAGGGAGCTAGACAAGGCTGAAGGTGTAGGAAGAATGACAGCACAAGGAGTGATTTACGAATCACAGGATTTGGTCATATATGAGAGATCTACAAAAGGGAGTGGTTTGTCTAGACATCTAATCAGATTGAAGAATCTTGACCTTTCAGGATGGAGATAAGCAGTTAGTATTCTGGCAATTTTAAGCAGTTCTTGAGGAACCATCAGAACCTGGATACTAAAGACAACCATCAGAAAGTGGATACTAAAGACAAATTTGGGTGCTATATAAAGACAGAACCTCAAGCATTTGAGGGGGGAAAAAGGCTGTTAAAACAACTAGAGCATGAGTTGAAGCTCAAGTTGCAAGAATGAGGTAAGGTGTGATAATCAGTACTTGTGTACTCACAGGTCAGAGGCAGCTGATGAATAAAAAGTGGCAATGTTCACTTCTTTAGAATTAGTTGAGAAGGGCTTAACCACCTCAATACTGGTCTAGACAGGAGCTATAGACTAAACTTTTAGATAAGCATCAAGAAACATGAGTTACGGGTAAAGGAAATAAACAAGTAAATTTGAGAACATTCACTTTATTCTAAGACAGTAGGGTTGACTTTTTCATATTTATTGAGTAGTAAACTGGTCTTAAAATTTCCCTGTTCTCAATCCCTGAGACAATTCCTAATCTTATGCTAGTTGAAGTGTGGCTTTTTTTGCAAATCTATAGAATCTCAGCCTCTGGTCCTAATATTAGCAAGATAAATTAATATAAGCTGTATGAGACAATATTGTGGTCTGGTCTACTGTTAATAAATGAGGATTTGTAATAGTTGAACTTCACCTTTAAGATAACCCTTACTAAAAAATTAAGAACAGCCCCCCCCCCCTAAAAAAGAAAATGAGATATTGGGTTTGCATATTTAGATAACCTTTTTTTTTTTCTTGTAAAAGAAAGGTTTATACCTAGAAAATTAAATTACTTCTCTGAGGTGAAAATGCCAGTCTCATTCATTTTAGTCAACATGCTTTAACTTGCACACAAATTCAAATACTTGTTCCTATGTTATAATGTCTCAGAGTGTTAATAGAGCTTCCTTGTGATTTGTGAGCTTATGAATCCTCCAGAGAGGATGTGTGATGACAGTGATGACACAATAGTAATAATGATGATGATGATGATGATACCAGTTACTGTTTGTTGAACACAGAAATTATACTGAGTAAATTCATCTATTATGTTTTATATTGATAATTTAGGTATTATTACTACATTTTATGGGTCAGGTAATGAGCTGACGAACCAAGGTGATTTCGGTGATGTGTCACAGAAGTAAATAAGTTGTTTTGAAATTTTAGGCCCAACCCTGAGATGCTGGACTTCTAGGGTCAGGGGAGTGAGATCCTAAGAAAGGTTTAAGAATGAGGACGTTGTCTCCTCCATAAAGAGTTTGAAGTTCTGTCACGCATACCTCTTCCTAACTCATTTCCCAATACAGATATTTGACAGTTTATCCACATATGTTGATATCTTCAAAGGAACATCTGGACATAATCCAGGAGGAAAGTATAGCTTGAAATCAGCTGCAAAGTACCAACTTGTGTCCATCACCAATGAAACCCAGAAACACTTTTGTGGAGGCCATGAAGGTAAGAACTGCTGGTGTTACTGAAGAAGTAGAAAAGCAACCTGTAGCACGAGAAGGTAGTAGATGCTAATAGTCAGATAAGATATTTAATCCACTTTAAATCCAGCTTGCTATTAAATTAGCCGTCATGACTGGGAAAAAAAAAAACAAAACAAAACATCAAACAGCTCTTAAAAGAAGCCAGTCATTTGTCAGTCTCTGAGAGGAAATTTATAATCTCTACAGTTTCTAATTATTGTTTAAGTGCCCACTTTGATTGTCCCCTGCAGATAGATTGATGAAGTCAAGCTATTTTGACATTCTGCAGTTACAGGCAATCATGCATTTTCATTGTCATTTCACAGAGGAGTCAACAGAATTACATTGATAAAGGGATCTGTTCGGAGTCAAATTATTAGTGGCAGCATAACTAAATGCACATCTTTTATTTAGTTCAGAATTACTATGAAATCAATGTTGTACCATCACACACACACACACACACACACACACACACACACACACACAGTGTTTGTGTTGAAGCAATAACCATGGTGATAGGATATTTAGAGCTGAGGTCTTTGAGAGTTAATTGGGTTTAGAAGAGGTCATGAGGGTGGAACTTCATAATGGGATGAGTTCTCTTGTTAAAAAAAAAAGACACCTGGGAGCTTGTTCTGACTTCTCTCTTGATCATCTGAAAACACAAGACAATGACCCTCTGCAAGTCCAAAGACAGCCCACACCAGGATGTACCTTGATCATGGATGTCCCAGCCTCCTGAACTGTGTGCAAATAACTTTCTGTAACTTAAGTCACCTAATCTATGATACTCTGTTATGGTAGCCTGAGCTGCCTAATACAATGGCCCTTTCTTTTTGCTTACTGCTGACAGTGTGAAAGCTGAGGCGTTCCAGACTGGGAACAAGGATTCTGAAGCTAGCATTCCTGATCTGCATTCACATTCTTTCCCTTTCCTTGGTCTCCTCCTCTCTCTTTTCTCTCATCGGAGGAGGATTCTTTCAACAAATTTTAACTTTTCACTGCACATTGCAGGATTCTGAAAAGGCTCTCCAAAATCTTTCCCCAAAGCAGGAGAGGTTTTAGTTGTGGAGTTGTGCAAGGAGCTTCTCAGAAGAGCTACTGCTGTTCTTCCTGCAGTGTGGTTCCCCTACACTTCTGATAGATGCTATAACCAAATATGTATGCAAAAGAGAACAGTTGCAAAAATTACTGTAGATGATGGCCTCCATGCTCAGCTTTACTTTTGCCAAAGAGACCAGATTTTAGAGTTCTTTCGAAAGTGTATATGTCTTAGAATTAAAGACCATTTACATGAAAGTTCATTGTTCTTAATTGATCCTCCTGGTGGCTGATTCTGGCCTTTTCATCTTCTTTTTGGTCTTACAGTGGATACAAGGATAGGCATCAAGAACTAGAATTATTTTTAAAAGGTGTAGATCAAAGTAGAGAGAACCATGAGGTAGTTAATATTTTAAGTACGAAAAACAAGTGTTGGTGAATGAGGAGATGGCAAAATACACAACCCAAGTACCCAGAATTAAGAACTGGCAAAACACCGACTGCTCGAGAAGCTGTAGGGTGAAAAAATCCAAGGCTAAAAGTAGCTTTTTTTTCTCCCCCCACCTACATGACACTACCCTCCAGAGTGACTTTACTACTCAGACATCTGCCAGGACACAGGCAGTGTCACACAGGCACAGTTCAGTTGTCCCCAGACCAGTTGTGTGTGTGGATGGGGGCAGGAGATGTTAGTGCTCCTGTTCTTTCTCTCATTCAAGAAATAGTCTGCTTGTCTCTCTGTAGTATCTTCCTCTTTATCTTGATCATTCTTCAAGACTTAGTCTATGTCTCAATTTTTCTAGGCTAACTCAGGCCTCACATGTCATCTATATGCTGAACAAACATGGTGAATATATATATATAAATATATATATATTTCCATATCCATTGTGTGTATGTATACACACACAGAGACACACACACGGTATATATATCTTCCCTACCAACTTTTGTAAGGTCACAGTAAACTGTGCCTTCATTCCCCACTAGAATGCAAAAAGTCAGTATAAGTTTATTCTTTAATTAAATGTATACTCATTCACTACTTAACATGTAAAGCACAGTGCTAGACCTTGTGGGAAAGTTGAAGAATTATGGCCCAAGTTACTCAAGACTCACAATCTAAGAGAAAAGATAGTCCATTTCATAAATACTTCCAAGATAAGATAAACTGACTTTTTAAAAATGTTTGTTTTATTGTGGTAAGAACACTTAACAGGAGACCTACCCTCTTAACAAACTTTTAAGTGTATAATACACTGCTGTTAACTATAGGCACAGTGTTTTAGCACAGATTTCTAGAACTTAGTTCATCTTGTATAACTGTAACTTTAAACCTTTTGATTAGGAACTTCCCATTTCCCTCCATCTCCACTGCTGGTAACCACTGTTCCTTTCTCCACTGAGTTGACTGTTTTAGCTATCCCATATAGATGAGATCATGCGGTATTTGTTCTGTGACTGGTTTATTTCACTTAGCATAATGTCTTGCAAGTTCATCCCACGTTGTTACATATGGCAGAATTTCCTCCTTTTTAAGGGTAAATAGTATTCAATTGATGTATATACCACCTTTTGTTTTCTTTTAACATTCATCCATAGATGGACATTTGTTTTCACATCCTAAGTGTTGTGAATAGTACAGCAATAAACATAGAAGTGCTGATATCTCTTTGAGGTCCTGATTTAAATTCTGTTGCATAAATATTCAGAACTGGAAATGCTGGATCATTTTGTTGTTCTGTTTTTAATTTCTGAGGAGACTTCATACTGTTCTCCATGGCAGGCTCACCATTTTCCATTTCCACCAGCAGTGTACAAGGGTTCCAATTTCTCCATGTTCTTGCCAAACACTTGTTGTCTCTTCTTTTGATAACAGTCATCTTCATAAGTGTGAGGTGATATCTTATTGTGGTTTTTATTTTCATTTTCCTGATGATTAATAGCACTGAGTATATTCTTTTTTTTTTTCAAGATTGATTGATTGATTGATTGATTTGACTCGGAGAGACACAGTGAGTGAGGGAACACCAATGGGGGGAGTGGAATACGGAGAAGCAGGCTTCCTGCTGAGGAGGGAGCCTGAGGCGGGACTTGATCCCAGGACTCTGGGATTGTGACCTAGGCCAAAGACAGACCCTAATGACTGAGCCACCCAGGCACCCCAAGTATATTACTTTCATATGTACTGCAGTTTTGGAGTTATAAAAGTATAGTGGAGAGACAGCAAGAAAATAACTGTAGAGAAATGTATGAAGATGTGCTTTACTATAAACCATTGAAGACAGAGAGAACTCTAGATGAAGAGAATAGATTGAACAAAAAAATTTCTTTCGTATGCCCCTTCTGCTTTCTTTACCGCATTCCAAATGTACCTTCTGATTCTCTAAGAAATTTCTTTACTCTGATAAATTAGATCCTTATGACCTGTATTATAATTGTACTATCTATATTCATAATGTTATCTTCAAAGTATTTTTTTACAAGACAATTTTTTAAAAATATCTATAACAGGAGGAGGGAGGAGTCAAGATGGTGGAGAAGTAGCAGGCTGAGACTACTTCAGCTAGCCGGAGATCAGCTAGATAGCTTATCTAAAGATTGCAAACACCTGAAAATCCATCGGCAGATCGAAGAGAAGAAGAACAGCAATTCTGGAAACAGAAAAACAACCACTTTCTGAAAGGTAGGACCGGCGGAGAAGTGAATCCAACGCGACGGGAAGATAGACCCCGGGGGGAGGGGCCGGCTCCTGGCAAGCGGCGGAGCAACGGAGCACAAAATCAGGACTTCTAAAAGTCTGCTCCGCTGAGGGACATCGCTCCAGAGGCTACCCAGGGCGAAGCCCACGCGGGGTCAGCGTGGCCTCAGGTCCCGCAGGGTCATAGAAGGATCGGGGGTGTTTGAGTGTGACAGAGCTTGCGGGTATTGGAACCGGAAAGCCGGCTACAGAGACAGAGCCGACAGTAAGCTCGCAGCTTGGTGTTACCTTGAACCGGTCGCAGGCTCGGTGAGCTCGGAGCGCGGCCGGAGGTCAGGCAGACGGGAGTAACTGGGCGCTGTTCTCTGAGGGCGCACTGAGGAGTGGGGCCCTGGGCTCTGGGCTCCTCCGGGCCGGAGACCAGGAGGCCGCCATTTGTATTCCCGTCCTCCGGAACTCTACAGAAAGCACTCAGGGAACAAAAGCTCCTGAAAGCAAACCAGAGCGGATTACTCACCCCGGCCCATGTAAGGGCGGTGTAATTCTGCCTGGAGCAAAGACACTTGAGAATCACTACAACAGGCCCCTCCCCCAGAAGATCAACAAGAAATCCAGCCAAGGCCAAGTTCACCTACCAAGGAGTGCGGTCTCAATACCAAGGAGAGCAGCAGAATTCCAGAGGAGGAGAAAGCCAAGCACGGAACTCATGGCTTTTTCCCTGTGATTTTTTTTAGTCTTGCAGTTAATTTAATTTTTTTCTTTTTCATTTTTTGTTTTTTTTTTTCTCGCCTTCGGGTAAAATTTTTTTTTAACTTTTACCTTTTTCTTTTTTAACGTTTTTTAACTAGTTTATCTAATATATATATTTTTTCTTTCTTATATTTTTCTTATGTGTTTTCTTTTTCTTAAATTCTTTTCTTTTTTCTTTTTTCTTTCTTCCTTTTTGATCCTCTTTTTATCCCCTTTCTCCCCCCTCACGATTTTGGATCTCTTCTAATTTGGTTAAAGCATATTTTCCTGGGGTTGTTGCCACCCTTTTAGTATTTTACTTGCTCCTTCATATACTCTTATCTGGACAAAATGACAAGACGGAAAAATTCAACAGAAAAAAAAGAACAAGAGGCAGTACCGAAGGCTAGGGACCTAATCAATACAGACATCGGTAATATGTCAGATCTAGAGTTCAGAATGACAATTCTCAAGGTTCTAGCCGGGCTCGAAAAAGGCATGGAAGATATTAGAGAAACCCTCTCGAGAGATATAAAAGCCCTTTCTGGAGAAATAAAAGAACTAAAATCTAACCAAGTTGAAATCAAAAAAGCTATTAATGAGGTGCAATCAAAAATGGAGGCTCTCACTGCTAGGATAAATGAGGCAGAAGAAAGAATTAGTGATATAGAAGACCAAATGACAGAGAATAAAGAAGCTGAGCAAAAGAGGGACAAACAGCTACTGGACCACGAGGGGAGAATTCGAGAATTAAGTGACACCATAAGACGAAACAACATTAGAATAATTGGGATTCCAGAAGAAGAAGAAAGAGAGAGGGGAGCAGAAGGTATACTGGAGAGAATTATTGGGGAGAATTTCCCCAATATGGCAAAGGGAACGAGCATCAAAATTCAGGAGATTCAGAGAACGCCCCTCAACATCAATAAGAATAGGCCCACATCCCGTCACCTAATAGTAAAATTTACAAGTCTCAGTGACAAAGAGAAAATCCTGAAAGCAGCCCGGCAAAAGAAGTCTGTAACATACAATGGTAAAAATATTAGATTGGCAGCTGACTTATCCACAGAGACCTGGCAGGCCAGAAAGAGCTGGCATGATATTTTCAGAGCACTAAACAAGAAAAACATGCAGCCAAGAATACTATATCCAGCTAGGCTATCATTGAAAATAGAAGGAGAGATTAAAAGCTTCCAGGACAAACAAAAACTGAAAGAATTTGCAAACACCAAACCAGCCCTACAGGAAATCTTGAAAGGGGTCCTCTAAGCAAAGAGAGAGCCTACAAGTGGTAGATCAGAAAGGAACAGAGACCATATACAGTAACAATCACCTTACAGGCAATACAATGGCACTAAATTCATATCTCTCAATAGTTACCCTGAATGTGAATGGGCTAAATGCCCCTGTCAAAAGACACAGGGTATCAGAATGGATAAAAAAACAAAACCCATCTATATGTTGCCTCCAAGAAACTCATTTTAAGCCCGAAGACACCTCCAGATTTAAAGTGAGGGGGTGGAAAAGAATTTACCATGCTAATGGACATCAGAAGAAAGCAGGAGTGACAATCCTTATATCAGATCAATTAGATTATAAGCCAAAGACTATAATAAGAGATGAGGAAGGACACTATATCATACTCAAAGGGTCTAAGAAGATTTAACAATTTTAAATATCTATGCCCCCAACGTGGGAGCAGCCAACTATATAAACCAATTAATAACAAAATCAAAGAAACACATCAACAATAATACAATAATAGTAGGGGACTTTAACACTCCCCTCACTGAAATGGACAGATCATCCGAGCAAAAGATCAGCAAGGAAATAAAGGCCTTAAATGACACACTGGACCAGATGGACATCACAAATATATTCAGAACATTTCATCCCAAAGCAACAGAATACACGTTCTTCTCTAGTGCACATGGAACATTCTCCAGAATAGATCACATCCTCGGTCCTAAATCAGGACTCAACAGGTATCAAAAGATTGGGATCATTCCCTGCATATTTTCAGACCACAATGCTCTAAAGCTAGAACTCAACCACAAAAGGAAGTTTGAAAAGAACCCAAATACATGGAGACTAAACAGCATCCTTCTAAAGAATGAATGGGTCAACCGGGAAATTAAAGAATTGAAAAAAATCATGGAAACAAATGATAATGAAAATACAACAGTTCATAATCTGTGGGACACAACAAAGGCAGTCCTGAGAGGAAAATATATAGTGGTACAAGCCTTTCTCAAGAAACAAGAAAGGTCTCAGGTACACAACCTAACCCTACACCTAAAGGAGCTGGAGAAAGAACAAGAAAGAAACCCTAAGCCCAGCAGGAGAAGAGAAATCATAAAGATCAGAGCAGAAATCAATGAAATAGAAACCAAAAAAACAATAGAACAAATCAATGAAAGTAGGAGCTGGTTCTTTGAAAGAATTAATAAAATTGATAAACCCCTGGCCCGACTTATCAAAAAGAAAAGAGAAAGGACCCAAATAAATAAAATCATGAATGAAAGAGGAGAGATCACAACGAACACAAAAGAAATACAAACTATTATAAGAACATACTATGATCAACTCTACGCCAATAAATTTGACAATCTGGAAGAAATGGATGCATTCCTAGAAACATATAAACTACCACAACTGAACCAGGAAGAAATAGAAAGCCTGAACAGACACATAACCAATAAGGAGATTGAAACAGTCATTAAAAATCTCCAAACAAACAAAAGCCCAGGGCCAGATGACTTCCCAGGGGAATTCTACCAAACATTTAAAGAAGAACTAATTCCTATTCTCCTGAAACTGTTCCAAAAAATAGAAATGGAAGGAAAACTTCCAAACTCATTTTATGAGGCCAGCATCACCTTGATCCCAAAACCAGACAAGGATCCCATCAAAAAAGAGAGCTATAGACCAATATCCTTGATGAACACAGATGCGAAAATACTCAACAAAATACTAGCTAATAGGATTCAACAGTACATTAAAAAGATTATTCACCACGACCAAGTGGGATTTATTCCAGGGCTGCAAGGTTGGTTCAACATCCGCAAATCAGTCAATGTGATACAACACATCAATAAAAGAAAGAACAAGAACCATATGATACTCTCAATAGATGCTGAAAAAGCATTTGACAAAGTACAGCATCCCTTCCTGATCAAAACTCTTCAAAGTGTAGGGATAGAGGGCACATACCTCAATATCATCAAAGCCATCTATGAAAAACCCACCGCAAATATCATTCTCAATGGAGAAAAACTGAAAGCTTTTCCGCTAAGGTCAGGAACACGGCAGGGATGTCCATTATCACCACTGCTATTCAACATAGTACTAGAGGTCCTAGCCTCAGCAATCAGACAACAAAAGGAAATTAAAGGCATCCAAATCGGCAAAGGAGAAGTCAAATTATCACTCTTCGCAGATGATATGATACTATATGTGGAAAACCCAAAAGACTCCACTCCAAAACTGCTAGAACTTGTACAGGAATTCAGTAAAGTGTCAGGATATAAAATCAATGCACAGAAATCAGTTGCATTTCTCTACACCAACAGCAAGACAGAAGAAAGAGAAATTAAAGAGTCAATCCCATTTACAATTGCACCCAAGACCATAAGATACCTAGGAATAAACCTAACCAAAGAGGCACAGAATCTATACTCAGAAAACTATAAAGTACTCATGAAAGAAATTGAGGAAGACACAAAGAAATGGAAAAATGTTCCATGCTCCTGTATTGGAAGAATAAATATTGTGAAAATGTCTATGCTACCTAAAGCAATCTACACATTTAATGCAATTCCTATCAAAGTACCACCCATCTTTTTCAAAGAAATGGAACAAATAATTCTAAAATTTATATGGAACCAGAAAAGACCTCGAATAGCCAAAGGGATATTGAAAAAGAAAGCCAAAGTTGGTGGCATCACAATTCCGGACTTCAAGCTCTATTACAAAGCTGTCATCATCAAAACAGCATGGTACTGGCACAAAAACAGACACATAGATCAATGGAACAGAATAGAGTCCCCAGAAATAGACCCTCAACTCTACAGTCAACTAATCTTTGACAAAGCAGGAAAGAATGTCCAATGGAAAAAAGACAGCTTCTTCAATAAATAGTGCTGGGAAAATTGGACAGCCACATGCAGAAAAATGAAATTGGACCATTTCCTTACACCACACACAAAAATAGACTCAAAATGGATGAAGGACCTCAATGTGCGAAAGGAATCCATCAAAATCCTTGAGGAGATCACAGGCAGCAATCTCTTTGACCTCAGCCGCAGCAACATCTTTCTAGGAACAATGCCAAAGGCAAGGGAAGCAAGGGCAAAAATGAACTATTGGGATTTCATCAAGATCAAAAAGCTTTTGCACAGCAAAGGAAACAGTTAACAAATTCAAAAGACAACTGACAGAATGGGAGAAGATATTTGCAAATGACATATCAGATAAAGGGCTAGTATCCAAAGTCTATAAAGAACTTCTCAAACTCAACACCCAAAGAACAAATAATCCAATCAAGAAATGGGCAGAGGACATGAACAGACATTTCTGCAAAGAAGACATCCAGATGGCCAACAGACACATGAAAAAGTGCTCCATATCACTTGGCATCAGGGAAATACAAATCAAAACCACAATGAGATATCACCTCACACCAGTCAGAATGGCTAAAATAAACAAGTCAGAAAATGGCAGATGCTGGCGAGGATGCGGAGAAAGGGGAACCCTCCTACACTGTTGGTGGGAATGCAAGCTGGTGCAGCCACTCTGGAAAACAGCATGGAGGTTCCTCAAAATGTTGAAAATAGAACTGCCCTATGACCCAGCAATTGCACTATTGGGTATTTACCCTATAGATAAAAACGTAGTGATCCAAAGGGGCACGTGCACCCGAATGTTTATAGCAGCAATGTCCACAATAGCCAAACTATGGAAAGAACCTAGATGTCCATCAACAGATGAATGGATCGAGAAGAAGTGGTATATATACACAATGGAATACTATGCAGCCATCAAAAGAAATGAAATCTTGCCTTTTGCGACAACATGGATGGAACTAGAGCGTATCATGCTTAGCGAAATAAGTCAAGCAGAGAAAGACAACTATCATATGATCTCCCTGATATGAGGAAGTGGTGATGCAACATGGGGGCTTAAGTGGGTAGGAGAAGAATCAATGAAACAAGATGGGATTGGGAGGGAGACAAACCATAAGTGACTCTTAATCTCACAAAACAAACTGAGGGTTGCTGAGGGGAGGGGGTTTGGGAGAAGGGGGTGGGATTATGGACATTGGGGAGGGTGTGTGCTTTGGTGAGTGCTGTGAAGTGTGTAAACCTGGTGATTCACAGACCTGTACCTCTGGGGATAAAAATATATGTTTATAAACAATAAAAATTAAAAAAAAATCTATAACAAGGCTGCAGAAAAGGTACCCATTAACTGTTTATAGGAAAGCAACTGGATATCTAGGCAGATTAAATACAGAAGAAATTAATAGGCATTCACTTTAAACCCATGTTTTAAAACTTTAACACTAGTACATCTCTCACTTGACAGATTTTTTTTTCTCATTTAGAAAATAAGCTGTCTTAGGGCACCTGGGTGGCTCAGTTGGTTAATCGTCTGCCTTTGGCCCAAATCACAATCTCAGGGTCTTGGGAGGAGTCCTTCTTCTGGCTCCCTGTTCAGTGGGGAGCCTGCTTCTCCCTCTCCCTCTGCCTCTCCCCCTGCTTGCTCTCTCTGCTCTCTCTCTCTCTAAGAAATAAATAAAATCTTAAAAAAAGAGAAATAATTAGAAAATAAGTGGTCTCTTTTTGTATTGAGGTAAGAAGACAACGTAGATTATATCATGTCTCCTTTTAATTCGTAGAAAGTGGATAGTTTACTTAATCTTGAGAGTTAAAAATATAAACACCTGTGAAAAATTTTAAAGATGACATGTACAGAAAGTTATATTAAAAAAACCTGTTTTTAATTAGTAGTGAATTTATATATATGAAAGAGGATACCTAAATGAATCTAAGAGAAGTAACTTTAAAAAACTGTATTTGCAATGTTTTTCATTAATGTCATGTGATTATTATTGAGAACTCTTCTTGGGTGTAATTGTCTTTTATTTTCAAATACATGTCCTAGAACTTCAGTAATTGTCAAGAGAGATTTATATTTATAAATGTTAGGAGAGATTCTAAAATATACTTTATTTTTCTCACTCGTCTTTATTTTTCCCTTCCTCCACCAGATGCTCTCCAGAAAGGAATTTCTTCTCCTCCTCTGTGATAACTTATAAAAAGCTAGGGGTATGTATTTTTTTTTTTTTAACTTTTAACTTTTTATTTTTTATAAACATATATTTTTCTCCCCAGGGATACAGGTCTGTGAATCACCAGGTTTACACACTTCACAGCACTCACCAAAGCACATACCCTCCCCAATGTCCATAATCCCACCCCCTTCTCCCAAACCCCCTCCCCCCAGCAACCCTCAGTTTGTTTTGTGAGATTAAGAGTCACTTATGGTTTGTCTCCCTCCCAATCCCATCTTGTTTCATTTATTCTTCTCCTACCCACTTAAGCCTCCATGTTGCATCACCACTTCCTCATATCAGGGAGATCATATGATAGTTGTCTTTCTCTGCTTGACTTATTTCGCTAAGCATGATACGCTCTAGTTCCATCCATGTTGTCGCAAATGGCAAGATTTCATTTCTTTTGATGGCTGCATAGTATTCCATTGTGTATATATACCACATCTTCTTGATCCATTCATCTGTGGATGGACATCTAGGTTCTTTCCATAGTTTGGCTATTGTGGACATTGCTGCTATAAACATTCGGGTGCATGTGCCCCTTTGGATCACTACATTTGTATCTTTAGGGTAAATACCCAGTAGTGCAATTGCTGGGTCATAGGGCAGTTCTATTTTCAACATTCTGAGGAACCTCCATGCTGTTTTCCAGAGTGGCTGCACCAGCTTGCATTCCCACCAACAGTGTAGGAGGGTTCCCCTTTCTCCGCATCCTCGCCAGCATCTGTCATTTCCTGACTTGTTGATTTTAGCCATTCTGACTGGTGTGAGGTGATATCTCATTGTGGTTTTGATTTGTATTTCCCTGATGCCGAGTGATATGGAGCACTTTTTCATGTGTCTGTTGGCCATCTGGATGTCTTCTTTGCAGAAATGTCTGTTCATGTCCTCTGCCCATTTCTTGATTGGATTATTTGTTCTTTGGGTGTTGAGTTTGCTAAGTTCTTTATAGATTCTGGACACTAGTCCTTTATCTGATATGTCGTTTGCAAATATCTTCTCCCATTCTGTCAGTTGTCTTTTGATTTTGTTAACTGTTTCCTTTGCTGTGCAAAAGCTTTTGATCTTGATGAAAATCCCAATAGTTCATTTTTTCCCTTGCTTCCCTTGCCTTTTGCGTTGTTCCTAGGAAGATGTTGCTGCGGCAGAGGTCGAAGAGGTTGCTGCCTGTGTTCTCAAGGATTTTGATGGATTCCTTTCGTACATTGAGGTCCTTCATCCATTTTGAGTCTATTTTTGTGTGTGGTGTAAGGAAATGGTCCAATTTCATTTTTCTGCATGTGGCTGTCCAATTTTCCCAGCACCATTTATTGAAGAGGCTGTCTTTTTTCCATTGGACATTCTTTCCTGCTTTGTCGAAGATGAGTTGACCATAGATTTGAGGGTCTATTTCTGGGCTCTCTATTCTGTTCCATTGATCTATGTGTCTGTTTTTGTGCCAGTACCATGCTGTCTTGATGATGACAGCTTTGTAATAGAGCTTGAAGTCCGGAATTGTGATGCCACCAACGTTGGCTTTCTTTTTCAATATCCCTTTGGCTATTCGAGGCAATAAATTTGACAATCTGGAAGAAATGGATGCATTCCTAGAAACATATAAACTACCACAACTGAACCAGGAAGAAATAGAAAGCCTGAACAGACCCATAACCAGTAAGGAGATTGAAACAGTCATTAAAAATCTCCAAACAAACAAAAGCCCAGGGCCAGATGGCTTCCCGGGGGAATTCTACCAAACATTCAAAGAAGAACTAATTCCTATTCTCCTGAAACTGTTCCAAAAAATAGAAATGGAAGGAAAACTTCCAAACTCATTTTATGAGGCCAGTATCACCTTGATCCCAAAACCAGACAAGGATCCCAACAAAAAAGAGAGCTATAGACCGATATCCTTGATGAACACAGATGCGAAAATACTCAACAAAATACTAGCCAATAGGATTCAACAGTACATTAAAAAGATTATTCACCACGACCAAGTGGGATTTATTCCAGGGCTGCAAGGTTGGTTCAACATCCGCAAATCAGTCAATGTGATACAACACATCAATAAAAGAAAGAACAAGAACCATATGATACTCTCAATAGATGCTGAAAAAGCATTTGACAAAGTACAGCATCCCTTCCTGATCAAAACTCTTCAAAGTGTGGGGATAGAGGGCACATACCTCAATATCATCAAAGCCATCTATGAAAAACCCACCGCAAATATCATTCTCAATGGAGAAAAACTGAAAGCTTTTCCGCTAAGGTCAGGAACACGGCAGGGATGTCCATTATCACCACTGCTATTCAACATAGTACTAGAGGTCCTAGCTTCAGCAATCAGACAACAAAAGGAAATTAAAGGCATCCAAATCGGCAAAGAAGAAGTCAAATTATCACTCTTCGCAGATGATATGATACTATATGTGGAAAACCCAAAAGACTCCACTCCAAAACTGCTAGAACTTATACAGGAATTCAGTAAAGTGTCAGGATATAAAATCAATGCACAGAAATCAGTTGCATTTCTCTACACCAACAGCAAGACAGAAGAAAGAGATATTAAGGAGTCAATCCCATTTACAATTGCATCCAAAACCATAAGATACCTAGGAATAAACCTAACCAAAGAGACACAGAATCTATACTCAGAAAACTATAAAGTACTCATGAAAGAAATTGAGGAAGACACAAAGAAATGGAAAAATGTTCCATGCTCCTGGATTGGAAGAATAAATATTGTGAAAATGTCTATGCTACCTAAAGCAATCTACACATTTAATGCAATTCCTATCAAAGTGCCATCCATCTTTTTCAAAGAAATGGAACAAATAATTCTAAAATTTATATGGGGTATGTATTTTTAATTTAAAAATGTTTGAAGCGGAAAACAAATGATGAGCATGTTACAGCGAAGGACAGGTAACAGAAAAGTTGACAGAGCTTTATTTTTCTCTGATGTCGCCCATAAAAAGCTTCATTTCCTATGACATGGACAATATCTTTCCACCATTAAAAATATTAAGAGTATAATTAGTGGCTCTCGGCACAGGAAAAGAGTCATTTAAAAATTACCCTTATTTACTTTTTATAGAGTCTATCCAAAGAATATCAATATTTAGTGAATATGGCAAAAGACCTATCGATTTTTCTCATCCAAGAAAATGGTCAACCTCACAAATAGTTTTCAAAAATCATTATCTCCAGAAAGACACTCAGTCCTGGATTTTCATCAAGCCCACTTATCTTTCCAGTGCCAACCTTTTCGTTTAAGCCTTGGAGATTTAGAATAAGACCTTATATTACCCATAGTGTTTGTAAAGTGTTCACTAATCTCTGCAGGTGTGTCAGACCCTAAGAGGAACATGATGTCTACCTTACCTCCTCATCTTTTTACTTAGCTTACCTAGGACTTAAAATATCTTCTGTGAGAAAAATATCAGCAATAGTCAATATTAACCTGTCTTCTCAGTATTTGTATAGTGAATTCAAAAGTTTAATACATTTAAACCACATCATGAAATTCTATTATTTTGTACAAAAATAATTTTAATTTTTCATCCAAGTAAAATTTAAGGCTACTTGTTTTATTGACCCAAAGAGAGCTTCTAATGCTATAGGTAGATATATAGGTGTTCATACAAGTGCATAGACACAAATATATCTATATTTCAGTTAAAAGTTATTTTTTTACCAAATTAAAAAAAATGTTAAACAAACAGTATGGACTGCATAATTAATTTGTTCATAACAAATATGGTCCCTGACAGTTATCTCATGGGTTAACTGTAAAATTCAGAAGTCCTAATTTCTTATTTCATCACCAGTAACTTACTTTTGTGGATGCGGTACTATCCTCTCTGTTACAGTTTTGGCCATTGTGTAAATGGGAGTAACTCCATCTTCTGGTCCAGTGGGTGGCTGGGTCACCTCAGCTGTGATTCTGTGGTATCAAGTCAGGGTTTAGATTCTGATCAATTAGGTACTCATTACCTCTTTTAGTTCTATCCTAATTCTGTCTTTTTTCCATAACTTACCACTTCTCTTTTCTCATGAAAATGTGAGAAAATGTATTTTTTATCATCATAAAAAGAACCTTCTTCATATCCTTGAAGAAGCTTAACAAAAAGAATCTGCTCCAGACCACAACTAATCGTAGAGATGCTTTCCAGTTCCAATTCTGATATTCTGCTTTTTACCACCTTTCTCAGCCAATGAAGTTGACCTACCTTCATGTATTTCCTGTTGCAGAGATGTTGTCAGATTGAAGTAAACATTTATAAAGGGCTTTGATCTTCTGAAAAGAAAAGCCTTATGAAAGGTTATTAGATGAAAAGCACTTTCATGGTTGGGTGTCTGGGCTTTTTCAAATGCCATAGACAATATAAGCATTTCAAAAGATTATTATAAAGATAGGAAGTCTGCCACCTTTGGGATTTTTCTTACAGTCTCAGCACTGGAATTTAATAACCATTCAGAAAGGAAGAGATTTTTAAATGTTCCAGCATCCCCCAACCATCTGTGTTAAGTCTCTATGGTAAGTCTCTCTATAGCCTGGCGTACGTATGCAAGCATCAGGTGATGACTTTGAGAGACTTCATGAGGACAAATCACCAAGACATTTTTTTTGCCATTGTATCTTTCCTCCTTAAATAGCCACTTAGTTCCTCTTTAGTGAGTTAAAGAAATAAATAGAAACTCTTAAATGGGGCATATTTATTTTGGTAAATTATTAAATAACCACAACATAATGAAGCCATTTGGTTGCTAACATTTGGGTATGATTATTCAGATAAAGAGCAAGTATCTGGAAAAAAAGAAGGCACTTGACTTCTCAAACTTGGCCTTGCTCCTGAATTGTTTACCTAACTTAATCATTTAATTGAGACTAAGTTATTAACATAGGATATGTCATATGAAGACAATAATTAACACATCCAGTTGATTTTTAGTCCTCATTTATTCAAACTTCATTTTACCACTCCTATTCTTAACATCCTTCCCTTAATTATTCTTGCACCTTTCCCAGTTTGCTTTTCTTCCCTCTAACCTTCATTCTGCTCTTAGAGTGAACAAGACACTCTAAAAACTCCTTCATTTACTCCCAGGGCCTAAAACAGTAATTACCAAAGTGGCTGTATCATTCTCTCTCCCAGGAATGCCCTTGGTAAATGACTGATGTGTAATAATAAAACACCAGAATTTCCATTTATGATTTATCACATCTTTTTGAAACATGTTGTTTATATTAATGTTTCTATTTTTAGCATGTTGGTACAGTAATACTTGGATATTGTTTATAAATAAGTATATTCATATTAAAATGTAGTCTTAAAATAATGGTAAAGTAAGGTACCACTAGTACACCTATTAGAATGACTAAAATTAAAATGACTGGCCTTACCAAGTATTGGTAGGGTGTTGAGAAACTGTATTTCTTAAATGTTGCTAGAGGGAATGTAAAATGTACAACAAAATTTTTTAAAAAGATAAATATACAATCTTTATATGATACAGCCATTCCTATCTTAGGTATTTACTCAGGAGAAAAGGAATTTTATGTCCAAAGACCTCTCCATGAAGGTTTATAGCAGCTTTATCAGTAACAGTCAAAAACTAGAACAACCCAAGTTGGCATCCTCAGGTAAATGGATAAATGAATTGTGGTATATAACCACTTAATTACATACTACTCAGCAATAAAAAGTAATGAGCTGTTGATACCCACAACAACACAGATCAATCTCAAAATAATTACACTGAGTAAAAACAAGCCAGACAAAAAGTAGTAGATATTGTATGATTCCATTTTTATAAAACTAGAAAATGGAAATTTATAGTGAAAAGAAAGCAGATCAGTGATTGCTTGGAGATGGGAAATGGGAACAGGTGGGAAAGAAGGATAACTGTAGGGTATCAGGAGATTTTGTAGATATGATATTGTTCAATAATCTTCATTGTGATTACTGTTTAGCAGGCATGGATATATGTCACAACTTATGAAATTAGACAAATATGTACAGTTTATTGTATTTAATTATACCTCCAAAAAGCTATTTTTTTTAAGATTTTATTTATTTATTGGACAGACAGAGCTCACAAGTAGGCAGAGAGGCAGGCAGAGAGAGAGGAGGAAGCAGGCTCCCTGCTGAGCAGAGAGCCCGATGCAGGGCTCCATCCCAGGACCTTGGGATCATGACCTGAGCCAAAGGCAGAGGCTTTAACCCACTGAGCCACCCAGGCTCCCCTCAATAAAGCTATTTTAAATGATTTCTTTTTGAAATTTTGATTCCATTTGCCAAAGAAAAAGTCTTAATATGGCCTAGAGGGCCTTTATGTGACCTTTACCTCTACCTTTACCTGATTCCCTGGAAGCTGTATAACACTCTAGTGACCTAATAATAAACACTTGCTTCCACACATTAAGCTGTTTCTTACCATTGTGCCTTTGTTCATCCTCTTCTCTATGCCAAGAACACACTTCTGTAATTCTTTGGCTGTCTAACTTTTCTGTATCATTGAGGATTCAACTTATTTATCAACTTCTCTAGAAATCTTCCTGTGGCTACCAAAGATCAAGATAGGTACCACTCCTCTGTGTTTCCCTAACACTCAGGACGGACTCTTATTTTTGTGCCAATAATTATCAGCATATGTGTCTCTTCTCCTTGATAACAGGAGCCTCATTTATTCAGCTGGATATTCTTGGATAATATTTTAAAGTACCTGTTCAATACAAATTTGTTGAAATAATGTAAGAAAAAAGTTCCGAGGACAATATACAGTTTCTCATTCTGCAAATCACACTATAGTTTATGAGAATATGCTGGGTCGAGTATTTCTTGAGGTCAAGTTGAAGGCATCGTTTAGATACATCAAATATTCATATTGTTATTGTATTTGTAACTAACATCCATTTTCACAGTCACTGGGAAAATATGCTCTGTTTCTCAGTGTGGGTTGATTTATAGCACTCTGTTTCCTGGTTACGTCTGCTAATGCTTGGTATTTCTACCTATTATACAAGAAGCTTTATGTAAGGTTGCCGACATAAGCAACAGGATATAGGGTGGATTTAATTTAAACCAAATCAATTTAAATCACAGTTTTAACCCACAATTTAGATCACTTATAACAGAACCGAGGCTCAATCATCATTCCTCCACTATGCACCCATTTTTTATAACATTTTTTGATAAAATCTTAATGCATGTGCTTCCAGATCCAGACATTACATTTCATTTAAAAGACTAAGTCTTTTTTATAGATATAAAGAATCAATTTTTAAAATTTATTTTAATGTAATTAGCAAACCAAATTGTATCTGATTATTTTGGTTTATTGGATTAAATAATTATAATAGTCTAGTCTCATGATGAATGCTTACTATTTAACCCAAACAAGGTTATTCTGGTCCTTGTTTATCCCTGCTTTTGTTAAGTGTTTGCAGGATTTTTGTGCTCTTCTATAGTAATAGCAGTCTTTTTCCATCATTCATTCTACCCCCCAATCTGTATTCTTTCCATATGTTATCCAGTCTTTGACTTGATTGGGACAATCAGTTGTCTGGACTGAGTTTTTTCATCTTCATTGCCGTATGTCTCAAAAATATTTTATTCCATTTTCTTCTCAATAGACAAGGGTTTCTTTCCTCCTTCCCATACTTAACTTTATTTATATTTTCAATTTCTACCTTTCCTGTCTCCCTGTTTCTCAGTAGTACCTGAATTGTGTACCTAATTCCCACCCTACCGTGCACACACATCCCAAGAGTTCTACCTCAGCTTTTAGAGAAGCATATAGTTTGTGTTTTGTTTATAGTGAAATAGACTCGACTCAGTTGCGTCTCATCTTAATGAAACAAGAACATGCCGTTTAAAATAGCACAATTTTAGCTATTATTATTACATAAATACAGATTAGTTGAATTATTACTGCCAAGTCAGCATGAGCCAAATCCTGATGTGCATGTCCCAAATGTAGCTTTTTTTCTGTTTATTGGTGGATTGGACATGGAATATGGCTTCCTATTTTTTTCCCATGTAAAATTCCTTCCAGTGTATATGTTAGCATATATTATTTCAAGAAGGATGCTATTGGCAAGATAAATTCTTAAAACTCTTAAAAGGGAAGTCTATTATTAGAAAGTTCAACAACAAATATTCACTTGTATTCCTTATATGCAAGGAGTAGTCCTAGCTGTAAGATATGTAATAGATTGCTTTACGGGACTGAATTCTTCACCTTCCTCTTATGCATAGCTTTGTCATACAATTTCTCAGTGCCTTTCACCTCCATGGGTCATCACTACTTGGCTTTAGATTTGATCATGTGACTTACTTTGACCAATGTAGTGTTAACAAATATCATGCAAGAAGAAGCTTGAGAAGTATTTACTCTGTGGGCTTACTGCTTTACCTCTGTCATCTGCATGAGAAACATAAGCACTGGGTACCTCATTGGGTCTATAGCTTCCAAATCTAGGTAACTTTTGACTCAGTGTTTCTAAAATTAATCATTTACCAGGATATATTTGAACACCATAAAATTCACGAGACTCGTGTCCATCCAAATGATGATTTATTAATTTCACTGTGATTTTTATATATAATTGACATATTCTCTCTGTTTTCTCACCTACATGGGAATTCAGTTAAAGTTATAAGTTCCTTTTGGGATATAGAATGTGAAAGCAAGTTAATTCAACTAAAATAATATATAAATATTCTGTCCTAGTATTATTACAAATTATGTTTTGGTGTCAGGTTCTCCGTCTCCTGAGCAGAGCTCGGTAAAAATTTGAGTCCGTTTTCTATCCACTTTCAAGTCCCTCTCTTTTCTTCTTTTTCTAACTACACACACACACACACACACACACACACACACACACGTATTACATATATATATGAAAGTATATATAAAAGTATTCTAACTATAAAGTATAGATATATAAATACATAATGTGTACACACATATACACACATGTATAGTATATATGTATGTCTATGTGTATACATACAAATACACATGTATTTATAAATGTGCATATATGTGCATGTATGTGTGGGTGTGTAATTAAAGTATTATATGTACATACTTAAATATATAGTATATATAGGGTTATAAAGAAAAGCCATTTCTTCTGTTGATTATCTGGATCTATGTTTCTATTTCTATTTTTATTAGTTATTTTAATTATTTCTGTTTGCCTCCTGATGTGACAGATAAAAATTGACTACTTTAACTATTGCTGAATGTCCTTCCTGTCCCTAAATAATGAAACTGGTATTTTATATTTCCTCAATTTTGTTAGTTTTGTAATGTTATTATGTCATGTCATGATTCCTTTAGCTCTAGTTTTGCCAAGCAACCAAACTGTGTCTAGGTTACATGCTTCATAAGATGAGCAAGCTAGCAATCGTTTCCTTCAACTCTGTTCTTCTTCTATCTCTGAACTCCCTTTATTGATATTTTTATTGCCAAGTTTTATAGCCTTTACACTGTACTCCGTAATTATGTGCTTTTTCTGTATGTTGATTCTAAAGATTAAAATTCAGTACAGTATTTTCTTTGTTATGACAATGCATGTAAGATTTACCATGCAATTAATTAATATATTATTTTCATAATTCCTTTCTTATATACCCATTGCTTGTTTTGAAGTTCTAAATTGCCTATTTTATTTATATTATCTGTATTTAATTTGAAGGGTTAAATTAAAAAAAAAATAAAAAGTACTTGTCTGAATCATAAGTCTTACCCTACACAAACTTTGACAGTGATAAAAAGGATATAGGTGAGTTCCAGGCATGATCATAATTATTTTCCCAGAAGAATCCTAAACCATCATATACAAGTTTTAAAAAATGCCCATTTCTATGTGCACCTGGATGGCTCAGTGGCTTAAGCCTCTGCCATCTGCTCAGGTCACGATCCCAGGGTCCTGGGATCAAGCCCCACATGGGGCTCTCTGCTCAGCAGGGAGCCTGCTTCCCTTCCTGTCTTTCTGCCTGCCTCTCTGCCCACTTATGATCTCTGTCAAATAAATAAAATATTTTAAAAAAATGGCCATTTCTCCTGCATTTGGATATGTTTTCATAGTCAAACATAAACTTTGAGCAACATAGACACATTGTTCATAAAATAATTGTTTCCCTTATAATACTTACTACTTTTACATTGATATTTTATATCAAGTATTTAGCTATGCTCCATAAATGTATAATCCCATTTACACTTAAAATAAGTACTTTTGTCAAAGATGGCATATCCTATTAGAAAACTTTACAGGAAAGAGACTTCCAGGTTTCTTTCCACTAGGAATGCTATTTTCATTTGTAGAATATGCCTAGTCAATCTCATTAGCAGATTTATAAGAAAATGTGGTTTTGGTCATTCATTTTGCCTGGCCCAGTGAAGAAGGAATGAGTACTAGGACTGTTAACATTTTTCTTACAACATCCTTAGGATTTTTCCATTTCTAAAGATAATATCAAATCAAATCTTTAGACCAGTCTAATTTCCTTTACTTCCCACTATCTGTCCCCCTGTCCCTTTCAGTACTTCTATTGAAGAGCCTTCTATCAACTTTTTAAGTAACTTCCCAGGAAAGCTTGCAAGAAAGATCAATATTTTGGGTTCTCATCTTGAAAAATACCTGTATTATATCACATTTGATTGATTTTTTAAGCCCAGATCCATATTTCTAAGCTCAAAATCATCTTTCCTGAGAATTTCAGAGGCTATGTTAAGGTATTCTTCAGCATGTGGTACAGCTAATAAGAAAAATGACTTATTCCTGGTTCTTATACCTTAATAGGACAACGGTATGTTTGCGAATGTGCAGGTGGGATATCAGGAGGAAGGGAGTAAACATGAGTTCATCGCTCCATTCCTTACTGCTTCTTTGTATGCCATTATGAATGACCATCATCAACTAGTTGCTAGTTATTTTAGAAACAATTTATTTCCAAAGTCATGTCAGTTTGACTATAATTAATTGGTTATTTCACTGGCATCTTCACTGTACAGAAGGTAAAACTTTATAGAGGATGTTCACTTTGGGGAAAATCATACAATTTATTAACCACTTTGTATATAAAAATGTGCTAAATGTTTTTCTTTGTTGTCCTATTTAACCCTCACAGTGATCCTGAAGTTGGCTTATCCTTGCCATATGCATTTTAATTTTTTATTTCAGAAGAGGAAACTGGGGACACCTGGGTGGCTCAGTTGGTTGGGCAGCTGCCTTCGGCTCAGGTCATGATCCCAGCGTCCTGGGATAGAGTTCAACATCGGGCTCCTTGCTTAGCAGGGAGCCTGCTTCTCCCTCTGCCTCTGCCTGCCTCTCTGTCTGCCTGTGCTCGCTCTCTTCCCCTCTCTCTCTCTCTGATAAATAAATAAAATTTAAAAAAAAAAGAAGAGGAAACTGAGGTTCGGAGGTCTTAAGTTGGTGTTAGGTCACACAGATAACATGCAGTTGAGGTAGAGGTGAAACCCAGAATTACCTTGTGTCCATTCTATTCACCAGATTAAATTGCCTCCTTTTCACACGCAGAATAAATGATCAACTTAAGACCCCTTCCAGTTCTCATTTTTTTGCCAAGAACAGTAAATTCTTCTAACCCTTGCCAGAATTTCTTTCAGACATTTTTCCTCAACCTGGAGAGATCATTTCTCTAAGGATAGTTGCTGAGGATCTGTTCCTGTTGGGCAGCAAGTAATTTGTCAGGTTTTCATTCTAGTCAAGTGGAGAGGCTCATTTATTCATCCACATAGCAATGTCCATTTCACAGTCAAAAAAAAAGGTGCATTTTAGTTTCTTATAAATATCAATCATGCTAAGATTTTGACAACATAAGGCTAATAGCACTCTATAAAAATGATCCCTACAACCATCCAGTATTAAAGTGGGGACAGTACAACTAAGTGTAACACAATTCACTGAGGCCTGTTTCCCTGTTGGGTTGTTCTGCATTCCTACAATTGGAGAAGGGAAGTCAGGAAGTGTTGGCTACACCTGTGGATTTCTAGGAGGAGACGAAAAGATAGGAATTTAGCTAAAATAAATCAGGAGGATATTATGTTTCTGGTCCAGCTCTTTATTTGTTGCATATTTTGAGTAAGGGCTGAACTTTGTGAATAATAAGCTATTGTTATTTACCCCAGGAGGCATCATCCACTGTAGAGCTGTGAAGATGTAGGTGTACCTGCCTACAGTGATACCCCAGCACATCCAGCACATTGATCCCAGAAATAAGCAGGCACAGTCCAGAGTTTGAGGGGAAGTTAGATAGTACATGGTACAACTCATGTGTACAGGCTTTTCAGACCAAAGTAGCTCACTAATTCTCATTGTCTGTAACAAACTACAAAATTAAAACGGGGACTGTGGTGTATGGATTTTATTTAATTTAACATTATGGTGAAAGTGCCTATACTGCAGATATTTCCAGGAATGACTCAAAGGGAAGACTGTGCCATCCAGAAATGATTCGTGATTGGTAGCTTTCAGGTAACAAAGGCATTGATTCAGGAACTTAATGTGTAATATTTAATCCAGGTACCTGGCATTGCGTAAGTGCCTAAAATATTTTGGTTCCCTTTGACTCTAACTTAACTTTAAATTTTAAGTTTATTATTTTATTCATTTTTCTAACCCAGACAATTGAGTAAGACAACACTTTTTTCTCAAAAAGTCCCTGTTAAATTACATTATAATCTTAGTCTCTGCCACAGGCAGAGAAGAAGGGAGTAGTTTTGATTAGTGACATGACTTAATAGCCCTAAACATATGATGGTTATTAACTGTGAAACCCTAAGTTAGTAACCATCTCTGTATCACAGTTTCTTTAATGCAGGTGTATTAATTCTATTATTACATTTAAAATAACCCAAACTTACAGGCTTAAAACAACACACATTTTTTAAAAAGACTTTATTTATTTATTTGACAGACAAAGATCACAAGTAGGCAGAGAGGCAGGCAGAGAGAGAGGGGCAGGGGAAGCAGGCTCCCTGCTGAGCAGAAAGCCCAATGCGGGGCTTGATCCCAGGACCCCAAGATCATGACCTGGGCCAAAGGCAGAGGCTTAACACACTGAGCCACCCAGGTGCCCCAAAACAACACACGTTTATTTTCTCACATATAGGTCAGGATTCAGAGCCATGGTTTAATTGGGTCCTCAGCTTTACGATATCTCCCATGGCTACAATAAATATTCAGCTGGAGCAGGATCTGCTTCCAGATTTATTTATATGGTTGTTGCAGAATTCCGTTCCTTGTGGGTTTTTGGACCGATGTCCTTAGTACTTTTCTGGCTGTTACTTGTAGGCTGCCCTCAATTCCTTGCCATTTGAGACTCGCACATAGCAGCTTACTTCATCAAAGCCAGAAAGAGAATCTGCAAGCAAGACTGAACTCATTGTCTTTTATAACCTAATCGTATAAGTGATACCTCATTACTTTTGCCATATGCTATTCTATATAAGTCAAGCCAGTAAGTCTAGCTCACACTTAAGGGGAGGGTATCATGCAAAAGCATGAATACAAGGAATTAGGGATCATTGAGAGTCATCTTGGAGAGACTGAGTACTACAATAAGTAAAGCACTGTGAGGGTTTGGAATATATTCAGTGTTCAGAAAATGTTAACTACTTTTATTTCTGCTAATAATAATAATAGTCGTGTTTACATAGTGCTTCCTTATTGAACAAGTAAAAACTTCCAGTATTTTACTTTCTGATCCCCTTCAACTTTATTAGGTGTATGGAATTATGCCTGTTTTATAAATGTGGAGAATGTTAATTATTACAAATTAATTAGGTATCTGGTCCTGAATTTCAGAGGGAACGTTTCCAAGAAGAAAAATGGAAGAAATGGGACAAATGTGCTATATAAACAGTCATTGGCCCCCATTTTACCCGAGGATGGGCTTGTGGATTGATACTCAGCACACTTATGTTCCAGTTATCTATAGCTCTGCAACAAAACACTCTACAACTATGGTATAAAAAAAGACACTTACTTATTTTCCTCACAGAATTGGGAATTGAATAAGCTCATCAGGAAGTTCTTGCTTTGAGTCTCTGAAGCATTGGCAGTTTCATGTTATCAGACGCTGGAGTCATCATTCTTATGTTCTAGAGCCTGATATGGGCAGTCTAAAATGGCTGGAGCTCAAAAAAGTGGGGCATCTTTCTGGGTCTCTGTTATCTTTTCTTGTGGACTTTCTGCATGGCTTTCTCAGGACAGGCTTCTTAAGTAGTTGGCAAAGGCTCTAAGAGTGAATGTTCTAATGTAAGTCAGCAGAAGCTGTGAAGACTTTTCTAACCAGATTTCAGAAGTCTCACAGACTTTCACTGAAATCTGTACATTGGGAGAGTCACAAAGCCTTGACTAAGTTCAAGGACAGGGAACATAGAATACATTTCTTTGAAAGAACAGTATCATGTAATGTTATGGTTTAAAACTACCACATCATCTTCAGTTAGGTTATTACTATAAAAATAAGAAAATGTCAGCGAGTCCCATCTTTCTCTTTCCCTCTTCTCTTTTCTATGTTATCATCTTGGTTCCTTTTCCATATTCCTCTCCTTTACACTAATTTAGTTATACCTTTTTAAGAGTTCTTTTTATTTTCTTCAGTTTTGCAAATGTTTTTCAAATTGTTTCTTGGCTCTGGCTTCAGAATTGTCTAGTCACAGTGAAATGCAGAGTTCAAAGCATGACAGACCATTAACTGAGGCCATCATACCTTTGAGTCTGCATGCTTCTCTTTCATCATTTTCAGGTTTACATTTTATCTCTTCTTGCTTATCCTCATTACTGCTCCTTATCTTACAGATCTAATTCATCAATGAACTGGTGGGAGGCCCTAAGCACACAGCATGTGTCTATAAACAAGGGCTTACAAATTCATATTCAGGAGATTTTTAGAGCTTAGAAATGAGGAAAGAAAAAAGGAAGGCTACTTCCTATGTAACTACAAACAACATTATATTCACTGTGAGCACGTTTGACTTCTTTAAATTGCCAGTGTGCCCTAAGCAAAAGCAAAAATATATCATTAAGCAATAAATTTTAAATTCATTACCAAGCCTATTAAAATGGAGTTATAGGAATTCTTTGAGATATTCAAACTGTTGCATAATATAGGTATTAAACATAACATGTCCGCTTCAGCACAAGGAAGCAAAGATTCAGGAAGCCATGATATTTGGCAGTATAAGTCTGTCATGCTTACAAATTTCTTCATCTCTGCCTCAAAACCTGCTCTATTATTTTCTTCTCATTACTTCTAGAAAGAACACAGTACTCCTATATTAATTGTAAATGATCTCCAAAGTAAAGCGGTAACACAGCCGTAGTTGAATGAGTTGGGTATGCTGCTTTTTGCAGTGAGGAGAAACACATACCGTGGGACTTCTCAGGAAGAAGGTTTTAGAAATGAATGATTTTAGGACTTAGGGTTGTGTTAGTTTTGAGGAGAGTTTAAGCAAGTGAGGCCTTGCTCTGACTTGGATGATGTTATGAAGTATGGTTAATATTTAACTGGTTATCATAATAACCCTTATCTAGAAGGAAGGAAGAATAAGCCAGGGTTAAAATTATAATTGGTAAAAAAGTAGCAGTCACTCATTATCCAGGAAAAGCGTGTGTTTGGTCACTTTGTTATTTGGATAATGTTCATGTTCAGACATCATTATAAAGTATATTCTTGTTTTGTCTTGATCTATCATGACAACAGAGTGGCCTTGTCTAGTGTTGATGGTGTTGAAATTGTTCATATTCTACGGGTGAGCAACAAAACACAGCTGATAATACCAGGCCCATCTGTCAGGAACTGCTTTCTTTTTTCTCCCACTTTAGACAAGTAGCTGCACAATTCCCTCATCTTTCCTTATCTTCATGTAAAATGAGGGTATAAGAATATTATTGCTTAGGGGCGCCTGGGTGGCTCAGTGGGTTAAGCCGCTGCCTTCGGCTCAGGTCATGATCTCAGGGTCCTGGGATCGAGTCCCACATCGGGCTCTCTGCTGAGCAGAGAGCCTGCTTCCCTCTCTCTCTCTCTGCCTGCCTCTCCATCTACTTGTGACTTCTCTCTGTCAAATAAATAAATAAAATCTAAAAAAAAAAAAAAAAGAATATTATTGCTTAATAAAATTATTGATAGAATAATACTTGCTTAATAGCATCTCTCTGCCTATGTCTCTTGCTCAGTTAGCTGGAAATCAGTAAATTTCAGCCTCATATCATCATTCCTTTCTTTAAAAATTCTTCTAATTTCATATCTCAGTTTCCTAATCTTTATATTAAACTCATACATTTCCTCTTAGAATTCTTTTATTCTTGGATATCTATCTATCTTTCACTTTTATTTTTTTTCTTCCTGTAATTTTTAAATTTTAAAATAAAATGCACATATGGAAACATACACAAAACACCAATGTGAAGATCAACACCAATATAAACACATAATCCTCAGTTTAAAATGAAGAAGAGGAAAAGGAGAAGAAGCCATTATTGCCACCATGGCATCTCCTGTGTTCCATCCCAACACCAACCCTTTTCTCCCAGAAGGACCCACCATCATTAACGTAATTCTTTAATTACTTTTATAGTCCATCTTTGTTATTATACTAGATGTACAACTTTAATGTCACAGTTGTGGTTAGCAG
Organism: Mustela nivalis; assembly: GCF_964662115.1. Taxonomy (NCBI): domain Eukaryota; kingdom Metazoa; phylum Chordata; class Mammalia; order Carnivora; family Mustelidae; genus Mustela; species Mustela nivalis. The sequence continues at coordinate 43,659,797 of NC_139027.1, forward strand.
AATAGTTCTAGTGTTAAGTAAGTTACTTTGAATGTGGATGTCAAAGAACCAGTGGGAACATGGAACAATCAAGGAACCACACTGGTAAATGTGATTTTAAAAAGTACCAACCCAAAATGAGGCTAATGGAATTTACTTTCAGCATCTCTGGTGTCTTACCTTTTCTTTCAAATTTCTAGTATTTTAGGTCCTCTATTTTTCCTTATCTGCTACTAGGAAAAATTCTTATATCATCATTTTTTATTGAATACAAATGTGTAAACTGTAGGGTAAATGTAAAAACTGTAAGGTAAATATAAATTATTATTCCCTCTCTTTAAAGTATTTGCATTTGTAATATTTATTCTGATGGAATTTTAAGAATCAGTTTAAAAAAATGACCTTTTGGACACAGAAATGTTCCCTTGGCAACCTTAATATCCTATGAAATTGATATATTGTGATACTACTTTTAAAAATGACACTTTCCCTAATTAGTGATGTAAATAGGCCTGTATTGGGAATACAGGCTTGAATTCCAGGCCCAGATCTAACTGCATGATATTGAGGAATTCATATCAATGTGCTTGTCCCAACACTTGATTGGAGTTGGCTAAGTATCACCTTAATTTTAGGAGACAGGAAGAGAGTGATATAAGGCACTTCAAAGAACCCTGAGTTAAGTGAGAGACAAGTAAGCAAGCTGCCAATTTAAACACAGTATGATATGTGATGTGAAAGAAATGCCCAGAGTAGACAGTATATGTGATGTGAAAGAAATGCCCAGGGAATCCAAATAAAGCCAGTGGACCATAACTCAGAGATGAGAGAAGACTTTTTTGAGCAGTCAACTTTGAAGGACCTGGAGGAGATAACCTGGTAAAGAAGGGGAGATGCGAATTCTAGGCAGTGAAAATATAAGCAGTGAGATAATGCACAACAAGCTGTGTAAGTAGTTGATAATGTGGTTTCATCTGTAAACCAGAGTTGAAGACTAGTGGTGTCATCTGCAAATTGGAGTTTACAGAGTGATGTGGCTGAAGAGAATATGTCTGCTATATTAACCTTAAGGTCATGAAAAAAATGTGGACTATTGAAGGCCATTTTAATAGGGGAGTTACATAATCAAATTTTCAAATTAAAAAGACTGTTCCATCCGCAATGAGAAGAAAGAATCAAAGTAGACACAGAATGGAAGACAAAAAAAAAAAAAAAGTAGCCTTTGAATTCAGTAATAAACTTGGAAAATAAATTTGAGAGACATGATTTAACCCAGTTTTAGACATGTTGATTTTGATATTTCTGGTAGAAGTTTAATAAATGTTTTCTGTTTGAATGAGTGGATGAATGAGTGAATAAAGTAGCTATTTAGGGCTCATATGCTAAAACCCGAGGTATATTATCCTACAGAATTGCTAATTCAATTGTGTGGGTAATGTTGAAAACTCTTACAAAGTGTGCCCAAAGAGGTATGAATAAGAATGCCAATTGCAGCAGTATTTCTAATTTCAAAAAATTAGAGGGGAAAAAAATCTTAATGTCTATGAAAAAAAAACAAAGATAAGCTGATAAATTTTAATACAGTTATCAAAGGATATTCAGTGAATTGAATATGTCAGTTCTATATGTATCAAGATGGAAAGTCTCAAAAACAGTGATGATATGCATGATATGTTTTGTAAGATTCCTATTATTTATAATCTTAAGATATAGAGAACTGTGCTATATATTTTATATGAGTATCTACATATGTAAAAATATCATAAAAATATGACAGAAATATAAACTCCAAAATTATGATAGAGTTATTTTCTCAAGGGAGAGGGAGGAAGCATAAGTGTTTCAACTATACTGTAGCCTTTTAATTCTTTTTTTAAATATTGATTTAGTATGTCAAAATGTTAACATTCAGTATTGAATAACATTACATCATATATTTTTGCAGGTTTTCAAGCTTTATATATCTTGCTCAATATATTTTTCAACTTACTGTATTAACTCACTGTTATGTTTTTGAGATTTATCTGTGTAGGAGTTGTCTTATTATTCCCTGTTCTCTTCAGTATGTTTAAAATACATCATAAAAATATTTTTAAGAAAGCAAGGAGAGGAAATGAATAAGGAAATACTCAATAACCAAAAAGAATGTGAACCCAGGAAAATTATCTGAGACTTGGTTGAGTTTGTTGCAATTCCTTATATAATAGCTTCACCCTCTGGGGTGTTTGTCCTGAGAACAAATCAGCGGGCTGCCGGTACAGATATAATCCCACCTTATACCATCCCTCCAGTCACTCTTCCCTGAAGCTAAGGGGGGGTCTAGGTGCTCTAGCACATTTCTTATGTGGAAAATGGTTTTTGCAATTATCTTCCAGGAAAGTCAGTAGCACCACCAGGAGTCGAGCACTTTCTCTAACGTAGAATCTTTGTTGCCCTCTGATATTTTAACCTACTATAAAGGAGGGGTTGAAAAGCTTGTCTTAAGTCTGTTATAATAGAAGGTGGTAGAAAATAGTAACAGTGCTTACAGATGGGGTAAATTAAGGTCCGAAGCCATGGGATTGACAACCAATGTCACAATACGAATCCCAAGAACCGGTCCTCTACCTTTAAGAATAGCTAAGTAGTAAGAATGTGTCTACAGTAGAACCAGAACATAGCTTTCATTCAGCTACTTGTTCCTGTGGTCTGTTAGACATGTTCCATGTCCTGCTTATTGGAATGATAAAAGATATTTCTGAGGGATCACTGAGTTATCTATCCTTACTCCAGATACTAGCCTACTTGGAGGTCAATAGTAGTGCTGTGAGTGGAAGAAAATATCAAGATTGGAAGTCATAGTTGCTCTGAAATAGGTTGTTACAAAGAAAAGGGAAGTAGTAAGTTGTTTTAGGCAAAATCAACTATGGTGAATTAGGTAAACAAATCATGTTAGTAATAGTTGACATAAAAGTTTGTATAAATGTATGAAAGTTGAGGTTTTTACAAACTAGTATCTGAATGACATGTCTTTTTAGATATTTATTTTTGGGTTTGGGGCACTAAATATTTGTTTATTTACAATAAACCTTGAACAGCCCCATCCAAAACTGTTATGGTCACAGATGCATGCCCTTGGGGAAGATAATTATTTTAATATAGAACATTGGAATTCAAGTAGAGAGATTTTGCCCACCTGGGGACATTTGGCAATTTAGTAATGCCTGGAGACACTGAGGAGGGAGGTGTGCTTTTGGTGTCTTGTGACTAGAAGTCAAGGAAGCTGCTAAACATTATACAATGCACATCTCCCCACACATACAGACCTCAAAAGATCCTGTGGCCTAACATGTCAGTAGTTAGGAATACATGAATACATTTAGGAATGTAAAGTCTACCGTGTTGATTTCATTTGCTGAAGCTCACACAGTTCATAAATGGTGGCACAGGGATTCAGCTGCAAGAAGGCTGATTCCATCACCCATGCCCTTAATCTATGTCATTTAGTCTGTCATTTAGCAGCAAGATAAGACATGAGAAGACAAGAAAAGAAAAAGGAAAAGAAAAGAAAGAAAATAGAAGTTTTCCCTAAATTTCTACATTTTTTTTTAATATAATTTTTTATTTTTTATAAACATATATTTTTATCCCCAGGGGTACAGGTCTGTGAATCACCAGGTTTACACACTTCACAGCACTCACCAAAGCACATACCCTCCCCAATGTCCATAATCCCACCCCCTTCTCCCAAACCCCCTCCCCCCAGCAACCCTCAGTTTGTTTTGTGAGATTAAGAGTCACTTATGGTTTGTCTCCCTCCCAATCCCATCTTGTTTCATTTATTCTTCTCCTACCCACTTAAGCCTCCATGTTGCATCACCACTTCCTCATATCAGGGAGATCATATGATAGTTGTCTTTCTCTGCTTGACTTATTTCGCTAAGCATGATACGCTCTAGTTCCATCCATGTTGTCGCAAATGGCAAGACTTCATTTCTTTTGATGGCTGCATAGTATTCCATTGTGTATATATACCACATCTTCTTGATCCATTCATCTGTGGATGGACATCTAGGTTCTTTCCATAGTTTGGCTATTGTGGACATTGCTGCTATAAACATTCGGGTGCATGTGCCCCTTTGGATCACTACATTTGTATCTTTAGGGTAAATACCCAATAGTGCAATTGCTGGGTCATAGGGCAGTTCTATTTTCAACATTCTGAGGAACCTCCATGCTGTTTTCCAGAGTGGCTGCACCAGCTTGCATTCCCACCAACAGTGTAGGAGGGTTCCCCTTTCTCCACATCTTCGCCAGCATCTATCATTTCCTGACTTGTTGATTTTAGCCATTCTGACTGGTGTGAGGTGATATCTCATTGTGGTTTTGATTTGTATTTCCCTGATGCCGAGTGATATGGAGCACTTTTTCATGTGTCTATTGGCCATCTGGATGTCTTCTTTGCAGAAATGTCTGTTCATGTCCTCTGCCCATTTCTTGATTGGATTATTTGTTCTTTGGGTGTTGAGTTTGCTAAGTTCTTTATAGATTCTGGACACTAGTCCTTTATCTGATATGTCGTTTGCAAATATCTTCTCCCATTCTGTCAGTTGTCTTTTGATTTTGTTAACTGTTTCCTTTGCTGTGCAAAAGCTTTTAATCTTGATGAAATCCCAATAGTTCATTTTTTCCCTTGCTTCCCTTGCCTTTTGCGTTGTTCCTAGGAAGATGTTGCTGCTGCTGAGGTCGAAGAGGTTGCTGCCTGTGTTCTCCTCAAGGATTTTGATGGATTCCTTTCGCACATTGAGATCCTTCATCCATTTTGAGTCTATTTTTGTGTGTGGTGTAAGGAAATGGTCCAATTTCATTTTTCTGCATGTGGCTGTCCAATTTTCCCAGCACCATTTATTGAAGAGGCTGTCTTTTTTCCATTGGACATTCTTTCCTGCTTTGTCGAAGATGAGTTGACCATAGATTTGAGGGTCTATTTCTGGGCTCTCTATTCTGTTCCATTGATCTATGGGTCTGTTTTTGTGCCAGTACCATGCTGTCTTGATGATGACAGCTTTGTAATAGAGCTTGAAGTCCGGGATTGTGATGCCACCAACGTTGGCTTTCTTTTTCAATATCCCTTTAGCTATTCGAGGTCTTTTCTGGTTCCATATAAATTTTAGAATTATTTGTTCCATTTCTTTGAAAAAGATGGATGGTACTTTGATAGGAATTGCATTAAATGTGTAGATTGCTTTAGGTAACATAGACATTTTCACAATATTTATTCTTCCAATCCAGGAGCATGGAACATTTTTCCATTTCTTTGTGTCTTCCTCAATTTCTTTCATGAGTACTTTATATTTTTCTGAGTATAGATTCTGTGTCTCTTTGGTTAGGTTTATTCCTAGGTATCTTATGGTTTTGGGTGCAATTGTAAATGGGATTGACTCCTTAATTTCCCTTTCTTCTGTCTTGCTGTTGGTGTAGAGAAATGCAACTGATTTCTGTGCATTGATTTGATATCCTGACACTTTACTGAATTCCTGTATAAGTTCTAGCAGTTTTGGAGTGGAGTCTTTTGGGTTTTCCACATATAGTATCATATCATCTGCGAAGAGTGATAATTTGACTTCTCCTTTGCCGATTTGGATGCCTTTAATTTCCTTTTGTTGTCTGATTGCTGAGGCTAGGACCTCTAGTACTATGTTGAATAGCAGTGGTGATAATGGACATCCCTGCCGTGTTCCTGACCTTAGCGGAAAAGCTTTCAGTTTTTCTCCATTGAGAATGATATTTGCGGTGGGTTTTTCATAGATGGCTTTGATGATATTGAGGTATGTGCCCTCTATCCCTACACTTTGAAGAGTTTTGATCAGGAAGGGATGCTGTACTTTGTCAAATGCTTTTTCAGCATCTATGGAGAGTATCATATGGTTCTTGTTCTTTCTTTTATTGATGTGTTGTATCACATTGACTGATTTGCAGATGTTGAACCAACCTTGCAGCCCTGGAATAAATCCCACTTGGTCGTGGTGAATAATCTTTTTAATGTACTGTTGAATCCTATTAGCTAGTATTTTGTTGAGTATTTTCGCATCTGTGTTCATCAAGGATATCGGTCTATAGCTCTCTTTTTTGGTGGGATCCTTGCCTGGTTTTGGGATCAAGGTGATGCTGGCCTCATAAAATGAGTTTGGAAGTTTTCCTTCCATTTCTATTTTTTGGAACAGTTTCAGGAGAATAGGAATTAGTTCTTCTTTAAATGCTTGGTAGAATTCCCCTGGGAAGCCATCTGGCCCTGGGCTTTTGTTTGTTTGGAGATTTTTAATGACTGTTTCAATCTCCTTACTGGTTATGGGTCTGTTCAGGCTTTCTATTTCTTCCTGGTTCAGTTGTGGTAGTTTATATGTTTCTAGGAATGCATCCATTTCTTCCAGATTGTCAAATTTATTGCCGTAGAGTTGCTCATAGTATGTTCTGATAATTGTTTGTATTTCTTTGGTGTTAGTTGTGATCTCTCCTCTTTCATTCATGATTTTATTTATTTGGGTCTTTTCTCTTTTCTTTTTGATAAGTTGGGCCAGGGGTTTATCAATTTTATTAATTCTTTCAAAGAACCAGCTCCTAGTTTCGTTGATTTGTTCTATTGTTTTTTTGGTTTCTATTTCATTGATTTCTGCTCTGATCTTTATGATTTCTCTTCTCCTGCTAGGCTTAGGGTTTCTTTCTTGTTCTTTTTCCAGCTCCTTTAGGTGTAGGGTTAGATTGTGTACCTGAGACCTTTCTTGTTTCTTGAGAAAGGCTTGTACCGCTATATATTTTCCTCTCAGGACTGCCTTTGTTGTGTCCCACAGAGTTTGAACCGATGTATTTTCATTATCATTTGTTTCCATGATTTTTTTCAATTCTTCTTTAATTTCCCGGTTGACCCATTCATTCTTTAGAAGGATGCTGTTTAGTCTCCATGTATTTTGGTTCTTTTCAAACTTCCTTTTGTGGTTGAGTTCTAGCTTTAGAGCATTGTGGTCTGAAAATATGCAGGGAATGATCCCAATCTTTTGATACCGGTTGAGTCCTGATTTAGGACCGAGGATGTGATCTATTCTGGAGAATGTTCCATGTGCACTAGAGAAGAATGTGTATTCTGTTGCTTTGGGATGAAATGTTCTGAATATATCTGTGATGTCCATCTGGTCCAGTGTGTCGTTTAAGGCCTTTATTTCCTTGCTGATCTTTTGCTTGGATGATCTGTCCATTTCAGTGAGGGGAGTGTTAAAGTCCCCTACTATTATTGTATTATTGTTGATGTGTTTCTTTGATTTTGTTATTAATTGGTTTATATAGTTGGCTGCTCCCACGTTGGGGGCATAGATATTTAAAATTGTTAAATCTTCTTGTTGGACAGACCCTTTGAGTATGATATAGTGTCCTTCCTCATCTCTTATTATAGTTTTTGGCTTAAAATCTAATTGATCTGATATAAGGATTGCCACTCCTGCTTTCTTCTGATGTCCATTAGCATGGTAAATTCTTTTCCACCCCCTCACTTTAAATCTGGAGGTGTCTTCGGGCTTAAAATGTGTTTCTTGGAGGCAACATATAGATGGGTTTTGTTTTTTTATCCATTCTGATACCCTGTGTCTTTTGACAGGGGCATTTAGCCCATTCACATTCAGGGTAACTATTGAGAGATATGAATTTAGGGCCATTGTATTGCCTGTAAGGTGGCTGTTACTGTATATGGTCTCTGTTCCTTTCTGATCTACCACTTGTAGGATCTCTCTTTGTTTAGAGGACCCCTTTCAAGATTTCCTGTAGAGCTGGTTTGGTGTTTGCAAATTCTTTCAGTTGTTGTTTGTCCTGGAAGCTTTTAATCTCTCCTTCTATTTTCAATGATAGCCTAGCTGGATATAGTATTCTGGGCTGCATGTTTTTCTCATTTAGTGCTCTGAAAATATCATGCCAGCTCTTTCTGGCCTGCCAGGTCTCTGTGGATAAGTCAGCTGCCAATCTAATATTTTTACCATTGTATGTTACAGACTTCTTTTCCCGGGCTGCTTTCAGGATTTTCTCTTTGTCACTGAGACTTGTAAATTTTACTATTAGGTGACGGGGTGTGGGCCTATTCTTATTGATTTTGAGGGGCGTTCTCTGAACCTCCTGAATTTTGATGCTTGTTCCCTTTGCCATATTGGGGAAATTCTCCCCAATAATTCTTTCTAGTATACCTTCTGCTCCCCTCTCTCTTTCTTCTTCTTCTGGAATCCCAATTATTCTAATGTTGTTTCGTCTTATGGTGTCACTTATCTCTCGAATTCTCCCCTCGTGGTCCAGTAGCTGTTTGTCCCTCTTTTGCTCAGCTTCTTTATTCTCTGTCATTTGGTCTTCTATATCACTAATTCTTTCTTCTGCCTCATTTATCCTAGCAGTGAGAGCCTCCATTTTTGATTGCACCTCATTAATAGCTTTTTTGATTTCAACTTGGTTAGATTTTAGTTCTTTTATTTCTCCAGAAAGGGCTTTTATATCTCTCGAGAGGGTTTCTCTAATATCTTCCATGCCTTTTTCGAGCCCGGCTAGAACCTTGAGAATTGTCATTCTGAACTCTAGGTCTGACATATTACCAATGTCTGTATTGATTAGGTCCCTAGCCTTCGGTACTGCCTCTTGTTCTTTTTTTTGTGTTGAATTTTTCCGTCTTGTCATTTTGTCCAGATAAGAGTATATGAAGGGGCAAGTAAAATACTAAAAGGGTGGCAACAACCCCAGGAAAATATGCTTTAACCAAATTAGAAGAGATCCAAAATCGTGAGGGGGGAGAAAGGGGATAAAAAGTGGTTCAAAAAGGAAACAATAAAAAAAAATAGAAAAAAGAGAAAAAAAAAGAATTTTTTTTTTAAAAAAGAAAACACCTAAGAAAAATATAAAAAAGAAAAAAAAATATATTAGATAAACTAGTAAAAAATCGTTAAAAAAGAAAAAGATAACAGTTAAAAAAAAAAAATTTTACCCGAAGGCAAAAAAAAAAAAAAAAAAAGAAAAAGAAAAAAATTAAATTAAATTAACCGCAAGACTAAAAAAATCACAGGGAAAAAGCCATGAGTCCGTGCTTTGCTTTCTCCTCCTCTAGAATTCTGCTGCTCTCCTTGGTATTGAAACCGCACTCTTTGGTAGGTGAACTTGGTCTCGGCTGGATTTCTTGTTGATCTTCTGGGGGAGGGGCCTGTTGTAGTGATTCTCAAGTGTCTTTGCCCCAGGCAGAATTGCACCGCTTTTACCCGGGGCCGGGGTGAGTAATCCGCTTGGGTTTGCTTTCAGGAGCTTTTGTTCCCTGAGCGCTTTCCGTAGAGTTCTGGAGGACGGGAATACAAATGGCGGCCTCCTGGTCTCCGGCCCGGAGGAGCCGAGAGCCCAGGGCCGCACTCCTCAGTGCGCGCTCAGAGAACCGCGCTCAGTTACTCCCGTCTGCCTGACCTCCGGCCGCGCTCCGAGCTCACCGAGCCTGCGACCGGTTCAAGGTCACCCCGAGCTGCGAGCTTACTGTCGGCTCTGTCTCTGTAGTCGGCTTTCCCGTTCCAATACCCGCAAGCTCTGCGACACTCAGACACCCCCGATCCTTCTGTGACCCTGCGGGACCTGAGGCCACGCTGACCCCATGTGGGCTTTGCCCCGGGTAGCCTCTGGAGCGATGTCCCTCAGCGGAACAGACTTTTAAAAGTCCTGATTTTGTGCGCGGTTGCTCCGCCGCTTGCCAGGAGCCGGCCCCTCCCCCCAGGGTCTATCTTCCCGTCGCTTTGGATTCACTTCTCCGCTGGTCCTACCTTTCAGAAAGTGGTTGTTTTTCGGTTTCCAGAATTGCTGTTCTTCTTCTCTTTGATCTGCTGATGGATTTGCAGGTGTTTGCAATCTTTAGATAAGCTATCTAGCTGATCTCCGGCTAGCTGAAGTAGTCTCGGCCTGCTACTTCTCCGCCATCTTGACTGCTCTCTAAATTTCTACATTTTATATAGAAATCTCTTTCTCAGTGGTTCTTAAAATACTGCTCTGGGGACACACGGATCTCTGAAACCTTTCAGAGGATCCATGAGGTCAAAATAATACATGCAGAAAAAAACAATGAATTTTAATGTAATAGTATGAAAAGCTCATTGATAGGGTTTCACTTTCTATTCTGTAACTAATCTCTATGAAATTGCCACTTGTTGAATTTTGATATATTGTTAAAGAAAACATACAGTTACCAGAAATATTATTAAAATATCCCGTCACAAGTTGAATACAAAAGCAAATATAAAAATGTAGCTGCTTTTTATTAAACCACACGTGTCAGACATACCCTAGTATGTATCTATGCTTTTGTAAAATTCCCTACCATTTGGAATCTGTAACTTTCTCCTAGCCCATATAATATGGCAATGGTAATAGGATATCATTACCATGATCATATTTCATTATTTAAGACTTCATCTTGGACCGGAGAGAGAGACTTCTTTGCTGGTTTTGAAGTAAGCTTCCATGTTTTAAGAGAACCACATGTCAAGGAATTTCTATTGAGCTCTAAAAGCTGGGTAGCTTCTAACCAACAGCCTGTAAGATAATAGGAACTTCTGTCCTGCAGTTGCAAGGAAATGAATTCTGCCAACAGCCCAAGTCATCTTCCCCCCATGAGCGTGCATGTGGGAAACATAGCTAAGCAACACTCTGATTGTAGTCTATGGAACTGTAAGCAGAAGGCGTAGGGCAGCAAGAGGAGGCCTTCTCACCCAGAGCAACTGGGAGATAGCAAGTGCTTGTTGTTTTAATCCTTAGAGTTTGTGGTAATTTATCATGCTGCATAGGGAACTAATGCACCACACATTAAAGAGATTCGTAAAAATATATTTTTCATATTAAAATGTAATGAGCCAATTATTCTTACTCAAAAATGAATAAATAAACTCTTGAGTTTTTTTTTTTAATTTTAATTTCTAACACAAAAAATACCAGTAAATGTAACATAGACAAAAGTTCTTTGGGAATTTTCATTGTTTTAACAGTATTACGGGGTCTGTAGACAAAAAATGTTGAGAACCGCTGCTCTATCCTAACTTTTTTTTTTTTTTTGAAGACTTTATTTACTTATTTGACAGAGAGAGATCACAAGTAGGCAGAGAGGCAGGCAGAGAGAGAGGGGGAAGCAAGCTCCCTGCCAAGCAGAGAGCCCGGTGCAGGGCCTGATTCCAGGACCCTGGGATCATGACCCGAGCCGAAGGCAGAGGCCTCAACCCACTGAGCCACCCAGGCACCCCCTAACTTTTAATTTCACTTTCCAACATTTCCTTACCGTCCCAGCACAAATTCTAGCCACAAAGGAGTATTTCTATTTTCCTAATATGCTGAGTGTTTTCAAGTTTCTGTGTCTTCACCAGCGTTGAATCAGTACTCCTCTTTCTGTCTTTGCCTAATGAAATCCTGGCCATCATTTAAGGTCAAGTTCATACTTTACCTCCACTTCTGAACTTAGAAAGCTGAATTACATAGTTATTAAGTACACAAAGACTTGAATCACCACTTACTTCCAGCCACATGACTTTGTATAAAGTACATGATCTCTTGGGGCTTCAACTCCAAATTGTGACAAGGTGTAAGTCAACAGAGAGCTGTAAAAGTTAGTTGATACAGGCCATGATAATTGGGCTATAACAACAAAGTAAATCTACAATAATAATGAAAAATAATTGTTTTTGAGAACTAAATACTAGAAAGAATTTTACATGACTTATGTTACTGGATCCTTCTAAAAATTCTGCTATAATTATGCCCATTTCACAGATGAAGATTCTGAGATTTAGAGAGTTGAAGTATCTTGCCCCAGTCTCATGATTAGTGCTCCGACCTCAGAGCCAAGCTCTTGACCATGATGCCCGCTAATTTAGACTGCACTTTATGTAGACTTCTATCATAACACTTACTTCATTATCTTTTTCTTTTTTTTAAATTTTGTTTGCTTTGCTTCTCCACTTAAATTGATAAATCATGAACTACTCTGTTTAGTCAGGATGTCTTCTTCAGCCTTTTAACCTCACTGTCTGTCACATGTCCCTGTTTATTTCCTTCATGGCATTTAGCTTACACTAATTATTATACTTGTTTCCTTTTTATTTTTGTCTCCAGAGATGGAAACTTTGACTCTTTTTTTCTACTGGATTTCCTTAGTGTCTAGAACATTTCCCAACATAAATTAAGCATTTGGTAAATATTTGTGGAATGTGTAACAATTCCCAATACATAAAAAGTAAGACATTGATAGCTGTTATGTGTTGCTCTATTAAATTGATCCACCACAAATAAGACAATCTAGGCTTTCAACATCTCCCACACTGTGTCTCGTAATCCAACATGTATTTCTGCTATCTTTCCCCAAAATTAGAATGCCGTTCCTTGTCCTTTCTAATCAACTCATGTACATCTTTTAAGACCCAGATTAAAACTAAACTCTACTTGAATCTTTTTCTTAAACATTTCAACACGTTATGACCTGTTCCTTTGATAATCACTCATCACCACTTTGATAATCATTCATTTATTAATAGTAGAATTTCCTGAGCATTTAATTCTAGACACTGTCACAGGTCTGAGGAGGGAACATGGGAAAAGAAAAATGGCTTCTTCTACCCAGCAAGAGAAACAATCAACAAAATGAAAAGTCAGTCCATGAAATAAGAGAAAGTATTTGTAAAGTGTATAGCTGATAAATAGTTAATATCTAAAATATATAAGAAACTCATATAACTCAACAAAAAAGTCAAGTTATTCAATTAAAAATGCGCATAGACCTCCATAAACATTTTTTCTGAAGAAAAATGACATAACCAACAGGTACATGAACAGGGGCCCCACATCACTAATCATCAGGGAAATGCAAACCAAAACCACATTGAGAGATCATGTTATAGCTCGTGGAATTGGTGTAAAAAGTGCTGAGTAGGATGTGGAGAAAATGTGACCCTTTATGAAATTGGTGAGAATGTAAACTGGTCCAGACTCTGTGGAAAATATTATGGAGGTTCCTCAAAAATTAAAAAACAGAACAACCATATGATCCTGCTATCCCACTTCTGGGTATATATCTATAGGAAACAAAATCACTATCTTGAAGATATATGTGTACCCTATGTTCATTGGAGCATATTCCCAATTTCCAAGGTGTGGAAACAACAAAACGTCATCAGCGGATGTATGAATAAAGAAAGTGTGATATAAACAATGGAATATTATTCAGCCTAATCAAAGAAGGAAATCTTGCCACTTGAAACAAATAGATGAAGTTTGAGGGAATAATTCTAAGTAAAATAAGTCAGACAGGGAAAGATAAATACTGCAGGGTTATTATGTGGAAACCAATAAACAATAGTCAGTCTCCTAGGAATAGAGAGTAGAATGGCGGTTGCCAGGGGCTGGTGAGTAGGGAGAGGTTGGTAAATGGTACAAACTCTCAGTGATAAGATGAGGAAGGTCTGAAGATCTAATGGTGACTATAATTGATTGTATTGTGTAATTGAAATTTGCTAAGAGAATTATCTTAGAGATAATGATAATAGATATAATCTAAGAGAATGTTCTTACCAAAAACATGTGAAGTGGTGGATATGTTAAGTAATTTGGTTATAGGAATCATTTCACAATATATCATATATCAGATTATCATAAATGTATACTCTAAGTGTATTACAATTTAGTTGTCAATTATTCCTTAATAAAGTTGTCTTTCTCTATATATAATTTATATTTACCTATATATTTAAACATGTATAGTCAGTTTTATTGAGATACACACACACGTGTATGTGTATATCACGTGTGTGTGTATATATATATACACATATACATCACATATACATACATATATATGTATGTATATATAAAATATCTCCAAAGGAAATTAAGTCAGCATCCCAAAGAGATACTATATGTCCTTGTTCATTGCAACCTAAATGTTCTTCAGTAGATGGATGGATAAAAGAAACGTGATATCATGTTGTTAACAAAATGATGAAATAATTTTCTACCATTTTTTCCTCAAAGAACACTGATACAGACAATTACCCATGGACAAGAATGCCTTTGTGGAAGTCCAGGAGCCTAGAAGAGAACTTACAGCACAATAGTAGAGGAAAAATAAAATCCCAGATTGGAAGCATTGAAGAAGGTAAGAAGACCAGTTTTCCTTTACCTGTGTCACCCCTCCTTCAAGATGGCACAGCCCAGTTCCAAGAATGAACTTCTTAGCCTGTAATTTCTCCCACACGGGAAACTGATGGCATGTGAATGAGCAGGAGCTTTCTCTAACAATGCAAACCTGCCCATCCAAAATACTGAGAGGTGCTGCATGAATTAGAGACAGAGGATGGCTGAGAGGGTCATAGTAAGGGCCCTCAGAAGGCAGTAGAGGGACCCAGATCCCATTAACCACCTTGCAGACTCCATCAAGATAAACATCAGTGGGCTTGTGGAGATGCATCCCTGTAGGTTTCTGCCACATGTGGCTCATGGACACCCCCAAAACTCCATCCACTTCACTGACATATATGCCCGAACCCCAAGGACATTTCTCTGTGACAGTGAGACTTTGTAGACAGCTGGTGGGCAAATGCAGAAAGATAGATGAACGGCAAGATTGGGAGAAACCACACAGACTTGAGCATGGAGCACCACCCTAGGGAAAGCAAATGGGAGTCTGTCAAAAACCAGCCTGTCAGACAGAGTGGCCTAAAAATACACACACACACACACACACACACACACACACACACACACAGAGTTGTTTTTCCCAGAAGCCTTTCAATTTCTAAGATTTAATTATAAATGGAAATGAGAACTCTTCACAGATTTTATTAGAGATTAGAGATTTTATTAGAGAAGCACATTTGTTTTGATAGGAATATTCTATATGTACTCATACTTGACACTTTTGTTCATATTTATATATATATTTTTCTTTTATCCAACAGGATTTAGTATATGGAAAATTGATGGAATATTTGTTGGATTTACAGAGAAATGAAAGGTATGGACCTGCCCTGAGTTGGCTTCAATCTAGGGGTAGGTAAAGGGGTATAAATGAAATACAAAGAGAGTACTAAAGAAAGAACAATTTTTATGTTGGTGAAGAAAGAAAAGGGAGTAGGGAAAGAAATTAATATGAACCCTGCTAAAAGATCTCCACACCAGGGAGCAAATGAACCTGGTATTTTAGTGACAGGGTAAGTGAAATTACTTACTGATATTTCATATAAAGAAGCCCTAAAAGTTAGGTAACAGTCCATTTAGAAATTTATATCATCTTCTGATGGTTTCACACGCCTAGCATTTAGCTACTTAATTGATCTGAAATGGTCACCTTTCTAAACCAGAGGACAGTTTTTCCCCCCTTCTTCTGTCCCCTGGAAGAAAACTCACTAATACTTCTGCTGAGAAAAATTCTATCCCAGGAAAGAGGTATTTATAATTAAATCTTTCCTATCCAGTATCTAGTTAACTTAAAGTTATTCTTCTTTGTTTTGTAGTTGCTGGGTCCTAGATTTTAAATAAAAGATAGCTTTGGTGACCTCAATAGATTTGTGTAATCCAGGATCAGATCTGATAAATAATATATGCCCAGAGTGTCCATTATTAATTTTCACTACCACCAGTAAACAATGGAGCCTAGCCTCAGCTCTCCAGCCTCTTCCACTGAAGGCGGTGAGCTCATTCCATAGGGTGTTTTCCGTACTTCATCTGCTCATTTATATGTATATTCTGAGATGCTTTGATTGGGAACCTCATCACAAAATGTTTTTGCATTGGTCCTTAATGGAAGTTCCAGCATGCTATTTATTCCCCACCAGATAGTTTGTTAAGATGCATTGTATTGCAGCTTGCTGGACAATGTTCAGAGAAATAGTACATCCTTCCATAAAACCGCAAAGCATGCAGTCCGAAGCACAAACAAATCTCACTGTACTAAAACCCCACTCTTCAATCAACACTGTATTCCAGCCTGTCATATCTCTCCAACAGCTGCAGAGGGAATAACTCTTGTATAGAGGTTTAGGGTTTTCTTTTAAAGTAAGATGTGTGTACAAGTGACTTGCAAAAAGAGGGCAATAAAACTTTGCAATCTTTTCCAATTTTCTCTCTCCATATTTAATGGTGCCTGGCATTTCTATAGATGACATTTAATATTCGAAAGGACATAATTTCTTTTGGTGCACAGAGGAGTTTCTGTTATGTTTCTGGCAGATAGAGAAAAATTTGTATCTCTACATGTGATCTGCATTGAAATCTCTATGTGTGATGGTTATTTCTCAGTGTTTATACCCTCCACATTGTACCTCAACTAGATCAACATAAATCCTCTGTTTGGTATTTCTTTATAGGCCTGTAGTCACTCATATTAACCAACAAAAATTAACTAAAAATTCTATGTTGAAAGTAATTATAGAAAAATCTACTTTGATGCTTTCCAAATTGTGTTCTCTAGAGACCAGGCGTTTGGTAGATCACCTCGGGGCAGAGGTAGCTGTATAAGGAAGGCAGTGAGTAGCCTTATTTGCTCAAGCAGAACAGCTCTGCTTGGAAATATATTTCAGATCTTTCAGTGAAATTTTGTTAAAAATGAGATTTCATTTATTTAAAATAAGCAACAGTACAAGACTATTGAGTTCAAATTATTTATTTTGCAAGTGGGGAATTTTATGTAAGAGACCTGAGGTGGCAGAAACTGAGTCTTTGAACTGCTAGTTCAAACCAAGTTCAAACTGCTAGTTCGAACCAAGTCCAAAGAATCAAGGCAGGAAACAACAAAAGCAATGAATCCTGTAGTGTCCGTAAAAGAGAGGACTTCTGCTAGAAAACTTGCATGAAGCAAAGTAAGAGTGAGCTCCATTTCTTTCTTCTTCTCCTTCTCCTCCTCCTCCTCCTCCTCCTTCTTCTTTCTTTTTTAAAGATCGTATTTATTTATTTGAGAGAGAAAGAGAGTGGGGAGAGGAGCAGAGGGAGAGGGACAAGCAGACTCTGCATGGAGCATGGTGGTTGAAGTGGGGCTCAATCCCACAAGCAGACTCTGCATGGAGCATGGTGGTTGAAGTGGGGCTCAATCCCACAAGCAGACTCTGCACGGAGCATGGTGGTTGAAGTGGGGCTCAATCCCACAAGCAGACTCTGCACGAAGCATGGTGGTTGAAGTGGGGCTCAATCCCACAACCCATGATATCATGACCTGAGCTGAAATCCCATCGCTTAACCGATTGAGCTACCCAAATGCCCCAAGTGAGCTTCCTTTCAATAGCTACATTGCTGCAAGTTCCTGCACCCCATGTTTGCTGCTTGCCTAGTGTAAAGATAACCTTTTAGTCTTCATTTGATTAATGGCTAAGGGGAAAGAGATCTCAAATTGTATCAATCTGGCAAAGAATTTTTTTAAACTTTAAAATAAAGTTTGATAGTTTGTATTAATTTGTTAGGAGCATATATGAACTTACAGAAAGAGCTCTTTGAAAACACTATGATTTACATCTCTTTTTTTCTATTTATAAACCTGTTCAAAGCAAAGAATTCTATTATTCCTTCTTATGACTCCTATCAGGTATAGCACAGAATGGTGCACACTTGTGTGTGTATATGTATGTATATATATGAATGTGTAAACACACATTATATGTGTGCAAGAGTAAAACGCTGAGGAGATAAATAAATCTACTTCTTGATCCTTTGTCCCTGAAGGAATTTATCAGCTTTAGTACTTTATAAACATCCTGAGTTACATGCAGGCAAATGATACAATTGGGGAGTATTGAGTTGTCTCAACAGCCTGAGTTAATCAATCCATTAAGTATCTGTCAAAAGGGCACAAGATATTCTTTCAAAAATCAGAGAATATATGAAGAAGTCACAGGTTTAGTTTTTGCTCTCAAAGAATTTGTGATCTATAGGAAATTGTTGATAAATGGTAAATGCTGTTAGTGCTAAAATACATAGCAGTGTCTCCCAACTTTGTTGCACATTGGACTCACTTGGGAATGTTTAGAAATATGATGCCTAGTAATCATCCTCAGTTATATGTACATATTATGGGATACAACTTGAGCACTACTGGTTCTTCATGTACCATAGGACACTTTTTCCTAAAGAATACCACATTCTCTGTTGTTATGAAGTCTTTGCCAAGGCTTCTTCATCTTTGGTACTCTAAACCTCATTCAGGCATCGCAGGTATTAGCAATTCATAGCATTCAGTGGAAACATTTACTTTCCTTTCACTATTAGAAAGAACAAGTTAAACTAGCCACTTTAGCTAAGACTTAGAATTAGCCCATTGCCATTTTTTGACCACCCCTTTTGCCCATTAGAAACATCGGAAAAGCTTCGGAGACATTCTAATGTAATGGTGATCAAACTCTATTACGTATTAAAACCTCCTGAAACCAGAAGTTCAAAACCATACTGATGATATCAAAATGGGGCTGGGAGCCAGATCTCAGTGCTTTTTAGAGATCCACAGATGATTCTAGTGTGTAGCAAAATTTGAGAATGACCTTTCTAATGCCCGAGACCCCTACCCAGAGGTTGTGATCAAGTTTTTCTGAGGCAGGGAATGGGCATGAGTTTTAGAGGTTCCCCAGGGGATTCCAATATTCATCTAGGAGAGAAAATTTCTGAGTAGAGAAGTTGCTCAAATATGGTTGCCTATTGGAATCACCCACCCAAAGATATAGATAGATACATAGATAGATGATAGATTGATTTTTTTTTTTTTTTTAACACAGCAAAGTTTGAGAACCATTGATTCAGAGGCTCTGTTTTTTTTACAGTATGACTCATGGGCCACTAACCTGGTGATCCCTATTGAAGAAATAGATTATGGAGTCCTTCCATATACTTACTAAATCAGACTGCAGAGTTTGGACACAGAAATACTCATTTTAACAAGTCCCAAATAAAATTTAAGGTTATTGTTCTAGAGCAGTAGTTCTGAACCCACAGTTATTTTTCTCCCTTAGGATTCATTTGCTAATGTCTGGAGAAATGTTCAGTTTTCACAACTGGAGTACATGTTACTGGTATCTAGTAGGTTGAATCTAGGAATGCTTCTATACTTCTTAATATGCGGTGTGGGCCACAGCCCTTCTCAATAATTATCGAGTGCAGAATGTCCAGAGTACAGAGGTTGAGACACTTTGTTCTAGAGTAGTGGTTCTCAAAACTTAGAGTACAACAAAATCCCCCAGATTGCAAAACACAAATTGCTGGGTCCCACAGAGTCTTTGACCTAGTAGGTGAGGACAGAGCTCAAGAATCTGCAATTTCTAACAAGTTCTGGTGATTTTGACAAAACTGTTGTAACGGCTGCATTTTCAGAAACATTGCTCTAGAATTTGCCTCTCATTTGTCATTGAATGCTTCTGGCTCTGCTTTACTAGAAATAAAATTCAACAAGATATGGAAATATAAATATAGCGTGGAATCCTATTGGGAACTTGGAAACACTCACAGACCAGTGTACCCTAAACTTGTAAATTTAGGTTTTTCAGAATCTGGTCATTTCCTCCATCTTTATTGTCAGTATTAGTATTCAACTATAGGGCAACAGTTTTGATTTCAAATATTTAATGTTTATGTATGTGGTCTATAGGTGGTTCTTGGCATTTGTCTGGTAAGGAACCTTTTAGTAATATAATTACCACCCTTCAAATATCTATGGCACATTAGTTTACTAACTAAGTTAGTAAACTTAGTTTGATACCTTTTTCACATAAAAATCCCGTTTATAAAATACTTTTTTAACAGTGCACTTAAGTAACAAAACCAACACAGGCCATCTCAGACCACCCTGAGGTGATTCTCACTGATTTTAGGACCATTCTTTCCCTCAGATCGTTGTAATCAGCAGCAGCAGACATACCAACAAAATGCTAACATCTCTGAATAGAGATGTAAAGTGTTTTCATCAGGCTCTCCGTCTCTGCTCTCTCCGTTAGAGCCATCAATAACAAGAGAGACAAAAATTATAAATCT
This sequence comes from Mustela nivalis, assembly GCF_964662115.1. Classification (NCBI taxonomy): domain Eukaryota; kingdom Metazoa; phylum Chordata; class Mammalia; order Carnivora; family Mustelidae; genus Mustela; species Mustela nivalis. The sequence goes on from NC_139027.1 coordinate 43,679,783, forward strand.
GTAACCAGGCAACAAGGACAAAGCTAATGAACATTAGGCTGGAGATTGTAGCCTTTATAAATAAAATCCAAATAGCACCTTAGCTGAATATATTTTTCCAGTTTATTGCTGTTTGGACACAAATGAAACCAAGATATATTTCCAATACTTTGTTTGCTTTTTCCTTTTTTTGCTCTAGTTTATGTCCTGTGATATTACTTTGTGGAAAGAGACAGAGTGGATGAAAGAAGTCCATAAATTTGAATAAAACTGTTTTACTGTAAATACTTCTACTTACATATATTGTCTTATTTTAATATGTCCACTCAGCAGGTTTTCCGGAGTGATCCTTTGGACCTCTCTTGTGTTTGGCCATGCTGTCTACAATTAAAGATTTTGAATTGTAAGGCTACCAGAAAAAAATCTGAATGAAAATGAGTATGTGGAGAAAAATACTAACTTACAGACAGAACTACAAAGACGCTGGTCTTGCTATCTCCTTTCAAAATAGGAAACAAAGTGTTCTGAAAAAATAGAGTAAATTCATTCTGTTTATATAAAGGTATGATTTTACTTCAGTTATAGACACTGTCCTTTTCTGGTTTGGCTTTCTGTGTGGTTGATATTCACCAAGCACTTGAACTGCAAGAAAACTGGATTCTCTTAGGATAATTTCTTTATTTTTCCTATCAGGGTTCTCTTAAATGTTCCCAGTCCAATGATGCAAATATTAACTTAATGTCAAAGAAAAGAAATAAAACTATTTAGTGTGATTTTTGCTTTGGAATGACAGATATATGACAAATATATGACAGATAGAATGACAAATAACAGATATAATTTGTTAAACATACCTATTTTACCTTTTTTTTAGTTTAGCAGAAAGACCATGAGACTTTTACTATGAGAACCTCCTAGAAGTGCTAATCTGTTGTCTATATGTGGTCCTCTAACCTCTGGCACACCAGAAAGGCTCTTTAGAGGTTCAGTTTTCAAGATGAGTGGCAGGTCCTCTTGAATAAATAGTGGAACTCCAACTGAGGCCTGTAAAAGTGCCCAGTGGAAGCCACCAGAAAAACACGAACCCCAACTCTGCAGAGATTGCTTCAGGAAGGAGGGGAGAATTCATTCATTTACACTTTATCTCAGAAACAAGTTGATTCTTGGCAGAAAAAAAAATGATGTTGGGTACATAAATAGGTAGTGTCACTCGTTCTGTCCCAGTCTAGGGAGGTGAAGATACCAATTTCCTTGAAATTGAAATTTCTTTAAAAAAGAGTACTATAAGAAAAATTGTAAAAGACCTTCCCTTTAATATCCGACTAAAAGTTTGTAATACAGTTCAAATGAGAACCCCCTCTCCCTAACAGCTTTGGTGGCTCTGAGAGTGAGGAGGTCCACATGGTAAAAAAAGGATGACTGACTAATTAAAGACTTCCCATTACAGCAAAGCTCATCTAGGTCCAAGGAAATGATAGAGGACACAAAGCTGAGGCATCAGATCACTGAGATTAACCTCAGGAGACAGAGAGGAAGGTTTTTGCGAAACCAAGGTAATCTTAGAAAAGGGAAAGTTTATGTTTTTTTCCTGGTAAGACTTCAAGGATTAAATTAATTTCCTTTTTCTCCCTTATACTCAATGGTTGTACACCCATCACAAACTCAGTTAGTTGAGGCATACTGAAAACAGTAAGTTGTGCTTACTTAATAAAAAATATGCACCATAAAATATAGCTGTATTTCATAAGATGAAAAAAATAAAGCACTAGGAAAGGCATACAGGGAGGAAAAGGTAAACCAAATGATACTCATATCAGCATAAAAGGAAAAAGTGAATTAAGGAGACAAAAAAATATGACTTTTGTAGTATTCAGTTAGTTGTCTTCTGGTTAAAAATACTTTTAATGTGTGGAACAAAAGACATCATGATCTTTAGGTCTAGGAGGGTCAGAATATTTCATTACATCAGTCTCACACCAGGGCTTTTGGCAAAAATATTCCCTCAACATTTTACAAATTATTTCAACCACTGATAATGTGATTATGATGCAGCGTGAAAGGGCAACACTTAAGTTTTATAGCAAAATGGCAGAACCAATAAGTAAGCCTTAAAACCATAGAACACATGCTAATTGAGTGGAAGGAAATATCGATTGGAGTGGAAATAACCAGAGTGCCAGTTTTCATCTCCTTGTCATATGCCATTGCACACATTTAAGCAAATATGCAATTCCAGTGATTATAGCAAATGAAGATAGAGATCATGAAAACCAGGTAAAATGCTTAGGATACATTTTTTTTTAATATTTTATTTATTTATTTGACAGAAAGAGAGATCACAAGTAGTCAGGGAGAGAGAGAGATAGAGAGAGGAGGAGGAAGCGGGCTCCCTGCTGAACAGAGAGCCTGATGCAGGACTCGATCCGAGGACCCTGAGATCATGACCTGAGCTGAAGGCAGAGGCTGAACCCACTGAGCCACCCAGGCGCCCACTTAGGATACATTTACTAAAACATTCTGTTTCTTCCCTTTTCTGTTTTGCATACAAATCTAAGAGTGTGTACCTGGGCATTTGTGTGGCTCTTGGGAGTGAGGGATTATTTAATCTTCTTTTTGGCATGTCCCTTTACAAATTAATTCAGATACCAGGAGCTGCAAGAGAAGGAGGCAACACATAGAGTAGGAGCTGTTTTTGTGACCTGATGGTTTGGAGAGATATTGACACAACCAGGAGATGGAAAGAGTCAAAGTCAAGATAATAGTAAACACTTGCTTTGTCTTGTATTTTGTTGGAACTCAAGAGGAGGATAGCTAAATATGCCATTTATATTTTTTCTCTATCCTCAAAAAACTCAACCTACATGAAGTATATTTTTTCCTTTTATTGTTTATCCATTTATTAAGTAAATATGTTTTGTGTGCCTGCCATACAAAACACACCTGAGCAAGGTGCAGAGACAGATTTTTTTCACTTAACTCTAATACAAACAGAATGTTTAATCTTTTACAAGCGAAAGTCTAGTTGCCTGATTTTATGACCTACTCTTGCTTTTTTCATATATTCCAGTTCTTTGGGGATAGCCTCCTCAAGGTTGCAGTATCTAGTACGTTTTTTATTTCCACCTTATTTTGCAGAGTTCATTCTCTTGCCCTTTGTGTTTCAGTCCCACTTCCCTCTTCATTACCCTAAATACACTATACTTCCACCTGTTTCAGAGCTTTCTCACCATCTGTTCTAGAACATTCTCCCTTTTTTAACTCCTTCTCATCCTTCAAAACTAGGATGGGTTTATATGCAATCCTATGACTTTGAACTTTTGAAGCACTTATCAGAACTGGAATTGATTACCAAATTAGGAGATTGTTTTTTTATTCTAAAACAAATTTTATTCTAGAACAAAATTTGTCTGTCTTTCTTAAAGGTGTATCCCAAGGACTCAGCACAGAGTTTAATGGACATTAGAGTCATTGAATAGAGTGAATAAATTGATAGAATTCTTAAAAAACCCAGAATAATGCAAGTCAGTAGTCATTAGAGGACAAATGTGGTGCTTTCTCATCATAGTATTCCAGGGATGAGAACAGTGACTGTCATATGGTGGGATTGAGGTAGTTGGTTTATAAACAAGTTGTTTACTGACCTAGATGCATTATGAGAGGAGAGAGGAAGGACCAGTGAACACATATGTATGAACATGTATGTGCATGTATGTGATTAAAATTACATAAAATTAAGAAAACAATCCAGGTGCTAAATTGGAAAATAAAAGGGTTCTTAGACAATGTTTCTTTTAGACAGTAACATTTTAGCCTCCACCTGAAAAAAATGAAGGAACCAGCCATGCCAAGAGAAGCAAAGAGCGTCCCAGGCAAAGGGAGCAGTGATTACAAAAGGCCCAAAGTCAGGCTAGTGATTGGTGTGCGTTAAGAACAAAAAGAAGGGTGTCCTGGTAGCCTGGATCATGTTGAGTTAGAGGGACAGTGACAGGGAAAGTTGAGAATGAAGCCTAACGGTGAGATCACCTAGAGTTTTGAAGGCTCTGATATGATTTTTGGATTTTAAACACAATGGGAAGCCACTAAGAATTGTTTAAGCAGGGAAGGCATGATTCAGCTTGTATTTTATAAAGGTCACTCTGGCGGCTATGTTAGAAAGTGCACTGGAGGGGAAAAATCCTGAGTCCAGGCTACAATTCAGTGATTAAAAATTGGAAAGAGGGGCTGAAGGTTTTGTCTGTCTTACTAAATTACTGCCATGGTACCCCAGGGTCAGGAAATTGTTTAACCTATGTTTTATCCCTTATAAACTTCTGCCATGTTTATTTTACCACAAAGGAAAAATTACACTGTAAACATCTCTACTTTTAATTTTTTATCTTACAAATATACCAGAAGCAGTAGATTTCAGTCTGTAACTTCCTAATATGCTGTTGGTTTTGTATAGGAAATGGGGGGGGGGGCGCCCTGGGCTCTCACCACAATGAGGTGAATACATACTTATTTTGGGCCTTCTGCTGTGTGTTTCTCTAGGTCTTTGAAACAACCAAGGCTAGAAATGTCTTGAGGGGTCCTGCTTCCCTTTCTTATATCATCATAGAAAAACACATGCTCCGAAGAGGGCTGTCCTATTACAGCCTTCCCGGGCTATAGGATGAATTCTTGCACAACTAAGCTTAGTTTTATACTTGTCATTCTCATGTGTTTTCTGTAAATTATTTTTAGAAACAAGAGACCACTGATATTGACACAAACACTGTGTGTTAAATAGCCTTACATGCATTTACAGACCAACAAAAACCCTGCAACAAATAGCATTCCAATAAACACGTGCATTTATACAGATATTCACATGCATATTTCTTTGCCTAGAGTATAGAGTGTTTATATTGTCCCAAACACAGCTGCTTATCTCCAAATAACAAATGGTTTTGTGTTTTTTTAAGAGACTTTGTAGGAAGAAAGGGAAGACATAATATAAAGCTGACTATCAAAATTTCATAGGTGATTTTCTATACTGTTTCCAGTCATGTCACTTTGTGGTCTCAATACTTATTCTTGGTTGAAATTCAACCAGGGATAGAAGGAAGAACAAAACGTGAAATACATGAAGTCTGTTCCCTTGGTGACGCTTTCATTTCAGAAAAAGTTTGTCAATTAAAGGTGAATATTCGAGAAATATGGATTCATAAAGTGAGGAAATGTCCTGTGTTACTTATGAACACAGAGAGGGCCTCACCACACTTTGCTCAAGTTATTATTTGGAAAACTTGACTTTCTAATAGAGGATAAGAGACAGATATGTTGCATCCAATAAATAGATCAGGGATATCGTTGTGAACTATTTATCTGGGTTTAATTATTATGTGAATGATAGCAAACTGATAACTAATGGTTGGGTATTTAGCGGTCAAACTCACAAATGTCTGGATCATGTAAAATAAGATTCTAAGTGAAATATCAAACAGCTAAAAGGGCCTAGAGCTGGTATTAATGATATCCACATGTAATTTCCCATGGGTTTCCTTCTCCATTCATCAAGGGCCATATTTTTTCATTTGACAGAAAGAGCTGGACACTGAGGTATAAACACCATGTGAGGGAAGCAGAGACTTGGGCTCACTATAAGCAGTAAATGGCAATCTCCAAATCTTTGTGAACATGGGGTCTGATGAGGGAAGAAGAGAGAACATCAAGATGCTGAGAACTTATTATAAAAGACTAAGTGGACCCTAAAGGTCGAGAAGAGATACAAAGAAGCAACTGGGGACTTCAGAGTCTAATTAGTTTCACACTTTTGCTGTTGGCTAACTTCAAATTAGAGAATATATAGACATGAGCTCCTTATATTATTTTTCCACAAGTGCTGCTCACATTGAGGGAGAAATTAAAAAAAAAAAACACAAATATAACACTTTTACAAGTATGTGAAAAGAGGATTAACTCTGCAGGCTTGGGTTGCTCACACAGTGTGCATTCACAAGAAAGGCTTGTTTTCCTGACTGGTCCTTAGTGGGCTCCGGAGAACTGAGCTCTTGGAACGTTCTATCTGATGAGTGTCTTACTTGCCTAAGATCTTGAACCACCTTGTGCCAGTTTGTCCAGATAGTTTCTGCTAACAGTGTGATATATGCTGGACAGCTGCTTCCCCACTGGGGGTCTAGAGCTTGAATAACTGAGGTCAATCATGTAGGTGATAAATGCTTATATAACTAATACCCAATAAAAATTCTGGACACCAGATTAGGAAAACTGTCCCTATTCACAGTCCTTCCCATGTGTTGTCACATGTAAAAGAATTAAGTACATTCTTTTGACCTCAGTGGGAAGGGACTGTTGGAAGCTTGCTACTGTTTTCTTCTTCTAGACTTCACCCACATGTGGCTTTTCCCTTTGTTGAGTTTACTCTCTATTATTTTGCTATAATAAGCCATAGCAGTGAGAATAAGTTCTGAGTCCTATGAGTGAATCATTGGGCCTGAGGGTAGTTATGGAGACCTCCAATGAAAATGTCTTCTAGAAATCCAGCTGTTGGTTAATCTGACCAGCTGTAGTGTATCCATTGGGTAGAACTGGCATGAGCTATATTCAACAACTATAGCTCCTTCCTGATAGACTGATTCCTTAGCACTACTGCTCCCTGGGTTCTCATTATGTTTCCTTTTCTTGAACCTTCAGGCCTAGAGATAATGATAGCTTCCATTAAACTCTTCACTGCACCAGTAGAGTGTTCCTTTTGTTTACCACCAGTCATGAGACTGGTGCAAAGATACATACCAAAAACTCAATGAGTGCATTTATGAATAGTCAAATGGATGAACAGATGAATGAGTAATCCCTGCTCCCTCATAATTTATAAAATCTACTTTGACAAACAAACTCAAGCCAAATGCTTAATTTACTGCCTTTTTTTTTTTTTTGAATTGTGATTTAACAGAGGCCTTGGAAGTTAATGCAAAAATAACATATCCATGTTGAAGTTTTCATATAAACTGGAGGAGGAATGTAGGGGCCACACACTAAGGGCTGATGTTTACATAAGAAACAAGGATAGCTTAATGAAAGGGTTGTTGACAGAGATGTGGGAAACCTCATCACCTATAGGCCTGCTGCCTGAAAAGAGTTCAGAGCCAGAGAAGGGTCTCCTGACAGGCATCAGAACCAGCTACTGGTTCAGAACGAGCTACTGGTTCAGAACCAGCTACTGGCAGAACCGTAGTGCCAAGGCAGGAAATGAGTGAGGAAAATAAGTACTTCAAGATCTCTTTCATCCTGGTTTACAGACTACTGACTGTGCTTCTCATTGATGGAGCCTAATTCAACCTGAGGATAAGGTGATGCAGTCCAAGCCTCCTAGGGAATAGAGTAGGGAATGCCTGGAATGAAGCAGTGAGACAAGTGAAGGAAAGCCAGCCTAGCATGTTTAGAATATTTCCCAAGGGCAGTGCTAAAGATTTGCATAAGCCCTATCTGGTAAGAACATTAATAACCAGGACTTCAGTAAAAATCTGCTGCCTTTGCAAGCAAATTTCTAAGACTAAGAGTCACCCCACGAGGAAAGCTTGACAAATAGTATATAATACCCTAGATATCATAGACACTCTATATTTGTCAGACATAATAGGTAGACATCAACTCATCTAATTGTGATTCCCTAATGATACAGAAAGGAATCGGGATTGGCCTCCAAGTCTCCGAACTCATCCTCCAATTCTCCTTTTATTATTGCCTGCTGTACTCCAGCACACTCCTCGACCACACTGCCCCTTTTCCTTTTTATCTTGGAATAAGCTTCTGTTTACCCTATTCTGCCTGAGAAATCACTGTGCTTTAGTTTTACCAGCCAATAGCCATTGGCTTAGAAATGATTAGGGTTCACCCCAAGAGGAAGTCTTTGATCACTGGAGCCAGATCCAGCTGTGAAAGTATGTGTTTTCCTGCTTGGTTCTAACATTTTCTCTTAATTAGGGCGAGAGAGACTGCCTTGGGAAGTTGATTCTTCACCTGAACACATAATATCTGTGCTTACTTTCTGTGTTTCAATGTTCTCTGAGGAAGCACTTGGGGACTCATTGGTAAGACTTGTTTTGAAGTAATTGCGAGGGAAAAATGAAGCACACCTCAATGAAAACTCATTTTGATTCTATTCCCCACTCTCTCTCTTTTTCTTAAGTCCAGCAGCCCCAAATCTCAGGTTGCAAACAATATTATTCAATAAATTTCACTTTGGAGAATAATCCAATAGAACAGACCAAGGCAGAACAAAAACAGCAAGGTCTTCCTGATCTCACATGAACAGTTCCCCTTCTGACAGCAGAAGGCTGCTCTCAGAAACACCTGTTCTCAAGTCTCGTACCTGGATGAGATTGGACCAGTTCTTGCAAACCTGAGTGAATATGCAGATGAGATTCAAGCAGATCCACAGAGTTCCAAATAAAATATCCATATGATTAGCACAAGGTAGGGGAAGATTTACATGAAGATAACTGATAAGATTAGTGTTAGGGAGAAGAGAAAATGAAGTAATGAAGTTGTACTTGAAGTTATAATTTAAGTGAAAGAACAGCAAAGATGATGAGAAGAGAAACCACATCCCTGAATGCTGGGCTTGAAGTTTGTCACTGAAGTTTGAGAGAATTCAATGAGTAATTGGACTCCAATGGGGGAATTGTGCTGACATTTCAAACATTTATTTCTATTATGTTATTAAGGAAAGATACAGTGCGTGGGGAGAGAGTAGAATTTCTGATACTTGAAATTGATTTCAAAAAAGGCAACAACCCACTTGTTTGGTACTTGCATAAAAGTAAACGTTTGCAATGCGGGCTTCTTGGATGTGACTCTTCATAAGAGTTCTGGTTTTGAGCCATGCCCACTAAAATAGGGTATTTCTCTTCAATAAGCCTAGGTTCAAAGTCCTAGCAGCTCTCCTGTTCTATTTTTGGTTTGGTCAGGGCCATGCAATGAGTTACCTAATTTCATGATCAAGTTAAACTAATCTATGATCACATTCCAGTTGGACAGATCTGCAGCAGTGATGTATTTTACCAGGAGATAAAATCCTTATATTTTCTAATGATCTAGTGTCTTGAACAGTGAGAATGTAAAAGGGAGGGTAGGGAGTATTTCAGAATGAGAAGAGCTCTCAACTGTTCATTTTGCCTTATGATTAAATGACAAAGTCTATATGTATACCTAAAAGTAGGCTGAAATAAAAGCTTAGTAAGCAGATTGTACGTGTCTATGTTTATGGATGACTACTGAAACAGCGTAAGTATAATATTTTGATAGAGTAAGTGAAGTGTTTTTATTTCTGGATGTTTTTTTTTTTTCATATGTTCTGGACCAGTTCTTGCAAAGCTGAGTTTTTGAGGGATATATATATATATATATACTCTGTACTATATTATGGGCCCATTGCAGTTAGATATAGGCAAATTTAGATAAATCCTAAGCGAACTAGTGAAGTTCTCTACAAGTAGGGAGCATAGGTAAAAGCTTAGGTGAAAGCTATCTGGACAGACAGATTGCCTAGAACTTCATGTTTGAGTCATCTCCCCAAAACCAACTCTGTGCCTCCCAGATAGCCAAACACTAGGGTTGTAAAGGCATTAAGTGTCTTAATAGGCTTAGTGTTGGAGAGATTTCCATACTCTCTCAACCACAGATACTCACTGATCCCCTGTAAACCCCCCCCCCCACACACACACACAACAGCTCTACATCTCTTCACTTTAAAGAGACTTCATTTTAAACAGGGATTCTTTTTGAATTGATAACTCAAAGGAATGACCCAATCTTGGAATTTTAGGTTGGGTAAAACTTGAAGAATACTTTGGGCTCACTTCCCAGTTCCTAGTTTATATTTGTTATCTTGCCCTCCTCACCTAAATTTTTCTAATGTTTGACACTTGTCTAGAGAAAACAACCTTGCGTTCCAGTTTTTCTGTTTTTACACATCATCTATTTTGTTTTGCCCACAGAGGGACTTAATAGAGATTACTGGATGCTAAACTCAATGGTGTTTGGTTTTCAAAGGATACATTTTTCTTTAAACATTCTTGTCTTCAAAGGCTAATGGGATGTGCTGCTCTGTTAGAAGCCAGAGTTAGGTAGGTGGAGAAATCACAACAATTATTCCTAATTGCTGCTGAATCCTTGCTTTTTTAGCAGAAGCGGGGCAACTGGTTTAGTTGACAGAAATGCATATCTGCTAAATAGGAGAAATGCAATTAGTGGTTAGTTGAGAGGTGGGAAAGAGAGATTTTACATTGTAACAACTGAAAAAAGAAAGGACATGGAAATTATTTAAGTTAGGCAAGACTTATGAAACAGCACAGAAACCACACTATTCAAGGTCTGTCATAATCACCAACTGCTCTTCTCTTCCAAAACATATTTGGAAAAAAAAGTGAGTTTTGTCCTTATAATCTCATAAATCTCATTAATGAAGAACTATATTCATTAATTTGAAGAAGAAAGGAAGGAGCTTTGTAGCTAGATAATTTCAAGTATGAGTTGAGCTCTGCCATTTATAAGGCATATGACTTTTTGCATGTTGTTAAACCTTCATTAGCCTGTTTCCTCTAAAACTGGACAATAATAAAATATCTTTAGACAGTCGTTATGAAGTTTAAATGAGATGATTATTCTTGATATTATATTATTTAATTATTCCATTCATATTTAAATATAGGTTCTTACTAGCTACAGGATATTAAGCAATTTATTTAAAGTCACCATTTGTAAAATGGATCTGTTAATATGTAGCTTTTGGGGACAACATGTACAATTAACCAAGTATATAAATATATATACCACATATATAATGAAGTATCTAATATGTGCTTGGTTTATACTACTTTCTTAAGAGATGGCTATTCCTCTTCTCTCTTTCCTTCTTTTCCCCACCCTTCCTTTCTTCCTTTCTTCCTTCCTTCTTTCTTACATTTTGAGGTGGACAGCTAAAAGGTTGGGAAAGACAATAGCTTGATTGCCTCTACTCAGAATTCCTTTTCTAGCAATTGCCTCCCCTCTCCCCCTGGATGCTCTGTAACTGCAATCACAGAGTCTGACAGAGTTAGGAAAAATAATACACCAGGTTCAAATCTGAAACCTTCAGAGGTGAAAGATGGGTGATTTTACACGTAAGGCCACAGCTCATCTTTGTTTCCAGTCAAAATCTAATAAAACAGTAAATCAGTGGACTTCCCGCATCTCTTCTGCTTTTAACTTTCAATGTAAAGTGTCAGTTTGGCTTATTAAAGACAAAAACAGTAGTCAGAAGATGAATATGATCAAATGAAAAGATTGTCTTGCTGATAGCCTCTGAGGAAAAGCAGGTGCCATTAAGCGGTGGATGAATGTGTAGTCAGGAGACTGGCCCTGGGGCTGGGAGAGAGAACTGCTTTTCTTTATGCCTCAGAAGAAATCAAAGTTGGGGACCGAATAATGACTCTTGTGCTTTTCATAGCCAATATTTGTAGGACTAAACTGCTTCAGAATGCAGGTGGCACTGTCCTTAATGTCTAGCTGAATACCAGCATTGTCTAAGAAACTTTGCCTGCCTACTTCTGTTCCTCCATCTCAAATTTCTCGAGCATGCGTGGGACATACTTCATGAAGACGCATAGTATGTTCTTAGTGAGAAATCCTGAGTTTATCAAGTTTCATGTATTTATCTTGTTTTTCTCCCAAGAGAATCTACCACAATGCTAGTCACGTTACTTTGAACAATCCTAGTTTTATTGATAAATATTAACTATAGCTCAAAGTCCTAGAGAACTATACTTTAGAATTCTTTAAGTCACACAGAAAAAATAAATTTTGGATTCAATTTAAAGTATTGGGAATTGGCATGATTTAAAAGAAAGAGGAGAAGGTCTTCAAACTCCCAGTATCTTAAAACAATAAATGCTTCTTTCCTTACTCAGGTAAGTCTTTGGGTCAGCCATGGCTTCACTGAGCTTGGCTCCTTATTTCAAACCAGCTTCAGATCTGCTCCATTTGTTTCCTTATTCTCCTTGGACCAGCAACTACCTGGGCCATATTCTTCTCACAACACATTGCAAGACCACAACAAGAGAAGCCAAAACCTGTCTGTATAAAGACTGTCCTTGAGTCTTGTTGGCAACATCTACTTGGCCAAGAAATCACATGGCTAAGAGAAACATCTTAAATTTTGTGGAAGAGAAAGAATAAAGAATTGGAAACAGTCAACTTTCCACAGTAACTAATATTTAAGTTTCTTGCCAGTGTAAATTACAGATTTGAATGATTTACAAATATTCCATTTAATCCTTATATTACTCTTATGATGCTGGACATAGTATCTCCATTTTATAGGTGGGTAGACTGAGGTTCAGATATTTTAAGCTGCATGTTCAAGGCCAAGAAAAAAAGATGCATTGTGGAGTTCAAGGATAGTTTCCAAACTCATATTTCTTTCCATTAAGTCATATTGATGGTGTATAAGGGACATTCAAAAGTAACAATTAGTTTTATCATGTTATGTGGCATTATTAGTACTGGACACTGTTATTAGTACTTTGTATATATTAATCCTGCCACTAACTCTTTGTGATATATAATATTACCCATTTCATAGATGAGAATACTGAAACACAGAAGGTTTAAACAACTTCTCTAATATCCAAGCCATCTGTTTCTACTGTTCTACTAAGCTGCTGTATGATAAGCCATAGTACTTCTAGTGTTATCATCCAATGATGAGGAAAATCAATAAAGCACATGACACACTGTATATTCATACCATAATTACTTTTAACCCTCTTACTCATTTTAGAATTAATACCTAAAATATATTTTGAATCTGTCTGTTTTTCTCCATTTCCACTTCCAACCTGCTAGACTATTCCAGATCATTTCTTGACTGGAATTCTGAGAAGCTTCCTAACTAGTTGCCCTGACTCCCTTCTTATCCCTTTGCAATGCATTTTCCACATATCAGCCTGAGTAATCTTTGCTAAAATGTAAATCTTTTTTTTTTTGTTTTGTTTTTTGTCAGAGGGAGGGAGAGCACAAGCAGGGGGAGTGGCAGGCAGAGCAGGCAGAGGGAGGAGCAGATTCCCCGCTGAGCAGGGGGCTGGATGTGGGACTCAATCCCAGGATCATGACCTGAGCCGAAGGCATATGCTTAACCAACTGAGCCACTCAGGTGCCCCTAAAATGTAAATCTGCTCATGTCACTTCCCTACTGGAAATACCAATGCTTTCTTTCTGAATTTTAAATAATGTTCAAACTCTTTATTTTAGCCTATAATGCCTCACATGATCTGGTTCCTGCCTGCCACTTTGATTACATCAAGAACAGTGCCTCCTTCACTCCTCAAGTGCCAGTATACAGTTTTCTCCCTCCTTAGACAACAACCCCGGCTGTTTCCTGCCTTAGGATCTTTACAATACTGACTCACTATAGTACTCATATTCTAAACAATAACCAAGTGAATGTAATTCTTAACACTTACACTATTAGATATTTATTTTCTTTGTATATTTGTTTTTTATTCTCTCAAGTACATTGAAGCTTTAAGGGAAGAGGAATCTTACCTGCCTTGATCAGTTCTTTGTTCTCGTTTCTATTTTCTGGAATACCACCCACTCATAGTAGGTACTGAATCAATATCTTTGAATGTGTTAATGAATCTGTAAGTAAATTCATAAAATTCACAGATACAACCGTACTATCTCATTTAATATCTATGAAGAAAAAAACCATCATTATGCATATTCAGAGTTTGAGAAATTAGGCAAACGTTGTAGGTAAGCGCAAAAATTTCCAAGTGGTTTAAAATGGCCAACAATAATCCTAACCCTGTTCTCTCTAGGCTTGTGTTAGTTATCCTCAATGCAAAATGGTTAAAAATACCAAGAAACATGTATGAGTGTGTGTGTGGTATATATATTAAGACAGGGGGAGAAATTTTTTGTTTAGTGAGATATAATAAAAGTATTTTTTCTTTGTACTTTTGGAATAAGTTTTTTAAAAAGATTTAATTTGTGTATTTGACAGAGAGAGAGAATAAGCAAAGGGAGCTTCAGAGGGAGAGAGAGAAGCAGGCTCACTACTGAGTAGGGAATCAAACATGGGACTGGATCCCAGGACTCTGGGATCATGACCTGAGTGGAAGGCAGCCGTTTAACCAACTGAGCCACTCAGGCGCCCCAGAACTTTTAGAGTAATTTAAAGACTTATGAGGGAAATATTGGATATATGTGACTTAAAGCTTTAAAACAACCCTGATAACCAAACTCTTAAGTTGTGCCTTTACTTTCAGTATCTGCATAAGTGTATATACTTTTTTAACAAATATTTTTGGTCACTCTAGGGGAAAATGGTTAGCTTATGATGATAATAGATAATCAAGGATATAATCATTTACACATTTTCAATGTGCTCAGTATGGACGGATGTTCTTTAACTCACCCAACACCAGTTATTCTTTTTTTTTTTTTTTTACCCAATTATTCTTAAATGCCTTCTCTATGTCAAACATTATGGGAAATTCTGAGAAATTAAAAATGTGTTTGGTATCCACAATGAGCTTATAGTATAAGACAGAAGAAAAGCATAATGTCAATAAGCAAAGTAGCAAATGGTATAAAACTAGATGCAATTAAAATTTTAACAGTGGGTGATGCACAAGTTATGAGGAGACAAATATAGTTTTCATGGGAAAAGAAATTATTAAGGCAGCAAAAGGAATGGTATGACAGAAAGAAAAAGAAAGGAAATGAATTCAGATCAGCCAGGTAAAATATGCCGGGAATTCCAAACTAGAAAACAGGTATGCGTGTGTGTGTGTGTGTACATGCACACGTGCACACACGTGTACATGTGTGTGTGCATGTGTGTGAATGTACTTTGCCACTATGCATTACAGTAGGAAACAGGAAATCCATATAACTGTTTACCATGTCCCAATTCTCTGTTTAACTTCTTCCCTGTTTTGTTTTATACAAGGTAGACCTCACCTCACAAGTACAAGTTACTTCCCCAAAATAAGGGCATGTAAACTTAATCTTGTGGAGGTAGAGTTTCAAAAATGTGAAAAAAGTAACTTATATGATACCCAATTCCACAGTGGCAGCATCTCATGTCAGTTCTTGGAAGTGCTGCTTTTCATAGGTGAAGATTATTATTAGTTCATGACCCCAAACCTCCTCCACCCCCCCTTCTGTATCGATCACCATCCAGTTCACAGAAGGGAAGAAATCATTCCTTATTCAGGAAATGGAAGCTAGTTCATTCATTTCATAAAATGGCCAATTTAAGTTAGAAATCTTATCCACTTCCTACTTTAAAGTTACCTGTTTCACAAGCTCAGCATATCCCAAGATGTTCATTTTACAAAGCCAGCAAGGATATTCAGAGAAATTGTCCATCACATATTTCATATCCTGAGATTGCCAATCTCATCAGAAAGACAATACTGGACTGATTCCAATTATCAGGCAAATGACAGTAGTGTAAAAGATTAGCCTTAAGGATCACTTATCAACATCCAATTCAAAGTACTGAAATACCGATGCAAGGAAAATCAAGATATTTAAAATATGTATATATTGTTAGATGGATAAAAGAAACTAGACAGATTAACAAATAACAATAAGAAAAAAAATAGATCTGAATAAGTATTTTTAATATACAGTCTATAAATCTATATGCTTGTTATGGTATTGATTCTGTTGCTCAAAAGATTATTGGAACTTCTTTTATAAGACTATATTGGAGTAGTTTAGAAAAAAAGACAGAAGTCACTCTTTTTTTTAATCAAACCTTACTTTTGACCCGTAATCTCTGTAACAAGATTAGTTCATAAAACTACTGGGTATAGAAATTTTTTTAAAAAAATTTTACTTACTGATTTGAGAGAGATAACAAGTGAGAGAGAGCACGAGCAGCAGGGAGGGCAGTGGGGGCTAAGGGGTAGAGCGAAAGGGAGAAGCAGGCTTCCTGCTGAGCATGGAGCCTGATGCAGGGCCTCCCAGGACCCTGGGATTATGACCAGAGCTGAAGGCAGATGCTAAACTGACTGAGCTACCCAGGTGCCCCTAGAAATTTAGAAATTATTTTTGACAATGTGAATCAATTAAATCTTAATCCAAAGGACTCTATTTCCTCTCCTTCCACAAAACAAAACAAAACAAAACAAAAACCCACAAGCAAAAAAGAAAAGAAAAATCAAGAATAAAAAGAGGTAACACAGAATCAAGATAATCTCTAAATAGATATCCCAGGAGAGAGAGTTACATAATACCATTATAATGAACAGTAAATTATGTTAGTTTTGATGGAAAAAATCATTTTTTGGATATATAAATTCTGCTCTATCTGTGGAAAATGAAATCTCTCTCTTCCTCTCTATATATGTACTTTTTTTTTTTTTACACTTATTGGGATTCCTTCAATGTAGGCTCTTCTGGGGGAAATCTATCACTTTTCTGAGGTATTGGGCTTTTCCCCTAAAATTTTTAAAAAGCAATTAAGAAAGAACAACCTTTTTTTTTTTTTTAAAGAAAGAACAATCATATTGAAAAGATAAAGATAACCATGAGGGAAAAAAAATATTGTTATATTATTATTATTTTTTTAAAGATTTTATTTATTTATTTGACAGAGAGAAATCACAAGTAGGCAGAGAGGCAGGCAGAGAGAGAGAGAGGAGGAAGCAGGCTCCCTGCTGAGCAGAGAGCCCGATGCGGGACTTGATCCCAGGACCCTGAGATCATGACCTGAGCCGAAGGCAGCGGCTTAACCACTGAGCCACCCAGGAGCCCTTGTTATATTATTAAACAGGAGCAAATACCTTTTAAAAATCACTTCAAATTACCAAAATTTAAAGACATTGGAATGTAACTATCAACATTCCTTTTAAAGAGCTCTATAAATGAAGTGAAATAAGAAAAATCCTAAATAATCACTCTTTTCAGTATGTTCAATCTATTGTCCCTGTTACTGACTTGAAAAGATGAAACTTCATGTGACAAAAATTGTTGACTTTATATCAGGAAGAAATTGCATTTTCTTTCTCTGTAAAAGAAAATTGGTTTTATTCCAGTATCCCTTAGCATTATGCTCAGGTAAGGTGGACTCCACCTAATGATAAATCATAACTAGTCCTAGATAATGAATTATAGGATTCTGCATGTAGCTACTGGACATAGTAAGAAGGTAGGTGGGAGCTTGTAAACCCAATTTCCTCCATGATCAGTGAGACAGCATGAAGAGACACCCTGCATTTCTTATTACTTTTGGGCATTGTTGTGAGGATGTCAACTTGGAGCTTTGATAGCTATGATACGGCTGTAAGAAAAGAACCAAAATAAAAATAAAAAGAACAGGCAATCCTTATGTACCTCTGCACTTGCTGATCTGTTGAATTGACCAAATCTAAAAACCTGTACTTCCAGAAGTCTTGTTATGCAAGATCATTAACCCGTATTTTTAAATACACTTTTAGACAGTCCTTCTGTTACCTGCAGCAAAGCATATCTTGTGAACTCCAAATGAAATCATTAGCTTTCATCAAATATCTGGCAGCTTAATTGTCTGTTACATACACAGGGAGAAAAAAGCAACAGTAGAATGGTCCTAGCCCACAAAAAGTTTCTATTTAAGAACCTTCTATTTAAAAAGCTTATGTCTTATGTACTTATTAATGCATTCACTGGCATTATCTCTTACTATAACAATAAAGCTTTAATTAAGTACTGACAATGTGTAAACACTTTGCTGGATGCTATGGGAAATATTCTGATGTCACTGAGTCTCATTCCTCTTTTAATTTTCAAAGGGAAGATATTTATTTGCTCTTCAACCACATTCTAAAAATCTATTGCGGTAGAGTATAAAAACAGATTTGATATGATCGTTTAAAATTTGGTAAGGAAACATGACAGGAAGGAGAGTCATACAAAGGAGAGTTCTTTATCACAATGTCTAATTATAAGTCAAGAAAAATTAACATAGGTTAATAACGTGAATAGGAATAGAGAAGCCGATCAAAATAAAGGTTATGCATACAATAGTAACAAGGGGGATAAATGTGAAGAAGATCTACTGAGAATATAATCCAAAGGAAAGAAGCCGTTGATTTCCAATCTCTTACGAGCTCCTAGTTAGGTGGACCAGACAAGAAATAATGAGTATTGGCAAGAATGCACAGGAAAGGGAAACTTTGTATGTTATTGGCAAGAAAATAAATTGATTCAGTCACTATGAAAAATAGTTTGAAATTTCCTCAAAAAATTAGAAAGAGGACTACTTATACAATCTAGTAATCCCACTCTGTGTATATATCTAAGGGAAATGAAATCACTATCTCAAAGAGATATCTGCACCTTCATGTTCACTGAAGCATTATTTAAAATACTGAAGACACGGAAACAACCTAAGTGCCCATCAGTGGATGAATGGATAAAGAAAATATGGTTATAAATATATAATGGAATATTATTCTACCAGGAAAAAGGGAGATCATGCTATTTATGACACGTATGGAATGAGGGCATTATGCAAAGTGAAATAAGTCAAACAGTAAAGGACAAATACTATATGAAACCACTTATGTGTGGAATCTCAAAAAAAATCCAACTAATAGAAGTGGAGAACAGATTGATGGTTGCCAGAATTTGGGAAGAGGGGAGCTAGGGGAAAATTAGTCAAAGTGAACAAATTTCTAGTTATAAGTAAATCCTGGGGATATAAAGTACAGCATTGTGACTATAGATTACCAATACTGTATTGTATATTTGAAACTTGTTGAGAGAGTATATCATAGAAGTTATCGTCACAAGGAAATATTTGTAACTGTGTTAGGTGATAGATGTTAACTAAACTTATGTTAATAATTTCATAATATATACCTGAAACAAATCATTATGTTGTGTATCTTAAACTAATACAATGTTATATATCAATTTTATGTCTCAATAAAATGGAAAAAACAGGTAAATAACAAGACAAAAAAGATGTAGAGCTGTAAGAATTTTAATATATCACTAAAATGTGCATATTTCTATAACCAATATGAAAAACATTTTGTCAATATTCAGTAAACATGAAAAAAGCCACACTTTATAACTCAACAACTTTTATCCTGGCTTTATAACTCAGGGAATCTCACACACATTTGCAAAAATAAACACATAAAACAATTTCTAACATTTTTGGGGAAAAAAAAACTTACAAACCAATGCCACATGTTGTTTGTGGACTTTATTTACCTATCTACATTTTAAATCAAGGCACACATGATATTTGATAGTGTCAATATAGTCATCCTTCTTTGTTCAAAAATTATAGAGCATTTTCATATTTTCTTTGTTATTTAATAAAGAACACTGGAATGTAAATTAGTTATATTAAGTAAAACTTTGACTCATTGAAATAATGTTAAAGTAAATAGCCTACATTTATAGTAGTTATTGGTTGATACAAAATTCTTGAGACACTGTAAGTACCTCATAGATTACGATATACTAGTGTGTTCAAACAGTAAGGCTGAAAACTAGTTTCTGGATGACTAGTCAACTAGTCAAAATCATCTCAAAAGACTTGGGGGAAAAGAACAAAATGTAACCTGCATTATTAGGTTGTATAGTCCAGAATAAGGGAAGTGAGAGACTACTACTAAATTCAAATCACAATGTAATTATTTAATATTTGTTAATTATATATATTTATATCTAATCAATTATATAATTAGTGTTGGATGTTACAAGGTAAGTGTACTCAAATATTTGTACAGAATATTGAAATCCTTTAAATGAGGAAAATTAATACAGCTGAGGCCACAGGGGAGATGAGTCTTAGTAAGAGAGCTTATGATTCTATCTTCAATTACAGAAAGTCTGGCACCCCCGTGGAAGAAGACTTTGAAGTTTGCTGTGTAATTCTGGAGGAGAAAACAAAGACTGATTTGGTAAAATTTCAGGGAGCCATTTCAGTGTAGTATAAAGAAGACATTTTAACAAACAAAGCTGCATAGCAATGGAAATGACTATATACCATGAGGTAATGAATACTAATCTCAGGAAGACTCAAAAGTTTATGTGGTAACATTGCTGTACTTACAGAATGTTTGACTATGTCATCCCTCAGGAATCTTCCACCAACGGAATTATATTTTCATACAGCTCTGATTTGATAGTGTTAAATAGTGCTTCATCTGACTCTGGCATGTGATGTCTATGGAAAGAATGACTTAACTCTCTCGCTTTAGAATGCTCAGTGATAGGAATGGGAAATGTGAATAAACACCCCTGTCTGTCTGTTTGTTTGTTTGTTAAGATTTTATGTATTTATTTGAAAGACAGAGATCACAAGTAGGCAGAGTCAGGCAGAGAAAGAGAGGGAAGCAGGCTCCCTGCTGAGCAGAGAGCCCGACGTGGGGCTGGATCCCAGGACCCTGAGATCATGACCTGAGCCGAAGGCAGAGGCTTAACCCTCTGAGCCACCATGGTGCCCCTAAACACACCTCTCTTAACTAATTAAGTAACAGGATGTGAAGTTGCCTGTCACAGTTGTTAGCACATAAGTAGTAATCAATAAATGTGTTATTGATTGGAATATTTATACTAATTTCATTCATCAGCTATGTAGTTTAAGTGATTCTGGGTGATCAATGTTTATCAATAATCGCATTAAATATATTTGTTCTGCCCACACCAGTAGATTTGCATTGAAAACTCAAATAGTTTTCTGAAAAACTGAGAAATCAAATCCACCTTCACTTAACCCATATTTTTTGCCATGGTACTTGTCATTGCCATAGTTCCTCAATTCAGTGGAATTTCGTAACGGAACACACTAGTTTTCATCGCTGGTACTGCCAGCAGTTTCTATTATAGGGGGTGGAGGCTATTAATGCAATAGCATATTGTTCAGAAAAATACTGTGGCTACCCATCGGATGAGCTCAAACGTATTTTTTTATGTGAATGTATCAGAATTTGGATAATTGTGGGCCCAAGGAAATAATATTCTACTAGGTTTGCAAATAGGCAAATTGTAGGTTAATCAAGGTAAAGGTTTCATGTAATTTTCAAATACTTATTCCAAGCAAGCCACAATCTAAAGTGCCCTTGCCTTGTTCCAGAAGGTTTTAATTCTTGGATCTATCCTAAAAGGAGTGATTAGTTGCAAGTAGGATGATCTCTCCTTCCCCTCCAATTTCCAGCTCCCAGGCTAAGGTGGTAAGTTGTGATTACCTTTAAAAGAAACTCCAAACAACTATCTTCATTGCTTCATGGACTGTGTATTCTCCAACCAGGGGTTATGGTTATGGCTGAGGAAAGCAGGCGAATGTAGACAGAAAGGTAAGATGATTTACCTATTCATTGCTCCTTCCTCCCAACAGAGTAATTTTCCAAAAATTAAAGTACAAGTGTCTACTGTTCTTCATTATACATGAAAGCATTCACTTAATGGCCTTTTTAATATTTCCCATTAAGATACAAGTTTTTAAAAATATGTATTTTGGTTTTTTTAATTAAAACTTAATATTTAGAGCAGTTTTTGTTCACAGCAAAATTGAAGGGAAGATACAGAGGATTTTTATACACTCCTTTCCCCCCTGCATGCTCAGCCTCCCCCACCATCAACGTCTGTTTTCAGAGTGGTTTATTTGTTATAATGGTAAAACAACACTGACCATCATAATCACCCAAACTTTACTGATTACATTAATGTATCTTCTGTGTATTTAGACAAATGTATACGGACATATCTATCATTAGAGTATCATGGAGTGTATTTTCACTGCCCTACAAATCCTCTGTGCTTTACCTATTCATCTCTCCCCCATCTCCACCCTTGGAAACCATTGATCTTTTTTCTTTTTTTTCAGTGTTCCAAAATTCATTGTTTAGGCACCACACGCAGTGCTCCATGCAATGCGTGCCCTCCATAATGCCCACCATCAGGCTCACCACCCCCACCCCCGCAGATACTCACTTTGTTTCTCTGAGTCCACAGTCTCTCATGGTTTGTCTCCCCCTCCGATTTCCCCCAACTCACTTCTCTTTTGTTGTATGCACAGTTTTGCCTTTTCAAGAATGTAATATACTTGGAATCATGCAGTATATAGCCTTTTCAGATTGGCATCACTTACTTAGTAGTATGCCTGTAAGACTTCTCCATGGCTTTTCATGGTTTGATAGCTCATTTCTTTCTAGAACTGAGTAACACTTCATACCCTGGTTAATTTATCTTTTCACCTACTGAAGGACATCTTTGTTGCTTCAAAAATTTAGCAATGATAAATAAAGCTGTTACAAACATCTGTTTGAAGGATGTGGACATAAGTTTTCAACTCCTTTGGATAAATGCCAAGGGGTGTGATTGCTGAATGATATGTTAGCAAAGGAAATTTAGTTTTGTAAGAAATTGAAAAACTGTTTTCCAAAGTGACAGTACCATTTTGCATTCCCACCAGCAGTGAATGAGAGTTCCTGTGGCTCCACATACTTGCCAGTATTCAGTGTTGTCAGTGTTCTGGATTTTGGCCATTCTAGTAGGTATGTAGTGGTTTCTTGTTTTAATTTGCATTTTCCTGATGACATATGTTTTCAGCATCTTTTCACATGACTACTTACCATCTGTTTATCTTCTTTGGTGAGGAATCTCTTAAAGTCTTTGGGCCCATTTTTTAATTAGTTTATTTACTTGTTGTGGAATTTTAAGAGTTTGTATATTTTGAACAACAATCTTTTACCAGTTATGTCTTTTGCATGCAAACATTTTCTCCCAGTCTGTGGCTTGTCTTATCATTCTCTTACACTGTCTTTCACATTTATGAGTTTAAGTCTAGCTTATCAATTATTTCTTTCATAGATTGTTCCTTTGCTGTTATGTCTGAGAAGTCATTACCATGCCCAACTTTATCTAGGATTTTCTTTTATCTGCAACTTCTAGGAATGTTATAGTTATATATTTTACTTTTAGGTCTGTGATCTGTTTTGAATTAATGTCTGTGGAGGCTGTAAGGTGTGTGTATAGATTCACTGGTTTTGTATCTAGATACCCAGCTGTTCCAGTATCATCATTTGTTGGAATGACTGTGTTTGCACTATTGCATTACCTCTGTTCCCTTGTCAAAGATAAGTTGAATATGTTTACATGGATCCAATTCTGGGCTTTCTGTTCTGCTCCATTGTCCATTGTATGTAATTTCATCAGTATCACACTATCTTGATTTCAGTAGCACGAAGCCCATTTTCTCATGGGGTTATTTATTTATTTATTTATTTATTTTTGCTGCTGTGTTATATGACTTTCTTTTATGTTTGGATGTTAATTTTTAATCAGATACATGATTTGGAAATATATTCTCCTATTTGTAGATTGACTTTTCATTTTGTTGATTTTTTTTCCTTTCCTGTGTAGAAACTTAATTGATGCAAGTTCCACTTGTTTATTTCTGCTTTTGCTTCCTTGCTTTTGGGGTCATATAAAAAGATTTCTAAGTCCCATGTCAAGGAGATTTTTCTCCTATGTTTTGAGTTGATTTTTGTGTATGGGTAAGATAGGATCAGTTTCAAATTGGCACATAGGAAAAAAAAAAATTCCCCAGTAAGACTAAGCTGTTATATTTAACCTAATAAAGTACTCTTCCTAACCACTTTTCCATGATAAATAAAGAGCAAGACAAGGATGATTATTTTGTTTCCACTCCCTTCTTCTTCCTTCACTGGTATAAAACCAAATTCTCTAAGTTATTTATTCAATTTTGATACCATTGTGATTTTTATGGGCTTCAAAAAACTCTCATTTCTGTGCTTTTGAAATCTTAATTTCTGGCAATTGAAGACTTGCCATTCTAGATTTCATGTTTGGCCATATATGTAAAAATGATCATGTTTTGTTTAGAATAGTTAGAGAAAATGGTCTCAATGGTTTCTGTCCACCTTTGAAAGGGAGACTTAAATGCTGCTTTATTATTTTTTTTTTAAAGATTGTATTTACTTGAGAGAGAGCCAGAGAGAGAGAAAGAGAGAGAGAGAGACCATGAGTGGGTAAGAGGCAGAGGAAGAGTTGGCCTCCAAGCTTGATCCCGGGACTCCAGGATCTCGACCTGAGCCAAAGGCAGAGGCTTTTACCAACCGAGTCACCCAAGCATCCCCTAAATGCCATTTTAAATCAGAAGTTAAGGTAGGTGTTTTATTACACTTACTTCACAGATGATGAAACTAAGGCTCTGAGAGAATTACTGATATTTCCAGAATTATGTGAATGAGATTTGAATTTATTCTTCAGAGCTAATGTAAGGTATAATCTGCAGGGAACTTTTATATACAAATGTGTTTACATTTCAAAAGGGTACATAAACTGTTAAAAATAAAATCAAGGGTAAATATAACCAAGGACTATAAAATAAAAACAATAACAGCATTAATGGTAATTCCCCAAATTGAGTTGAGGTAGGAAAATTGCTAAGTTAAACATAAATACTTCTTTTTCTTAATTTTAGCACAAAAAAAAAAAAATCAAGGAAAAGATAGTTCTTCATCTTGGAACCAGTGGTATAGCAGTGATTATTTTCTTATTTTATTAATATCTGAGCTTTTTCCAAGGAGATACTGAAACTGCTAAATGATGATTTAGATAGAAAATCAGAAAATTACTCAATATTTGGCTTTTGTCTTCTCTGTCAAGTAAAATGACCACTGGACTAAAATAGGAGCACAAACACAAATACTGGAGGTAGTTTCCTAAGATGATGTTCATGATGGCTCATGATATTTTATGTGCGCAACTAACTTTTTGAATCATTTCAAGTTCCCTAGCAGACAAATCTGACCCTGGAATGAGGAGTTAGTAAACAAGATCTCTGAATGGCCATTGGTGATCATTGAGCTATTATTGTAAATAGGATAATATCTGTAAAATTGGGAAATTTCATTTTGACTTTTACAATGGAGACTCAAAATGGAATTAACAACTGTGAACTGGCTCACTAAATATTGAACCTGGGCAAGATTCTATAATCAAGGAGCACTAACATATGCTTCATTTCACTTGAGATTACATTAATCCCATTCATTTCCTTGGGAAACATAATAGGTGAGTATAAAATTTTAAAAATCAGGTAGACATAGGGATCAATAAGGCATTTGATAGTCTTTCTTATAAGATAACTTGAAGCTGCAAAAGAAAGCAAAGATGATATGCAAAGACATTTTATTGAATAAAAAATCAATTAAACAGTATTGCCAATGTAAGTTGGATTTTGGTTAACTCCTTGAGTGATTTCTTGTGACTACCTTAGATCTTACATACATACCTAAACTACTTTTAAAACATGTTAACAATACAGTTGTTGTATTTTCAAAATTACAGATTAACATACAGCAAATTTAATATTTACATTAGTAAACAGTTTGAGTTGTGTCTTTGGAATGGTGATAGACTTCAAAATCGTACAAAGACCATACCACTCTGAAAAATGATATTCCATAATGCACATGCTAAAAATAGAGGGCAGGATACAAAGTAGTAGTTCTTTTTTCTAACAAAAATTCACAGATGGATGGAAAATATCCCCCTGGTCAAAGAATAAAGGAATAAGATGATTGAGTAAAAATCTAAGACATTCATAAGGTAGAAGTCCTTTATGAAAGATGTAAGTGTTTTGCTTTCTAGCTATATATTTCAAATTAGTCAAGTGGGACAACACACAGCTGAGCACCTGCAAGTTTCAGAAAGGGTCAAAGTGAAACAAGAAATTTCAAGGAGAGAGGATAAATAAGTGTCCAAGTATGAGCAATGCATTATCAATGTGTTTGGGAACCAAATACATTCCTCTTATATTTAGTTATCATAATGAAATTAAGGACAGTTAAATATTTACACAATATGAATTTGGTGAAAATCATCATATAAATTGCATAAATACTTTGTGTTAATCAAAAGCATACTTGTTGAGGCAAATATCTGGAAATAATTCAAGATATTTTTAGAATATATTAAGGAGTATTACTAGAAGTATTAGGAGAAGCAATTGATTTCTTCTATTGATAAATAATAAAGAATAGAGAGACATCTAATAGTTGGTGAATAGCTATTATATTGCAGGTATTTTGTTTTATATGTATTTTTTTTTTTTTTGGTTATTTCTTCCTCAAAACTACTCTATTTTTCTGATTAGGAAACTGAAAGAAAATTTCCAACATTATGTTACTTTCTCAAGGGCATAGGACTTGTAAATAGTAGAAGTAGTAGCCTTTGAATTCAGGTTTACACTAGGTCTTTCCATGGACTGGTATGAGCTAGAAACTGATCCAGATTACTCTTCAGTGAACAAAAGATCCAAACTTCCACCCCTTTGTCCCTTGCTGACATATACATGGAATCAAAAACATAGGATTGATCAAAAAGTTTGGTAAGCTTTGTCTCCCCCCCACCCCTTAGCTTGGCATCTAAACCCTTAGAGGGATTCGACCCAGCCAGATATCTGAAATTGAATTTAGCAGTGAAGAGGCTCATACTGTTTCTCTAAAAGAGAGGGGTAAGTTCTGTAATTAATGCATATTTCCATTTTTATCATTTGATCTCCCTGCATATCTGTGAGAGAGGTTGTAGTCTTCTATAGAAACGAATCATTAACTATAATTTTTCCCAAGGAGTCAACTAATTAGATATAGAAGTTGAACTAGAACTTAATTTTAAATAACAGTCAATTGCCTTTCTATTTATATAAATGACAATTACATAAATTCATTTATAATCCATTTTATAATGTGTTTATGGATTAAATTTTACTATATATTGAAGAAATAGAAAAACAGAAATGAAGCAGTTTTTGACACAATAAGGCTTATGTTTGCTCTCCACATAATTGCCACCTGATATATTTCAGACTGGTTTTCTAGCTTATGTGAAATCTGATGTTGTTCTAAGTGGTCTCCTAAATTATTTTTGTGATCTTGATACCCCTGTTTCCTCTGAATACTACATTTTTACGAGCATGCAATGGATTCCAAATATTTACTTCTTTCAGGTACACAGCATGTTATTGAAGCCAAAGTTTACTGGATTACTGGGTTCAATACAGGGCAATTTCTTTAATGTTATGATTTTGCCACCAAAAATAAGGAGCAAAGAAGAGATACTGCAAAGATCTCAGTGATGGATGAAGTGAAAGATTGCTTTGGAATCATTAGGATAACTTCCTTAAGATTGCAACACTAACTGTTGCATGAATATCATGTTAGGTGGATAAAGCTGACAAAATAAATTATATTAGATGTCAATGCAGTGTTAGTATCAGTTTAACATAATGAATAGTTAATTTAGCTTACTCTAAAAATCAAAGGTAGTTATATAAGACATTAAAAGGTTGTTATTAATAAAAATAAAACACATTTCCGCCAAGGTGGCATTTAACTAGTTGACCCAGAAGTTAATATATAGAAATATTTCTTTTGAAAGGATTTATAAATAATATATGGAAACATATAGAAAGGGATGTGATATTGAAATAAAAAAGTTACCCAGTATGGTAGTTTAATGATTTATTTTGGAAAGTAGAAATATAGCTCTCTCTTGGACTGAATATTCTTTCACGTACTACTTCCCCTCCCTTATCTCTCCCTCTTCATACTCCTCTCATGCCTCTAAAAAGGAAAAATGATCACATTATCCACACAGAAAAATACATATTAAGTAGATAATATATTTTTTTTAACTTTTTATTTTTTATAAACATATATTTTTATCCCCAGGGGTACAGGTCTGTGACTCACCAGGTTTACACACTTCACAGCACTCACCAAAGCACATACCCTCCCCAATGTCCATAATCCCACCCCCTTCTCCCAAACCCCCTCCCCCCAGCAACCCTCAGTAATAGCCAAACTATGGAAAGAACCTAGATGTCCATCAACAGATGAATGGATCAAGAAGATGTGGTATATATACACAATGGAATACTATGCAGCCATCAAAAGAAATGAAGTCTTGCCATTTGCGACAACATGGATGGAACTAGAGCGTATCATGCTTAGCGAAATAAGTCAAGCAGAGAAAGACAACTATCATATGATCTCCCTGATATGAGGAAGTGGTGATGCAACATGGAGGCTTAAGTGGGTAGGAGAAGAATAAATGAAACAAGATGGGATTGGGAGGGAGACAAACCATAAGTGACTCTTAATCTCCCAATACATATTAAGTAGATAATATTACTCCTGTTTTTCAGGTAAAGAAAGTAGATTACAGAAGAATTAGGTAATTAGGTATTGTCATATTTTGAGTAAATATTGAAATTTGGCAGGGTCCATGTAAATATCCTCCTCTTGGTTTGTAAAGAAAAAAAAATTACAGACGTATCACAAATTTCAGGATTGTGACAGAAATAAGCTTCCTTTGTCTGGAATGCTCTAACACTGAAAGTCAGAAGATTCAGAGAAAGAGCAAGGTGGCCTTCAGAATTTTGTATGTGATGAATACAAAGTTGTGCATGCATTAGAAAGGGAAGAGAAGTTGCCTAAAGTGGAATGAGATCTGCTTTTAATATAGCATATGCTCTCAAACAGATACCAGCTTTAGACTTTTAAAATAAGATAGAAAGCATGGGAGAAGTAAAAAAGAAAAGGTTAGGGTAGGAGATGAGGGCACCCATCTAGCTATAACAAGGAAAGAAAAGAAGCAAAATTGAGTTAAGAAGTAGGTTAGAGTTTAAAAACACCTAGCTAAATCTGCATGAAAGTGTAGGATAGTCACATAGAGAAATGAAAGTAGGTCATTAGATAAAATATTGCCAGGCTTTCTGCTGCAGGACAAGAAATCACATAATGGAACATTTGAAATGTCACTGAAGTCATGACTTTTTCTAGTCAATATTGTTGATTCATACTCATTGCTTATTTTTGGTGAGTGTGTGAATTTGAAGATAATTTGGGATCATGAATAGAATAATACACCCATTCATGTGTATAATGTAAACAATATCAAGTTAATGTAAGTTTAGCCTCTGTGGATCCATACTGAAATTTTCGGGGAACAAGTCAAGGAAACATCTATAACTGTGCTGTGGAATTGAACTTAATCATCGCTTGGGTTCTTGTGACTATAACAGTAGTTAATTGAATTGGCAAAAGTAGACTTCCAAAGATATACAAGTAGGACTTTTAAAACCGGTTACTTCTGTTCCCTGAGGGAGAGAAAGGCCCTTGATTTAATAAAACACCTGACAGTTTATCGCATTAAGTTTAGAGAAATACCAAAAGTGAATGATAAATGCCAAATTTCAATTATATACACACTTGAATTTTGTTTGGCATTACTGGTAGTGAAGGATACAGGAAGACCAGTTAGAAGGCAGCTCCACTCTATATGGTAAGATGTAAGATCTATCCCTGAACATAACTGAAGAGATAAAAGGAGAACTTTAACAAATATAATTAAAAAATAAAAACAGAGCTTAGTGATTGATTGGATATGAAAGAAGTTAAATAGAGGCAATAGGTTAGGGGTGATGTCAATCTAAGTAGGCCTTAGGTCGGGTGGAAAAATTATGAAGTTCAATTTGAAGATACTGAATCTGATAGTCTTGTGGAACATGCAAGTGGAAATACTCATTTTTAAGGGCTGGATATTGAGATTTGACTATTGGTCATTTAAGTCTTTAGAACCTTTTAATGACTTGGCATTAATTATTTTACAAAGTTAATTACTTTCCATGAATCATGCTTTATAGAATTTTGAATTTTATAAATTAGGATAAACATGGAGAACTTGAGTAACTAATCTGGATAATTAAAAGTAATAAAATTTGATTACTCAATTATTATAACATAGTTTATTTGTAAATCCAGGAATGTCAAGAAGTTATTGAGCACTAGATTTTTAGAAAGTACATAGAAGAAGGTCTGTGTTTCTAAAGAATCTTTTTTCCAAAAAAGATAAAACACACCCTTATGCAAAGTAGAAATCACACACCAGCAATAGAATAAGTTTAGTTTGCAACTGTAAGCAAAAAAACCAGAAATATCTAAGTTTTGTCTAAGCAGAAAGAGATTGATCAGAGATAACCCCTGTCTTAAAACAGAGAGCCTTATGGGGCACCTGAGTGGTTCAGTCATTTAAGCATCTGACTCTTGGTTTCAGCGCAGGTCATGATCTCATGTGTCCTGAGATCCAGCTCTTGTCAGGCTCTGCATTCCGCAGGAAATCTGCTTGAAGATTCTCTCCCTGTGCCCCTCCCCTGACTCCTTAGCTTGCAGGCTCCAGAGCTCTCTCTCAAATAAATAAATAAATCATTAAAAAAACAATCAGAGAAGGTTGTATTATCTCTGGCATTATCATAGTGCAGGGAAAATTTAATAAACTAGGCTTAGTAAATGAAAAAATCTGAGGCAATAATTTAAGAAAATATCATAAACTGCGGGATTTACAGTAGAATTCAGAGATATACCAGGTATTAGATTTCTAACCACACCCCTTTTCCATTAAGTTAATTTGCCTTTTGATGAGAATGTTGCTCAGATGTGACTATAAATGATCTTTGAAATATTTCTTCTCCAATGGGCGATTTACATTTTAAGGAATGTTCTAATTTTAGAGACCTTCTTTCCAGGTGTATCTCAGTTCTGTGAGAGACCACACAGAATGAAGTAAAGTGTCAACCTATTGAATTTAGTCAGATCAGGGTTAAAATTGTTCAACATTTTACGAGGCATTTGATTAAGAGCAAATGTTATAGCATCTTTGAGATGGGGAGTGTGATTTGTAAAATGACAACAATAATACATATTTTCCGAGTTTGTGGTAAAAATAAAAATGACAGAATAATATACATAGCCAAACAAGGTAGTCCTCAAATACTAGCTGTGGATCTTATTTATTTATTTACTTATTTATGTATTTATTTACAGGGATTAACGGTTGTAACTGTAGAAGGAAAAAGATTAATTTCAAAACTCGGTAAGTGCATTTTCCTCCTCTCAGTTCAAGCAGAGAACTTCTGCTTTCACTTTTCCTCAGGGAAGAGTGTGACAGTCATGCATATTTTAGAAGGATTCATTTTCAGTGTCTTTATGCCCTTTGTCAGGGGACATAGGCAGTATGCACTTGACTCTAAACATTAATGCTTGGCTCTGAAGTGAAATTTAATTTTAACTGCTTTATGTTTTTAGATTAGAATTGACCAGATTACACTGGATTGGGACACCAAGAGACTCAGGCTAATGGAGAAGCCATTACTCAGTTTTGAAAAGGAATTCAGGTGACTCTTACATAAGGAACTAAGTGTTATGTCTCAGACGGGACCCATGTTACTTCCAAGTATGACTTTTAGTTCTACTCAGGCACTAAATGACCAGGAAGTACAATCTTGGCATGTTTCCAGAAGACAGAGCCAAATATTTAGCAAATACAGTAAGTAACTACCAGAGTTAGGACTTAATACACACACATTATATGTGTTGAGAACATGTTGCAAAAATTCTGGGTATGGAAAACATAACTTCCTTTTTCTGTTACTGAAATACATTATCTGTCTCAAGTTCTCATTTTGCCTGCTGGCAAAATAAATAAATAAATAACCTATTAATTGTAAGAAAATTCAGTCACTTCCAGCATTTCTTAGTCATCCTTAGTCATTAGAGGCTTAAACTGAGCCAAATTAGCATTTTTACCATCTGCAGAGAAAGATAATCAGGGATATGTGGAGTGAGATCATGGAAGCACATATAGCTTGGCATTTACCGATTGATACCTAAGGTCTGGTTGTTTATTCATCATCTACAAGGTGATTCTCATAAGATGTACCATGAGATGGTATAGTAGCAAGAAACCAGGCTTTCTCTCTTATACTAAAAATCAATGGGAGAAAGTAAGACAGAATTAGATGTGGCCCCCAAAGTAGAAGTTATGAGAAGAAACAAGACAGCAATATATAAAAGGCTAACACAGCATTCATAATAAGTACCAAGTACCAAAAGAATGATTATCAAGATAGAATGCTGGAAAATTTGCTGAGCAAGGAAAGTTTGTAAGCAAGTGTTCTAAGTTAGAGAGATTTCAGTAGAGAAAAGAAAAACCCAAATCTTAGTCTACTCACAACCAATTAAAAAAGTCATAACAGTAGGTCCATTTGTATTAGATCTAAACTTTAATAAAAGCTAAAATTTATTAAGTGTTTACTAAGGTTAGTTTCATATGCACTTAATGTGCACTGTTGTCTTTAATTCTGATAATTATGAGGTCAGAATGAAATTTATGTTAAAGATGTGTGATATTTAAAGTAGCTTAGTAACTGAGCAGATGAATTGTCAAAGAAAGGACTCATGTTTAGATGTTTCTTACTCCAACTGCATGCTCCTAGCCACCACACTTATTTTTATTTGCTACTTCTACTTATTTGGTATCATTTTGCAAATACAGCACATTTACATATATTCAAATTTCATCACTTCATTTTCAGTGAATTTTTAAGGGGCAGACTTATAGGACTCTTGTGACCTAAGTTTGTGTTCTGACTTCATCTTATAATAGCTATTTTAACATGAACAAATCGTTAATTTGTGTGTCTCTTCTTCCTTATCTATATAATAGAGATAAAACAGAGATTAAATAATTGCCTTGCCAATCTTACAATGTTATTTTGGCTACCAGACTAGCTACTATGTAGAGGACACTTAATAAATTTTAAAATTATTACCAGAAGGGGTTTAACATTCCACATGAAAAGAGTGAAATATTAAAAAGATAAAGATTAGCTTATAAAAACAATGTTCATAAGGTAATTCAGAAGCTACTAGGCACATATGAAGTATCCAAAAGCGAAGTATTTAGAAACTTATCTCATAATGTTGGACAATAATAATATAATAAAGCAAAACATTAGTGCCAAAGAGCATTTCAAAGATAAATTCACCTTCTAATGGCCAGAGAGAAAAAAAAAATCTTAACCATCCCCAAGTCCAATAACCTCATGTTAGGTGCCCATTTAATAACTTGAAGAAAATGGCTAAGTAGTCTATTTTCATTATTACAGTGAGTACTCCACTAACTCTGCCTCAGTTTCCTGGATTGAAACAATCATGGCAACTTTCCAACTGATATATGAGTAAAAATTTGGGTAGCCTAAGGCAACGATGAACAGGAACCTTGAATTTTAAAGCTGTGTCTAGAAGATATCCACTATAGAGGACAAAGACAAACAGAACAAAACTGTAAACCACAGTCAATGTGAGAATTATATTAGGAAATGTTTAAGGCTATACATTGAGAATAACAGACCCATCCTCCTAATTGTAGACACATTTCCTCTTAAATTAACAGATCTGTAAGTAAATGCACTAAACCACAACTGCATACTGGATAACTGCAGATATATCAGTTTAGGTGATCTATAACATACAGGAATGGGAAACAACAAAGTACAAGGTTTTTGTCATGTTAATTAGCATAACTCCCCATTTCACACAGTCAATAAAAATTCAAGCTGATTTCCCATATCTGTGCAGGATATGAGAGTAATCAATATTCACAGTCCAGTTGTGAGTTAGGAGATTCCAACATTAAGGTTTTAGAGAAGAAGATGAGAGTCTGACTAAATTTATATGTCTTTCATCATAAATAAGTGCTATCAGACCTAATAATAACAGGTCAGTGAATCAGCTAGGGTTAAAATGTCTATTGTCAATAGAAGTTGCAAGTACTCAAATAAAAGCCCAGATAGCTTTCTAAATCATTTTATTGATGCAAGAGTAACTAGGTTTTGAATATCTACCATCTGTCCAAAATTGTGCTGCTGTTAGCTCCTGCACTGTTTTCCTCTTCACTAATTGCTCAGATCTATACATTCACCCTAATCCCCAAGTACATGTATATTCCAAATTTATTCCAGTTTGAATGTCAAAGCCAGAGCAGTATGGTTGACAATAGCCTCAGGTGTGCTCATCATTAGAATTAGCCCACTGATTGTAAACCTGTTTAGTGACAGTGAGTGATCCCAAGGTGCCTCTAGTATCCTAGCTAAAACTTTCCCATTTAATCTGCTCTTACCTACTCCATTATATAAACACTCTAGACTAACTGTGTTTAGATCTGGATCTCACTCTTTTTAACTCATATTTCTCAATCAGCCTAAGTGCCTTAGCCTGTGGGAGTTCCCCTGAAGTTTTGTTAAGCTTCTGTTAATAAAGTGAGCTGAAGCCCATTTCCCATAAGCCACACATTCCTCTCTCAGTCATTGCTCAAGATCATACCTAGATTATATCAGTTGTCTCAACTCAGGAAGAGAAGATCCCATCTTTGGGATCCTCTGACCTGGTAGAAGAAAGATATCTTAAATTACATGCAGATGGGAACCCGGAAAGTTATCTATCATTGTCCTTCCATGGAAGATGATAACCTGATACTGATAGTCATTGAGATGTTGACTGAAGTGAAAACTTCCATGATTCATTACTAGGAAAGTCACGCTGTAGATCTCATGTTAATTCTTCTCCAGTAGAGCCTGATATCAGTGGAGAATAGGTGATATGGAGCCACACTATGTGGAGAGCTCTGAGTATGAGAAAGAATTTGCAATTTATCTGAATAGGAGTAGTTGTTTCCTGAATAGGAGAGATCCACGTCAAAGTAGAGTTTTAGTATGGTAACCATACACTGATTCACTCAGAAAAGATCTAGTTTTTACTTCTGTCTGGAGTAATGTTTAATTGTGCTGTTTTTTCCCTCAGATTTTATTTATTTGAGAGAGGGGGAGAGAGAGAGAGAGAAAGAGAGAGAGAGAGAGCACAATGAGGGAGAGGGGCAGAAGGAGGAGAGAGAGAATCTCAAGTAGATTCTGTGTTGAGTGCAGAGTCCAAGGCAGGACCAATCCCACAACCCTGAGGTTATGACCTGAGCTGCAACCAAGAGTCAGATAGCCACCCAGGGGCCTAACTAGTGCTACCTTTCATTCTCAAGAGATTCCCGGTTTGGACAAAAAATTATTGTCCCCTGTATTCTTACGAAGATGAAGAACTGAGGTAGTTTAGATTAATGGGCAAAGTGTTCATTGTCTATAATGCCCTTGAAACATACTTTGACCAAAAAGGTAATGTTTGCTCAATATCCTTTACCTAGCATCCCCCGGTCAAGCAAACATACACTTGGTTCACATGCCTCCTCATTTATCCCACCTCTGTTAGGAGAGCTCTTATTGTGTGTGGATGAAAATAGAATGATTTCACACTTCAGATTTGCCTAGATGTTAATATTCTTTAATTGCTTACAATATTACTCAAAATAGCATTTGTTTTCCCCATAATAATTTTTACCATTTTATTATTGAAACTTGATATTTAATTATGCTGCACTTACTTTGTTTTCCAGATGCCTTTTGCTTTCCTATTTTAATTATAGTATGAAAGGGGGGGAAGAAGATAGGTTTGTACCTATCTCCCCCCAAAATTTCAGATATACTTAACCATTAAATCTTTAATGGTTACTAGGAAATGTGGTGTGTGTACTGTTATCCAACCCTCACATTAAAATTTAGATTTAGGGGGGCGCCTGGGTGGCTCAGTGGGTTAAGCCGCTGCCTTTGGCTCAGGTCATGATCTCAGGGTCCTGGGATCGAGTCCCGCGTCGGGCTCTCTGCTCAGCGGGGAGCCTGCTTCCCTCTCTCTCTCTCTCTGCCTGCCTCTCTGCCTACTTGTGATCTCTCTCTGTCAAATAAATAAATAAAAATTTTAAAAAATTAGATTTAAGTTCCAATAATTCAGAAATCTCTGTATCAGCTCTAAAAACTGTGAAAGGTGCAGTGTAGATCTGTTCTAGATATAAAGATAAAGGGACTACACTCTCCCATACTATGAAACAGTATTCCCCTATGAAAGATTACAATACTTCCTAAAATAAGTGGGATAAAAAAGTTCATGGAGATAATGCAAAGAGTCTGAATCTTATATTTGGCTGTTCTACCTTAATAGCATCTAAACCCATCAGAGAAGTATAGGCTTATTCTTGAAGCAGTGGCCAGTAGCAGTGGGCTTATTTATAGGCTATCCCTGGCACAAAGGTGGTTTAACTACAAAAACAGATACTTAGAGTTTGCCTTGAGTAAGGGGCCTCACCTAACAGAGAAAAACATGGTGCAAAGAAATACCTGATTGAGATGGCCTATACTTCTGACTCTATCATTGTGTGTCCAGGATTATCATTCTAATAGCAATCATTTACGCTTCAAGAAAATCAAAATAAATTAACCTGACCACATATATGTACAAAAGCAGTCCTTATTAAGCATACTTTTTTTTAAGGGAGAGTGCATCAGAAAAAAAAATGACATAAAAATATCAGTAAGAAAGATAAGACATCAATTCAAAATGCTAAGAAAAAGCATAGTTTTAAAATTATTTACTACACAAAGAAAATAATATACTTAGGAGTTGTAATTCCACATAATTCAAATAGATTTATAAGGCAAAAGTTATTTTAAAAATAAGATAAATGACTAAAAAATAAAACAAAATATATGAAGCAATGAAACCCAAGACATTGGACATCAAGCAGTAGAAAACTATGATCCCTAAGAGATAAGGAAAATAAATTTAACCCTACACTGATTGTAGTATATTGTCTAAAGAAAATTTCCAAGAGAAGTTCAAGATGAGAAACATATGCAGAATCC
This sequence comes from Mustela nivalis, assembly GCF_964662115.1. NCBI lineage: Eukaryota > Metazoa > Chordata > Mammalia > Carnivora > Mustelidae > Mustela > Mustela nivalis. The sequence goes on from NC_139027.1 coordinate 43,716,411, forward strand.
ATAGTCTCCCCAAGTTGAAGAAATAGAGACTGGAGTCTAGAGAAGCGAAGGAGGCTAGAGTATACAGGGAGGAGCAGAAAAAAGATTGCTGCATGAAGAGGGAATCCCAGTATCTATGTAGCTCTTACAGTTTCCTGAACATACAGAGTACAGTAACAACTTTTAATGCTCTTTTCTATTGCTCTTTTCTATTACTACTTATAGGTTAGTTTCAATTTATTTATTTATTTATTTATTTTCTTAGTATCATGAGTTGTCTTTTCCTGATTATTTGAATTTCTGGCAATTTCTGATTTTATGTTAGACATGACTCTTATGTTGTTGGATTCTGGATATTTTGTGTTCCTGTAAATTTTACTGAACTTTCTTTTTTTATACAGTATGTCATGTAGAAACCATTTGATCCTTTTAGGACTTGCTTTTAGGTTTGCTAGAAGGGATCAGAACTACATTAATCTAGGTTTATTTTATTTATTTTTTCCTGCTCGTGAGGTAAAAATTTATATTCAACATGATGCTTATGGTTTGAGTCTGGGTGGGGATTATAGCTTCTATTCTTGGCATTGTCTAATTTCTGGATATTGTTCCTGCTAATCCTTTTGGTTGGTTCTTTCCTCTGGCCTTGGGTATTTCATCACATGCAGATAGTGATCATTACTTAATTGAATTATCTTTAAGATCATCAGATTGGATTTAAAAACCCAAGACCCATATATGTGGCCAGAAAAGAGGCTTTTGAGTACAAAAAACATAAATAAAGGTAATTAGAAAAAGATATAATGTTAACACCGATCAAAGAAAGCCAGAGAGGCAATATTAATATCAGATTAAAGAGATTTCAGAACAAAGTTTCTAACCAGGAATAAAGGGAGTCATTTCATATTGGTAATATGGTGAATTCATAAAGATAATATACTATTCCTATATATGCACCTAATAGGGGAATTTTAAAGTATCTGAAGCAAAACTGATAGAACTGCAAGGAGAGATCTTATTGTAGACCAATCTTCAAATATAGTTGGAGATTTCAGTACTTCTATCTCATAATGGATAGTAAAAGTATAAAAAGAAAAATATAAGCTATAGCAGACTTGAACAACACTATCAACCAATTTTGCCTAGTACATATTTATACAGTGGTCCAAACAAGAACAGCAGCAGAATATACATCTTTTCCAAGTACATATGGAACATTTAGATAGACCTTATTCTGTATTGTAAATGTTTTCGATAAATAAATTTAAAAGGATTTAAGCCACACACATTATGTTCTTTTATCACAATTGAATTAAAATAGAAATCAATAACAAAAAATAATTTGAAGATCTTCAAATACTTGGAAACTAAATAACACATTTCTAATCAATGAGTCCAAAGTGAAACAAAAATGAGATCTAAAAAGTATTTGAAGCTAGGTGAAAATGAAAGTATAACATATTAAAATTTGCAGGATGCAGCTAGAGTAGTACTTAGGAATTTATAGAACAAAAACTCTGTATTAGAAAGGAAGGCAGTCTCAATCAAAAACCAGTGTTTAATGTTCAGATGTTTAGATGGACTGGTTTCTCTCTTCCCTGAATCTTATGGACAGGAAAGGGCTCTAGGATGGGGACCTGCTGACAAAAACAAACAAACAAACAAACAAACAAAAACATGGTTTGGATTAGCATATACTTGCTATAGTCTCTCCCTCCAGCTCATTATGGAACAAGTGGGAGGAAAACCACCAACTCCTGAATTCTCCCTGAGAAGAAAGATTGGATGCATATGTCCAATATTGAGGTTGTTTTTAGTGGCCTGCCTGAAGGTATGGTTTCTGTCTCAGCCGAGGCAGAGCACTGACAGAGCTCAGCATATACTATCAGCATGGAGGCTGTTGAGAACAAAAAGGTTGGGAGGTTTGTGGCAGTCCAGAGAATCTGCAGTACTGTACATAGACACTAGAGTCAGAAAGAGATCATGAGATCCTGGAAAAAGAACCCTGCAAGCCCCTGTAATTGTGAATTTAGGGGCACAAATCTAGAGGAATTTCATCCATTGGAAATGTTCAAAAGCCCCCAGAGTCTCTGGCTGGGCTGACTGGGTAAGTTCTTTACTTGTTTGGAGGCCAAAATGTAAAGACTGATAGAGGTAGCTGTTTGTTTTCCAATGTGCAGAGCCTAACACAAAGTTACCAGGTATATGAGAAAGAAAAACATGGCACAAAGGATGAAGTAATTTTCCAGAAACTAACTCTAAAGAAATGGAGGAATATATATTACCTAAAGAGAATTCAAAATAATCATCGTAAAGATGATCAAATGCTCAGTAGAACAGTGAACAAATAGAGAATATCAACAAAGAAAATAATGAACAAAAGGAGAATATCAACAAAAATGGAAATGATAAAAACAATAATGAAACATTTGAAACTGGACAATACAGTAACTGAATTGGAAAATTAATAAGAGGGTTTCAGCGACAAACTTGATCAATCATAAGAAAGAATAAGCCAACTTGAAGACAGATAAATTTGAAATATCCTGTCAAAGCAGTAAAAAAAAAAAAAAAAGTTAGTCTAAGAGACTTATAAGACAACTTTAAACAGACCAACATTATGTACATTGTTCAAATCCAGGAATAACAGAGAGAGAAAGGGGCAGAAAGCTTATTTGAAAATATAATTATCAAAAACTCCCCCGAATCTGGGGGGGAGAAAATGTACATTCAGTTTCAAAAAGCCTAGTGGACTCTAACTGTGATGGACTCAAAGAAGTTCAGAGTGAGACACATTATAATCAAATTGTCAAAAGTTAAAATTAGAGATTTTGAAAGCACTAAGAGAAAAATGACATACAAGATTGCTCCCATAAAACCATAAGTGAATTTTTCAGAAGAAACTTTATGGCCCAGAAGGGAATGGGATGACAAAAAGCAGAGTACAAAAAGGAAAAAACAAAACAAACAAACAAAAAAACCAAAAACCTGCCAACCAAGAATAATATAACTAACAAAATCGTTCCTCAAAAAATGAAGAGTTCCTTATAGATTTTGGATACTAGGCCTTTATCTGATATGTCATTGTGAATATCTTCTCCCATTCTGTCAGTTGTCTTTTAGCTTTATACTTTACTGTGCAAAAGCTTTTGATCTTGATGAAGTCCCAATAGTTTGTTTTGCTCTTGCTTCCCTTGCCTTTGGCGATGTTTCTAGGAAGAAGTTGCTGCAGCTGAGGTTGAAGAGGTTGCTGCCTGTGTTCTCCTCAAGGATTTTGATGGATTCCTGTCTCACATTTGGGTCTTTTTCCCATTTTGAGTCTATTTTTGTGTGTGGTGTAAGGAAGTGGTCTAGTTTCATTTTCTAGTTTCATTTTTCTGCATGTGGCTGCCCAGTTTTCCCAACATCATTTATTGAAGAGACTATCTTTTTTCCACTGGACGTTCTTTCCTGCTTTGTTAAAGATTAGTTGACCATACAGTTGAGGGTGTATTTCTGGGCTCTCTATTCCATTCCGTTGATCTATGTGTCTGTTTTTGTGCCTGTACCATACTGTCTTGATTATTACAGTTTTGTAATAGGGCTTGAAGCCTGGACTTGTGATGCCACCAACTTTGGTTTTCTTTTTCAACATTCCTCTGGCTATTCGGGGTCTTGTCTGGTTTCATATAAATTTTAGGATTGTTTGTTCCATTTCTTTGAAAAACATGGATGGCATTTTGTTAGGGATTGCATTAAACATGTAGATTGCTTTAGGTAGCAGAGACATTTTCACAATACTTGTTCTTCCAACCCATGAGCATGGGACACTTTTCCATTTCTTTGTGTCTTCCTCAATTTCTTTCATGAGTACTTTATAGTGTTCTGAGTACAGATTCTTTGCCTCTTTGGTTAGGTTTATTCCTAGGTATCTTATGGTTTTGGGTGCAACTGTAAATGGGACTGACTCCTTAATTTCTCTTTCTTCTGTCTTGTTGTATAGAAATGCAGCTGAATTCTGTGCATTGATTTTATATCCTGACACTTTACTGAATTCCTGTACAATTTCTAGCAGATTTGGAGTGGAGTCTTGTGGGTTTTCCACACAAAGTATCATATCATCTGCAAAGAATGAGAATTTGACTTCTTTGCTGATTTGGATGCCTTTAATTTCTTTTTGTTGTCTGATTGCTGAGGCTAGGACTTCTAGTACTATGTTGAATAGCAGTGGTGATAGTGGACATCTTTGCTGTGTTCCTGATCTTAGCGGAAAAGTTTTCTGTTCTTCCACATTGAGAATGATATTCGCTGTGGGTTTTTTCATAGATGGCTTTGATGATATTGAGGAATGTACCCTCTATCCCTACACGCTGAGGAATTTTGATCAAGAAAGAATGCTATACTTTGCCAAATGCTTTTTCATCATCTATTTTGAGTATCATATGGTTCTTGTTCTTTATTTTATTAATGTATTGTATCACATTGATTAATTTGCAGATGTTGAAAATTGGTCATGGTGAATAATCATTTTAATGTACTGTTGGATCCTATTGGGTAGTAGTTTGGTAAGAATTATTGCATCTGTGTTCATCAAGGATATTAGTCTGTAATCCTCCTTTTTGATGGGGTCTTTGTTTGGCTTTGGGATCAAGGTAATGCTGGCCTCATAAAATGAGTTTGGCATCCATCTCTATTTTTTGGAAAAGTTTCAGGAGAATAGGTATTAATTATTCTTTAAATGGTTGGTAGAATTCCCCTGGGAAGCCATCTGGCTCTGAGCTCTTGTTTGTTGGGAGATTTTTGATGACTGCTTCAATATCCTTACTGGTTATGGGTCTGGTCAGCTTTTCTATTTCTTCCTGGTTTAGTTTAGGTAGTTTATATGTCTCTAGGAATACATCCATTTCCTCCAGATTGTCAAATTTGCTGACGTATAGTTGCTCATAATATGTTCTTATAATTGTATTTCTTTGGTGTTGGTTATGATCTCTCCTCTGTCATTCATGATTTTATTTATTTGGGTCCTTTCTCTTTTCTTTTTGATAAGTCTGGCCAGAGGTTTATCAATCTTATTAATTCTTTCAAAGAACTAGCTTGTAGTTTCATTGATTTGTTCCACTGTTCTTTTGGTTTCTATTTCCTTGATTTCTGATCTGATCATTATGATTTCTCTTCTCCTGCTGGGTTTAGGTTTTCTTTGCTGTTCTTTCTCTAGCTCCTTTAGGTTGCGTACTTGGAACCTTTCTTGTTTCTTGAGAAAGGCTTGTATGGCTATATATGTTCCTCTCAGGACTGCCTTTGCTTTGTCCCATTAATTTTTTTTAAGATATTATTTATTTATTTGACAGAAGGAGATTACAAATAGGCAGAGAGGCAGGCAGAGAGAGGAAGCAGGCTCCCCGCAGAGCAGAGAGCCTGATGCAGGGCTCGATCCAGGACACTGGGATCATGACCTGAGCCAAAGGCAGAGGTTTTAACCTACTGAGCCACTCAGGCATCTCTGTCCCACTAATTTTGAACAGTTGTGTTTTCATTATCATTTGTTTCCATTAATTTTTTAAATTCTTCTTTAATTTCCTGGTTGACCCATTCATTCTTTAGAAGATGCTCTTTAACCTCCATGTATTTGAGTTCTTTACAACTTTCCTCTTGTGATTGAGTTCTAGCTTCAGAGTATTGTGGTCTGAAAATATGCAAGGAATGATCCCAATCTTTTGGTACTGGTTGAGACCTGATTTGTGACCCAGGATGTGATCTCTTCTGGAGAATGTCCTATGTGCACTAGAGAAGAATGTTAATTCTGTTGCTTCGGGATGGAATGTTCTGAATATATCTGTGATGTCCATCTGGTTCAGTGTGTAATTTAAGGCCTTTGTTTCCTTGTTGATCTTTTGCTTCCATGATCTGTCCATATTAGTAAGGGGGTGTTAAAGTTCCCCACTATTATTGTATTATTGTCAATGTGTTTCTTTGATTTTGTTATTATTGGTTTATATAGTTGCTGCTCCCATGTTAGGGGCATAGATATTTAAAATTGTTACATCTTCTTGTTGGACAGACCCTTTGAGTATGATATAGAGTCCTTCCTCATCTCTTAGTATAGTCTTTGGCTTAAAATCTAATTGATCTGATAGAAGGATTGCCACCCCAGCTTTCTTTTGATGTCCATTAGCATAGTAAATTGTTTTGCATCCCTTCACTTTTATTCTGGAGTGTCTTTGGGTCTAAAATGAGTTTTTTGTAGACAGCATATTGATGGTTTTTTTTTTTTTTTTTTTATCCATTCTGATACCCTTTGTCTCTTGTTTGGGGCATTTACCCCATTTACATTCAGGGTAACTATGGAAAGATATGAATTTAGTACCACTCTATTGCCTGTAAGGTGACTGTTACTGTATATTGTCTCTGTTCCTTTCTGTTCTACAACTTTTAGGCTCTCTCTTTGCTTAGAGGACCCCTTTCAACATTTCCTGTAGGGCTGGTTTGGTGTTTGCAAATTCTTTTAATTTTTGTTTGTCCTGGAAGATTTTATCTCTCCTTCTATTTTCAATGATAGCTTAGCTGGATATAGTATTCTTGACTGCACATTTTTCCTCATTTAATACTCAGAATATATCATGCCAGTTCTTTCTGGCCTGCCAGGTCTCTGTGGATAAGTCTGCTGCCAATCTAATATTTCTATCATTGTATATTACAGACTTCTTGTCCCGAGCTGCTTTCAGGATTTTTTCTTTGTCACTAAGACTAGTAAGTTTTACTATTAGATGATGGGTTGTGGACCTATTTTTGTTGATTTTGAGGGGCATTCTCTGTGCCTCCTGGATTTTGATGCTTGTTCCCTTTGTCATATTATAATATGACAATATAATATAATATAATATCAATACTCAATATAATATAATATCATAATAATTCTCTATTATAATTTGCTCCAATATACTTTCTTCTCCCCTCTCTCTTCTTCTGGAATCGTAATTATTCTAATACTGTTTCATCTTATGGTATCACTTATCTCTCAAATTCTCCCCTCGTTGTCCAGTAGTTGTTTGTCTCTCTTTTGCTCAGCTTCTTTATTCCCCATTGTTTGGTCTTTTATATCATTAATTTTCTCTTCTGCCTCCTTTATCCTAGCAGTAAGAGCCTCCATTCTTGATTGCTCATTAGTAGCTTTTTTCATTTCAGCTTGGTTAAATTTTAGTTCCTTTATTTCTCCAGAAATGGATTTTATTTCTCCATACATGGTTTCTCTAATATCCTCCATGCCATTTTTGAGCCCAGCTAGCACCTTGAGAATCATCATTCTGATACTGATTAGTCCCCTAGCTGTGGGTATTTCCTCTTGTTCTTTTTTTTTTTTTTTTTTTTTTTTTTGTGGTGAGTTTTTCTGCCTTGTCGTTTTATCCAGATAAGAATATATGAATGAGAGAATAAAATACTGAAAGGGTGGCAAAGACCACAGAAAAATGTACACTAACCAAATCAGAAGAGACCACAAACCAGGGTGGAGAAGAAAGGGGGTAAAAGGAAATATATCTATCTATATAGATAAATATATTTAAATGTACCATATATTTCATTCATATATATATATATATATATATACACACACACACACATATATATATACATTTGGTAAATAGAACAGAGACCAGAGACACCAGAGATCTATTAGAAGAAATTATATCACAAATATTTTTAGGATAAAAAAAAACTAATGTGTATACAAAAAGTAAGGTTAAATATAATGAAGGATAAAATATGACCACAATAATGAAGGTTTAAAATGATTTTTTTTAAGAAAGGTATCAATATAAACTAGTTAATAAATGTTAAAAGAGGAAAGAGAAAAAGTAAAAAAAAATGGGATAAGAAAAATATAAAATTAAAAGAAATTTATTTAACTTTGTAAGACTAAAGGATCATGGGGAGAAAGCCATGAATTTCATGCTTTGCTTTCCTCTAGCTCTGGAGTTCTGCTGTTCTCCTTGATCAGTGAGCTTGGTCTTGGCTAGATGTTCTTGCTGATCTTCTGGGGGAGGGACCTTTTGCCATGATTCTTAAATATCTTTGCCCCAGGTGGAATTGCACCACCCTTGCCAGGGGTCAGGCTAAGAAATCTGCTCAAGTTCACTCTCAGGAGCTTTTGTTCCCTGAACACTTTTGGTAGAGCACTGGAGAACGGGCTTGAAAATGGGAGCCTCCCAATCTCTAGCCTGAAGAAGCCAAAGAGCTTGGGGCCCCACTCCTTAGTGCGCCCTCAGAGAAAAGGGGTCAATCACTTCCATCTCTCTTGTTTCTGACTGCACTCTGACTGCACTATGGGTTCAGCCTGTGACTGAGCATTTCTGTCTTTGGTGCACAGCTCCATTTGGAGTCTCCAAACCCAGAAGATCCTGCCTCCAGAGGAGGAAGGTAAGTCTCCCTGGATCTGCCACTTGTGGGGTCCCTGCTCAAAGAGCAGTGGTCCAGCTGTGCAGCAGAGCACAGTTTAAGGTAACCCTAAGCTGAGAGCCCACTCCTCAGCTCTGTCTCTGTAGTCCACTTCCCTGCTCCGATACCTGGCAGCTCTGCCACATTCAGACACCCCTGATCTTTCAGTGACTCTGTGGGTCCTGAGACCACACTGTCCCTGTGAGGGCTCTACCCCCGCTTAGCTTCTGGAGCGATGTCCCTCAATGGACCAGACTTCTAAAAGTTCAGATTTTGTGCTCCACTGCTCCACCGCTTGCTGGGAGTCGGCACCCTCCCTGTGGTCTATCTTCCGGTCACTTCAGATTCACTTCTCTTCAGGTCCTCTCTTTCAGAAAGTGGTCGATTTTCTGTTCTAGAATTGCTGCTCTTCTTCTCTTTGATCTCCTGTTGAGTTTGTAGGTGTTCAGAATGGTTTGACAACTAGTTAGCTGAACTGCAACCTGATGTCATTTCAGTCTGCTACTTCTCTGCCATCTTGCCTCTCCAAGGCAAATGAAAATTAAAATATGACATACCCAAACTTATGGGATATACCATAGAAGTTGTACTAAGAGGAAAGTTTAGACCAGTAAATGACTACATTTTGAAAAAGAAGGATTTCAAATGAACAATCTAACTTTGCACCCCAGAATAACTAAAACAAACAAACAAACAAACAAACAAACAAAAAAAAAAACAAGAAAACCCAACTAGGCCTAAAGTTAGCAGAAGAAAGGAAATAATAATAACAATGATAACAGAGCAGAAATAAACAAAATAGAGTAACAATAGAAAAAATAATGTGGTTTTTTTAAATTATGAAAATCAACAAGCCTTTAGCTAGCCTAAGAAAAAAAGAAAGAAAACACAAAATCAGTAATGAAAAAGGAGGCAATATACTGCTGCCCCAGAATGAAAAAGAATGATCGGAGGCTATATGAAAAATCACGTGCTGGGCACCTGGGTGGCTCAGTTGGTTAAGTGACTGCCTTTGGCACAGGTCATGATCCCGGGGTGCTGGGATTGAGTTCCACATTGGGCTTCCCCTGCTCTGAAGAGAGCCTGCTTGTTCCTCTCCCTCTGCCTGCCACTCCCCCTGCTTGGGCTCTTTCTCTCTCTGTGTCAAATAAACAAATAAAATCTTTTAAAAAATAAAAAAAGAAAAATCACTTGCCAAAAAATGGGATAACTTAAAAAAAAAAATAAGTTCCAGAAACATAGAACCTACCAAAACTGAATGCATAAAGAAATTGAAAATGAAATAAACCAATATCTCATGATGAGATTGAATCAATAATCAAAAACTTCCCAGCAAAGAAAAGTCCAGAACCAGATGGCTTCACTGGTCAATTCTTCATATTCAGTAGTGAATATTTAAAGGAGAACTAGTGTCAGTCCTTCTCAAATTCTTCCACGTAATTAAAGAAGAAGGAGAATTTTCAAACTCATAAGGCCAGCATTACCTTAATGCAAAGATAGAAAAAATACTACGAGAAAACTACAAGCTAATACCTTTGGTGAATATAGATGCAAAAAGTTCTCAAAAAATTAGGACTAGTAAACTTAATTCAACTTCACATTAATAAGATCATACACCATGACCAAGTGAGATTTATCCCTGTTATTGAAGGACGTTATGACATATGGAAACTAATGTGACACCACAGTGACAGAATAAAAGCAAAACTAATCACATGATCCTCTCAAATATAGAAAAGCATTTGACAAAATTCAACTGACTTTATAAAAACAGTAAGAATAGAAAGATATTAACTTCAGCATTATAAAAGCCATATGCACAGCTCAGTTAATATACGTCATGGTGAAAAACAAAAAGCTTTTTCTCCTAATATCAGGAACAAGGCAAGGATGCCCAGTCTGACAACTTTTGTTCAATGTAGTATCAGAAGTCACAAGTAGAACAGTTAGGTTAAAAAAAAAAAAGAAGAAGAAGAAGAAGAAGAAAAAAAAAAGGATCCAAACTGAAAAGGAAGAAGTAAATTATCTATGTTTGTAGATAATATGCATGATCTTATATGTAAAAAATCCTAAAAATTACATACACACACAAAAATGTGTTAGAATAAACAAATTCAGCAAAATTGCCAGATACAAAAAAAAACATACAAAATCAGTTGTGTTTCTATACATTAACAATGAACAGTAACATAATCCCATTCATAATAGCATCAAAAAGAATAAAATTCTTAGTAATAAATTAACCAAAGAGGTGAAAGACTTTTTGGGTGAAAACAACAAAACAGAGCTACAAGAAATTTAAAAAGATATAGAGAGCCACAAAATTTCCTCAATAGCTGAAACAATATTGAGACAGAAGACTAAAATCATACTCCTAACTTCAAAGCACATTATTAAGCTACAGTGATTAAAACGATATGGCACTGGCATAAAGACAGACATGTAAACCAATGGAAGAAACCCACACATATAGTGTCAACTAATCATTGGCAAGGGAGTCAAGAATACTCATTGGGGAAAGATAATCTTTTCAACAAATGTTGTTGGAAAACCTGGATATTTACATGCATAAGAATGAAATTGGATTCTTACCAAATACCATGTACAAATATCAGCTGAAAATGTATTAAAGACTTAAGCATAAGATCTGAAAGTTTACAACTCCTAGAAGAAAATATAGAGGAAAAGCCTCATGACATTAATTTTGGCAATGACTTATTGAATATGTCACCAAAAGCACAGGCAAAACAGCAAAAGTAGACAAATGAGACTACAACAAAATAAAAAGTTTCTGTGCAGGAAAGGAAATAATCAACATAATAAAAAGGCAACTCACAAAATGAGAGAAAATATTTGCAAAATATATATCTGATAAGGGGTTTCTATTCATGAGGTGTAAGGGAATTCTGCAACTCAATAGCAGAATAACAACAACAACAAAAAAAACTCTATTAAAAATGGACGAAGGATTTCAGTAGATATTTCTCCAAAGAAGATTTATAAATGGCTACCAGATATAGGAAAGATGTTCAACATCAGTAATCATCATGAACTAAGTTCTGCATGGTTGTGTACCCCCAAAATTCATATGTTGAGATCCCAATGATGGTATTAGGAAGTGAAGCCTTTGGTATATGATTAGGTTATCAATTTGAAGTCCTGAAGAATGGGATTAGTGCCCATAGAAAAGAGGCACCAGACAGCTGCTCCCCTTTCTACCAGGTGAAGACACAGTAAGAAATCAGCAGTCTACAACCCATAAGAAGGCTGTCACCAGAACCTAACTACACTGACAACCTAACTTTGGACTCCCAGCTTCCAGAATTTTTAGAAATAAATTTATGTTGTTTATAAACTACTCAGTCTATGATATTTTGTTATAGCAGCTCAGATGGACTAAGGTATAATGGAAAAAGCAAAATAAACCGTGAAAATATACACCTCACATCATTAGGATGGCCATTGTCAAAAAATAGAAAATAATAAGTGTTAGCAAGGATGTAGGCAAATGAGAACCCCTGTGCACTGAATGTGGTAGGAATACAAAATGGTGAGGCCACTATGAAAAACAGTATGGAGGTTTCTCAAAAAAATTAAAAATAGAACTACCAAGTAATCAGCAATCCCACTTCTGGGTATTTATCCAGAAGAACAGAAAACAAGATCTCAAAGAGATTTTTGTACTCTCATGTTCATTGCAGCATCACTCACAATAGCCAAGAGATGAAAACAACCCAGTGTTCAACAACAGATGAATGGGTAAAGGAAATACAGCATATATGCATAATGATATATTATGTAGCCTAAAAGAGGAAATACTGTTATATGCTACACCATGAGTGAATCTTACTGTTAGTATTCTAACTGAAATAAACCTATCATAGAAGGACAGGTACCACATAATTCCATTTATATGAACTATCTAAAGTACAGACTCATAGAAGCAGAATATAGAACAGTGGTTGCAAAGGACGGGGGTGGAGAAATGGGGAGTTGCTGTTCAGTGGATATATAATTACAGTAATAAAAGATGAAAAGTTCATAGATTTGCTATAAAATAAAGTCCACATAGTTAACGATATTGTACTATACTCAAAAGTTTAAGAGGATTTATTTCATATTATGTATTTGTTTTTCCACAATAAAAAATAATGCTAAGGGAGAATATAATCCATTTAAAAAACAAAGCTATACCATTTGAAGAGTGGGTCTTAGAAATTGAGAAGAAAATAAAAGAAATGGAAGCAATACCTAAATTTTAATGAGAAGAAATCATTTTTTGGCCAAAGAAATGTTTAAACTCAGTTTAAGAATTTTAATAGAGGGCGCCTGGGTGGCTCAGTGGGTTAAGCCGCTGCCTTCGGCTCAGGTCATGATCTCAGGGTCCTGGGATCGAGTCCCGCATCAGGCTCTCTGCTCAGCAGGGAGCCTGCTTCCTCCTCTCTCTCTCTGTCAAATAAATAAATAAATAAATCTTAAAAAAAAAAAAAGAATTTTAATAGAGTAATGGGATAATGAAAAAAGACACAAAGACACACATTAATAAAATTAATTGCTATACTACAAAAATTAAATCTGACAAGGACTGAGAATTAACAGGATGGAAATTGTTATCTTTTGTAAAGAAATAAAAATCAGACTAGTTTATACTTCTCCTTAACCTCCCTAAATACCAGAAGATAATGGATTTAATCTTAAGCAAGAGCAGGTTGTGTGATCCACAAAACAATAAGCCCAATCTCTAAAAGCAATAGTAAGGCCCAGAATGACAGATGTACAGCACACATAGAGATCATTTAGACCTGATTAAAGCTGAAAGACATGGGTCTTTTGGGTAAAAACTTAAGTATACCATGAAGGCTTCATTCTTACCTATTCGACACAATCATCTGAGATAGTTTTTACTAAAATTCAAATCTAGTCACATTGTTCTCTCTACATTGAAGTATTCAGAGATCCCTATTACCTTCAGAAGAAAATTTAAGAATGACGTAAAAGGACCTAAAAACTTGATCCATATTGCACTTGCCACTTCTCCACTTCCCTGTTATAATTCCTTAATTTTTAGCTATATTAATCTGCTTGCATTTCCCTAGACTAATCATTTTCTCTCACCTTTAATTTTTTAATTTTGCTCCTGTTATTTTTTCTGAATTGAGTATTTTCCACATTTGTCCCTTTTAAGACTTATTCAAATGATCTCTTTATCTTCTAAATGTTTATTTTTAGGGCCAGCCTATATAAATACTGCTATCCTGTGGTTATTCTCTGTCATCCCCTTAAAAAAAGTTATTTTTGTTATAGCACTGCTCACACTGTGTTGTAATAATTTATTATTTTTATTACTATCTACTATTGGAGATATAAATACTTTAAGGAATAGGTCTTTTTTTTTGTCATTATTTTCCTAAGACATACAATGAATACAGAGTATCTGTGTGTGCATGTGTATATGTGTGTATATTTTTTAGTAAAAAATTGTTGAATGAACCAATGAATAAAATTAACACTGCTTTCTTCCATGTTATTCCAGTGCTTTAGTATTCAGAAAATAATTATCTGATTTAAATATCTTCCTATTTTTTTCTGCATTGAGATAAAAAAATATTCATAATAATTTTCACACAATTCCTCCTTAAAATATCATAATCTAGAGAAAGAGTAAGCTCCATGAAGATAGGGAATAACCAGGAGCTAAATGCTGAATATTTAGGTTTCAACTATCATAGTGAAAACTCTATTTGAACAACCAGGGTATTCAGTGAGAACCTAGGATCATCACACTATGGTAGTAGGGCTGAGGTTCTCCTCAATTAGTGGTTTTCAAACCATTGGGCATTATTGTTTACCAGTGGACATTTAGTAAACTCTATAGAGATATTTTTGTTTGTCTCAACTGCCAGTGAGGTGTACTATTCTTAATTATCTGGTGAGTAGAAACCTGAGATGCTATAAATGTCCTACAATTCTCAATTCTCAGAACAGGCCACTGAAACAAAGAATTATCTGGAACAAAATATTAATAGTGCTGAGAATGAGAAACATCATCTTATTCTAGAAGCTACTCTAGATTTTCCCTAACAAAACTTAAAAGTCTTAAAAGGATCTAGCAGATTGGCAAGAAACTTTATAGCTTTGCCTTCCAAAATACTCTTAAATGAAGGCAACAAAATCCAGCGTCCTAATGACAGCTGATTCCCAATATCCAGAATTCGATTTAAAAAATGCCAAAGAATAAGAAATGTGATCTGGAGAAAAATCATGTAAAAGAAACAAACCAGAATGACAGAAATGATGAAATAAATTTTTTAAAAGTTTTATTTATTTATTTATTTGCTAGAGAGAGAGAGATCACAAGTAGGCAGAGAGTCAGACACAGAGAGAGAGGGAGAAGCAGCCCGCTGAGCAGAGAGCCCAATGCAGGGCTCGATCCCAGGACCCTGGGATCATGACCTGAGCCGAAGGCAGAGGTTTAACCCACTGAGTCACTCAGGTGCCCTGATGGAATAACTTTAATAGAGACTTTAAGCAGACTTTAATAAGAACTTTAAACAGCTTTTTAAAATATGTTTAAGAATTTAAAGGAATGGGTGCCTGGGTGGCTCAGTTGGTTAAGCAACTGCCTTCAGCTCAGGTCATGATCCCGGAGTCCTGGGATCGAGTCCCACATCAGGCTCCCAGCTCCATGGGGAGTCTGCTTTTCCCTCTGACCTCCCCTCTCATGCTCTCTCACTCTGTCTCTCTCTCAAATAAATAAATAAAATTTTTAGAAAAAAGAATTTAAAGGAAAAGATTAACGTAATTAGGAAAATCATCAAGGAATTTAAAGAACCAAATGGAACTTTAATTTTAAAAATTTACTAGATTTTATATAATAGCAATTAGATACTTGAGAAATGATCAATGATCCTAAAGATATAGTTAAAACAAAATAAAAATTGCAAGGTAAGGTAATAATTACGTAGAACCTCAGGGACTGTGAACAAGTACTATAATATACATTTCACTGGAGTACAAGAAAAAAAGGAAGAGACAGAAGCATATGTTTGAAGAACTACTGGCCAATAACAATAGTAAAAACCACGAAATTTGATAAAAACTATAAAATCACACATCTAAGAACATTTCAGTCAGCAGCAACAGAATAACCATTTCTTTCAGGTACACATTGAACCCTCACTGAGATCATATTCTGAATTGTAAAGCAAATTTCAATAAATTTACATAAATTAAATCATATAAAGTATTTCAGAATTAAATTGGATACCAATAAAAGAAATCTATATTTTTTAAATCCCTAAATACTGTGGAAATTTTAAAATACACTTCTAAACAGCCATGGGTAGAAGAAAAGCAAAGGAAATTGGAAAATATATTGAAATATGTTGAACTGAATAAAAATGAAAGCAAAACAAAACAGATCAAATTCATTGCTGCTGGCTTCTGCTTCGGGATTTAGATATCTGGAAAAAGTAAAGCTTTTATGCTGAAAATAACAGCACACCAAACAATCTGCAAAGTCCTTAGTTTTCTTGAACCTGTAAGAACACTTTGGTCACAGGGCAAACAACTAGGCCAGAGTCTAAGGGGAGAAAGGCACTTGAAGGGAAGAGTGAGACATGATCATCAGCTTACATAAACTAGATACAAGCAAGCACCAGAAAGAGTAATCTAGTAGAGTTAAACTAGGAGTATTTGGTAGACTGATGGAGACTGAGTCTGCACACTGGGGCTTGTATTAGTTTCCCAGTATTGCCATAACAAAATACCATAAAATTAGGTGGCTTAAAAGAATAGAAATTTATTCTTTCACAGTTCTGGAGTCCAAAATTCCAAAACCATAGTGCTTGCTGAGCCATGCTGTTTCTGAAGCCTCTGAGGGGTGATTCATACCTCTTCAGCTTCTGGTAGCCCCCAGCATTTTGTGGCTTATGGCAACATTACTCCAGCCCCTGATTCTGTCTTCACAGGGCTTCTCCTCACCATGCCTCTCTCCTTCCTTACGGGTGCCAGTGCTATTGGATCAAGTGCTTATTGCACTCCAGTATGACATTATTTTAACTAATTACATCTGCAGTAACCCTGTCTCCAAATAAGGTCACATTCTGAGGTGTTAAGACTTCAACATGTCTTTTGAAGGGACATAATACAATCCATCACAGAGTTCAAAAAAATTTCCCTATGACCTGGGGAGGTGAAAGAACTCTACCCACATTATTCTCTTCTATTTTCTCTATGTAAGAAAGCTTTAATCTGTGGAGAAGAAAGGCAAGAAACACTGTTCCCCATCACTGCTGAAGTGAGGGGGGAAAAAAAAGGATCTTACCAGCTACACTAAAGAGGGAGATTGATACATTCTTTTGCTTGGGATACTCCTATCTATCCTTAGTCAAGTTTAATGCATATATGCAATGATCTGGAGGAGTAAATTAGCCTCAGTAATTTACCATGTAGTACAAATTTGGTTTCTTCCATCAGCCAGGAATGAGCAGAAAGAAGAGAGAATTTTCTTATGCCAAATCTCCACCAACATATACAGTTTAGCCAAGGGCATAACTCCATTTTTCATACTGGAGTGTTCTGGTCATCAGTCAATTTTTATTTTAAGTAAAAGTATATTGGCAGCAGAGTTCTGGAGTGTCATCTGTAAGGGAATGTCTAGCTTTGGGATAGGCTTGTTCTCTCATTGAAAGAGCCATTGCTGTGATCCATCAAATAGTAGCTCACTCTATACATATTTAAAACCCATCCTTCATGAGAAATTGTGGTGTTGCAGAGCCGTTCTCACTGTGGCAGGACAAGATATTAATGGTCCCTGCTGCCTTTCTCTGAACCATCCCCAGAATGTGTCATGAATCAAATGAAGAATTAACATTGGACCAGAAAATTCAAAACAGAAAGGCCAGTAGCAATAAATGAAGAGGAATTCTTTTTTCCACTTCCTGAAATTCCATCAATTACTTAGTATACTAATATTCTAAATTCCAAAATATGAAATCAATAATGTTAGTTACTGACCTAAATATTATTCTTAAGCTCATAGCAATATTTTTCAAAATCTATTAATATTTATAATGACTTAGAAAGGAAGAGCCTTCAGTGAGGCAAGTTTTAAATGTGTGAATTAAAAAAATACACATTTTTGGTAAAATGTATCACCAGCACAAGAGGAAAGGAATGATCCCAAGACTGTTCAGTGGCCTCATGCCCCCTGGTAACATTTGAGGCAACGAGAGAGTTCCAGTTACTCTTTTGAGCCACTGTGAGACATTTATTCCAACCAGGATACAGATTCTAATGGTCTGGGTTTTAAATTTAAAAAAATGACATCTGACTTTTGGAATTATCATAACAAAGGTGTGGAGAATGAATCTAAGTCTTAGCCCTGAACCATTCTAATAATAAGGAATGTGTTATTGACTCACACCTTCCAGTTTTTCTTAGCAAAAATGTACGAAGCGCTTACTATGCACCAAGAATTCTGGTAAATACTTTATATAATTAATTTCATTCAATTGTCCGGTTACCTTTTGTGTGGGTATTGTTATTATTTACATTTTCGATTTCCTGCAGCTTAAGGTTCAGTGATGAAGTTCCCACAGCTTTCTAAATTCTTTCTTCTCAGCTTTAAGGAATGAGCAATTAAATTCCATAGGCAACAAGTACAACAAAATCTGTGTCCTACAAAAACACTTTTATTTTTTAGCTCATTTTTGACCATTGTAGTAGTTCATCTAGGACTCAGCTCCCTATTTTCTTCATTCCACATATATGCACTCTAGTTGGAGTACACCTGTCTCATGTCAGAGGGAAAAGAGGATAGCCGTCTAAAGGAAAACTCTGAAAACTTTGTCTTAAAATGGCATATATCAAATTTGATGACCAAGTCTGATGTTAAGAGGATCAGGATACATAATCTTTAGGTAGGTTGATACCCTGAACAGAGGAGCAGTAAATATTTTGAGCAAGAGTACAATTTATTGAAATAATTTACATCTTGTATTAATGGGATAGGATGATGCATTGAAATATGCTTCAGAACTCTTTAAAAGATTATTTGCTTTTTAAAATGACAATGATTAAAAGTAATCTAAGAGGAATTATGGTTGATTTAATTCTTCTGAGAAATTACTATTAATTCAAAAGATTGGGCAAAAAAATTATAAAAAGCTTAGTTTAAATATATTTTATGAGGTACTATTAGATAAATTGCCCAATGGTTAGGTGTGTGCCTATAGCCTAGGTCAGCTTTTGAAATAGAGGTTTGTAATTAGTCAGCATGTAGCTCATCATTAGAATATAATATTAGTATAATATTATTCATTAGAATATAGTATTAGTATAGTATTAGAATATAGAATTATCCTGGAAGGAAACCTAGAGTAAGAAGTGAAGTGATTATAGATAGCACATAAGAGAACAACACAAGTTAAGTGAAATAAGAGGTAAGGTATCTAACAAAGTACACTCTAAAAGAAAATAATAGCTATAAAAAACTAGAAAAACAGAATCAAAAATAAACTTAATCAACTAAAACCTCTAATTTTCCTCAGAATTGAGTTTTATTCATAGCTTACATCTTGAAATTTCATGATGTATGCTGACTATGCTAGTGAAAAATGCTGTCCAACAAAAACAAGCAAAATACTTCCTTTGGAGAGGAGGAGAGTCAATACCACTGCTACCCTCCACCTCCCCTCCAACTGTTTTTTTTTTTTTTTTAATGAATTTTTTATTTTTTATAAACATATATTTTTATCCCCAGGGGTACAGGTCTGTGAATCACCAGGTTTACACACTTCACAGCACTCACCAAAGCACATACCCTCCCCAATCCCACCCCCTTCTCCCAAACCCCCTCCCCCCAGCAACCCTCAGTTTGTTTTGTGAGATTAAGAGTCACTTATGGTTTGTCTCCCTCCCAATCCCATCTTGTTTCATTGATTCTTCTCCTACCCACTTAAGCCCCCATGTTGCATCACCACTTCCTCATATCAGGGAGATCATATGATAGTTGTCTTTCTCTGCTTGACTTATTTCGCTAAGCATGATACGCTCTAGTTCCATCCATGTTGTCGCAATATCTTTCATTCTCTGGTACCTATTTCAGACATGCTGTGGGTTTTGGAGTCAGTTGTTATGCACTACTAATCAACAGAGACAGAAAAAGGAGTCATGAATGGAAATTTACTAAAGTGAGAGCAAAACAGGTGGAGCCCATGTGATGTGAATATGGGGCAAATAAGTAGAAAAAACCACACCAACGTCAGAGATCCTGCTTGTAGAATATTACTTTTATAGCTTAGATCTCTATTGTCTGTTAAAACACACAGCTCTCTGGGAGACAGAATGCTTTGAACTATGCTCTCTTGGTCATATTCACAAAAACACATCCACACTTACAAAATGTCTAGAGTCAGGAACTTCAGAAAATTTCATTAATGGAAAGCAATTTTATTCTGATACTTCCCTGAGAAAAGATTTGAAAGGATATTGATAACACCATTATCCTTTCACTAGTTCGACCTAACCATATAGATGTTATCCTTGGTTTTGTCCCTCTCCCTTATGCCCATGTACAATCTATCATCAACTGGGTGAGCTCCACTTCCCAGATATTCCTGAATCCAACTGTTTATTTTCACTTCCTGTTACCACCCTTCCAAATACTTAACTGTTGCATGAATGACTATTGGTCTTTTGACTTCTATTTTTGCCACTTTCATGGCAATGAATGATTTTTTTTTTTTTTTATGTGAATCAGTGTTTTTGACTTCTCAGGTCAAAGGTCCTTAGTGGCTTCTACCTTCTCTTAAATTTAATTCCAACCCTTTTATTCTAACCCAGAATGTTCATCATGATTCATTCTTCCTACACTATTCCATCTTTTCACAATCCGGGAGAATTCACTTCTTTTCTTTAAAACACCAATCCCCTTACCTGGTTGTAGATCATCGAACTTCCTATTCCTTCTTCCTGGCATGATTTTTCCCCCAGTTCTTTGCACAGTGGGCTCATTTCATTCTGTAGATGTTCATATCTAATCTTGTTAATTTTCTTCTTGGAACTTTCAGAATTGTTAATCTAATATATTTCAAAATTATTTATTATTGTATATTTCTGCCCAGCTAGAGAGGTAGAGACTTTATCTGACTTGCTTACTGTATCCTCAGAAACTAGCAGAGTACCTGTTACAAATAGATATTTCATATATTTGTTGAATAAAATGGGTGAACAACAAGGAAAAGAATAGCTTCTGAAAACTAAATGGGGAATAAAACTGGGAGATGGAGAATTAAGAAGACAATGTCCACCAAATTCACAGTTTTGCTGAAGTCTGACCATAAGTGTGTATGTACCTTTGTGTTGTTGAGCCAATGTATGGGTAAGGGAGAAAACCCAGATAGTGTATTCTTCAGAGGAAAGATTCCTAGATGCCCCAGGGAACAACAGATGGCTGTTAAGCTTCTATTTGTTCCCTCTGAGACTTTAAAATCTACCTTAATTCCTGCTCTGAGTCAAGGAGAACTATCAGAAGGAACAGAAATTAAAAAAAAAAAAAAATGTTTTAGCATAGCATTACTCCAGTGACACGTCTCCCAGTACTGTTCACATGTAACACAAAAGCCCTTGACATATTGCAGAAGTGTCAGAGGCCTGCTTAAGGATATATATAAAGTTAGAAATGAACTTAAGACCAGACCTCTGCATGCCAAGATATTTATCTTGCTATTCCTCTTTCTCTTCCTTCCCTATTACAAATGCATACTTCCCACAAACTTGGAAAAATTCATCCACCTCTAGTACCATATTAATAACACTGATTTTCCTATGCAATGCACTGCTTTGAGTACTTTCCATGTTTTAGTTCATTTCATTCTTATTTCATCTGCAGAACAACCCTATGAGTCTAGCACATGTTGTACCCATGTACACATGAGAAAAGTGATGTTAATCCTTTAGAGATCATAGAATTTACCTAAGATTGGGATGCCTGAGTGGCTCAGTGGGTTAAAGCCTCTGCCTTCAGCTCAGGTCATGATCTTGGGGTCCTGGGATCGAGCTCTGCATCAGCCCTCTGCTCGGTGGGAGACCTGCTTCCTCCTCTCTCTCTCTGCCTACTTGTGATCTCTGTCTGTCAAATAAATAAATAAAATCTTAAAAAAAAAAAAAAAGAATTTACCTAAGATCACATGTGTAGTAAATCATAGGATTTGAACTGGTAGTTTGGACTGACTTCATAAATTGTTTCTCACTGCAACATGATCAAAAGCAACAATTCAGCCCACTACAGAGCAGAACATTTAAAAGCCACTGAGAATATGTAATTTTTCTTTAAACAAGATTAACTCCTTTCACTCCTTGCAAAAAGTCTTCTAGAATGCATTTCATATCATATGCAAAAGAAATAAATTTGTTTTCTTAGACTCTTTCCATAGGGGGTAAAATTTCAAACCAATGTCCACTTCCCATTTTAGCTTTAGATATTGCTAAAATGTATAGAGGAAGCTGATGGGTAGTACTGATGGATAGTGCTGGTGAACTAGAGACATATGCCTTTCCATATACCTTAATGAAAGGCATGGTTAAGATATTAACCCTTGATGTTCTGTGATTATGAATATGTGACCATTAGCCTTATGATTATGTGAGTCTCTGAAGAGCTATATGGAGCTAAAAGAGGCCATGTCTGCTAACAGGAGAGAACAGCAATTTCCTTTAGGTGGGTGGTCACAAAAAGCTGAGAATTAATGATAATGTACATTTACTTGATTACAGTAAAATTAAGTTTTAGTCATGTTTCAGTCTCCAGAACTAGCTAAGATAGTGGAGGAGGGTACAAGAGGAAGAGGGATAGATACACATGCATATGACTAGCATATGCATTTGCAGGGCCCAGTATAAAATTAAAATGAGGGCCCTCTTTAACAATTATTAAGAATTTCACACTAACAGCAAAATACCTAGTGCAGGGACATTCTAAGCACATGGACTTCTAAAACTACACAGTTGCAGACCCATAAAACCGTTCTACTGTAGACAAGCCCTAAGGAAAATTGTTAGGTTGGAAAAATTTTTCTTTTGATACACTAACCTTTTGCCTCCCTGAGCTTTCTGGTTTCCACCTTGCCTAATATCCCTTCTGTGGTTTTCTTCAGGAGCCTGATCTCAGCCAGTAATACCCTCAATGAACTTTTCCTTTCACTGTCTCCATTATCAAAGTTTCCTGTCTTTTCCTTCTTGCAGCTTTTATCAATCACATATTATATGAGTCATCTTTAAAAATACTGGAGATTGAGAGACTAAAGTTATATAACCTCTGCATTGAAGAGGAGTATAAGCTGTTGGAAGGGAAACACAGTAAATAATAATGTGCTCTCTGGTGGCATAATGCTATTATAAAACCAAGGGAGAAGCCAATATAAGAAAGGAAGGAAAGAAGGCAGGAAAGAAGGGAGGGAGGAAAGAAGAAAAGAAGGAAGGGAAACAAAAAAGGAAAGAAAAAAGAAAGAGGAGAAAAGGAGAAAAATATTCCAAGAGTAGTTGAAAAAGAGACTTATGTACCAATTTGTAAATCAGAATTCATGTCAGCAGTGATGGTCTAGTCAAAAACGAGACCATCTTAGCATCCAGTTGTTTATAGCATGACAAATCTTTGATGAATTCATTTGAAATAATATAGTGATTTTTTTCAATGCTTTTGGAAAGAGTGAAGAATCATCAGACATTCACAGAAAACTTTTTGGCTCTTTGAAGTACTCATGCTCCACCCCAACACCACAGCTCATTAGCCCTCCCTGCTGGAGCTAATTCCCTCAGAACAAAGTCAAGATTGACTACCATAGTTAGCCATGTCTGCTAACAGGAGAGAACAGCAATTTCCTTTAGGTGGGTGGTCACAAAAAGCTGAGAATTAATGATAATGTACATTTACTCAATTACAGTAAAATTAAGTTTTAGTCATGTTTCAGTCTCCAGAACTAGCTAAGATAGTGGAGGAGGGTACAAGAGGAAGAGGGATAGAAACACATGCATATGACTAGCATTCCTAGTGCTATTTAAAAGAGAAGTCTGCATTTTCAATACCCTCTCTTCTCCAAAAGACCTAATGAAGAACTGGAACAAAAAAGTACTTTCAGGCCCCACGGGCATTCCTCTGGAATTCATACTATAAATTTTTTTGTAAGCTCATGAAAATATACTTTTTAAGGTAACCCCATTCCTGATTATGGGACTTTCAACAACTGCCTGATTGAAAGAACTGTTGTAATAGCTTAAGGCCATTTTGATGCTCCTTCTTAACCATGTGTGGTGCTACATATCCTGATATAGGCTAGGAGAAACCTTGTTCTATATACTTCTCATGTACAGAGAACCCAAATGTGTCTGTGCGTGTATATGTGCGTGTGTGTGTGTGTGTGTGTGTGTGTGTACAGGTCTATCTTGAAAAAAACTTGAGCCCAAATTTGTGGTATAATGGGGGGCCACCTATAAGATAATTATTTTATAGATACTGTTGAAGATTTCTAAAACCCTAGGTGACATATTTTAAAATAGAGTACAATTAAGGTAATACATTCTTTCATGAATAGTATAATTGCTGACTTTGGTGTTTTTGTACACAGAAAAGCAATGCAATGTCAGTAGGTTTCTGGGAGTGGCTAGACAGACAAATACAAAGGCAGAAAGTCAGATACACTGATTAATAAGTAAATGGAATCTTAGAAATTAGACCTCAGTGTCCAACAAAACTGTGTATCAAGGCTGGTCCCCAAATCTGGTTCCGTTGCTGTTGCTGATCAGAGGCATGGGTAGGACTACAGGAATGTGTCCTCACCAAATGGGAAATAGAATAGAGTTACCTTTCTTTAAGATTGTGCAGTATCCTGAGTGTCAAGATAAGTCTTTAAATTTGAATTCCAAAGATAAAAATAAAAAATTATCTAAGAAATATTTTAAAATTCAAAGGACTTCATTTCTGAGAAAATATTTCTTTACAGAAGATCCCACACTAATTCTAATTCAAATTCCAGCACACCTTACATTTGTGTTGTATATGTTACTAGGTTTATAGATTTTGATGCACAATATATAGAACATGCTCCCTAAGATCCAAGTAGTGCACAATATAGAGAGCCAAGGGACTAACTTTTGGAGGAAGCTGATCTTCTCCTCAGAAAATGAGAAATATTGTGTGATTCTAGAAGTATGCAAACCGCAAGAAGAAACACACTCATCCCTCAAAAGTTCTTGAATTCCCCTCATTTTCTTATGGTGTATCAAGAAAAGAGATCAGATAAATAAGAAAATGGAACCTCATGACTTATTGACATTTTTATGGCATCAGAAGCCAGATTTTGCCCAAAGGGGAAGATTTCTTTTCAGTGATTAAAATATTACCCAGAAATCTCTGGCTTTCTGAAATTCTCAATAAAAATTCCAAATCTGTTGGCAATAACTTTCAAGCATCACAATTTCTGCCAATAAAAGAATGATCAATCAAGTTGTGTTAAGCATGCTCTCACTTTAGTTGTTTGAGAGTCCAATTAAGGAAGGTCAAATTGCTAGTGTTCTGCAAGTATTGTTTGACATGAAGTGTGTATTTGAAGTGGAAACTACAGGGATGTTTGATGCAATAAACTAGATGATTACCTTGTTTGGGGAGGATGTTCACCATAGTAGAAAGACCTCATTTGGAAAAGAGAGAAAATTCAGGTTAGAAAGTTATGATTTAGAGCTCTATATTTACACTCCCCAAATCTATGATCTTTGGATAAATAAATGTAGTCAAAGACAGTTTTCTTGGAAAACAAAGGTTCACTGATTCACTTAGGGAATCTGAAGGTGAGGAGACCCAGAAGGGCACTAAGACGTGAGAATTTATTTATTTATTTTTAAAGATTATTTATTTATCAGAGAGAGAGAGAGAGAGGGAGAGAGAGTGAGCACAGGCAGACAGAATGAAGGCAGAGGCAGAGGGAGAAGCAGGCTCCCTGCCGAGCAAGGAGCCCGATATGGGACTCGATCCCAGGACACCGGGACCATGACCTAAGCCGAAGGCAGCTGCTTAACCAACTGAGCCACCCAGGCGTCCCATGACTTGAGAATTTATAAATAAGCTATGGAAATGGGGGGAAACTATATGAATCCACTCAAATAAAATCTTTGGGGGATGTCGCATAAAAAGAAAGTGAACAAAGGATCCTATAAGAGCCAGATGTTCATATTTTTTTTTAGCTTTTTAAAAAATTATTTATTTGACACAGAGAGAGAAAGCACAAGTAGGCAGAGTGCCAGGCAGAGAGAGAGAGGAAAGCAGGCTCCCTGCTGAGCAGAGAGGCCAATGCCGGGCTCGATCTGAGGACCCTGAGATCATGACCTGAGCCGAAGGCAGAGGCTTAACCCACTGAGCCACCCAGGAGCCCCCAGATGTGCATTCTTATATGAAGAGAACTACCCTCCAGCAAGATCAACTTCAATTTGGTTGGAAAGAAGTTTGATACAAAACAGGGAATACTTATTGTCGTGTGCTATGTAGACAAAGAAGCTACATGACATATATATATATTTTTTTTTTTGCTTTATGTTGTCATTTTCCAGGTATATACAGAGACAATAAGTAACTTAATGAAATTATAAAAATATAATCATAGAGACAATATTCACTGCTTTAGATTCAAACAGAGCTAGGTTTTACTTCAGTTGCATAATCTTGATTATACCACCTAACTTCTTTAGTTCTTAGTTTACTTACTTTTTTTAAGCCAAGAATAATGTTTTCTATCCTCATGGAATTATGAGTATTAAAGAGTTATTACAGATAGAGGATTAGGTATGTAAACTTCAAAGTGTTGAACCTTTTTGAGTAGTCAAAAATGTGTTCGGTGGTAGTACTAGGAGTGGCAGAATATATGAACTGAGGCCCAGAGAAGTGATGATTTGTAAGGTCAATGGTTGGTGGTAGAATTGAGTTTCAAATTGGATCTCCAATCTCCCTTCCAGGGCTTTTTCTACTACATCACATCCCCCAGAAAAGCTCATCTCTGAGCTTTGATGATTTCATGTTCCAATATGATCAGGACCTATCTAGCTTCTTCAACCATGAACTTCCCTTATAGTCTAATAAAAAAAAAAAAATGACACAAATACATAGAGGCGAGCAGTCGCAGCAAGTCAGGATTTCAAGGAAAAATATCAAAGTCCAGTTAGCAATGCTGCTCTCAATTTGCCAGTTAACTTTTAAGTTCTCCAAGTATTTTTATATGGCATTCCCATCTTCATTACAAACTGTTGCATTTGCATTTATAATATTATTTTCAAATTTAGTTTGTTTCATATTATAGAAAAAAATAAAAGCACACTGAAAAATGGGTTCTTTGAAATAATGCAGAAGTAGAATTCAGAATACACACAGGCCTCTTAAGCATTTACATACTTAAGTATTTATTCTCTTAAATTGCTAGACAAGCTAAAAAAGATGTAAAAGGGTTTATAACTTAAATCCCTCCCTTAATCTCTCTGCCTCAGTGGTTCCCAGGTGTCCTCTGATATTTTTGTAGTTGTGTTCATTATCAAGCACTTGGGTTGACGGATAGGTGTGAATCAGTGAAGGTGTGACAGGCTGAGATTTTATTCTACTTTACACACCTGGATATTGATGGTATTACCTTATCTAAGTATAATAGGCAGAATAATGATCTCAAAGATGCCTACACCCTGATCCATGGTATCTATGAATGTATTACTTTATATGGTAAAAAGGATTTTGGAGATGTGCTTCAAGTTAAGATCGTTGAGATGGGGAAATAATCCTGCATGATCCAGGTAGACTCAATCTAAGTATATGAGTCATTAGCAGTGGAGGATTTTTTCCAGCTGCAGGAGGACTAGGGATGAGGCAGAAGGAGGAGGTCAAAGAAATTTCAAGCTTCAGAAGTATTCGTGCCATTGTTGTCTTTGAAGATGGAGGAAGGGATCCACTTAGTCAAAGAACGCAGATATCCTCTGGAAGCTGAGAAAGACCCCCTGAGGCAACAGCCAGCAAGGGAATAGGGACCAAGTTTTACAATCAGATAGGACTAAACTCTACCAACAAGTTGTGTGAACATGGAAGCAGGGTTTTCCCTGGATTCTTTAGTAAGGAATAGAGTCTGATACCCTGATTTTTAAGCAGGCAAATCAGCTGACCCACCGGGCTTCTGATCTGCAAAAATGTGAGATACAAATTTGACCCATTTTAAACTATTAGCTTTGTAATTTGGTTATAGCAGCATGCATTATAGTTTTTTGTTTTGTTTTTTAATGGTGTTTTGACCCAGTTTTGAAGACCTGACTAGAGGAAAGTAATTTTCCCTTCTTAAGTGGCTAAGTCTGGAATTCAGTGACCTCTCTTACCTGGCCCTCACACTCTGGGCCACTATAGACCTGCCCTAATTCTCCCAGGTTCATATACCAGACAACCAGGGGCATCCCCTGTGCTCTAGAACCTGCTGAAATTATTCAGTCTCAAACCTGCTTGCAGCAGTTATTCCTTCCCATGGAAACCACAATAAATGTGCTTGTCAGTGGTTTCTTTCTGTTTGCCTCCTGACTGACCCCAGCACTTCCCCTGGGACTGTGGGTGCTATGTTCTCCTTAGGCAATAGTGAGTATGATAATACTGCAAAACTCTTTCCAGTGTCTCCCTCTTGAGCTGTATCTGGTCTCTCCATACCTCACCTGAGCTAATATGGGTAGAACACAGGAATGGAAAACTAATGCATGAGGTTACACTAAGGTTACATGATTACCCTCAGATGTTCCAGCCCTCACCGTTTACTTAACTGTCCTGAAAAGGGGACCATGGGTTTTGGGGGTACTAGGTGGCACTTTCTCCCCATCACCCTCATTGCTAATCCTGCAACTTTGTTCTCTTGTAATGTGCTTATTTATTGGTAAAACAGAAATTAAGAATACAGGTTTCAAATTGATCTTCAACCTATTTCTGTGGAACTCTAACATCTCTAAACATGCATTTCCTCATGTATGAAATTAATATAATAAAATTGCCTTATCGGGTTGTTGTGAGTATGAAGTAAATAAAATGTGAGACTATATACGTTTGCTTAGTAGAGTGGCTGATATTCAGTAACATAATACAGTAGCTACTATTCACTCTTATTATAATTAACTTTGGGATTATTCTTCTCTCACTGAGTTTCTCTTCTCTTTTTTACTGGCTCCCTATTCTCATCTTTTACTTAAAAGATGGATTTGCACCAAAGTTTCTGCTTCAGCATTCTCACTGTCTTCTACTCCTCTCTCCTTTCCCCCTTCCCTGACTATATTCAAAGGTAAAGGCAAAAGAAGCAAATGCTTCAATAAATTTGACAAACATCCCAAAAGTACCAAAGTGATTTAAAGAACCGTAAAAACATTATTTCAAGCGAAAGAAGTCAGGCAAAAGGACCACATATGTTTTTCAGGATTTTGTTTTCAATTCCCAGACAAGCTCTTGTTTGCCCCAGCTGAAATCACAACCTTAGGCAACTGAGATGTTGCCAGCAGTTAGTTGTTGTTTGGAAATGCCCCCAGGGTAAGCTGCAACTCCTTTGCGAGTTGAGCTCAAATCAAATGAATAGCCTCCATATGTCTGAGAATAGAAGTTTACTGGGAAACTCCAAGTTCATACAAATATTAACTATACCCTAGAGATGGTGCTTTTAACAGATCTCTGAGTGGTCAGGTATCTGTTGTCGACAGTGCTGCCAGCTCTTGATAACAGTAGCACTAGAATGGGAGATGTGGGAAGTGCCCTAAATTAAAATGTCCCAGACTACTGACATTAAATTGTTAGCAGTTTCCCTAGGATAGATGGTTTTCAGTGTATTCTGTGGCTTTGCTTAATTGCCAGATGTCTGAAATGGTTGATTTTAGTTGTTTTGCTTTTATTTTTATTGTTGTATACAAAGAACTAGATGACCTATTCCTCATTCAACCATTCCAGAACTGATTAAACATTATTTTTAAATGTATCATTAATTCTTCTATATGTTGATTTTTCATCTGCTTTATGTCAGTTAGTGATAGAAATGTATTAAATCTCTCACTATGATGATAGACTGCTCTACTTTTTCCTAGTTCTCTGAATTTTTGCTTTATATGTTTTGAGACCATCTTGCTTTGATTTGATAAGGATATTGATTATGTATAGTATAGCTATATCAGCTTTAATTGGATAAATTCCATAGCATATAATTTTTTTCCATTTTAAGCTTTATGCATAGTTAAGTCATATATAAGACACTTTTTAACACAAAGTCCTTTTAGAATACTAGGAACATGCAGACTGGGACTTCATATGTAGGTGACTTCTGGGTTGTGATCATGAATTATTTCTAAAATGGGTTTCTCACCTTGGGGTCTTGTTTTGACTTAAATTATAGACTGGCAGCAACAAAGGAATATAAGGTTCATTTCTAATTCATATGTACATGGAGGGTGCTGTGTTTCAGGGTCAACTTTTTGCCAAGGGTAGATTTGCTTCTATTGGACTCTTCACTTGGGTGAGGTCTAGACTTCCTTCCTTTTCTCTGCATACTGTGAGGCTACTAAAATCAAAGTTCTGTTGTTTTCAGTTTCAGTAAATGTTCTCAAGGGAAAAATTGCTTAGTGTACTACTTACCTGTCTGATTCCTTCTTCCTTAAGCCACCTTGGATGTTGAGGTATTCATCACTAGACTATCAGGTCACTAATACATTTCAAGAAATTGTTTCTATCCAGATTTTTTCAAATGTTTAGAGCATGAGTATCAAACAGTTTTCTATTATTTCATCCTGCCTAAAACAGAAGTAGAATAGATGTAATTGTGTTGTACATCTCTTATCTGAAATTACTACTCTATTGTATAATTATATTTTGTGTATTTAGATATATAAATACATAATACATGTTGTATATATTTATACTGAACACAGTACCTTCCCCTTCCTTTACTGATACCCACCGTATCTATCCTTTATTCATTGCTGTTCCCAGCTTAATTACCTAGCCAATCATAACCTCAAATGGATTTCACTCTGCCATGTGACTATACACAGCTGATTCTAGAGTTAGTATCAAATACAAATTGTTGTTTATTAACTGACTATGGTGCTAGTGGTTTCCTCAAATCTAAAATTTGGAACTTTAATTAAAAGTGAAATCAAAAGAGAGCTGTGCACATGAAACATTTGCAAATGCTATTTTCTAACTTCATATCCTGCCTTCTGCCAACGTCAGTCCTCCAAAGCTGATGAATCTTATTCCTCAGTGAATGAGTTCTACTTCTTTTTGTCTTTGATGATTTAAAGTTTTCTTTAGTTTATATATATGTATTCATGATACACAATATTTATCCTGTTTGGCATTAAATAAACTCTTACAAATTAAAGTATTAATTATTTGTCTTCAATCTCAGGAAATACTCAGGTTCAGATATTTCCTTCCCACTGTGTAATTATTACTGTTCCTGGTGCTCTTATTACACTGATGTTGACACTTTAACTTCTGCCTCCCTCATTTCATCTCTTTATCCTTTCCTGCTAAGTGCTGGATAAAGTTCTTTACATTGATCCACCAGCTTACTCATTTATTCTCTGAATGTGCTCCTTTTGATGGCCAACCTATCCGCTGAATGCTTTATTTTAACCTTCTGCCTCCACCACTTACGATGAGCTTTCCATTCCTTAGCCTCCTGCTAAGTGACGAGAGTTCATGGCAGTTTAAGTGCTCCCGTTGCTCTAATGGCATACTACCACCCCCAAATTGCTCAGCCCAATTCTAACAGCATCTTTCAGTGCACTTAAGATCATTAACATTAAATGTCTCCCATATAAACATAGCTGCTGCTACTTATTTCTTTCAGTTTTGTTTTTGTTTAATTTAGAATAGGATTTTCAAGAATAGTGCTATTATAATGATTTCAAATTTAACTCTGTACTATTTTAATCTCCATGCATAGAGTCAGCTTTATTTTTTATTTTATTTATTTTTTAAAAAGATTTTATTTATTTATTTGACAGACAGAGATCACAAGCAGGCAGAGAGGCAAGCAGAGGGGGGGGGGAGCAGGCTTCCTGCTGAGCAGAGAGCCAGATGTGGGTGGGGCTCCATCCCAGGACCCTGGGATCATGACCTAATCCGAAGGCAGAGGCTTTAACCCACTGAGCCACCAGGCACCCCGAGTCAGCTTTATTTTATAAATTTTAAGATTTTGACTTCTACTACTTAAAAATACATTCATTTTTCTATAAAAGTATATAACATACTGCGTTCTTAATGTCTACTTAGTCAAACCAAAGATAATACCTAAACAGCCTTCAAAAGAAAAAGAAATTGAATCTGAAGTTTTCACTGTATTAGTTTTCTTGGTATTTTTAATGATGTTTGATCATATTAATACAACTCCACTGTGTTATTTATGACATGTCAAAATGGTGTCTTAAAATAATATTTTTCACTAGTTTGCCCTGAATATGGTCTCTCTTGATGAATGTCTCACTTTATTTAGATACCTGGAAAAAAAATTGCTGTTGCTAGGCGGGATTATCTATAAAATGTCAATTAAATTAAGTTTATTGGCTATGTTGTTTAGGTTTTCTATATTCTTACTTATTTTCTGTCCTTAAAAGTTATATGACTATTTAAATTACCTATATCATACTGGCTGATTTGTGCTACATTGCACCTTTAGAGGAATTGGTCTTGTTCATCTATGTTGTTAAATGTTTATATTTTTAGAATAATTTTTAGAATTTCTTTATTATCCTTTTCATGTCTGCAGTCTCTAATTATGTCTCTAATACTATTTTCCTATTATTTCCGGTTTCTTTTTTTTGTCAGTCACACTAAACTTTTGCAAATTTGATTGATATTTTCAGAGAACCAGCTCTTTGTTTTATTTTATTATTATTATTATTATTTTTTTTTTTACAGCATAGCATTTTTTAAATTAACATATGATGGTTATTTCCGCCAGGGATACAGGTCTGTGAATCATCAGGCTTACACATTTCACAGCACTCACCATAGCACATAACTTCCCCAGTGTCCATAATCCAGCCACCCTATCCCTACCCCCACACCTCCCAGCAGCCCAGCAATCTTAAGAGATTAAGAAGCTCTTATGGCTCTTCTCCCTTCAGATCCCATCTTGTTTCATTTTTTCCCTCCCTACCCACATGACCCCCCGCACTACCTTTCAAATTCCTCATATCAGAGAGATCATATGATAATTCTCTTTCTCTGATGGACTTACCTTACTTAGCATAATACCCTCCAGTTCCATCCACGTCATTGCGAATGGCAAGATTTCATTTTCTTTGATGGCTACATAGAGTATTCCATCATATATATATATATATATATATATATATATATATATATATATATCACATCTTCTTTATCCATTCATCTGTTGATGGACATCTAGGTTCTTTCTATAGTTTGGCTATTGTGAACATTGCTGCTATAAACATTTGGGTGCACATGCCACTTTGGATCACTACATTTGTATCTTTAGGGTAAATACCCAATAGTGCAATTGCTTGGCTCATAGGGTAGCTCTATTTTCAGCTTTTTGAAGAACCTCCATGCTGTTTTCCAGAGTGGCTGGACCAGCTTGCATTCCCACCAACAGTATAGGAGGGCTCCCCTTTCTCTGCATCCTCACAAACATCTGTCCTTTCCTGACTGGTTAATTTAGCCACTCTGACTGGTGTGAGGTGTATTTGTATTTGTATTTGTATTTCCCTGATGCCGAGTGATGTTGAGCACTTTTTCATGAGTCTGTTGGCCATTTGGATGTCTTCTTTGGAGAAGTCTCTGTTCATGTCTTCTACCCATTTCTTGCTTGGATTATTTGCTCTTTGGGTGTTGAGTTTGATAAGTTCTTTATAGATTTTGGATACTAGGCCTTTATCTGATATGTCATCACAAATATCTTCTCCCATTCTGTCAGTTGTCTTTTGTCTTTGTTGACTGTTTTCCTTTGCTGTACAAAAGCTTTGAACTTGAAGTCCTAATAGTTCATTTTTGCCCTTGATTCCCTTGGCTTTGGCAATGTTTCTAGAAAGAAGTTGCTGCAGCTGAGGTCGAAGAGTTTGCTACCTCTGTTCTCCTCATGGATTTTGATGGATTCCTGTCTCATATTTGGGTCTATTTTTTGTGTGTGGTGTAAGGAAGTGGTCCAGTTTCATTCTTCTGCATGTAGTTGCCCAATTTTCCCAGCACCATTTGTTGAAGAGGCTGTCTTTTTTCCACTGGACATTCTTTCCTGCTTTGTTAAAGATTAGTTGACTGTAGAGTTGAAGAGTCCATTTTTGGGCTCTCTATTCTGTTCCATTGATCTATGTGTTTGTTTTGTGCCAGTACTATACTGTCTTGATGATGACAGCTTTGTAACAGAGCTTGAAGTCTGGACTTGTGATACCACCAACTTTGGCTTTCTTTTTCAACATTCCTCTGGCTATTTGGGGTCTTGTTTGGTTCCATATAAATTTTAGGATTATTTGTTCCATTTCCTTGAAAAACATGGATGGAATTTTGATAGGGATTGCATAAATGTGTAGATTGCTTTAGGTAGCATAGACATTTTCATAATACTTGTTCTTCCAATCCATGAGCATGGAATGCTTTTCCATTTCTTTGTGTCTTCCTCAGTTTCTTTCAAGAGTACTTTAATAGTGTTCTGAGTACAGATTCTTTGCCTCTTTGGTTAGGTTTATTCCTAGGTATCTTATGGTTTTGGGTGCAACTGTAAATGGGACTGACTCCTTAATTTCTCTTTCTTCTGTCTTGTTGCTGTTGTATAAAAATGCAACTGATTTATGTGCATTGATTTTATATCCTGACACTTTACTGAATTCCTGTACAAGATCTAGCATTTTTGGAGTGGAGTCTTGTGGGTTTTCCACATAAAGTATCATATCATCTGCAAAGAATGAGAGTTTGACTTCTTTGCTGATTTGGATGCCTTTAATTTCTTTTTGTTGTCTGATTGCTGAGGCTAGGACTTCTAGTACTATGTTGAATAGCAGTGGTGATAGTGGACATCCCTGCCATGCTCCTGATCTTAATGGAAAAAGTTCTCAGTTTTTCCCCTTTAGGAATGATGCTTCCTGTGGGTTTTTCATAGATGGCTTTGATATATATACCCTCTATCCCTTCCCTGTAAAGAGATTTCATCAGAAAGGATGCAAATGCTTTTTCACCATCTTGAGAATATCATATGGTTCTTGTTCTTTCTTTTAATAATGTATTGTATCACATTGATTGATTTGCGGATGTTGAACCAACCTTGCAGCCCAGGAATAAATCCCACTTGGTCATGGTGAGTAATCCTTTAATGTACTATTGGAGCCTATTAGCTAGTATTTTTTTTTTTATCTTTGTATTATAATTTAACATTTTATTTTTTTTAATTTTGTTTTTTTTTTATAAACATATAATGTATTATTAGCCCCAGGGATACAGGTCTGTGAATCGCCAGGTTTACACACTTCACAGCACTCACCATAGCGCATACCCTCCCCAATGTCCATAACCCCACCACCCACTCCCTTCCCCCCTCCTCCTGCCCCCCCTCAGTTTGTTTTGTGACATTAAGAGTCTCTTATGGTTTGTCTCCCTCCCAATCCCATCTTGTTTCATTTATTCTTTTCCTACCCCCAAAACCTCCCACATTGCATCTCCACTTTGTCATATCAGGGAGATCATATGATAGTTGTCTTTCTCCAAATGACTTATTTCTCTAAGCATAATACCCTCTACCTCCATCCATGTCATTGCAAATGGCAAGATTTCATTTCTTTTGATGGCTGCATAGTATTCCATTGTATATATATATAACCTCCTCTTAATCCATTCATCTGTTGATGGACATCTAGGTTCTTTCCATAGTTTGGCTATTGTGGACATAATTGTGGACATATTGTGCTGCTATAAACATTCGGGAGCACATGCCCCTTCGGATCACTATTTTGTATCCTTAGGGTAAATACCCAGTAGTGCAGTTGCTGGGTCATAGGGTAGCTCTATTTTCAACTTTTTGAAGAATCTTCATGCTGTTTTCCAGAGTGGTTGCACCATCTTGCATTCCCACCAACAGTGTAGGATAGTTCCCCTTTCTCCACATCCTCGCCAGCATCTGACGTTTCCTGACTTGTTAATTTTATATTGGCTAGCATTTTGATGAGAATTTTTGTATCTGTGTTCATCAAGAATATTGTTCTGCAATTCTCCTTTTTGATGGAGTCTTTGTCTGGTTTGGGGATCAAAGTAATTGTGGCCTTAATAAAACTTAATAAAATAAGTTTGGCAGTTTTCCTTCCATTTCTATTTTTTTGGAATAGTTTCAGGAGAATAGGTATGAATTCTTCTTTAAATGGTTGGTAGAATTCCCCTGGGAAGCTGTCTGGCCCTGGGCTCTTGTTTTTTGGGAGATTTTTGATGACTGCTTCAGTTCCCTTACTGGTTGTGGGTCTGTTCAGGTTTTCTATTTCTTCCTGGTTCAGTTTTGGTAGTTTATATGTCTCTAGGAATGCATCTATTTCTTCCAGATTGTCAAATTTGTTGGTGTATAGTTGCTCATAATATGTTCTTATAATTGTTTATATTTCTTTAATGTTGGTTGTGATCTCTCCTCTTTCATTCATGATTTTATTAACTTGGGTCCTTTATCCTTTCTTTTTGATAAGTCTGGCCAGGCATTTATCAATCTTATTAATTCTTTCAGAGAATTAACTCGTAGTTTGGTTGATTTATTCCACTATTCTTTTGGTTTCTATTTCATGGATTTCTGCTCTGATCTTTATTATTTCTCTTCTCCTGCTGGGTTTAAGTTTTCTTTGCCATTCTTTCTCCAGCTCCTTTAGGTGTCTAGCTAGGTTGTGTACTTGGAACCTTGTTTCTTGAGAAAGGCTTATATGGCTATATACTTTCATCTCAGGACTGCCTTTGCTGTGTCCCACAGATTTTGAACCATTGTGTTTTCATTATTATTTGTTTATATCAATATTTTCAATTCTTCTTTAATTTCCTGGTTGACCCATTCATTCTTTAGTAGAATGCTCTTTAGCCTCCATGTATTTGAGTTCTTCCCAACATTCATCTTGTGATTGAGTTCTACCTTCAGAGCATTGCAGTCTGAAAATATACTAGGAATGATCCCAGTCTTTTGGTACTGAATGAGACCTGAATTGTGACCCAGGAGAATTCTGGAGAATGTTCCATGCGCACTACAGAAGAATGTGTATTCTGTTGCTTTGAGATGGAATGTTCTGAATATATCTGTGATGTCCATCTGGTCCAGTATGTTATTTAAGGCCTTTGTTTCCTTGTTGATCTTTTGCTTGGATGATCTGTCCATTTCTGTAAGGGGGAGAGTGAAAGTCCCCTACTATTATTATAGTATTGTTGATGTGTTTATTTGATTTTGTGTGTTAATTGGTTTATACAATTGATGGCTCCCATATTAGGGGCATAGATATTTAAAATTGTTAGATCTTCTTGTAGGACAGACCCTTAAATGTGATATAGTGTCCTTCTTCATCTCTTATTATAGTGTTTGGCTTCAAATCTAATTGATCTGATATATGGATTACCACTCCAGCTTTCTTTTGATGTCCATTAGCATGGTAAATTGTTTTCTATCCCCTCCCGTTCAATCTGGAGGTATCTTTGGGTCTAAAGTGAGTTTCTTGTAGATAGCATATTGATGCATCTTGTTTTTTAATCCATTCTGATACCCTGTGTCTTTTGATTGGGGCATTTAGTCCGTTTGCATTCAGGGTAACTGTTGAAAGATAGGAATTTAGTGTCACTGCATTGCCTGTTAGGTGACTGTTACTGTATATTTTCTCTGTTCCTTTCTGGGCTGTTACTTTTAGGCTCTCTATTTTGTTTCCTGTGGGGCTGGTTTGGTGCTTGTAAATGCTTTTAATTTTTGTTTGTCTTGGAAGCTTTTTATCTCTCCTTCTATTTTCAGTGATAGCCTATCTGGATATAGCATTCTTGGCTGCATATTTTTCTCATTTAATGCTTTGAATATATCATGCCAGTGCCTTCTGGTCTGCCAGGTCTCTGTGGATCGGTCTGCTGCTAATCTAATATTTCGACCGTTGTATATCACAGACCACTTGTTCCTGAGCTGCTCTCAGGATTTTCTCTTTGTCACTAAGACTTAAAGTTTTACTGTGAGATGATGGGGTGTGGACCCATTTTTATTGATTTTTTTTTCCATTTTTATTGATTTTAAGGGGATTCTCTGTGCCTCCTGGATTTTGATGTTTGTTCCCTTCACCAAATTAAGGAAATTCTCTACTATAATTTGCTCCAATATAACTTCTGCCCCCTCCTTCCTCAGTTCTTTGTTTTATTGACTTTCTCTATTTTATCTATTTTCATAATTTCTCCTGATTTTTATTATTTCCTTTCTTTTGTTTGTTTTTCCCCTTTTCCTTCTAAATTCTTGGGATAGAAGCTTGAGTATTGATTCAAACATTCCTCTTTTCAAAAGTCTGCATTTGGCAGTATCAATTTTCTTCTCTGTGCTGCTTTAGTTATATACCCTAAGTTTTGATAGGTTGTTTTTTTTTTTTATTTTCATTCAGTTCCATGTTCTTTAGAATATCTATTTAGACTTCCACCTGGCATCATGGATATTTAGAAGTGTGTGGGTTGTTTTTTTTTTTTTTTTTTTTTTTGGCAAGTTTACAAATATTTGCACATTTTCCTGTTATGTTTGTTGGTTTCCAGTTTGATTCATAGTTGCCAGGGACATACTTTATATGACTTCTTTTTCTTTTATTCATTCAGGTTTTTGGGTTTTTGTTGTTGTTGTTTGTTTTTGTTATTGTTTTTGGTTTTGTTTTTTGATGGCCTGGATATTGTCTATTTTGGTGTATGTTTTGTCATCACTTAAAAAGAATGTGCTGTTGAGTAATTATGTTTAATTATTGATATTTTGGGACACAAGCCTAACATTTTATTTTTATTTTCTATTCTCTTTGTTTTTTATTTCAGTGTTTTCTTTTTTATGCCTTCCTTTCAATTACTTAAAACAATTTTTTGAATTCCATTTATATTTTCACATACTGTTTTTGAGTGTATCTTTTTTTTTAACTTTTATAATGGTTGATATAGGTTTTATATCATATATACATAAAATAACAGTCCATTGGTGTCATAATCTTACAGTTTGATTGAAGTACAGAAAGCTTACCTCTTTCATGTCTCCATGCCCTCCTACATTTAAAATATAGTTTCTTCAGTATTTTCTTTACAAATATTTAAGCAATATCAAATGGTGTTACAATTTTTGCTTCAAACATCAAACACAATTTATAACACCCAAGAGAAGGTAAGCCTACTATATTTAACCAATATTTTTGCTTAGTGTGTTCTTTCTTCAGTCTATGTATTCTAAAGTTCCTTCTTTTATTATTTAAATTCTTCTCAGAGAATATTCTTTAGCCATTCTTTTGCAGTAAGTTTGCTGGTGACAAGTCTTCATATTTCTTCATCTGAGAATTTCTTGTTAATGTCTTCATTACTGAAGGTTATTTCCTCTGAGTATATCTTTTCTTTCAGCATCTCAAAAATACGCTATTTCCTTTTGGTTTCCATGGTTTCTAAGGAGAAATCTACTGTCTTACAAATGTTTTTCCTTTGTAGGAAAGTTATCACTTCTCTCTTAGTGCTTTAAAGAATTTTTATCTTTAGCTATCAGGTGTTTGACTATGTTGTATCTTAGTATCAATTTCTTTGTGTTTATCCTGTTTGGGGCTTACTATTTTTTTTTTTAAATCTTTAGATTTATATATCTTGCCAAATTTGGAGTTTCAGTCATGATTTCTTTGACAATCTTTTCAGCCCAATATCTTTATCCTCTTTTTCTTTGATTCCAATGGCACATCCATGTTAGAGTTTTGTTATACCAATATTTATCTGACTACTTTCTATCACTTTTTAAATTTGTTAATTTCTATTATTCTGTTCTCCAGTTAACTTTTTTTTTCCCTGTCTCTCTTTTCTGCTGCGGTGTTCATCTGCTAAATTTTTCATTTGGGCTACTGTATTTTCCAGTTTTATAATTCCCATGTAGTTCTTTTTAATCTTCAATTTGTTGATTTTTAAATTTCTTGACTGGAACTTTTTTTTTAATTCTTTTAAAATTTGCTTCAAGCCTGTTTATAGTTTTTCACTGAGGTCTTTATATCATAAGGATTTAATATTTTTTTGACAGATAATTCTGACATTTTGGAGTTTTGTTTTTGGGGTTGTTTGTTTGTTTGTTTGTTTTGTTTTTCCTGGCCAATTTGAGATCTTGCTGGTTCTTGGTGTGATAAGTAATTTTTCAGTTGAGTCCTGATCATTTTTGTATTATGTCATGAAATTTTGGATTTTATTTATACCTTTTGTTTTGGCTGACATTTTCTGACACCATTCTGTCAGTGGAAGAAGATTGCTACCTCATAATTTAGAGTAGGAAACAGAAACCCAGATTCTCCAGTTGGATGCTGTAGATACTTGAAGGAAGGGGGTTCTTCATTACTGCTGATTGGGAGTGAGAGTTTTGACTTTTTATGTGGTCTCTACTGACACTGTAGTTGGGTTGACCTCATAACTGCTGGGTCATGAAGATAGTCTTGATTCTCCACTAGGCCTTCTCTGATACTGCTTAATTGGAGAGGAGTATGGTCCTCTTACTGTTCTGGGTGGAAGTCTATGCTTCCCACATGGTTTCCACTGCCATC
This sequence comes from Mustela nivalis, assembly GCF_964662115.1. Lineage (NCBI taxonomy): Eukaryota > Metazoa > Chordata > Mammalia > Carnivora > Mustelidae > Mustela > Mustela nivalis. Next base: position 43,756,572 of record NC_139027.1, read on the forward strand.
AGATTGAGAGTGAAGTATTAGTACCCAGAAGGAATGAAGGTACTTGCTTCCTTCTAATCTTTCTCAACACAAAGAATTGTTGGGGCATATTTTATTACAGTCTCCCAAGAACAGAAGTTGAGGGTTTCCACTTGATCTTTGTTGTCATGGTACAGGTGGGACCACAGTTTTTTTTCTTTTTCTTTTTCTTTTTTTTTTTTTTTTTTCTGTGGTTCTTGGCTGGAGTAGAGAATACTAAGTGTTTTTTTTTTTCCTAGCCAGACTACCATTTTCCTAAAAGAGTTAACACTTTTATTGTTGCTTTTATTATCATTGTTTTTCCTCTTTGGTCTGTGTCCTTTAGTGTATCTGGGTTGCTAGCTTCTTTGGCTCCAAGTTTGGGTTATGTGAGGTAAAAAGAAATTTCAGAGAACTCACCACTGTATCTTTCCTGAGGGTCCAAGTTTCCTAGGAAGTCTGCCTTCTCACTTTTCAGAGTCCTCTTTCTTGGTTTTATGTGTAATGTTGAAAGTTTTTAGTTGTATCTAGGAAAACAGGGAAACATACTCAGTTTTACCAAAAACAGAAGTTACAGATTGAATATTGTATATAATCATATTGTATTGCCAATATTGGCTTATTATTTATAGCTCTTTTAAAATTATCCTGTAGGTTACCATAGACTTGTAATGTTTATCTTAAGGAGTAACAGTCTACTTTCAGATAATATTATGCCACTCCATGTATAGAATAAAAGATTTATTAACAATTGACTCTCAATTTCCTCTATCCCTTTTTTCCTACCATTATTTTAATATTTTACATTTTACATATGCTGTAAATATACTGGACATTGATAATCTTTTTATTTAGGCAATAATGTTTTAGAGCAATTAAAAGACCAAAAGATTATTGTTTTCCCATTCAATTGTCACTTAGAGTACTCTTCCCTTTCTTGGTGTATGTGAAAGCTGCTTTGGTGTCACAATCTTTCTGCCTGGATAAAATCTTCTCAACATTTCTTTTTTTTTTTTTTTTTAAGATTATTTATTTATTTATTTGACAGAGAGAGAGATCACAAGTAGGCAGAGAGGCAGGCAGAGAGAGAGAGAGAGAGGAGGAGGAAGCAGGCTCTCTGCTGAGCAGAGAGCCGGATGTGGGACTCGATCCCAGGACCCTGAGATCATGACCTGAGCCGAAGGCAGCGGCTTTACCCACTGAGCCACCCAGGTGCCCCAGAATCTTCTCAACATTTCTTAGAAGAGATACTGGCAATGAATTTTTTTCTGTTACTGTTCATCCAAAAAAAAATTAGTATTTATTCTTTATATTTTGAAGATATATTTGCTGGTAGAGAGGTTTTGTTTTGTTTTGTTTTAAAGGTATTTACTCCATTGCCTTCTTATTTACATAATAATTTTTAATAGAAGCCTATATAATATTTATCTTTGTTCCTTTATATATAACATATCTTTTATTTCTGATTACTTTGCAGATTTTTTCTTTATTTTTCATTTTTAAGAGTTTTATTAGGATACATCTAGTGGTGTTTGTGTGTATATAGATTGATGTGGGTGGGGGAGATTTATCTTGTTTAGTCTTATAAAAGATTCTTGGATCTGTTGTTTGGTATATTTCATTAATTTTAGAAAATTATTTGCTCTTATCTTTATTTTCTCTGTCTTGATCTTGCTTCTGGGATTCCAGTTACACATGTGTTAGACCAAATGAAACTATCTCACATATCTTGGAACCCGTTCAATTTTCTTCATTTTTCTTTTTGTGCTCCAATTTCCATTATATCCATTGACTTAGAATGATATTCACTGGAGGTAACTCAAAATGTTGAAAATAGAACTACCCTATGACCCAGCAATTGCACTACTGGGTATTTACCCTAAAGATACAAACATAGTGATCCAAAGGGACATGTGCACCCAAATGTTTATAGCAGCAATGTCTACAATAGCCAAACTATGGAAAGAACCTAGATGTCCATCAACAGATGAATGGATAAAGAAGATGTGGTATATATACACAATGGAATACTATGCAACCATCAAAAGAAATGAAATCTTGCCATTTGCGATGATGCGGATGAAACTAGAGGGTATCATGCTTAGCAAAATAAGTCAATCGGAGAAAGACAACTATCATATGATCTCCCTGATGTGAAGAAGTGGAGATGCAACATGGAGGGTTAAGGGAGTAGGAGAAGAATAAATGAAACAAGATGGGATTGGGAGGGAGACAAACCATAAGTGACTTAATTTCACAAAACAAACTGAGGGTTGCTGGGGGGGGGGGGGTTGGGAGAAGGGGGGTGGGGTTATGGACATTGGGGAGGGTATGTGCTATGGTGAGTGCTGTGAAGTGTGTAAACCTGGCGATTCACCGACCTGTACCCCTGGGGATAAAAATATATGTTTATAAAAAATTTTTAAAAATTTAAAAAAAAGAATGATATTCACTGATTCTTTTCTCAACTGTCAAGTCTATTGATGAACTACTGAAAGCATTCTTCATCTCTGCTACTGTGTTTTTATGTCTACCATTTATGGTCACACTTATGTTTGATTCTTTATCGTAGTTTCTGCTGAAATTCCCTACCTGTTCGTTCATATTATAGACATTTCCCAGCAAAGCCTTTAATATCTTTATCATAATTACTTATATTTCCTCTCTGATTGTTCTAATATCACTGTAATATTTTAATCTTACTCTATTGGCAATTTTGTCCTTTGACAATATTTTCATTTTTCCTTATTCATCTGTATGTTTCATAATTTTTGTTTGAAAGAGATATACATTTTGTAGGACGGTAGAGACTGAGTTAAAAACTTATTCTTGGAAATAGGCTTTCCTCTTCTTTTTCTAGTTATTTGCATGGAGGATTGAGTAAATTTAGTCAAGAGTTGAGCTGAAATTAGAGTTTTTGTTACTATGGTTTTACTCAGAGCATCACTAGTCTTCAAATTTTTCTCACATTGCCTTCTGTTTAGTGTGGGGGTAAAGAATTATAAACCTGGTGATTCACAGACCTGTACCCCTGGGGATAAAAATATATGTTTATAATATCTGCTCAACTCTGCATTTAAAAAATCCTCTTTGTTCCTGTATCACAATGAGGGTATTGCTCCCTGCTTTTGCTTCTTTCTAAGCAGTATTTTGGACTTCTCTTACTTATTGTTTCAAGAAGGGGATGGGGGGAGAAGGAAGGGTCACATGAAGGAGATCTCTGTTGTTCTGGTTTAGCCTTAGTCTTAGGCAGATGTTATATCCCTGAATCTCAGGCATAATCTTTCTCAGTGATCCTTCTTTGTCCCCAGTGGTAGGGGATCATTAATGATATGGCCTAAGGATGTTTTCTTGCATCTTCCCCAAAGAAAGAGGGATTTTTTTTGGTTTGTTTGTTTACTTTTTCCAGTTTTGATAGGTATTTATCTGTACTCAGAATGTGACAGAGTTCAGTGTCCTTTCCCCAGCTGATTATGATTTTTCTTCTTTGGGGAGTTAGAAAAGAAGTATCCAGGCAAGACTTCAGTTTTTCCCAATGGCAGCTGCTATTCCTCTTTCCCAGGTCTTCACCATAGGACAAGATGTTCTTCACCAAAGACAAGATGTTCTTGTCCTGCCCACAGTATTTCTCATGATAACTTAGTGATGTCAGTGGAGAAGAGCCTGTGAATTGGGGTGACTTTCTCTTGTGTTTGCAATTTCCAGAATTTCTATACTTTCATGCTAGCCTGTAGTCAGCATTCAGATATTGATTTACATTTATTAAAAATTCATAATGGTTCATATGATTTGTGTCTTCCTTAGATAATCAATCACTCATATTTACTCTCTCCTCAGGAGAGTATTTTTCTAATGTTTTTCATAAGTTGATTTCCTTGTGATTTCAGCTGTGATTTGTTCAAGAAGGCTATGATTTTTATAGATTACTGTTTTTTATTGTTATTGTAGGAGTGTGAGTGGTGGTCTTTTCAACTTTCCTTATCCCAAAACAAAGTTGAAAGTTACAGTGACATTTTAAAGCAAACTGTGTAATGACATTTGTAACTCTAAGATATAAAGATACACTTTTGCCAAAATTTGGAAATTAGTTAAGTAACTAAATATGAGGATGAAGATAATTCAGTCCTTAGTTTCTGAAATTTTGTATGAAGTTAATAAATATGAAACAGTATGTTTTAGTTCTTTCCAGAGTGATTACATTCATCTTTCTGTATTAAAAGAAAGCTTCATCTAGCAAAGCTCTAAGACAGTCTCCAAGAAGGAAACTTACAGTATACATGGCGTCTAAAACTCCCCCATGTCTTACTGAAGAACAGGGAAAGAGGGATCAAGGTGTTGGCAGCCTTTAGGAAAATAAGCTGACTCTAAGTGCTAGCTAAATTCCTGAAATTAAATGAAATATGTATAAGTTATATATAGTGGTGAATGATGGAACTTCCCAGAATCTTCTTCACTTAGGGACTTTAATTTATAACTCTCTTTTACAAAATGCTTCCCTAAATTTCAGGGATTATTTTATCCATAGGCATAAGTGGAAAACCTAACTTTGGTTTATTTTCACAGCCATGGGTGTTTTAGGACTTCTAACAGAAGTACCATTTCTATTCTAGCAAGAGAGATATAATACAATTGTATCCTCAAGTATTTCTATAAACAAGTGGATTTTTTTAAAGGAGGATAGCCTGAATTACATTTCCAATAAAATACTGGTCAATCCCAGATTTTAAGTAAGAGTCAACATTATAAATACGTTCTTTCAAAACCAGTCTGCACTTATCCTTGAAAAATCCTTGCCATCAGTATATTCCAGAAATTATTTTAAGAAAACAGAAAAGGAAGAGGGTGAAGGAAGATTTGACTTTAATTTTGTTTTAACTTTGAGAGAAGCAGCTATTTTTATCTTGCTGACTTATTTATGAGACATAAGAAAGAAGCCTGTAGTGGAACATTTCTTCTGAACTGGATTTGAGCATCAAGGAAAACCATAAGGGACGCTTTGGTTAAAATAAGAACCGACCTTACTAGTACCCTGATTGTGAAACACAGCTTTTGTGACTGATGTTGTTGTTTGAAAGAGTTTCCTTTCTTGATTAGCTTTCATTCTCACCTGTTCTATACTACCTGGTCCCTGCTGAGCTGACCCTGAGAATAAAGGTGTTTTTGTAAAATTTTCAATTCTGTTCCCTGCCAGTTGGAGTTCAAAGTTTGTCTGAACTCCATGGAGCTTTCTTGATTCACATGCAACTTTTGGGCCTTTGAAATTTACCCAGTAAGAAAAGAACAAGGTTTATGGCCAGTATCAGATGAAAATCCTAGGACAATTGTGAGATCTTATAAAGCCCATTGTATATGGCACATATCACAAATGTAACAGGAAGGACCCCATCTGACACTCATGGATTCTGGAAGTTGCTCTGTTCATAGTCTAGCATATATTAAAGAAAAATGCCTCTCTTATTTACATGTCTTTGCTGATTGGTTCTTTATATGGCTAATTATTCTCATAGATTTTTTAATAGATTACTTTTTTATTAAACACCTCAATGACTTTCAAAATATGTAAAATAATGGCCTTGCCTAAAGATAAAGAACTCTTTTACTTGGTAGGTTAACAAAGATATGTAGTTTTGGGGGGCACCTGGGTGGCTCAGTCTTTAACCCTCTGTCTTAGGCTCTGGTCATGATCCCAGGGTCCTGGATTGAGCCCTGCATCAGGCTCCTGGCTCAGCAAGAATCCTAGCTCTCCCCTGCTCACTCCCCCTGCTAATGCTCCCTCTCTCACTGTCTCTCTCTCTCTCTGTCAAATAAATAAATAAAATGAAAATATATATATATATATATATATAGCTTTTTGACTAACATCTGGGGGAAAAAGGATAGAGGGAATCTAATATGGTGAGAGACTGGGCCTGGGGAGGTACTGTTAATGAAGAAAGAAATCTAGTATTAAATTTAGGGTTTTTCTCTATTGTGTATTGTTACACAATTTCCTAACCCCTACTACCCCAAAATTTCACTGATTATCTGCCATACAATATTATGTGTTGTAATATTTGATGTTAGAGATGGGTGGATGAAGGAAAGAGAGACCATACTAACAGAAATATACAGCACAATAGTGAGTCAGTAGATGCAGGAGCTAAGTAAATAGGCAGACTTAATGACTTCTGCTTTTATTTCTGGTTTTCTTCCTTGACTAACAAGAAAAGATCATTGAATGAATTGCTGATGCTTATGATCAGAAACATGCAGCATATCCGTTTTTTCATAACAGTCAGGGCCATAAGAGTGAAAGAGTTATTAATAGCTGTACCCTAAGCACTGTGGCAAAGTAAGATGTCTTTTAGGGGTTTCTGGTTGTCTCAGTCACTTAAGCGTCTGATGACTCTTGATTTTGGCCCAGTTCATGATCTCAGGGTCCTGAGATTGTGCCCTGCATGGCTCCAGACTCAGTGGGGAGTCTGCTTGAGATTCTTTCTTTCCCTCTCTAATTACCCCTCCACCTTCTCTCTCTCTCAAATAAATAAATAAATAAATAAATATTTTTAAAATAATAAAAATATCTTTTAAAATATTTGGTGTTTAAATGAAAAGTTAGAGAAAGAGGTAACAAATATAGGGATTAAATGGGTCAAATTAGATACTTGTTGGCCAAATAAGGCAGTATGAAGTTTGGACACACTCAAACTTTTACTCATTTACAAATGTGGTTGATATTAGTGCTATTCACCAATATTTCCAGTTGTCTTTCTTACAGGAACAAAGGGAGAGTGCAATGTCCCATTTTTGTGATGTTGATATTATCTAAATATCTTAATTTTGGTCAAAAAATTTGAGAAGTAAAATGTGTAATATCCGGGCACAAGCACACTCTACCTGTTTCCATGAGTCAGGAAATAAATATTTATATAAAAATGCAATCTCGATTCTTCATATCGAGGATGAGTAATCCAGAAAAATGCCTGCACTCTCAACATACTTTGTGTAAGCGAGAAATTAATCTTGGTTGTTTTAAACTACTAATATTTTGAAATTGTTTGTTTTCAGACAAATCCTAACTAATGCGATTGCCTGCACTCACATTGTTTTTAGTGGTGTCTTAAAGTAGTTGTATGATATACTTACCCTATCTTAGACTTTAACAGGCTTCTTTCTTGAGCATTTGTAAAACTAGTTTGAGAATTTTTTTATTGGCAAGAGTATCACTTACATGTGCTAAATCCTATCTTCCAAAACATCAAGCCATTAGCATTATTTAAGGCATAGATCAATTCTTCAGTCAATGTTGTATTAATACAAGTGTGCTGCAATTATTTTGAGGTATGTCTCAAGTGATCTGTTGCTAATTATTATTAAATACATATGTTGATGAGTGGAATAACATTTTCCAAATTAAAGTAGATTCAAATTTATTATATAAGGAAAATTTTACTTCTTGCATTCTAATACTGAGTTAAGGTGAAAGGTGTAAAAATAATTTCAGTTCAAAGAGCAAACTTGTGTATATCTATTGGACCACATATTCTCCGGACTGCCTTCTTGTATGTATCATGATGAAAACAAGTATTCCAGTGTTTTGTCACTGGTTGCAGAATTCCAGAGGTAAAAGAGACCTTGTACAATTTACTTACTGATTTTATATTGTTTTCTCAACCATGTTTTGTAGTCATGTCAAGGCCATAGAATAGACAAAAATAAATTCTATGGGCTAGTATCAAGCCCCCCTTTTCTACTTCACACAAAACACTTTCATTTGTGTTCACATGTAGATCATCTGCTTACAACTTAATCTGAGCACATGATTTTATAGTTGGGAAGAAGTTCTACCACAAAATGAAAACACAGAATAGGTTATCCTTCTATTTTACTGGTTAAACAAGCTCAAAAAAGTGAAGAATTCCTTAAACTGATAGTAAGTTTTATAACTTGGGCTTAAATTTCATTTTCTTAAACACTATTTAATATTCTTATATCCAAGTAATGCTTAGTTCCGTAATAGACAGCAAACTCGTTTTGTCTTTTTCCCCTTTCCTCTTTTCACCTGCTGTAGATGTATCAAAACCAGGCTATTTACATCCATAATTATTAGGTAAAAGAACTTTCTCTTTTAATAAGTGCTCTACTTTATCCCCATAGTTTCAAGTAAAAAAAAAAAAAAAAAAAAAAAAAAAAAAAAAGCTATTATTTTTTTTTTTTTTGACCTATGACCAAGTTTCAGAAAACATTCAGAAGCAATGCAATGAAATAGAAAGGACCAATGAAACACAAAGGACCAGCTCTAGAATACATGTAACTGAGTGGGCATCTGAACTGTAAATTAAGATGAAAAAAAAAAAGATATTTCAGAGTCATTTCTTTATGAAAAAGTGAGAAAAATAATATCACACATATAAATCACACCGATCATAGTAGACAACCCACAAATACCAAATCCCTCTTCTTGAAGTTTACCTTTGAAGGTATTAACCAGTAAATCTATCAGACCATTTATTCAAAGGCCAGAGTAGTGTAGTGCTTAGGAAAAGTGGTCATAGGGCCAGCGTTCCTGGGTTCAAATATGGCTTCAATATATGCCCACCATTAGACTATAGCCAAATTACTTAATAACTTCCCTGTGCCTTAGTTTGTTTACCTGTAGAACAGGGACAATAAACAAAAGTATCTACTTCATATAATTGTTATGATAATTACATCAATGTCTACATTTAGAAAACTTTTCAAAAGTACCTGACATAGGTTAATTGGCCAATAAATTATGTGTTATTTTGTTGTTGTTAAATATTCACAATGTGCACAGCCCTACCCTGCGATCTGGAGCAATATGGAAGAGGCAGATTTACTTATCTAATTCATCATGTCAAAATGATTTTAAACACAATGTACAAATCTTATGAGGATAGACTGGTTTAAGGCACTTTTGATACCTTGGACATACCTCATAATAAGCTGGCTTCTTTTTTTTTTTTTTATCTATTGATTGCAATAAATACGTTAAACTTCAACTAATGTTATGACGGATACAACGGCAATAAAACTGGTTTTATTTTAAAATATTTTGTTGTTCAAGCTTTGAAGGAATTCAAAATCTGCAAATTAGCCTTATTTGACACTTCTCTATAATTTGATAGACTCTTCACTGCAGAAAGAAACCCCAATTATTGAAGTTCTATTGTAATTTAACACACAAACACACCCAAGAGATAAGGATTTGGCAGTGTGTTATCCATTCAGGTTAAATGATTTTGGGTTCCACTCCAGTAAAATTCTGCTTGAAGCATAACTGTGTTGCCAATGTTCTCTCCTATGATGAAAAATGAGTATACCAGCCAACTCTGGTCTGAAAACTAAATTAGAAATGAACTTTGAAGAAAAAAATCCTTCACTCCTAGAGAAGAATGTGATCTTAAAAATGAATTAAAGCCTAGAAACCAAACATTGATAAGGGCCTTGTATCTATCAAAGCAAGTATACTATTGAAAGTATTCATTCATCTGAGTTTAAAATGTAATGTTAGCGCTTTCAACCTAAAGGCCAATTTCTTCCTCGATGTCTTGAAAATTATCATTGGAAGCAGTGATAGCACTCAGTTATAGGAATGCTTTCCAAGAGAGCACTAACAGTGTATCCCTCATTTTGCCAAAATCATGTAACATTTTTATCATAAAATCATAGCTGCTTTAGATTTCATTAACAAATAATGGAAAGAATAGCTCATATTTAGAGTCTGATCTGTTTCCAAGTGTTTAGTATTGGAATCGGTGAAATCAAGCAGGAAAGAAAGAGGGAAGGAAGAGGATAGAACAATCATTAGAGTAAGTGGTAAAGATGGAACAGAAAATTGACCAAAATGAATTGTCAAGCAGCAGAAGGTAAGGGTTAGTGGAGGACAGGGACATATCAATTTAACTGTCAGTATCTAGGCATATATTTCATAAAGAGTTAGTCACAAGCAGGAATGGATCCAAATTTTGATTTATCGCTGATACCAGATAAAGATAAGGACTCCCATAAATAGTATCCCTGTTATCTTACAATAGCTTGCCAGGCCTCTTCAAATCAGAAGAGGGAAAAAAAAATAGACAAATGGACTATTACTCACAGGATTAGAGAAGTGTAATCTGACAGAAAGTTCATGTATAAACTGTTGGGTATCAAGAACTTGACATCAGGCGGGAGAACAAAGAACAAATTGCTCTCCAGGTATCCCAAATATTGAGCAACAGACCTGGACACTGAGACCATGGAGAAATCATCAGTTTTGGAGAAGTATTAATGGTTAAAAATCTTGAATACTCACTCTGACCATACAGAGTCCTTGGCATTTGATTTGTAATGTAGAGAAAAATCTGTACTTTGATGGAAAGCTATACATTACCTAGAACATACCCTTTAGAGTTTCCTGGTTCTGATTATTATGGAGGGTCAGTTTACAACTCTCTAAATTGTAGATAATTGGTAATAATGAAAAATAGTTTCTGCCTACAGGCTTGTAAATTTTTTTTACAGCAGATTTTTAGCTGAATTCCTTAAGGTAGAAATAGCTAGTTTGATCTCCTGTTGTATATTTATTTCATGATTTTAGATCTATAATTATTCTCTTCTTTGTATTATATAAATTAGTTATAACATCTTATCTATTCCCTCATTTAAGTAATGAGTTAAATCATTTATTTATTTATTTATTTATTTAATTTTTTTAAATAGTTTGCATTTTAAAGATTTTATGTATTTATTTGACAGAGAGAAATCACAAGTAGATGGAGAGGCAGGCAGAGAGAGAGAGAGAAGCAGGCTCCCTGCTGAGCAGAGAGCCCAATGTGGGACTGGATCCCAGGGTCCTGAGATCATGACCTGAGCCTAAGGCAGCAGCTTAACCCACTGAACCATCCAGGCACCCCGTGTTAAATAATATATTTAACACATGTTCACTTTTTATGTACATGGGAGGTGGTTTTACTTTTTTTTTTTTAAATTAACCAAAGATGAAAGAAAAAACTTAAAATACTCTTTTCAGATCCCATCATTCTATAGGTGAGTAAACTGAGTCCCAAAGTGATAAAATGACTCTTGTGAAGTTTTGCAGTTACTTACCGGCAGATGCAAGACCAGAACCAAGTCATTTCCCCATACTTTTGCAGTCCTTTTTCCTACCACACTCAAAGCCACATGAATTAGCTTTTATTTTTTTAAGTTAAGACTTTATTTTTTATTTTTTATATTATTTTTTAAAAGATTTTATTTATTTATTTGACAGACAGAGATCGCAAGTAGGCAGAGAGGCAAGCAGAGAGAGAGGGGAAAGCAGGCTCCCTGCTGAGCAGAGAGCCCAATACGGGACTCAATCCTAGGACCCTAAGATCATGATCTGAGCTGAAGGCAGAGGCTTAATCCACTGCACCACCCAGGCTCCTTGATTTTACTTTTTAAAGCAGTTTTGCGTTCACAGCAAAATTGAGAGAAAGGCACAGAAATTTCTCATATATTCCCTGACCCTCCACATGCATAGCCTTCCTCATTATCAACATCTCCCACCAGGGGGTAGGGTACATTTGTTACCATTGATGAGCCTGCATTGACACATAACCACTCAAAGTCCACAGTTTACATTAGGGTTCACTCTTGGTGTTGTACATTTTATGGGTTTGGACAAAATATATAATGGCACGTAACTATCATGAGGGAATCATAGACTATTTTCATTGCCTAAGAATTTTCTTTGCTCTGCCTGGTCTTCTCTGCTGACATATGCACACAACCCCTGGTAACCACTGATCTTTTTACTGTCTCCATAGTTTTGCCTTTTCCAGAATGTTGTATAGTTGTAATTGCACAGTATGTAGGCTTTTTGTATCAGGTTTTTTTTTTTATTATTATTTTTATTTATTTGTTTGACAGACAGAGATCACAAGTAGGCAGAGAGGCAGGCAGAGAGAGAGGAGGAAACAGGCTCCCTGCTGAGCAGAGAGTCTGATGCGGGACTCGATCCCGGGACCCTGGGATCATGACCTGAGCCGAAGGCAGGGGCTTTAACCCACTGAGCCACCCAGGCGCCCCTCTATTAGGTTTTTGCCTTCACTTTTAGTTAGCTTTCTAAAGAGAGAGCAGTTTATAGCCCAGAGAATGGGTGGATAATAATATTTCAGGCAACTATACATTGGTGTGTTTGGGAGCACAGGATTTTGAGACAGAAAAGAAGCTTCCTAGCCTTCCTTTTATGTCTGAAATAAATCTTTCAAGGTGATACCTAATTCACTTATATGTAAACTTAGCTCTGCGTGTAGAGGAGAGAAAATGGCAAGACCTGAGAATTAACTGACAGTCTGGGAATCACTGGGAGCTAATAATTATGCTGGCTTCCCCTCCTGATTCCAAAGTGCAAACATGCTTTAAACAGATTGCCAGTTCCCCCAGGGAAGAGAGAAGGAAATGGCTGGATTAAAGTCAGAAAGCAGGGAGCCAAAAAAATCTAGTATTCATTACCATCCCCATCAATGAATATTTATCGAGCTCCCACAGAGAACCTAGTATCAAGGCTCAGGAATTCAGAGAAGTAAATACAATTTAGAGCAGTAAAAGTTCTCTCTATCCAAGGCTGCCACATGGCAGTGGGGAAGAACCCTGGATGCCAAAGGAAGGAGAGGAGAGAGCCAGGAAAAAGCAGACTCTTCCCTTTTCCTCAACTTTCTGAAAAGAATAAACCTGTCCTGTAGTCTTAATTTCTCATTTTTGTTTAATTACCCAAGACTAAAACTGTGGTCCATTTTTTATCTTCAGTGTTTATATTCACAGCAACTACCTTGGTGTCTTTTAAAAATTTCCAAGTACCTTCAGACTCTCAGGTTTGGTGGTATTTTGACCTGTAATGTGAAGAATACCAAAATTGTTATAATGGTAGATATTCCTGACCAAGAAGTCCTTAATGTAGGTCCTAACTTTCTGAGAAATGATACTCAGTTGGAAGACTTTCATGCCTAAGCAAGATAGTGATACTTTGTAAAAGGGTGGCATTTTGAATCCGATATGAAAACTCTTTGAATTATTAGTGTGTGGTTTCTAGTACTGTAATTAGAAGGAATCATTAGATTACTTTCATGCACGCAGCCATGCTTGTGAAAGCCTACCAATTCTTGATGAGAGTTACCTGTTATTTTATGAAACAGCAGGCTCTGTGACTCCTCCTCCAGGGTTGCCTGGTATAACAAGGTAAATTCAGTTCATGCTGATACTGGAAACTGCTGGCAGAACTAGTGTCCCCCTTCTGTCTGGACAGGTTGGATCTGGTGCTCTCTGGGGAATGCAGACTTCTCATGTGATTTCTAACCTCCCTTCTCCATTATGTCTGTCAACTCTCATGGCCCTCAGCTGATCTCTGCTGGAGGGAAACAGTTATCATTCATCTCCCCTGGCCTAGCCATTGGACCTAGGAGGGGAGAAGGTTTACTTTGATATTATTCATTCTGGGCAATTCTGTGTTCTTAGTAGAAGGTCATAGTCAATTTTAGGAGAAAGAACTTGCTTTTGGTTTCATGTTTGAAACCAGGTAACTAGAATTAAACCATTTTTCACAAGATAATTTTCCATGGAACTGCTGCCCCAAAGTGAGATATGCATCATTGGTGTATCTCATTTATATCCTCATAAATGAGTGAGTAAAGAACATGCTGTCTACTGTGTGTCCCTCATCTTCTTTCTGTTCTCTGTACTCCTGTTTGCTCTTATTCTGTCTTCATTCTCATTTTCTATGTTCTTTGTCCACACCAGAGTTTCTCAGCTCTGGAACTACTGACAGTTAGAACTGGATAATTCTTCACTCTAGGAGACTGTGCTGTTCATTATAAAGTATTTAGCAGCATACCTGCCTTCTTTTCTCTAGGACCAAGTTGCACCCCCCAAAGTTGTGACAACCAAAGTATGTCCCCAAATGTTGCCAAATTTCCCCTAGGGGTGAAATCTTTCCCGGTTGAGAATGACTAATCTAACCCTGCATATATTTCTTCCAACTCTGCCATAACCAGCTGTGTAATCATGACCATGTAACTCCAATAGTTTTAACATTTTAATATTTGTAGAATTTTCTACATGGTGATGAAGTCCCAGAACCTAAGTCAGGTTCGGTGGGGTGAGGTTCGGAGCTGACGACTAAAGAAAGAATTCTTAAGACGTCGCTGGTGCAAAAGGTTTATTAAAGCATGGGGACAGGACCCGTGGGCAGGAAGAGCTGCTGCCGCGGGTTGTGAGGGTAGGCATGTTATATACCTTGCGGTTGGGGGAAGGTGAGGGGAAGGGATGGGAGATTTCAACAGAGTTCTCACATGTTAAGGAGGGCCTACAAGGTGCCGGGGGGAGGCCTTGCCCTTATGGCTTGATCAATGTCGTCTTTAGGTCAGGCATTAACATCAAGATAGTTGGGAGATTCTTGGTGGGGTGTTATGATCCTGCTGTCATTTACATTCCCTTCTACCTCAGTCTCCTCCAGTTTATGGTAGGAGGGAGACATTAGGGCTTCAGGAACTGACAGTTATTTGCCTCTGGAAATTTGTGCTATTGATAAGGTAACCTCCCTGTTTAGATCTCTAGGACATCTGTAGAGCAAGGGGGATTCCTCTTCTGCAGGATTGCGATCCCTGCAAGTTAACTATTTATCGTTTTATGGCGGTCAGGGGTGCCTGAGGAATGCTACACATATGGAGGGGAGCGGGTGAAGAGGGGGTGCAAGGCGCCAGCTTTTGCTTTGTCCTCAGCCAGCCTCCTGCTCCCTCATCAATGGCATCCCTCTTCATTCTTTAAGCCCGTTCTCCTGCCCAGGCCTTAAGCTTACCAGTGGACCCAGTTCATTTTCCCTTTAATGCCTCTGCAGTATAATATATTTTATACACTCTACCTGCATTCTAGCCAAAGCTCAATCTGCTTTTCCACTAACATAGTTTTGCCAGATTTTCTCAAAATTGCAGTAATATGTATTATAGAAATACTCACTGAATTTTGGATAATAGTGAAATTATGAGATGCTGAATTAATTGTTGAATTAAGGAAAGAATATATTGATAATTTTAATGGCTTGAGATACCTCGACATGACCAAATTATTGCCTACTCTCTAAAATTAATTTTTCTTCAGTTTGTCCTACTTAGTTCTAGAGATTGAGTTAAAAGATTTTTAAATTATCGCCTCAGTTTTTCCTACATTATTTGTCCAAATATCAAAGCAACCTTATTGTTAACTATGGCAAATGTTATCTTACTTTTGATCTCCATTATATATATATGGCTATGCTTCCCCAGGTTATTGCATCTTATATGTATAATAAAGAATCTGGATCAAATAAGAACAACAACAACAACAAAACCACATCTTAAAAACTCACTAGTGAAAACACTGGAAGGGTTTTTAGAAAGTGCCACCTCTAATTCACTAAACTATTACCCTTGTCCTGCTTTATACATCCTGATTCTTCTCCCTCCCCTGCCCCAGGGTTAAATCTTTCCTTACAAAATACATTTCTGAAGAATTTATGGAGAAGCAATTGGTCCACTGGGGCTTTTCAGCTCTAGAGGCAAGCATCATTTCTAGCTGGTCAAAATCTTCTGTCCTGTACAACCTCCTGAGATTTTGTAAATTGAACTTTAGCTGACATATCATTTAACCCAGAAGAGTCATCACAAATTTTTGGTGAATCCATAGTTTAATAAATAAAATTTTCCTTCACAAGCATCAAATACAGATTTGAACTGGATGGCTTGAAATTAGCTTTCCTTCTTGGGACCCTATGATTTTATCATTTTAAACTCCAGTAAGTTTCAAAGTTGAATGATCAAATCCTACTCTGAAGATCTTAAAATTCTGATACTTAGGTACCTATGAATAAACAGCTAGGACTTCCCAATCATGTAAAAAACTGTAGATAACAAAAGGAATGAGTTCTCTTCCTAGGGGCAGGGAGATTAACTCATCTTGACAGAGATTAATGGGAAGGAAAACAAGATCAATGCTTAGATGCATATGAAAAAAAGTGACAATCATGGCATAGGTTATATTTGCTTAGCCAGGACCTTTGCCTCTTTAGTTATGGTGCAATGACAGGAGGGAAACATTGCCTTTGAAAGGACTGCTCCCCACCCCCACTGTTGAAGACCTTATTTACAGTGAATACCTCCACTCAGTTTTTGTACTTAGAAAATATGGTTGTCATCCTCATTAATTATATTTGAGTTGTGTTAATGGTTTGAAGCATGAAAACAGTATTATTGCAATGTAAATTTTAGGTGATCTAATAAAACCATTTTTATAGTCCAGGATTATTTAATGGAGGAAAGTGACCCATTAGCTATCTGTCCAGCAATATACTGTTTGTTTGTTTGTTTCTAAAAAAATTTAATGTAAATTTCACCTAAATTTAGTATAAAGACTGATGAAGGGGATGGTGTGGAATTTTGATGGTTTGGTTGATTTCTATTAACCATTCAAAATCTTTTATAATTTCCCTTATGAGCAAAGGACAAACAAGACACTACTGAAACATAGGCCTTTCCGAATATTCTATATACATGGATACTATGAATCAAATCAACTGGTCTTCTGCTTTTCCTTGAATAAGAATTCAGCCTTTGTATTTACTGCGTCCTTTGCTTAGAATTCTCTTCCCCTAGAATCTGCAAGTGATGGTTCCCTTATTTTCTTCAGCTCTCTGTTCAAAATTCATTTTATCCCTGAAGCCTTCTCTGCCCACTGTACATAAAACAACATTCATGCCATTTCTGGCATTTCCTATCTTTTTATTCTGCTTTATTTTTCTCCAAAACAAAACAAAACAAACAAAACACTTATTTGCATGATTTCTTCTATCTAACCCTAATAGAATGTAGGCTCCATGAGAGCAGGGGCTTTGTTTTATTTTCTTTTGTATCAATGTCACCTTGAAGAGGGACTGAAGCATCAGAGGGACTTCCTATTTATTTGCTGAAGAAGTTAAGTAGGTCATCAATTATCAAGTCAAACTAGAGTTGTCTTGTTTAAGGAATCAATCAGAACTGAAGAAGAATTAATTTAATTTAATTTAATTTAGGTCTCTTATGTTTTAAGACTCTCCACCAGATCCCCAGACTTTAAATTAAAAAAAAAAAAACAAATTCTAATACCTTATGATGAATTTACAAAGCATATTTCTTTAATTTCATCAAAAATTAAGGAAATCAAGAAATTTCACATAAAAATAAGGATTTCTGGATTATTTTGAATAATTGAATCCCACTTCCTACCATTGGAGCCAAATTGTGGCATGTTCGCATACATAAGTTGTATGCTCTGTTGATCACCACAACCTGCAGACTTCCTACTATTTCTTATATTTTGACATTTCCAGCTATGTTATCTGCTTGGTTACTGAAAGCATTTAAAGTTGCAATTTTTGCTATATGAACTCCTGAGTGCTATGCCTAACTGCTTAATGGAAAAGGTGAGTCATCACAACTAGAGTTACTAATGGTTGTCAACACACTTTTAATACACAAATCACAAAACAAAAAATACTAAAGCAGAGAACTAGTGGAATGGTTTGGGCAAGGTGGAAGACTGGGCTTGTTTGGCAGTCATCATGTGAGTGGCGTCTCCTGGGCACTATTCAGTAATTCTAGAACACATCTGTACCATCATCATCTTCCCTCACTTAGCCCCTTTTTAAAGTTTACGTATCCAAACTTTCAATCCTGACTAGAGCTAGCATACTGTTCTTGAAATGCTAAGGCACAGTCTTCAGCTATGATTATTTCTGTGACCTGTATGACACAGTAAAAGGAGACATGACAGAGGTTAAAAGAACTAGAGTAAGTAGGCAATAAGGCAGATTTCAAACTTCTCAATTTGGTCAAGTTAACCCCTGCCTTGGAGGCCACACCTGTGAAATAATAACTGGCATTTATTGAGAGCTCAGTACACCTAATTCTAGATGCCTTACACATATTATCTGTGCAACAACCCAATAAATGGTTAATTAACAAGGTCAAGACCTACAGCCAAGAAATGTGAACGAGGATTTAAACCCACATATTCCTTGGGGCACCTGGGTGACTCAGTTGGTTGTCTGCCTTTAGCTTAGGTGGTGATCTTGAGGTCCTGGGATTGGACCTCTGTGTTGGGCTCCCTGCTCAGCGGGGAGTCTGCTTCACCCTCTCCTCCTGCCCCCTTCCCCTGTTCATGTTCTTTCTCTCTCTCAAAAATAAATAAAATATTTTTATTTTATTTCTCAATTTTTTGAGGAATCAATATCTCAATTCTTTATTTATATCTCAAAGATAAGTAAATAAATAAAAAATAATCCCAGATACTCCAGCATTAGAGACCATTTTGTTACCACGTGCTAGAGCATTGTCTCCATAAGTATGTAAAATTCTTTTTTTCAAGATTTTATTTACTTATTTGAGAGAGAGAGAGAATGAGAGAGAGAGATTTGGAACAGTGGGGAGGGATAGAGGAAGAAACAGTCTCTTCACTGAACAGGAACCCCTATGCTCAAGACTTAATCCGGGTACTCTGGGATCATGACCTGAGCCAAAAGCAGACATTTAACCAACTGAGCCACCCAGGTGCCCTATATAGTTCTTTTTAAAATAAAAAATATATATTTTTTATAAACTTCACTACCCTCTGTTTTTAACAAATGGACCTTGAGTGTTTGGTTCTAGCAGTGGAGTGCAAGTACTCTCATAACCCTGAGGGAAGAATGGTCTTCCTCCAGTGGGAATGCCTCTTTCTGCTTGAATGCTCAGCTTTGGCAGGGAAGAACATGGAATGGTGTCTACACAAACTGAAGAAACATTTTAGAACTTCTTTAAAAAGGAAGACAGTTTTATTCAAGCCCAAGTTAGGATAGCTACCCAGAATATACAGTCTTCACAAAGAAGAGAGGGCTCCATAAGGGAACATTTGGGGTAGGATTATATACATGTTTTACATTGAAAGTTATAAATTATTAGGCAGTATTCCAGAAAGTTGTAGACCTTACATTAAATTTCTAGTGTATTCAGGGCTTTATGATTTTAATCTTATGGGAACCAGGGATGTTTCATATTTTCTTATCTTTTGTGTTCAGAATGCTCCTTTTTGGTCATTTTCTTTAATGAAACAGATGTATAATATGTGTTCAGGGAAGAAATGGAGCTCATACTTTGAGGTTTTGTTAAGTCATTTTTACCTAGGTAAATGTTAAATTATAGCTTTCCTAGGAACCTAGGAGCAGGGCCCACAAACCTTAAAAGTTGAAAATCAATGGTGAAAGAGAAGGGAGCATTTGCCTAGCCAGACAGGTCAGCCATATCAACCCTGGCAATCAGTGGGGTGACAGATGTTACAGTCAGAAAACTCTTACATCTCTTATGTAAAGTTCTTTGCATAGCTCCTTACAGGTAAATTGTCAATATAGGCTAGTTATTATGTAACCTAGAACTTTGAAGTCCTAAGTGGGTTCCTTTCTTTCTTTTCTTTTTTCTTTTTCTTTTTTTTTTTTTTCCCAGTATAATCTCCTTTGCTCCATTTACAACATGCCCAAAACAATGCTCTTGTTAAAATTCAAGACTCTTTTATTGGCATTTCTTGAGCCAGTTGTTAAGCCTGAGTCTCTCTCCATCTGCTTCTAGCTTCTATAACTAGGTTTCTATTTCATTTTGGTCTGTTTTCTAATTTCTTCATCCCACAACCTGTCTAATACCCCCAGCAACACCTGCATCCCTGAATTAATCTTCCTGGGCACTTCCCAATTTCTGGAGTCCTGCCCCTGGTACTTTGTGTTCCACTTGGTAAATGGAATTCTGTAACTGGTCCAAGCTCTGTTCTATAATAAAATATGCAAGCTCAGGATGCTATTAATGAAGCTAATGCAAAAACCCAGGGGTTCTACCTCCAACCTGCTGTCTGAGTCAGTGGTTAAAACAATCTAAAATAACCAAATCTAATTTTCCTACTCACATGCTTATATATCACAAACAAGTATATTAGAATGCTGTGGGTTTTAGACATTCTCCTTCAACAGAATATTAGACAACAGGAACATACATATTTATTATATAAAGAAGATTCTTTACTTTATTCTATCATCTCTCAATTATGCCATTATATATTTTGTACTTGATTACTCTCACATAAAACTAAATTTATAAAAACCAAAAATTTATAAAAAAAAAAACCAAAAACACAAAACTAAGGCACTTCTAAAAAAAAGAAAAAAAAAAACCCTAAAAAACAGCAGAACGCTTTCTCCATTAATCACCTAGCTGTGATATCAGCAGGGTGATTTCTCAGTTCCATTGGCTTTAAGTGAGCTTGAGGAGTGAGTTGTCGCAAAAGACTCTGAAGGTTGATATCTTCCATATCTTTCCATATCTTGGCAAATATGTTCCATATCTTGTAAATATTGCTGCAGTAAACATACAGGTGCATATATCATTTTGAATTAATGTTTTCATTTTCTTTGGGTAAATACCCAGTAGTGGTATTACTGGATCGTATTGTGTTTCCATTTTTAATTTTCTGAGGAACCACCATACTGTTTTCCACGATGGTTGTGTTTTTGCATTTACATTCCCACCAAAAGTGAGTAAGGGTTCCCTATTCTCTACATCCTTGCCAAAACTTGTTACTTCTTATCTTTTTGATTCTAGCCATTCTAACATTGTGGTTTCGATTTGCATTTTGCTGATCAGTAATGTTGAGCACATTTGCATGTGTCTGTTGGCCATCTTTATGTCTTCTTCAGAAAAAAATGTCTGTTTAGGTCCTCTGCTTATTTTTTAATCAGATTGATCATTCTTTTATGTTGAGTTGTACAAGTTCTTTATATATTTTTGATATTTACCCCTTCTAGATATATCACTTGCAAAAATCTTCTCTCATTCAGTAGGTTGCCTTTTCGTTTTGTTGATAGTTTTCTTTGTTGTGCAAAAGCTTTTTACTTTGGCATAGTCCCAATAGATTATATTTGCATTTGTTTCTCTTGCACGAGACATATCCATAAATATGTTGCTATGGATAATGTCCAAGAGATTACTGTCTATGTTTTCTTTTATGAGTTTTATGATTTCATGTCTCTCATTTAGGTCTTTAATCCATTTACAGTTTATTTTTGTGTATGGTGTAAGAAAGTGGTCTAGTTTCATTCTTTTGCATGTTAATTGTACTTCAATTAAAAAACTATCCCAGAAAGAAGAAAAAACATAAATGCTACATAGCAGGAAGTAAACAAAACATATTATGGACTGGTAGTACTGAGAAATAACAAGCTGGTTTTATAACAACAAGGGGAAAAAAGTCTCCTCAGTGTGTGCTATTAAATCTTCTCAAATCAAAGCCAGACTTCAGTTGATGATCTAAACAATTTGGGGGAACTTCATAATGTAGAAATATAATCTTTACACTTTGGGGACTAAATTGTTAAATAATAAAATCTCGGGCAGTTTTCAAGAAGGAACATTTTATCCACTAGCATTGCAACAAGGGCAATAGGGAGTATTTTGGAATTGAAGACAAAAAGAAATGAGCTAAGACACAGACATAGACATAGAAAGAGAATTAGCACAACACTGGATTGTGGAAGGAGAAAAAATCAGTGAAAACCAATGGGAAAAAGAAGAAAGAAAGAAAAGCAATGGCAAAGCCAAATGTATTCAAATGTTGTAATGTGAGAACTGCTCTCAGATGAGTATTTGAGAAGTAAAAAGACTGAAGATTTTGTAGAACAGATTGAGGAAGGTCAGTCAAAGTTCAGTTTTGTCCCATGAATTGTTCACTGTTCTAATTCTCAGATGCTGTGGGACAATATCAGAAGAATATAGAAACAGCAAAACTAGGGTCACAACATCTGCATAAACAATTGAGATTAAGGAAGAGTGATGGTAAGATGGAAGCTTAGGTTTTACAAATTCACAGTGAAGAATTTATAGTCACTAAGGACATTCACAATACACAAATAATATTTCTCAGTTTTTAATAGCTTGAGACTACTTTTGAATCTGGAAACAGGTCTTCTTTCAGTTCATTTCCTTTTGTTTCTAAGAGAGTGTGTGGATAAGGAGGGAGTCAATGATATTTGGATCAGGATTTTCTTAGAATTAAAAAAAAAAAAAACAAGAACTAGAGTTGAAATAATTTTGAAGTTTGAGACTTATTTGTGTCAGCCATGGCTATGGATCATTCAGATCTTTCATCAAGAGGGAATCTGCTGTGAGGAGAATTGTTGGTGACAGACAGCACCTGCCAAAATTTCAAGATCCAACAGAACATTTTTGATAAAGGTACCCTATCTTTAACTGCTCCCAACCAATGACTGCACACAGTAAGAAGGCTAGAGATGGGCAATCCCTGCCCAGAGAAGGTCTTCCCTGATGAAAACCTTTATTCTGGGGGCTCTCAATAAATCTGGCCAAGATTTTTTCTCCATCTATGGTCCTCCTTCTTGCCTTCTCTTTTCCAGGGTCAGACTGCGTTGCCATTCAAACGCTCTGCCTGACTGCTCCTGCTCCTTCTCTCATTACTGTCAGAAATGTTTCTCCCAATAAGTCTCCTGAACTTTTAAATATGTCTTGACATCTTACCTTTTGGGAGACCCAAACTAACACATGGACTCATTTATAAAAATAATGAAAACATATCTGAGGAACTGTGTTTAACAAATGGATATGTCTCTGTTCCACGTCCTAAAACTTCAGGGTCATGGCACCTCTACGAAGAGGCAGGCAAAGCAATCCATAGAAACCACATTGATCCAGAGAGGTCTCAAAAACTTCCTTGGTCTTTCCTTTGAAGAAGGGAGACACTGTAGCTCACATCCATATAAGTAGATGTATCTGGTGCCCTCTTGTAACAGCCTGGATTGCCTACAGAGTGATTCTGATATGTTAAACAATTTAATTTGAAACAAGTCAATGATGATTGATTGCATTTTTAATCTTCTCTTTTTTCCCTTATATCTAGTGGTTAAACACAGGTATTAGAATATTATTTTGGGGCGCCTGGGTGGCTCAGTGGGTTAAGCCGCTGCCTTCCGCTCAGGTCATGATCTCAGGGTCCTGGGATCGAGTCCCGCGTCGGGCTCTCTGCTCAGCAGGGAGCCTGCTTCCTTCTCTCTCTCTCTCTGCCTGCCTCTCAGTGTACTTGTGGTTTCTCTCTGTCAAATAAATAAATAAAATCTTAAAAAAAAAAGAATATTATTTTGGCTTTATTTGTCTACAAGTGAATTAGTTATTGTTTTAGATATCTTCATGAACATCTTCATATTAATCTCCTTTTTATAAGGCCAATTCCTTTTGTTTGTTTAGTGGTTAAAATTCTTTATGTTCTAAAATTCATTTAAATATTGTGCCAGGAAGTCTGGCAAGGAAAGGCACTCTACTTCCTATATGCAGTTAAAAGTATGTTATACTTCAAAGTCTGAAACTACTAATAAGTCCTAGTAGTAAACATTATAATATTTCCTGATACTTCAGTAAACAATTAAGTCCAACACTATCAAAAAGAGCTTACACAGTAAGTGAACAAACATATTAACAACATTAATTGTGATGATTAATATATATTGTAAATAGAGGGACTGGATGCTTATCTAACCATTTGTGGGAGAAAAAAACCTTAGTTTTAGGGTGGATATATTTGGAATTGAGATGCATCTTAGAACCAAGGGAAAATACCAGGCAATATACTCTGAACATACCTCAGTATTGAACCATATCAGATAACTAATGTCATGTTTCAGTAGAGTCCAATTACTTTTAGACCCATTATTACTGCTACTCTTCATGTTTCATCAGGAATACATTTTTTCCCTTCAAGCTTATTTTCAATTTTGTCACTGTATTCTTCAGTTCACTTTATTGAGCACCAACCAGGTATGAAGTCTTGTGGTTCAACAACAACAAAATGAGCAAGATATAGTTTCTGACCTCTGAGATCTAATATGATGATTTTTATATGTATCATGGAATATACATCCCCTGTTAAAAAAAAAAAAGCAAATAGTTCTACAACTACAGACAAAGAAAATGTGTGATTGTTTCTGTAACTGAAGTGACATTATAATGTATTATTTAGACTTGACACTTTTGATAATGAAAGGAAGAAAGGAAGAGTCATTCATTTTTATTCTGTATCAAAAGGCTTTCACTGGGACTGACCAGATAATCCAGGATATTAAATCATCCATCTGAAACCAAATTTTCTGGAATGCAACTTTTTCTATAAAGTATCATATGTATTGTGCTCAGTATCCACAGCTTTTAAGATTGGCAGATTCACCTCAAAGAGATAACAGAAGATCAGGCATAGGTATTGTTGCATAAGTAGTATCCTCCTAAAGTATGGGGAGAAGTTAAATTCATCTGCCTTGTTAATATTACTTCCATGAAACATGTAAAATGTGTGACTGACACTATGAGAGAATGAAAGGAAAGCACATGAGTGATTATTTTATTCCTATTCTATCTTAATTGTTAGATACATATTCAGTGGTGAGATACCAAAAAACAGCCTCCCAATAATTTCAATATGGTTAAAATTTATTTTTCTTATTATTTTCATTCTCAAAGAATAGAGATAATAAATATTTGAACTGACCTAAACTTGTCACCAGTTGGGAGAGCCAGTGTGATCAGTTTCCCTTCAGAGAACTAAGTAACCAGCGTGAATAAAAAACATCCTTACGAGAATCTCAACCCTCGCCAAATTCCCTCACCTGAATTCCACCAGACGTTATGATATCCTTTTTTTTTTTTTAAAGATTTTATTTATTTATTTGACAGACAGAGATCACAAGTAGGTGGAGAGGCAGGCAGAGAGAGAGGAGGAAGCAAGCTCTCTGCTGTCTTTTTAAACTTATCTCCATGTGTTTCTTCCTGTTTTAAATACAGGCTCACTTAGGTCAGTAATAGGACTCAGGGTTCACACAAAATCTTTCCCCTCTAACTAGTATTTTTGCTCCTTATGTGGACATTTAATCCTTCCCTTGATTATAAACAGTCAATGTTTATAACTGACTACCCATTTACCATAGCTGCTCATAAATTGAAGCTTTGGTCTGAGTTGCATCATTCATATTATTTCTCAGAACTAAGTCCACATGAAGTCAATTTTTACATTCAGATGAGCAAGAAGGGCTTCTTCCCACATGCTGAAAAGTTACTTTACTCCTGTGGGCTATACCTTAATTACAATTGGATGAGTCGGATGAATATTATCTTAAGTTCCTCAATAAAAAACACGATGGCACACACACTGGGTCAACTGTAGCAGCCCTGGAAGTGTACACTTGGCTCTTCTTTCAAAAACCAATTTATTATTCAACTGCAAGTGTAGTTAGCTGACAGCTTGTAGCCATGAGTGTATTTAGGATCCACCCCAGCTTCTGGGTTATGGCCATGTACTTCTGGGGCAGCTCCCAGACAGTGAGTTACAGAGCAAGATAGTGTGTTTTGGATCTTTCTGTCTACATTGAAATTCTTCTAATGGGCAATCTCTTTTCTGGAGGCCACCAGTTGAGTTGGATAAGACTTTGTCAGATCAGTATTACACCTGCCCAACCCTCCTTTCTCCCTTCTGTTATCTTTCACAGACATTAATCTCCAATAAACCTCTCCACTCTCAATTTCAACTCAGCACATGTTTTCTAATAGGCCCAACTAAAATACAAACTATCTAAAAAGGTCTCTGTGTCTTATATCTGGTGCCCTCATTTCTTGATTGATAAATTATTTCAAAGTCTACTATGTAATTTTTTTCAGTAGGCATGCTCTGGGGCTATTTATCCCTAAGCTTTTTTGGACCATAATTTTCAAAGAGAGTTTTATGAAGGCTATAGGCCATCTGTTTTAGAAAGCCCTCACATAAAATGAAAATTGATATGCATTTTTAGGGGTTCATGGCATTATGTTTTAAAGTTGGGCAGTAGGATTCGTGCAACAAAAATCATTCTCTAGGGTACCTGGGTGGCTAAGTGGGTTAAGCATCTGCCTTTAGCTCAAGTCATGATCCCAGGGTCCTGGGATCAGGTCCTGTATCAGGCTCTCTGCTCAGCAGTGAGTCTGTTTCTCCCTCTCCCTCTGCCATCCCCCCCACCCACCATCCTGTGCTCTCTCTCTTTCTCTCAAATAAGTAAATAAAAAGTCTTTTAAAAAATCATTCTCTAAAAGGAAACTCCAAATTTTATGTGGTTTGGAATAAAGAAAAGTTGAGGACTTCTTACTCGGTAACCATGCTTTTAGAATCTAAACTGCCTGTGTGTAAGGATCTAATCAGTACCCTATTTGTTGGTCAGAAATTTTCAGTGGCTCCATATTGTGCACATATGGGAAAAATCACTTTTTTTGTCAGCCATGATTTACTTCGTATAAGCCCAACAGTGTTTCTTGCCTGTCATATTCTTTTTTTTTTTATTTTTAATTTTTTATTTTTTTTAGAGTTTTTTTAAAATTAATTTTTTATTTTTTATAAACATATATTTTTATCCCCAGGGGTACAGGTCTGTGAATCACCAGGTTTACACACTTCACAGCACTCACCAAAGCACATACCCTCCCCAATGTCCATAATCCCACCCCCTTCTCCCAAACCCCCTCCCCCCAGCAACCCTCAGTTTGTTTTGTGAGATTAAGAGTCACTTATGGTTTGTTTCCCTCCCAATCCCATCTTGTTTCATTTATTCTTCTCCTACCCACTTAAGCCCCCATGTTGCATCACCACTTCCTCATATCAGGGAGATCATATGATAGTTGTCTTTCTCTGCTTGACTTATTTCGCTAAGCATGATACGCTCTAGTTCCATCCATGTGGATGGCAAGATTTCATTTCTTTTGATGGCTGCATAGTATTCCATTGTGTATATATACCACATCTTCTTGATCCGTACATCTGTTGATGGACATCTAGGTTCTTTCCATAGTTTGGCTATTGTGGACATTGCTGCTATAAATATTCGGGTGCACGTGCCCCTTTGGATCACTATGTTTGTATCTTTAGGGTAAATACCCAATAGTGCAATTGCTGGGTCATAGGGCAGTTCTATTTTCAACATGTTACTCTTTTTCAGTCATGCCAGACTTCTCACAAGTCCCTTTCAATACTCAGAATTCCCTAGCTTCAAAATTTTTTCTCAGACTAATACCTATTCATGGAATTTGGTTTACATCATCTCCTCCCATTTCTATCTATCAATTCTTACTAATTTTTTAAAAGAATTTCTTTTCTTTATTTTATTTTATTTTATTTTTTTATTTGAGAGAGAGAGAATGGGCAGGAGGGAGGGGTAGAGGGGGAGGGAGAAGCAGACTCTCTGCCAAGCAGGGGGCCTGATGCAGGGTTTGATCCCAGGACCCTGAGATCATGACTGAACTGAAGGCAGATGCTTAACTGACTGAGCCACCAGGTGCCACTCCTATTTTTTTTTTAAGATCAAATACAATCCACCCTTCTTCCTATGGCCGTC
The DNA here is from genome assembly GCF_964662115.1 of Mustela nivalis. NCBI lineage: Eukaryota > Metazoa > Chordata > Mammalia > Carnivora > Mustelidae > Mustela > Mustela nivalis. The sequence goes on from NC_139027.1 coordinate 43,784,023, forward strand.
CTAGAATTTACACATCAATCCAATATTCTCCCAATTTATTCAGTCTTTGTATATTAAAAAAGAAAAAGTGGAAGGCATCTCCCCTAGTGTTCATCTCCACAAATAGGTTATTTTGAATTTCTTTTGCCAGTATTTATTATTTCTCCATCTCCCAGAAGCAAGAGAATGTCAAGAACACAGAATTGGAGTACATTAACTGTTTAGCACCACAAACAAATGATATACCTCTACTTCTTCTATTACTTTTTTTCCTGCTAGTGTTCTCCAGTAATTTTGGATATTAAATGTCTTTGTTAAGAATAAGCCAAAGAAAAGTAAGAAGAATTTCACACTAGGCAACTCATGGAAAAATAATTTTATTATATAGGGAGACTACCATACATAAATGCATATATGTTGTTACATTTTGCTTCACTGTGTTTCATTTTGCCTATCATGAAGTAATCTTACTGAAGAAAGGATCCTGAAAATCACTTCAAGTTTTCTAAGATAACAAAAGGTATGCCTATAACCCCTGTCTCATAGTAAATTCATGTACAAGACAGTTTAAAACTAGGTCAATTTCATTGACTATTCCATGACAAGAGGAAACTGTAATTTATATTTGGGGATCAATGAAAATGAGCTTATCATATCCTCTCCTAAGTATAGATTTTATTAAGGTATTCAAAAAAGGAAAAGAAAGGTTCTGCATAGGGGAAGAATGGGTAAGCAGAGAGAGTAGAGAGAAGAGGAATGGAAGAGGGAAAAGAAAGAAAATAAAGGGACAAAAGGACATTGTAGATGTGAAAACAGGTGGAAGAAAATGATAACAGAATTAGAAGAGTAAATATGCATGGCTATACATTTTTGCCAATTAATCTAGATATTCTTATATTCTAAATTCAAAAGAGGGGCACCTGGGTGGCTCAGTGGGTTAAAGCCTCTGCCTTCAGCTCAGGTCATGGTCCCAGGGTCCTGGGATCGAGCCCCACATCCGGCTCTCTGCTCAGCGGAGAGCCTGTGTCCTCCTCTCTCTCTGCCTGCCTCTCTGCCTGCCTCTCTGACTACTTGTGATCTCTCTCTCTCTCTCTCTCTCTGTAAATAAATAAATTTAAAAAAAAAAGAAGAAGAAGAAGTCTCAAGCCTTCTAAAAAAAATTTAAAAATAAATAAATAAATTCAAAAGAGCTAAAAATTTAATCAAATCTCACTTCAGGACCAAGAAAAACTTTCATGTCCAGAACAATCAAAAAGCTTAATAAGAGGGGTGCTTGGGTGGCTCAGTGGGTTAAGCCTCTGCCTTCGGCTTGAATCATGCTCTCAAGGTCCTGGGATGGAGCCTCACATTGGGCTCTTTGCTCAGCAGGGAGCCTGCTTCCCCCTCTCTCTCTGCCTGCTGCTGTGCCTACTTGTGATCTCTCTGTCAAATAAATAAAATCTTTTTTTTTTTTTAAAGTTTAGTAAGAAGAAGAAAATGTTTAAAGTCACTGGAGAATTGCTAAGGTAGTAGGAATGTATAAGATAAAGATCTCAAAGAATAGAGAAAGTGAAATGAGTTAATCTTAGAATTTGGGCTCTTTTTGTTTTGGGTAACCCACAATTATGAAAGCAAAAGTGGTAGTTGAAAAGCTGAAGTGTTGAATTAACTTTCAATAATCCCAGAACTAAAGAAGCTAAATTGTAATTAAGGAGAGACCCTCGTAAACCCCTCAAGCTTTTTGTTAGACTGAAATATGCTGTCTTCCAGGACTTATAGAAAAACAAAATAAACAACCCAAGCAAGAATGAGCACATCTCTGTAAAATCTTAACTCTTGAAAAGTAGAGGTGATTTTCCCTAGAATATTTGCCTGCCAGAAGTAACATTTAATTCTCGATAGAGAATAAACTCATGTAGCATTTTGCTTAAAGTTTTTAAAAGAAAATGTCCAACATTTAATCAACAATAATGAGGCCTAACAAAAGAAAGTAAGTAACCAATTGCAAAAGAACATAATACAAGCAGACCAAGAGAGCGGAACATTCTTAAAATGTTAAATGTATACCTACCATAGGACTCAACCATTCCACTCCTTTAGATGAATTTGCGCTTTCTAGAGTTTTCTGTAAATGGAATTTTATAGTATGTACTCTTCTTCATTTGACTGCTTTAACTCAGTATAATTATTTTGAGACTCATTTATGCCACTAAGTGTAAGTGTAATCCATTTATTTTATTGATGAGTTTAATGTTCCAAATTTGTGTGTTTACACATTTGTGCATGTATTAATGTACCATACTTGTTTATACATTAAACTGCTGAGAGGCCTTTGACAGTTTCCAGGTTTTGTCTATTAGAAACAAAGCTGCTATGAATATTTATGGACAAATCTTCATAGGGTACAAACTTTCATTCATTAGTTAATACACTTACTTTCTTAAAGATTGAGACACAGCCTAGGCATAGAAAAAGAAGCCATGAAATCTACATCAGTGTAGAACTTCTAATATAATAGAGAAGGCAGAGAGAATAGCAAAAATGGTATGAGCCGTTTTCTGATTTATTTAACAATTATGAATCAAATACCTTTAAAAGAAGTTCTTGGGAATGACATAAACTGGATAAATAAGGTCACTGTTCTCGAGAAACAATTTATTTAAATAAATAGCAGCTATATGAAAGACTTTTTAGGTGAGGGGGGAAGCAAAATGTTAGCCTTTAAAGAAAAGAAATGCCTTTATCGTTGAATTGACCAAGGAAACAGACATTTAATAGAAGAGGTGAGTAGATAAGAAGCCATGAGCAAAAACATGTCAGAGGAGGGATTAAGGTGATTTGGGGTCAGAAGTGGATGTAATAGCATATCAAATATTTTGGATTAGAAATTAGGCAAATAAGTGTATAAAAAATGCATTGTCACAGGCAGTTATACAACAATTAAAGGGTTTTATCTCAAATGTATTGGGGTGGGGTTTTATAAGCTTAATCCTGTTGAGCTTCAGTGGGAAAGTGATTTGGTATAAGATTGATAAAAAGAGAAGATTTTGACAGAGAACATCAGAAAGGGCATTCAGGAAATGAGGGTTAGAATTCACAAATGATGATGTGGAATTACAAAACCAAAAATAGTTACAGAGTTTGGAAATACCAAAAAGAAATATATATCTAATTAAAGCAGAGACACAAGGTAAAAATATACATGAGATTAATCAATCAAGAGCTATTAATTGAATGACAGCTTCATATTTAGCACTGGCAAGGTGTGCTCTGGGATACAAATGTGTCCTCCTCAATTTTATTCAAGAATTATTGATGATTATGATGTGCAAGATAGAGAGAAGTACTTCAAAGAGTTTAAATCAAGACCAGTAAAGAGGAGCATAAATAATGAAGAGAAGACAAGAAGCATTTTAAGGCAGGATCAGCTAGGCTCTACCGAGAAGTAGGAATAAATGGTGCTGAGAACATTTAGGGAGTGGTTCTGGGGGAATGTACTTGATGGGCTGGAATTGTTAGTACAGATCTCATGAATGAGAAGATATTTGATCCAAATCTAACATGGAATTTGTAGAAGTCTTTCAGGTGGAGGAATAATAAAGGGCAAATACAGGACAAAAGATATGCAGAAAGAAACTTTACCAAAGTGGAAGATACAAGTTACTATGATGTGAGAAAGAAGAATCACTCCAGTCCCCTACCCTCTGATTTTTTTAAACTCCAGCACTAAGCCTCAGGGCCACTCCTATCGGCCCCTCAACTTGCTCTACCTGAAATGTTCCTTAACTGCTGAGCTTATGCAGCTCATTTCCCTCACAGAACTGACAACATCAATATAGGCACATATAGTCCCTACTTTCTTAAAACAGTGTGTTTTGGTTGTGAGGAGTTCAAGCCCTGGACTTGGACAATGGGCATTACAATCCTGAATCAACTTCTTGCTAGGTAAGTTATCTTGGGCAATTTGCTTAGTATTTCCAAGCTTAGTATTTCCAAGCCTCAGTAATTTCTGTTTATCAGCTGTAAAACGACTAAAAATGATTTTGTCATTCTCCTAAATGTTGATAGTAGTATTAATGCTATCTATACCCTATCTTGCTTGAGGGTTAAATTAAATGACTGGTATAAAGCTTTTGTGATTACAGTGCCTTGAATACACATCACTGCCATAGTTTTATTCCCCTGGCACCAAGTAGAATGGTATTTTAGGTCGTATTATCTCCCAAAATAGAAAAACCAAACAGAAAGATGTACCTGCTCAGCTATAGAGGAATTGTTCTATTAATTATGATATAATTATTCAATGTAGTAATATAATTTTTACATTATAATTATAATTAAATTATATTATTATTCTGTAATTATGCAGCCATTAAAAATCACATATCTACCTGGCTATATAGCAACATGGGCAAAAGCCCAAAATGTGGAGCCAAGACAAAAAGTGGAGTGCAAGGTTCTTCAACCCATATCAATGTTTTTGTGGTCTAATGGTTAAAGTTAGTAAACTAGAAAGTAAAATAACATTAACAGTGATTCTATTCAGGTGATAACTTTGTGGGTAATTTTTTTATTTAAATATTATTTTTATTTTCCATAGTATGTTACTCAATGAATCTGCATTACTTTTAAGATAAAATATATAACTATCATTATTTTAAAAGAATTCAACTTGCCCACAACATGCAGCTTGAAAAAGGCATCAGAAATCTAATTCTTAGTTGTTGCAGCAGTCTTTGTTGCTGAACGTACACATCACTTTTACTCTTCATTCACAGGTAGTCACTTAGTTCTAGGGAATACTTTAAAATGCATTTGCAGGTGTAACTGAGCAAAAATGATAAAATATGTTCATTTAAGGAAACAATATAACATACTAAGGAAGTATTCAAAGTATCCAGAAATCTATTAATGGCATTGTATCACAATAGGCTTGGCAGGTGTGTAAACTTGTAAACTCACTTCTCTGATCTACCCTTTAAACTAATTCATTAGAATTCTTGCTGACATATGTTCCTATTGATAACCACATGTTCACTGCTAATATTCTCACAATAGTTAGTCATGGAAAGTTTCTCACCTGTCTCTCCAGGTTAGGCAGCAAGAGAAAGAAAGTTGAATTCCACAGTTTCCAGGTATGTGTGAATCAACGCTAAAATTAACCACTCAAATACAAGATTATTAGGGAAATATAAAAAATAGCAATCTATGAAAGAGAGATGAATTAAAGATGCATTGGTTAAAGATAGGCTTTTCAAAATTGTTCTCAGTCAAAAATATCCATCTTGGGGGCGCCTGGGTGGCTCAGTGGATTAAAGCCTCTGCCTTCAGCTCAGGTCATGATCCCGAGTCCTGGGATCGAGCCCCGCATCCGGCTTTCTGCTTGGCAGCGAGCCTGCTTCCCTTCTTCTCTCTCTACCTGCCTCTCTGCCTACTTGTGATCTCTGTCTGTCAAATAAATAATAAATTAAGAAAAATATATATCCATCTTGTATTTGCACACACCCTATGTGAATGAAAAGATCTGCATTTGTTCTGTTAGGTAAAAAGAGAGAAATTTGAATTCTTTCTTCTTTACATCTATCCATCAATGTTTAATGATCAAATGTCATATAACAAGAATGATTTAAGTACTATTAATTCTAATAATGTATTTTTGAACTAAATGTTCATATTTCTCATTAACCTTTTAGTGTCTTTCATTATATATTAAAGTCTGAATATCCCAATATTTATTTTGTAACCATGTTTCAGAAAGAAATTATAGTATATTATTCATAAATATTTCCTAAAATTATAGAACTCTATCTGGTTACAAAGTTCTTCCCAGAGAGAGGAATTCCTCATATGTCTAGTTCTCAGTGATGTTATGAGTGACACACTGAAAAAAAGAAAAGTCCTAATTAAATGAGTTTTGCAAATACCGGGCTAAAAATTGGCTAAATTGTTTCTGGTTTTTGTTTTTATGTTGTGCATGCCTACCAGAATTTTAATTAGTTAAAATTCATCTTGAATATCTAAGAGGAAATTGTAATAAGAGGGTTTTCTCATATGTATTTGGCCACTTTGCTACAAATCCCTCACCTCATTTTATAATTTAAAAAAAACCATTGATACATTATATGGTGCATCCAGTTGAGTTTTGACAAATGTACACACCTATGCACCACCATAATCAAGTTATAGAACATATCTGACTTACAAAAAAAATCTCTCATACCCCTTTGAGGTCAAATGACTCTAGCCATCCATAAATACCTTGGGCAACTTCTGTTTTCTTTTTTATCACATAGACTAGTTTTACTTTCTTTGGGGTTAAATAGAAATATAACAGTGTGTACTCTTGTGTCTAGTTTTGTTTCCTCATTATGTTTTTGAGATCCATCCATACTTTATTAGCAGTTCCTTCCTTTTTATTACTAAGTGTTAATTTATTTCATAGGTATACAACAGTTTGCTAGCCTTCACCTGCTGATGGGCATTTAAGCTGTTTGGAGGTTATAACTTTTATGAATGAAGGTAACATGTACATTTGGGTATTAAGACATTATGTGGAAAGATATTTTTTTTTCCTCTTGAATAGACACCTAGAAGTGAAGTTTCTGGGTCTTGTGGCAAATATATGTTCACATTTCTATATTTTGGCACTTTAACCTTTGATGTGATGTGATTGTTTATGTACACTCTGGGTTCTGCTCTATTGTTCTGTTAGCAGGCAGTTAATTTGATTAGACACAAATTTAAAAATCTCATGCCTCTGGGGCATGACTGCTAAAATCTCAATTCTTTAAGACTTATTTCCAAAGAGTTTTGTTTTGCCTTCTATAATTGTGATTCTTGAGATGAACTAGAAATTTGGGCTGGGTATAAATACAGAAATGGGAGTAACCATTCTCTTGCTTTCTCATTTCTGGTGTTTCCTATCCACACTTCTGCAGCAAGTCTACTTTCTCTGGTTATTTCAGGCAGAGCTGGTATTTCTGTGAGATATCTAGCTGTCTGACACTGAAGCCTTTGGGATTATCTCGTTCCTTGGGATAAAGTTGTAGAAAAGGGAAACTTATTCCACGCTTATCACTTGTTCCAAGCTTTGACCCTCTCCTTAAAACTTCCTTTTTTCTTCAGTTTCAATACTCTTCAGGCACCTCTGGAATTTTAAAATATTTATGGGAATATTGGCTTACTAAAATGTCATACTTTCATACCTATGGAGAGGATTTTTAAAATGCAGTTTTTTTAAGGCTTCATATAAGGCTATATTGAGTTTCTTTTTCCTCTTGAAAATTCACTTTTGATTGTTCCTGGTTTTTTTTCAGGACTTTTTTCCATTTTATCTAAATTTATTATCAAAATGTTGTTGAAAATATTTCCCTTTTATCCATTTACATTTATAGCAGTGATTTTCAGCTGGAATTGACTTTGCCTTCCAGGAGACATTTGGCAATGTTTGGAAACATTTGTGATGGTCAGGACTTGGGTTGCTACTGGCATTTAGTAAGTAGAGACCAGAGATACTGCTAAACATCTTAAAATACACAGAATAGCACTGCAAGCCACAACAAATAATTTTCTTGTCCAAAAAAAAAAAATAAATAAACCCAGAAGAGTCAAAGTTAAGAATGGGATCTGATGTGATATTCCCTCTTTTACTCCCAACATTATTAGTTTGTTAATTTTTTTTGTTTACTTATGATCAATCTAGCTAACATTTATCAACTGTATTGTTTATTCGAGTGAACAAGTTTTGGCTTCATTGAATTTTATTGCTATTTGCTTTCTGTCTCCTTGAATTCCATTCTTATTTTTTTTTTCTCTTCCACTTTCTTCAAGTTAAATTTGCCCCTTTCTCTATGTTTTATGATAGAAGCTTAGATAATGGATTTTAGATCTTTCCTTTTTTAATATTAACTTTTAAAACCACATAATTCCCTGTAAGCACTTATAGCTTACATATTTTTAATTCAATTCAAATATTTTTTAATTCAATTCAAAATATTCTCTAATTTCTAATTGTTTTTGATAATTGTTTTGATAATTGCCAACAGATCATGAAGAAGCATGTTATTTAATTTCCAAATATTTGGGAAATTTCTAAAATATCCTTTTGTTGGTTGAGTTTAGCATAGTCTGCTGAGAAAACACACTATGTATGATTTCTGTGTTATCAGAGATACACTGTCTATGATTTCAATCTTTATAAATTTATGGAAAATAATAAGAAAATGATAATTCTCTTGGCTGGGTGAAGTGTTCTATAAATGTCAATTAGGTCAAATAACTGATAGGTTTGCTTCACTTTTGTATCTTTACTTATTTTATTTCTTTTATAACTTACTAAGGAAGTAGAGTTGAAAACCCAAATATAATTGGAGACTTGTCTATCTCTATTTTTAATTATTTTTTAAAAACGTTTTATTTATTTGACAGACAGTTCACAAGTAGGCAGAGAGGCAGGCAGAGGGAGAGAGGGGAAAGCAGGCTCCCTGCTGAGCAGAGAGCCTGATGCCGGGGCTCGATCCCAGGATCCTGGGATCATGACCTGAGCCGAGGGCAGAGGCTTAACCACTGAGCCACCCCAAAACCCCTGTATTTTTAATTCTGTTACTTTTTGTGGCATGTATTTGAAGCTCTGTAATTGTGTGCTTGCACACTGAGAATTGTTGTCTTCTTGTTGAATTGTCCCTTATCATTGCTAGATTATCCTTTTATCCTTGGTAATATTTCATTTTCTGAAATCTACTTTGTAAGGTATCAATAGAACCTCTATGTCTTTCTCTTTTTCATTCTTGTACCTTGAACTTATTTTTATCTTCATATTTACAATGACTTTTTTATAGACAAACTAAAGTTCTATTTTACTTTCTTATTCATTGTTAGAATCTCTTCCTTCTAATTTGGAGCATTTATATTTAAGGCAGTTATCAATGTTGTTGATTTTTATTTTCTTTTATTTATTCTTTATTTTCTTATTTTTTTAAAGATTTTATTTATTTATTTGACAGACAGAGACCACAAGTGGGCAGAGAGGCAGGTGGGGAATGGGGGGGAGCATGCTTCCCACTGAGCAGAGAGCCTGACATGGGGCTTGATCCCAGAACCCTTGGATCATGACCTGAGGCAAAGGCAGAGGCTTTAATCCACTAAGCCACCCAGGCACCCCAACGTTGTTGATTTTTAAAGATCAAATATTTTAATTGTTTTTAAATCACCATAATGCTTTTTTGTTTTTTGTTGATGTCATCTGACCATTGTTCTTTTATCCTCCTTTTCCTGATATCTTTTGGAGAAATTGTGTATTTTTTTTAAGATTACATTTTAAACATCACTATTAGTTTATTTGCTATGTATTTTAATTAATGGTGACTCTATGGTTTACATTATGCATCTTTAATGCATCAAAATCTACCTTTAAATAACATACCACTTCACATACATACACACACATACACAATGTACTTCCATTCTTCCCAGTCAGAAATCAGTTATTTACTTGTTAGTAGTGGAAAAGCAAGTTTCATAGAGGTTATATCTTTATGGGATGAAGGAGAATTTTTTTTCTCTTTATTATGGCTCCTTATTCACAAGCGCCAATCAATTTCATAGTGTTACCTACCATTTCTTTTAATGCTTTAGCCCTTATACTGTTGTTTCAGAGTGCCATTTTATACTCTCCAAACAGAGTGAATCTTCTCATTTCAATATATTTCCAAATATCTGCAAGTTTTATATAATAAGATCCACTAAATACAATATTTAAGATATAGCAAGGTGATTTGTGGAGATTTTAATATTCTGTAACCACTGTATTTGCATGTTCTAGAAATCACATGTTTTACTAGCATTGAGAATTTGGAAGTGTAACTTGATATCCCCAAAGGGATATAAGCATATACACCTTGCATATATTCTACTTTAGTTGATGATTCCTAAATTTCCTAGAAAAAGGAAGCCCTCACCTGTTTTAATTCTGTTAACCTGCCTTAGCATTCAGCTACATTAAGGAATGAGCACAGGTTTTTAAAACTAGGAAAAATGTCCTATTTATCGAATGTTGTTTTCTTCAAACTGAAGAAGGAGTTATGGTTTAAAACTATGTAAAATTGAACACTGCATGATGATAATGACAGAAGTTTTTAGTAGGCTAAGTAACAACTGCTTCATTTAGCAGTGACGCTGGGCACATGGACCTATTGGGAACTTCTGACAATATCATCATTTAATGTCAAGTACACACATTTTGCTGCATCCTGTTCAGTGAGTTCTCAGCTACATCCTTAAAATTACTGTGCAGAAAGAAATCCAGAACAGGAATCTTTGAATCTGCTGCCATCACAGGAGCTTTGATTTCATTTACTTCCAGTGAAGTAGCCAAATGCAGAAAGACTGTTAATAGTTGGAGCTAATAGCAGCAAACTTATTTCTATGCCAACACTAAGTAAAACTAAATCAATTCTATAAAATATTTGAAAGATAAATAACAAAGAGCCAATATGCAGAATATATAAAGAATTTATAGAAATCTGGGGTGCCTCAGTGGTGCAGTTGGTTAAGCAACTAACTTGGTTTTGGCTCATGTCCTGATCTCAGAAGGGTCATGAGAGCCAGCCCCGGGTCAGACTCTGTGCTCAGTGGGAAGTCTGCTTGTGATCTGCTTGTGATTCTCTCTGTCTCTCTCTCTGCCCCTTCTACTTGCCTCTCTCTCTCGCAAATAAATAAATCTTTAAAAAGGATTTATAGAAATTTTTAAAAATGTAAAAAAAAAACACCAGAAATTGAAAAAAAGGATAAAAACAAATTTTGCAATACAAAACCATAAATGATGTAAATTTATGATGATGGTAATCAAAGAAATGCAATTTGGCATTACAAAGTCAAGTAAAAAATTGAATTCTGTGTTCCCTGGATGGTTTGTCCAAACAGAAAATGTCAGGTGCAAATGAAGTGATGCAAACTATAAACAAGCTTTTAAATGAAGACTGACCAACATCTTGTTTAGTTAAAATGGAAAAATAATCAAAAATCAAACTTAGAGCATCTAGGATTTCAGTTGCTGAATGATTTATATATATATAAACAGTATCCAGCAATTGCACTTCTGGCCCTGTTCTGAAAAACTACTGCCTGGGCTTATATCCCCTGACCCCATCTCTTTTTACTAGATTGGCCTTGCTCACACTACTTATCCTGTCTGAATTGCAGTCTTTTTATCTTTAAAATGGACTACCTTATTCTTATGGTTATTGTAAAGATTAAATGAGATACAAAATGCTTAACATAGAGCTTGACACATAATGAGCACTAAATACATGTTAATTATCATAATTATTCTTAATAACATAACCTAGAGTAATGATTCATTCTGTGCATAAAGATATATGTGTAAAGATGCCTCTTGAATCATTGCTTATTATTTGAAAATTGTTAGCAAACTAAGTGACCATGAATAGGTCAATAGCTAAATAAATGACCATAGATCTGTGAAATGTTTCATAAAATGCCACACAGTGGCATTTTTTTAAAGTGAGTTTTAAAGTGGAAGCATCAAGTTACAAAGCAAAATATGTGGTATAAAGATATTTATATAAAAATGATTGTATTCATACATAGCATATATGTAATACATAAAGAATCATCAGGAAGGGTATGCCTCAAACTGTAAACATTGGTTAGCTGTAGACAAAGGAGGAGTGAAATGGTAGTTTAATATCATGCTTTATACCCTTCAACACAATGAAAATTCATTCATATATCATTTGTGTAATTAAGAAAAAAAATGAGCCCAACATTCCTAAGCACTCCCACTGCTCTCTCTTTTTGGTTTTCTGATGCTCAGACTGCTTTTGCTTGGGTCATAAACCTTAGCTTGTGTTATGTGCCTCACCCTTGTTTTATAGTTATGTTTGTAGTGGCTTATCCAGTTCTGGCCCCTTCCTCAATACAAGCTCCTTATGTAATTCTGGGCAAGAGAAGTAATTTACTTCCCTTGAAGTAATTTACCTGACAATGACAAACTAGTTCTAGTTTGCCTGGGATTTACTTGGTTTTAGTACAGAAAAATTTTCATCTTATACCACACACTACCCCTGGTACCTCTTATCTACAGTAGATTCACATTGAAGATGATAGTAATGATATATTTTCAGAAAGGTATTTAAAAAATACTAAATAGTCTTCTTTAGATACCATCTCAATTTCCTCTTTGCCCACTATTTTACTATATGTGTGTATGTGCATATAATATACATTATACATACACAAATATATTATAACCATATCTATATCTGTACCATATCTGTATAGTGATATACTCCGCATCAGTTTGTAGCACAGCAACATTTATTTGTCCAACTTTCCTATAGGATTTCACAAGTATATCAGAGATTTGGAAACTGAGTGCCCTAGAAGACACATTTATAAAATTGCTGTTAACTGTGTGTGTCTATGCATGGATTGGAGCTAGAATGATCCCGTGGACCAGTTGTAATAACAGAAAGAACAAAAATATCCTGCCAAGTTGAAATAATACATTTTGCAAAAGTGGCTTTTAGTAAAGCCACTTTTAGTAAAGCCCAATTTCCTTACCTGTAAAATGCTTTGACATGAATTTGGTCCCCTTAAAACCTAAAATCTACAATTATGTTCCTTGGCTGCCTCTTTGAAAGGTGAAATGCCAGGTGCAAATGAGGTGACAAGAGAAAGCACAAGTTTTTCAATAAGGAATGTTTGACATTCTGTTTAGTTAGAAGGAGAAATATATTGTTCTTTTTTAAGCTTTCAGTTACATTTATTCTTTCAATAAATTCTCCATCTGTGTTTACTGTTTTCCTGGCTTGTGCTAGATACTAAAGATACAACAAGAAATATGATTAACATGGTTTCTGACTTAACATACCTAATGTTTAGTGGAGGAGACAGGCTTTTGATAAGCAGTTATAATATGCTGTGAAAGGTATGCTGATATACCAAAATTCAGGGTGTCTTGGAGCTCATGGAAGGGATACCAAATTCAGACTCTACCAGAACTGTCTTTAGAAGCAGAACAGAATATTTGGGATGGAAAGGATTTTAATGACCATATTAGCCTGGGTTACCCAGAAAAGCAGAAACTGTATGTATACGTGTATTCACAAGTGCATGCGTGCGTGTACATATACGCATGTGCTTATACAATTATGGAGGCCAAGATCTGCAGTTGGCAAGCTGAGGACCCTGGAGAGCTGATAGGAGAGCCAATGGTATTACTTCTAGTTCCAGTCCAAAGACAGTAGAAGACCAGCATCCTAGTTCAAAGACAGTCTGGCAGAGAGAGGAATTTCTCTTATTGAGTCTTTTCATTCTTTGAGCCTTCAGTGGATTGGATGAAGCCCAGTTACTTTGGGGAGGGCAATCTGTTTTGCTTACTCTGCCAATTTGAATGTTAATCTTACCCAGAAATACCCTTATAGACACACATAGACATATTATTTAGCCAAATATCGGGGCACCCTGTGGCTCAGGTTACAATGACACACAAAATTAACCATCAGAGTGATCATAGGGCTTGGATACCTTGTTTTGCAAATGAGGTCTAGGTAGGTAGTGTTAATTGGCCACTGACATGAGAAGTTGTGCAGCAGATTTTCTCCTTCCAGGCTAGTGCTTGATCCATGCAATCCAGAGGAAGGTTTTTTTGTTTTGTTTTGTTTGTTTGTTTGACGATTTTATTTATTTAATTGACAGACAGAGAGCATAAGTAGGCAGAGGCAGGCAGAGGGAGAGGAGGGGAAGCAGTCTCCCTGCTGAGCAGAGAGCCTGATGTTGGGCTAGATATCAGGACCCTTAGATCATGACCTGAACCAAAGGCAGAGGCTTAACCACTGAGCCACCCCGGTGCCCCCCCCCTTTTTTAAAGATTTTATTTATTTATTAGACACAGAGAGAGAGATCACAAGTAGGCAAAGAGGCAGACAGAGCAGGCTCCCTGCTGAGCAGAGAGCCAGATGTGGGGCTCCATCTCAGGACCCTGAGATCATGACCTGAGCCAAAGGCAGAGACTCAACACACTGAGCCACCCAGGTGCCCCAAGAAGTTTGTTTTTCATATTGTGTTTTCTGTGGTTTCAGAGCGCCTGAACTCCAGAGCTCTTTGCCTCTTTGGCCAAAACCCATACTATGGATAAAGTAAGGGTGAAGTTTTTTTTTAATAGTCATCTAATCATGAGTTCTAATTCCTTAGGACTTTGTTTTCTGAATGAAATTTAGCATCTATTCCATTTAGTATTAACCAGGAGTGTATATCCTAAGGGTTTAGGGGCTTTTTTCAAAAATATATATTCCTGGTCCCTGTGCCTAGTAGTAGTTTAAGTCTGATAGATCTTTCACATACCTTTCTTTTCTCCTTTTTTTTTTTTTTTAAAGATTATTTATTTTAGAGGGAAAGAGTGCATGGGCACTGTGGCAGGCGGGGTGGGTGGGGGGAGGTGAGGGAGAATCTCAAGCACATTCTCTGCCAAGTGCATAGCCCAGGGAGGACTTGGTCTTAAATCCTGAGATCATGACCTGAGCCAGAAATCAAGGCTGTTTAACTGGCTGAGCCACCCAGGCACCCCAATATACCTTTCAAATGTACAACCGATCAGGTCATTGTCTTTACTGAACATATGACTGGATCCAGTGAAAAACTGAAGGGGATTCATAAGTAGACCTTGCTGAAGAAATGTTGGATCCCTAAAGCTTCAGTATTTTAGCACTTTTTAAAAGATTTTATTTATTAATTTGTCAGAGCGAGAGAGCACAAGCAGGGGGAGAAGTAAGGCTCCCCACTGAGCAAGGAGCCCAATGTGGGACTCAATCCCAGGACCTGGGATCATGCCCTGAGCTGAAGGCAGCCGCTTAACCAACTGAGCCACTCAGGTGTCCCTTTAGCATTTTTGATCAGAGTCCTACTGTGCTTTCTCTGCCCTCAAGATGAATTATTTTCTTTCTTTATATGCTCCTACAACAGGTAAGAATAGACACTTTCTTAGCAGCCAACTTAGTAGTCAATGATCTCTACCTTCTGTCACAAGGATTCAGTGTTAGAATTGTATCCCTACTGGGATTCAGACATGACTGATTTCAGAGAACCTGATGTGATGGGCCTGTCAGAAATGGCTTAATATGGAAACTGAGATGATGACTCGCTGTTTGGCAGAATTGGGGTGACATAGTAGAGCTATGGCAATAGTAGAAGTGTTCTGGACCACATATAAGATGGCTTCTGAGATCTTAGGTAAATCTTGAGGAAAAGGCTCTGTGTGGACTGGAGAATCTGAGGCAATATATTATGGAGGCATTGAAATCAACTTAAAATTATTACAAATATTAGAAAAATGAGATAAAGGTATATATGTACATATGTATAAATATAGTGGGTTGGCATCACATTGTCATTTAAATTATACAGAACAATCAGGGAGAAGGTCATTTAAACAGGAGGGGTAAATTCACACATCTTTGTACTCAATGAAAATTTGCCTTAGAGTGCAGGGGAGAAGATAAAGATATGAATCTGTTCTTTCCAAGTTGTTCTATTTATAGTGTGAGTATCTCACCTTGCTGAATATCATTTTGCAATTTTCACATAAATCATGACCCCTAACCATAAACTGGCTCCTTTAATTGGTACTCAATCCAAGCCATCCTTTCAGGATTTGTTTTATCTCTCTGTTATTGTTTCCTTATATAATGACTTTAGAAACTTACTCTAAAATAAGATTGATCTATGCATGTGTATGAACACATATGTCTCACAAGGTCCCTACATTCCAAGGACTTCCAGTCTAGTTGCAAGAAACCAGCACACAAAACATTTAAATAACAGCAGAAGTGTTCATATGTTCCATAAAGGAAAATGTGGCCAGAACACCTTGTTGAAATTCAGATGTTAGTGAGAGTTGCTATTGCTGTACTTATCAGGGAAGGCCATTACGGAGGAGTCTAGCACACAAACAGGTGTTGCTTTATCTCTACTGTGTAATATGCAACTCATATGTTAATTTGCTTTAGATTTTAATCTGAACTTTACTTACAGAGTTTTAGATGCTACTGTGTATCATGCATTGTACTAGTTTCTTTGTAGATTAGACAAATTTATTATTATGGTTATCTTCTATGGTCTTTTATTCTTACAGCATGTGTGGAGTGGTGGAACTCTGCAAGACTCTCCTCTGACCTTGTCACTTTAGAGGTGAGATTCTAGGTAGGTGGAAGTAGAATAGCTGACTGCCTATACCTTGTAGTTTTTAATACTGAGAATGATATTTATACCCCTGAAGAGACCTCAGCTATCTCATAACTATGATTACAGTTTATTCTCAGAATGCTCTAACATTAGTGATTTTTTTTCCTTTCTTACAGAGCTCTGGTGTTTTTACTGCTCTGATGTAAATCAGCTTGAGTTCATAGTTATTTACACCTGAGAGTGAGGGGAAAATCTGACAGGTGGTCTTAGAAGGGATGACAAAAACAAGAGTTGAAGAGTGAGGAGTACTTGGAGGTAGGTATGATCTGACTTTGCTAAGGGAGGGACAGGAAAGAATGGGTAAACTTGAGACCTCTAAAAACTCTTTTCTCTTGCTTTACATTTACCAAGAATTCCCTTGCTTAAAAACAAATGCAGTTAGACTTTTCAATGGATACAACTTAAAAAACTCTGAAAGATAGCCTGCAATAAAATAATAAATGTCAAGAAGATGATGGATGCATGAGGAGCCTTGAATCCAAATGGTACCGCATTCCATTTATCTGAAATGATTCATAGTCAGGATTACCAGACTGTAACAGGTGGCTACTTTTAAATACAGATGCTAAATGTCATACCTGCAGATGGTTCATCAGTAGAACATGGAAAAAACATCTTAATTATATATTATGAAGTCTTTTCATAAAAAATTAAAAGATAGGCATTCATTATGCTTGTTTGAGTTATATCACTGAGTACAGATGCTGTTATGAGTTAGCTGGTGCTTTAATCAAAACAAGTATCAGTGGATCAATTTAATGATATGAAAGTTCTGACTTAGGTTGGAAAGTTTCTGGCAATGCAAATTTCTTGCAGTTTCCTGATTTATGCATCAAAGGAGAAGACTCTACTTCACCAGAATCCCACATCAGTATGTGTTAGAGTAAAGAAAGAGATATACTCAGCTAGTCATCCTTAAATGGAAGCATTTCAGATTGGCTTATAATACTCCTAGAGACATATCAACCTGAAGCCTAAAACTGGAAACATTTCATGCCTGACATGGACTTTGGAATCATTGTGGCAGATTTATAAAAGAACGGAGGTCATTCATGCACACATACACTTCATAGTCAAATGATTTTTTGTTTTACTATGTCTGGCCAACTTATACAATCGACATTGCTGGAATGACTTACTACTGCCACTTATAGATGGAGATTTAATTCAATTTAGCACATTAAAAAAGTGTGTATGACTCTCAATGTGATTCCCCATAGAGATAGCTCTCCAAATGTTTTGAATCTCTGCAAATCCTCCAGGATTATATATGGCCCCATTGATATCAATAGTGTATTTGTTAAATTATTATTCTCATTACCTGATATATTCATATCCCTCTTCATCATAATGATGAATGGATGTTCAAAGCCTGTCTATAATACAGTGTTAAATTCTCTAAATCCATTGCCTTAACTGAAAAATGAGGGAAAAATGAAAGCTGTGCTATTGTTTAGAGATGTATGTGTGTGTATGTTGTATCTTTAGATAGATTTTCATAAACTGAAAGTACCATTTAAATACAAGGTTTTCTATGATTGCTTTTGACATAAAATCAAATCTAACTTCCTTAGAGCTCTGAGCAAGCTGATGTGCAAGCAGGAAGCTCAGAATCAACCCTGCCAGGAATTAAGAGCAAATGCCTGGAAATTTCTCTAAGGAAAGTTCTATTATTTCTTTCTTGTCCTCCTATTTTTAGTTAAAATGAGAAAGCAAACGGAACACTGCATTTTTAATTATGTTGATATAAACAATATAATAACATTAAAAAGTAAAACAGTGCAAACAAAATCTAAAAATGAAAAGTAGAAGTACTCCAACCTCATCATTCCCACCTCCCAGCAGTACCATTGTATAGTGTTTCTTGTACATCCTCCTTGTAACTTTCTTTGCAAAAACAAGCACATATATTTGCATATCTATCTACATATATTTATAAATCTTTCCTTTACACGTATAGTAGGATGTCTTACCAGAAGAAATGCATGCCAGAATTTAAATTTGTATTTTTTATTCTTATTTGCCAAGAGAAGTACTATTTCCCCATATTAACATAAATAGATAATCACCTTATAATCACAAACAGTGGGAGGAATGTACAGTGAACTGTCTGATTGTCCAAGGAACTGGGGTATGATAAGACTTCCTATACTTTGAAGCTACCCCACTACTACTTTAGCAGTTATGGAACCGGATTGGGTTTCTAGGTCTATGAGGTGGCAACTTCTGGATTCTGTATCAATGCAGCCCTCTGAGGTCCAGCTGGTACTTGGGGTGCTTGCAGTGAAGTTAAGAGAAAAAAGCTAGACTGTAATAACTCAACTTGGGGAAATTAGACTTATCACTGTTGAGGAAAAGAGACTGGCATGTGTTCATCGTGGTCATAGGCAAACCTTGTCTGTTGAATCATGTTTGTCCAGACTTGAAGTAAATGAGCCCATGTTTTTAGTGTCTAACCCCTTCAGACCAAATTAGCCCAGGTATTTTCAGGACTTTTAGGACTTTCTTCAGGGGAGAAATAGAGAGTAGCACAGGCATTCCAAAGGAAAATCGTAGACCTCATGCTACTAGTATATGTGGAGGGTTGGACCATCAACAAACAAAAATGAGATTTCAACTTCTCTCTTATGGACAACGCTATGTGTCATGAATGTAAGTAAAAACAGGCATCTGATTATTCTGACCTATTGCTAATTCTCTTAACTAAGTACATATATTTTAGCTGGTTTAAAAGTTAAAAGTTCTGTTCATGTTTGTGCAGAAAATTTGGAATCCTCTTCTACTCAGATCATTGCACGTGTCTTTTCTTACTTCAGATTTCTCCAGTATCTTCTCATAACAGTGCATGTACACCCATACTTCTTTATTCTCAATCGCTGCATAAAAGTATCATGAATTACTTTTAAAAATGCTTGTCACTTGGATTTTTTTCAGTTCTTTGTGAGTACAAACAATGCTACAGTGGCCATGCCCATATATGTGTTTATGTTAATGTAATCCACAGACTAAATTCCCAGCCGATGAATCCTTGAGCAAAGAGAATGCATTTTCAATTTGATAGCTAGTGCCAAATGGCACTCAAATGATGGTATCCATTTATACAGCCAGCAATGATATATGAGAGTCAGGATTTCTTTGTAAGGAGTGACACATTGCAGATGTGGATTCAAAGTTCTGCATAATGTTACTTAAGGTCAAGATGACCCATCCCAAAATGCCTACACTCCCACTCCCTCCCACTCCTCCACCCCTTAAGTGGACATATTCTCCTTTGGTCTTTATCTCTGAGGGACAAACTTAGCCCCATATATTTTTCTTATAAAAGCAGCTTCTGGGTTTTTTTTTTTTTTTTTTTTTTGAGCACTTTATACTCACCATTTTGCAGGCACAAATGTCAAGGAGGTGTATGGTATACCTGCTGATTCATACCTCTATTTGAGAAAATCACCTCAAAACAGTCTAAGGTGCTAGCCCAGTGCTACTTGCACTGCACCCCATTCTTCCCCACTCCCCCTTAACACATCCACGCACAGATGCTGCTCACACCTTCTCATCTGTGGTATCTCAAGTTAATCCTGCCAGTTCATTTACTTATCACAGAGGCATGAGATAATGACATCACTAAGAAAGAAACATTTATTAAAAGAGAGGTAATATCTTTCCAGAGGCTTAATTAGCAGGGGAAGAGGACAGTTTCAGAATACTTGCACAAACAAAACTTTTATTCTTTAAGATCAAATTTAGCCAAGATGACCTCTCTTGTATAAAAATTCATCCATATTTAACTGCTTTGGGCATGATTATTGTTCATGTCACATACTTTCTTTTCCACCTGGAATCGCCCCTTTTCACTTGATGGTAATCAAAAGAAGAGCTATCCTATGTGTAGAAGAGCATATAAAAGAGCTTTGGGAAAACACTGCTGGGCTTGCTGTTTAAGATCTTAAAGGTGAATCTGCCATGAAGACTGCTTTGCCTTCTGTCTTTGACTTGAAGTATTTGGCATCAGTATGGCCCAATTGAACTTACAACAATGCTCCACCAGAACCCAGGAGCCTGATGGTTAATGACTGAGGTCCTGCTACATCTTCTTCTTCTTCTTCTCCTTCTTTTTTTTTTTTTTTTTTAAGATTTTATTTGTTTATTTGAGAGAGAGAGAAAGAGATTACGAACAGGAGGGAGGGGTAGAGGGAGAGGGAGAAACAGATTCCTGACTGAATGGGGAGCCCAATGCTAGACTCAATCCCAGGACCCCACTGGGATCATGATCTGAGCTGAAAGCAATTGTTTAGCTGACTGAACCACACAGGTGCCCTAAAGTCCTGCTATATCCTTATTATATCAAGGATGTTAGGAAGTTACTTCATCTAGAGTCAGACCAAATTTTGAGCACTGGGGATACTGAATGAGACAGACAAGTTTTACGTCATGTGAAATTTGTACTAGAGGAGTAAGGACATAACACCAATGAGTAATTAATGCAGTTTTGCATAGTTAAAAGAACATGAAAATAAAATAGGATAATATAATACTTTGGTCCAGTCTGTGTAGACAACCACGTTAGAGTGGTACGAGAAGGCATCATTTGCGCTGACACCAGCATGATGGAAAAATGAATACCAGGCAAATAAAACACATCTAAGTTGGAAATGAGATTAGTATATATTTTTAAAATTACTTTTAACCACATTCTCACCCACCAACACAACTATTTATTGTCTTCTTGATTCTAGCCATTCTGACAACTGTAAGGTGATATCTCATTGTGATTTGATTTGTAGCTCCCTGATCACGAGTGAAGTTGAGCATCTCTTAAATGTCCAGTTCAACTGGAGTATAATGAGTGGTGGTGAAAGGGACATGGTGTGATAGAAGGTCAGCGGGATAGCTGGATCAGCACTTAAAGGACCACAGTAAGGTGGGTGAATATTAGCCATTATGAGTACAGTTTCATAATATTGTCAGCTCCAACTGCAACAGTCTGGTAAAAACCTCCATGGTCTCTTGCCTTACAACATTTTTAGGCCATATTCCTCATGATTGATATGCAAGCTTTCTGTCTTTTCAGGTTTGTATGACCTATTTTTTCTGAACATGGGATCTAATCCAAGTGAAGTTTTGGTATCACTGTGATGACAGAAATTTAATCCATCTGAAAAGTATTTATATTCATTGGCTGATACCACAGAGCACAATATGCCAAAATTAAAAATTTTTGATGATACCTCTGAAAACAGTTTTTCCCTGAAGTGGTGCTAAAGAGCAAATTAAAAGATTAATATCTCCACTCTTTGTTGCCATTTTATCATGAATATGTATTGCTAGGGAAAGATTAAAGACTGAACTGGGAAGTTATTATCAATGTTATTCAAGGTGAAAAGTTTCACTCACTTCAGTCAAAAGACATTCCATTGAACTAGGTTTGAGCCACTGGTCTGTTCCCATGATGTTAGTCATCATCATATGGTCAATAAATTATGTATAATCTTTTGAGGCAGACCTTTCTTGATCCTCTCTATACTATTTCAGGCCCCTAGGAGCACAGAGTAATAAATATAGTGGCACTAAATGGCCTGTTCTTTGACACATTCTACTGAGTACATGTCACTCTTTACTTCTCACTGTTTATATTATAGTCACCATTAGTAATATCCTACTGGGTGAATATCTTCATGTATATAAAAGGAAGATACAAATCCTATCTTTTCATAATGGTTAAGAAACTACAAAAGTGGAGAAAACCAAACTGATTACTTAATGTTTATCAGATACTCTTTTTTAACTTTTTATTTTTTATAAACATATATTTTTATCCCCAGGGGTACAGGTCTGTGAATCACCAGGTTTACACACTTCACAGCACTCACCAAAGCACATACCCTCCCCAATGTCCATAATCCCACCCCCTTCTCCCAAACCCCCTCCCCCCAGCAACCCTCAGTTTGTTTTGTGAGATTAAGAGTCACTTATGGTTTGTCTCCCTCCCAATCCCATCTTGTTTCATTTATTCTTCTCCTACCCACTTAAGACTCCATGTTGCATCACCACTTCCTCATATCAGGGAGATCATATGATAGTTGTCTTTCTCTGCTTGACTTATTTCGCTAAGCATGATACTCTCTAGTTCCATCCATGTTGTCGCAAATGGCAAGATTTCATTTCTTTTGATGGCTGCATAGTATTCCATTGTGTATATATACCACATCTTCTTGATCCATTCATCTGTTGATGGACATCTAGTTTCTTTCCATAGTTTGGCTATTGTGGACATTGCTGCTATAAACATTCGGGTGCACGTGCCCCTTTGGATCACTACGTTTGTATCTTTAGGGTAAATACCCAATAGTGCAATTGCTGGGTCATAGGGCAGTTCTATTTTCAACATTTTGAGGAACCTCCATGCTGTTTTCCAGAGTGGCTGCACCAGCTTGCATTCCCACCAACAGTGTAGGAGGGTTCCCCTTTCTCCGCATCCTCGCCAGCATCTGTCATTTCCTGACTTGTTGATTTTAGCCATTCTGACTGGTGTGAGGTGATATCTCATTGTGGTTTTGATTTGTATTTCCCTGATGTCAAGTGATATGGAGCACTTTTTCATGTGTCTGTTGGCCATGTGGATGTCTTCTTTGCAGAAATGTCTGTTCATGTCCTCTGCCCATTTCTTGATTGGATTATTTGTTCTTTGGGTGTTGAGTTTGCTAAGTTCTTTATAGATTCTGGACACTAGTCCTTTATCTGATATGTTGTTTGCAAATATCTTCTCCCATTCTGTCAGTTGTCTTTTGATTTTGTTAACTGTTTCCTTTGCTGTGCAAAAGCTTTTGATCTTGATGAAATCCCAATAGTTTATTTTTGCCCTTGCTTCCCTTGCCTTTTGCATTGTTCCTAGGAAGATGTTGCTGCGGCAGAGGTCAAAGAGGTTGCTGCCCGTGTTCTCCTCAAGGATTTTGATGGATTCCTTTCGCACATTGAGGTCCTTCATCCATTTTGAGTCTATTTTTGTGTGTGGTGTAAGGAAATGGTCCAATTTCATTTTTCTGCATGTGGCTGTCCAATTTTCCCAGCACCATTTATTGAAGAGGCTGTCTTTTTTCCATTGGAAATTCTTTCCTGCTTTGTCGAAGATTAGTTGACCATAGATTTGAGGGTCTATTTCTGGGCTCTCTATTCTGTTCCATTGATCCATGTGTCTGTTTTTGTGCCAGTACCATGCTGTCTTGATGATGACAGCTTTGTAATAGAGCTTGAAGTCCGGAATTGTGATGCCACCAACGTTGGCTTTCTTTTTCAATATCCCTTTGGCTATTCGAGGTCTTTTCTGGTTCCATATAAATTTTAGCATTATTTGTTCCATTTCTTTGAAAAAGATGGATGGTACTTTGATAGGAATTGCATTAAATGTGTAGATTGCTTTAGGTAGCATAGACATTTTCACAATACTTATTCTTCCAATCCAGGAGCATGGAACATTTTTCCATTTCTTTGTGTCTTCCTCAAATTCTTTCATGAGTACTTTATAGTTTTCTGAGTATAGATTCTGTGTCTCTTTGGTTAGGTTTATTCCTAGGTATCTTATGGTTTTGGATGCAATTGTAAATGGGATTGACTCCTTAATCTCTCTTTCTTCTGTCTTGCTGTTGGTGTAGAGAAATGCAACTGATTTCTGTGCATTGATTTTATATCCTGACACTTTACTGAATTCCTGTACAAATTCTAGCAGTTCTGGAGTGGAGTCTTTTGGGTTTTCCACGTATAGTATTATATCATCTGCGAAGAGTGATAATTTGACTTCTTCTTTGCCGATTTGGATGCCTTTAATTTCCTTTTGTTGTCTGATTGCTGAGGCTAGGACCTCTAGTACTATGTTGAATAGCAGTGGTGATAATGGACATCCCTGCCGTGTTCCCGACCTTAGCGGAAAAGCTTTCAGTTTTTCTCCATTGAGAATGATATTTGCAGTGGGTTTTTCATAGATGGCTTTGATGATATTGAGGTATGTGCCCTCTATCCCTACACTTTGAAGAGTTTTGATCAGGAAGGGATGCTGTACTTTGTCAAATGCTTTTTCAGCATCTATTGAGAGTATCATATGGTTCTTGTTCTTTCTTTTATTGATGTGTTGTATCACATTGACTGATTTGCGGATGTTGAACCAACTTTGCAGCCCTGGAATAAATCCCACTTGGTCATGGTGAATAATCTTTTTAATGTACTGTTGAATCCTATGGGCTAGTATTTTGTTGAGTATTTTCGCATCTGTGTTCATCAAGGATATCGGTCTATAGCTCTCTTTTTTGGTGGGATCCTTGTCTGGTTTTGGGATCAAGGTGATGCTGGCCTCATAAAATGAGTTTGGAAGTTTTCCTTCCATTTCTATTTTTTGGAACAGTTTCAGGAGAATAGGAATTAGTTCTTCTTTAAATGTTTGGTAGAATTCCCCTGGGAAGCCGTCTGGCCCTGGGCTTTTGTTTGTTTGGAGATTTTTAATGACTGTTTCAATCTCCTTACTGGTTATGGGTCTGTTCAGGCTTTCTATTTCTTCCTGGTTCAGTTGTGGTAGTTTATATGTTTCTAGGAATGCATCCATTTCTTCCAGATTGTCAAATTTATTGCCGTAGAGTTGCTCATAGTATGTTCTTATAATAGTTTGTATTTCTTTGGTGTTAGTTGTGATCTCTCCTCTTTCATTCATGATTTTATTTGGGTCCTTTCTCTTTTCTTTTTGATAAGTCGGGCCAGGGGTTTATCAATTTTATTAATTCTTTCAAAGAACCAGCTCCTAGTTTCGTTGATTTGTTCTATTGTCTTTTTGGTTTCTATTTCATTGATTTCTGCTCTGATCTTTATGATTTCTCTTCTCCTGCTGGGCTTAGGGTTTCTTTCTTGTTTTTTCTCCAGCTCCTTTAGGTGTAGGGTTAGGTTGTGTACCTGAGACCTTTCTTGTTTCTTGAGAAAGGCTTGTACCACTATATATTTTCCTCTCAGGACTGCCTTTGTTGTGTCCCACAGATTTTGAACCGTTGTATTTTCATTATCATTTGTTTCCATGATTTTTTTCAATTCTTCTTTAATTTCCCGGTTGACCCATTCATTCTTTAGAAGGATACTATTTAGTCTCCATTTATTTGGGTTCTTTCCAAACTTCCTTTTGTGGTTGAGTTCTAGCTTTAGAGCATTGTGGTGTGAAAATATGCAGGGAATGATCCCAATCTTTTGAGTCCTGATTTAGGACCGAGGATGTGATCTATTCTGGAGAATGTTCCATGTGCACTAGAGAAGAATGTGTATTCTGTTGCTTTGGGATGAAATATTCTGAATATATCTGTGATGTCCATCTGGTCCAGTGTGTCGTTTAAGGCCTTTATTTCCTTGCTGACCTTTTGCTTGGATGACCTGTCCATTTCAGTGAGGGGAGTGTTAAAGTCCCCTACTATTATTGCATTATTGTTGATGTGTTTCTTTGATTTTGTTATTAATTGGTTTATATAGTTGGCTGCTCCCACGTTGAGGGCATAGATTAGCCTACATAGGTTTTCTTAAAGATCCCTCACTTACTGTAAAGCTTCAAATACCTTATTTATAAATTAATTGCCAAATATTCATCCTATTCTCAATATACTCTAACATCCAGTTTTCTAAACTACTTGATAGACATTTCTGCTTTTATAATATTCTATTAATTAAAATTGAACAAATCCAAAAACATATGTTCATTTACTTTATCCACTTTGTTTTGGGTCATTATTTCCAGATGCTGATATTTAACCTTATTCGTATTATTTTCTCTTTTACTGTAGAGGCTATTTTATCTGTCCTTCTTTCATGTACAATTTTACCTATTAAGAAATGATCAAAGGATCTACTTTGGGCATTGTTGGAATAGATAGTCAATGGAGCTGACTTACTTTAGAACAATGTATGAGCTCCTGAAATTGAACCCAGAAATGCCCTGTTCCAATTCCTCACCAACGTTTTCATAGTCAGCTTTCCTTTCATTTGTTAATAATGTAATGTCTTTCAAATAATAGCTGTCCCCACTTTTTCCCTCTAAATTAGTAAGAGCTCATTTCTATTCCTTTTTTTTTTTAAAGATTTTTTATTTATTTATTTGACAGAGATCACAAGTAGGCAGAGAGGCAGGCAGAGAGAGAGAGAGGAGGAAGTAGGCTCTCTGACAAGCAGAGAGCCCAATATGGGACTCGATCCCTGGACCCTGGGATCATGACCTGAGCTGAAGGCAGAGGCTTTAACCCACTGAGCCACCCAGGTGCCCCTCATTTCTATTACTTTTAACCTAAGAATTCAGGCTGACTTAACGACTGGTACTAAACAAGTGGTAAAGTCAATAGATCCTCAAAGACAATTATGAGATATTTTCTAGAAATAGGTGAAATGCAATGAATATCTTATTTATATAGTGAGGCTAGGAAAGTAACAGTCCATGATAAATGACTCTTACTTGTATGAACCTAAGATAAGTTCACCATTGAAGGTTAAAACTGAGGTAGGTGCTCCCATTCCACCAATTTAAAGGGAATGAGTTAAAAACAAAGCAAAACAAAACAAAATAGAATGGTTTTCTAAATGGCATTGAATAACTGGGCAAGTAAAAACAAACTTTAACTTCCTTGCCTCAGGTCAGGAACTGAGACTGGGAAAGTATGCGACATTACTGAAATAATTTTATTCCTTATAACTACAGGCTGGCACTCCCAAAAACCAAGGTCACAGAGTCGTTCTGTGGGTTAATGAGTTACAACTCCAGTTGAATGCACAACATTGTCAAATCTCTTACATGGCAGTTTAGATCCTGATTTTTTAAAAAAATTATAACCTAATAATTGTAATCAGAATTTCTTGAAGGACCCAGAGGATTTCTGAAATGCTGTCCAAAAGAGCTGCCTTGCCTGAGGAAGTCATGACCCTCTTTTCATTACTCTTCACTTGGAAACAAAAATTTGCATTCAAAACTGTACTCAGAGTGAAAGGAGAATCAAAGTTATATCCAAGAAGAAATACAGTAATTTACTAATTTGTATTATTAAATATAATGGAGGATTGATTTAGTGGATACTTAATCAAGAAATTAAAGAATTAAGGGCATTATTTTTAATCAGGCTAAATTTATTGAGATATCTGCACTCCTAAGACATTCTGTATTAAATAGGGTGTTGCATTTGGCTGCTTTTTTTTTTTTTTTAATTTATTTAACAGTTTGTTAGATTGGCCAATGAAACTTCAATTCATAGCTAACCTATTTAAGTGGTTTATAAGGTCAGAGAAAATTTGGCATAATGTAAGCAAAGATATTTAAATGTTTGTGAAAATAGAAATATTGTGCTTCCTGTTTTCCTATATTTCTCTTCACTGAGTTATCTGGCAGCAATTCACAAGACCTTTATTTTCGTTATCATCAGGAATAAATTGATATGATAAACATGAAAATGTTTAGAAAATAACTTATAGCTATTTTCTATTGACCAGAAATATTGGTGGGAAGGTTTACTGTTAAAATTGGATACCTCTTCTCAGTAGAACTGAAGGGAGTTTAAGACTATGGAATGAAAGTGAAAGCGATTAACCCCTAGAAGCAAAATGGACCTTATCAGCATTATAGGCCTAGCTGATGATGGAATGTAACCATGGTGTTCAAGGACAGATATGATTACATAACATATTTTTGGAAACAGGTTGATCTATAGAGATCTCTAACTAAAGTTGTCATATCATAAATGACTGAGGAAGAATACCAACAGACAGCCCATAAAGGTTTTACTTGTTACTCATCTAAAACTACTTTGGCTACAATATTCACATAATTCCAAGACCTGAATATGTTAACAGATACTAAGCCTTAAATGAAGTTAGTGTTTGTTACTTATAGTCAATGAACCTTATTTGACCATAATCACACTATACCCCATTTTTGGTTGAAAAGGTACTTTCTCACTTTCATCTGATGATTTCCAGTTGGTCATTTGATGAATTAGCTATTTATAGGGTCTCCTTCCAAAGGGTCTGAATAGGAAGTGAGGAGCGGTCTATTCCACTACAGAATTATCAGGTAAGAAGAACATCATTAGCCTTAGAAGTCATAGAATCCTAACATATAGAGGAAAAGACTTAGATCCTAGATTTCAGTAAAAATCAGTATAGTTATATGCAAAAGATGAAGATTAAACTGCACATACAATCAGGAGAAACTGTCAACATTTATTGCTGCTCTTCTAGGTACTGGGGAATGAACAAAAAAAATACTAATACTTAGTTTCACTATGAGGAAGTAATATTTGCTGACAGTTACTTGTGAGGACTATTTACTATTAGTAGCATATTACCACATGCACTATAACTGTTATGTGTAATATGAGTATGTGCCAGATTAATTTTGAAAATTTTTATTTGATTATAATTCTAAACATTGCTCCTTGTGTTCAGTTTTCTGTTGCTAGGCTGGCATGATCACCTGATCACACTGTAAAGAACATTGAATGTAACATTTTATAAACATTTGCTGAAAGAAATATGCCTTTCTCTCCCCCCTTAGCATAGGCATCAGAGGCAATTTTCATTTTTTAAATGCTAAGTAAAGTTCTAAGCTGAAGGCTCTGGAGGAGATGAGAAGGAAGAAGACATAAGGGAGATTTCATATCTCATTGGTCCACTCTAGGCCAGGTACAGGTATATTTGAGATGGGGCCCTGAAAGCCATAGCAGATCAGGTGGGATTTGACTGAGGCCAAGAAAGATTAAGGATAGACTCAGATCTAAAAAAAAAAAAAAGAAAGAAAGAAATCAAAGCTGAGAAGTCAAACCTGTTGCCAAATCCAAGGGGAAAACAACTGAGATTATTAGACAGATAGGTCAAAAGTTTAAGGGAAAATAAGATTCGTTTATCAAACATCCTGAATGTCTGCAGTGTTCTTGGTGTCTGAAGATAACTACTCTCAAGAGTTTATAGCCTAGTGGAGGAAACACACGCATAAATAGGTCATTATAACACACCCAAGGGAATTTAATCTTAGAAAATGGAATATAGTATTGTACAAGGGTCATTTAAGGCAGCTGGAGTGGAAGAAATCAAAAGCTTTCTGAAAAAAGAAAAGTTCAAGCTGAGACTTAAGAAATATAAGTTAGATAGATATATACAGATATATATAATATATATATAGATATATATAAGATATAGAAGAGTTAAAATATATAAGATATATAAGAGTTAAATAGATATATATAAGAGTTAGATACCTGTGTGACAAATCTGAAGACATTCCAGGAAGGAGAGTTAGGATACCCAGAAGAATAAAGTCAGGACTCAGCACAATGAATGTTAGAAATTATAGGCAGGTAAATGCTGCTAGACTGAAGTGAAAAAGAATATATAATGAGAGTTGATATTGGAGATGGTGGAGGTCAGAGGATGTGGGTAGAAGAAGAAGGTGATGTCTGTATACCAGGTTGAGGAAATTAGATAAAATCTTGCAGGTGATAAGTAACCATTGAGAATTTGGGGAGGTTTTGTTAGAAGACAAATAATTTCCTTTGATCTAGGACTTCATTTGAATAAATGCCCCTTACTTCTTTCTTTGTTCCTTACTACTTTCCACTGAATGTTAATGGGAGTTTGTATAACGGATGGTTCTGAGGGAAAACATCTAAGTCTGAGGTTATCTTTTGGATATGCCTGCCTTCTAAGAAGTTGTTTTTTGATTTGCCCTTCTAGGGACTGGTTTAGCTTAGAGGAAGAAGCTTTGACACGTTGGAGGAGAACTAGTCACCCCTCTGTGCCTCTGGGCAGAGCTGTCTAATTTAGAGAGTGTTAGGCTTTCCTTTTACTCTGGATATGAAGTCACATTCTATAGTCAGCTGTTCTATAATAAGGCTAACATTTTGATCTCTAACTAATTTGTTCCAACACATGAGCCCAAGAGCCCACAGGAGATGATTTGGTTGGGAGGTGGTAAGTGATATCCTAAGTATGAGTGAAGTTACTCAGAAATACTATAGGGGATGAGAGGGACAATGAATCCTTATTCATTATTTTATCCAAACAATGTATAAAAACATCATTTATATGATGTGTGACAAAACATGATCTCACCTAGGCTGCAAAGATATATAGAAGAGGGAAAACCAAGAGATTGTTACCTACACAAAGGGAGCAATAGTTTTAAGAAAAAAGGGATAACCAAGACATCAAAATTTATATTGACAAAAGTCATGTTCATTAATAAAAGTATTAAAAAACTAATTGAATATAATAATTAGTACCTCACTAGTGGTATTTTAGAGTAGTTTTAATTTTTGATTAAAGAAGACATGACCAGACTCCAAAAGAATGCAAGCTAAAATGAAAAATCAATTCAATTATATTAAAATTAAGAACATTTATTTTATTTTATTTTATTTTTATTCATTCAAACAAATAAAATGAAACAAAATAAACAAAAAAGCCAAGCTCGTGCATAACAGAGAATAAATTGGTGGTTGCCAGAGGAGAGAGAGGTGTGGGGTAGGCGAAATGTGTGAAGAGTCAAGAAGTACCAAGTTCCAGTTATAAAAAAATATGTCATGGGGATATAACATACAGCATGGTGCTATGGTTAATAATACTCATGCATATTTGAAAGTTGCCAAGAGAGTAAATCTTAAAAGTTTTAATCATAAGAAAAAAATTTCCAACTCTGTAGAGTAATGGATGGTAATTGAATTTATTGCAATGATCATTTCTCAGTATATACAAATATCGAACCATTCTGTTGTATATCTGGAACTAATATGTTATTTGTCAATGACACCTCAGTTTTTAAAAAAAGAACTTTTGTTCAGTAAAATATGTCATAAAGAAAGTGAGAAGATAGTCCACACTCTGACAAAAGATACCTGCAACAGCTGTAGCTAATAAAGACTTAGGATCCAATATAAATGGAATTTATATCATTATGAACAACAAAAAAAAACATGACTCATGGAAAAAAAGTGAGCATTTAATTATAGAAGAGAAAATATGAATAGTGGGTAAACATGAAAAGATGGTGAAACTCACTAGTAATGAGGAAAATGCAACTTAAACTCAAATTAATATACAAAAACAAATAATTAAATGACTGATAAAATTAAATGTTGACTCGGATACTTAGCAAATTAGTAACTCTCATTCCTTCATGATAGGAGTGTAGACTGATAAAATCCTTTTGGAAGCACTTTGGGCTTTCTAGCAAAGCTAAATATGCACGGGTCCTGTGATCCAGCATTCCAACTCACATGTGTCTCAGTATCTAGAGCAAATCTTGTACAAAAAGATATATTTAGAAAGATTATATCAGCATTTTATTGTAATGGAAAAATGTATATCATAATTTCTTTTAATGAACTGTTAAAAATTATATATGATACCTCACATAAAAATAGCTACATATATCAACATGAAATTAAACACCTTGACAATGTTAAAATCAAGAACAAGCACAGTTATATAACACATTAAGATAAAAGGTATGCAAAATTAAACATTGCATTAGTTAGGGATACATACCCAGGTGGTACAACTATAAAGGAATATCAGGGAATTATTCGCTTATGAGAAGAGTGGGCACCTGATGGAGGAAGGGGTTTGGATGATGTTATGATAGTTGAGAGACATAGAGGTGCTTCTTGGGTGCAAGTGATGTATGCTTATTGAACTAGGTGCATAGGTGTTCACTTTAGTTTTCTTCGAAATGTACTTGAATATCTCATAATTTAAAGAAAAATTCTGAATGAAAATAAATAGGATGTTACAAGGTCATTGCTTTGCAACATCTTGAAATTATTAAAAGAAATTATATTTAGAAAAGTCACAGTAAATGAGGCTACTATGTTTTGCAATCAGACAGATGAGATATTTTGGAATGAAATAGCTCCTGCTATAAAACAGTTGGAAATGCAAATACAACAACATTATTTTACACGTACAGCTGAGCTTGCAAAAGAAGTCAGGAAGAATTCATGGAGACCTAAAACAAAGTTGCAACTGAAATCTAGAGTGATAAGCACAATATAGCCAGAACTACTGTACTACTAACAGCAGTGTAGATTAGAACAGTTGGCACAAGTTGACAAGTCAATGAACCAATACAAGAAAGGGTGAAATGAGAACCTTGCATCAAGTTTGAACTCTCAAAAAGCTACCTATCTCGGGGCACCTAGGTGGCTGAGACAGTTAAGTATCTAACTCTTGATTTTGACTCCAGTCGTCATCTCAGGGTCATGAGATTGAGCCCAGTATTTGGCTCAATGCTGAATATGGAGCCTGCTTAAGATCCCCCCCATCTCTCTCTCTCTGTCTCTCTCCTCCTCTGCTTCTTCCTGCCCCCCCCCATTCATATCTGTGCACTCCTTCTCTGAAAAAAGAAAAATTGAAAATTAAAAAATAAAATAAAATTAATAATGATTGGAAGGGAGACATACCATAAGAGACTCTTAATCTCACAAAATAAACTGAGGGTTGCTGGGCGGAGGAGGGGTGTAGAGAGGGTAGTTGGGTTATGGACATTAGGGAGAGTATGTGATATGGTCAGTGCTGTGAGGTGTGTAAGCCTGATGATTCATAGACCTGTATCCCTGGGGCAAATAATGCATTATGTGTTAATAAAAATAATAAAACAACAGCAACAACAAGAGCTTACATATCTCAGTGAAAGTCTGAATGAGGGAAAGGAACAATAACAAAACAAAAGTAAAATACTCTGAAATATTTCTTTGTCTCTGCCTTGAGTCAGGATGGGACAATTACATCAGAGAATTTTACTCTAAAGAGGACAGAGATTTGGCTTGAGCAAAACCAATAAGCAGTAAAGAAAATAATGCTGTAATACATTATCTACCCTTCCCTAGGCCCAGGTGATTTTATGCGTAGGCTCTAGCAAATGCTCAAACAATACATATAACTTCCATTTCATATAAGTTGTTTCAGAAAAAAAAAAAAAAGATAGATGCAGAAAATATGTTGTCTGAAGTCCAGCATTTCTTTGTATTTTCAAACTCTCAAAAACCATGAATTAAATAAAAATCCCTTAATTTGATAAATGCTGCATAACAAAACCCAAAACCTATTCAATGAAAAATAATACATTTGCCATATATCAGAAAGAAAACTTGGAATGCTATTCTTTTATTACCATATGGTTCATATTTCCTTTATATTTTAATAATTCAAGGGGAAATAAAAGGTATGAGCTTTAGGAGGGAAAAATAAAATTGTTAATATTTTCAGGCAATATGATCATCTACATAGAAAATCTAACAGAATCTACATCAAGCCAGGAATTTTCAGTGTTCTGAAATCCAAGCCAAGTGTTTCAAAAAGAGAATGATCAACAGAATCTAATACTGGTAGGTCAAGTGAATGAAGTATAAACAATGAATGTTTGATTTGGCATTGTGCACATGGTTGGTATCTTGGATAAGATTAACTTAAGTGGAATGGTAGGAAGAAAGGCAAGTGCATATAGTGAGTTTTTTTCAAATCTTTCAAGAAGTGCTGTGTTAAAGAGAAATCAATTGTGAAAGCATAGAGAGGGAATATGAGTTTTGTATTTTTAAATGATGAAGAGTTGTCTGCTATAGGAATAATCCTGGGGATGGGGCAGAGTAACTTGCAATATAAAAGAAACAAGAACAAAGAGCAGTGAAGTCTTGTATAGTCACAAGAAGATGACATTCATTCTAACAGGAGTTAATGTGGACTTTATAAATTTGAATATATAATAGTTGTTAACTTAGGAAAAGGCAAGTGGGAATAAGGTTGGAGAGGAGCGTACAGGGGAGTTCAAATATCTGAACTACTTACTTGCTAGTCTTAAAAAATTGGAAGTGATAAAATGGGGTATGAACACACACGTGGAAGTATTTTCCTTGAGTTGAAGACAAAAGGAAAAGAGAAACAGAAATAATTAACAGGTGGAAGTGCAAAAAAGTGCTTAGATCATTTCTAATACACCGATGGCCAACAGACACATAAAAATGTGTTCACCATCACTTATCATCAGGAAAATACAAATCAAAACCACATTGAGATACCACCTTACTCCTGCCAGACTGGCTAAAATTAATAACAGAGGAAACAATAGATGTTGGTGAGGATGTGGAGAAAGGGAAACCCTCTTACACTGTTGGAGGCAATGCAAACAGATGCAGTCCTTCTGGAAAACAGTATGGAGGTCCCTCAAAAAGTTAAAAATAGAACTACCCTATAACCCAGCAATTGCACTACTAGGTATTTACCTGAAGGATACAAAAATACCAATTTGAAGGGGCACGTGTCCCCCAGTATTTATAGCTGCATTACCAAAGTTAGCCAAACTTTGGAAAGAGCCCAAATATCCACCAACTGATGAATAGATAAAGAAGTGATATGCACACAATGGAATATTACTCAGCAATCAAAAAGAATGGAATCTTGCCATTTGCAATGATGTGGATGGAGCTAGAGTGTATTAAGCTAAGTGAAATAAGTTTGA